>NC_133515.1:64350000-64975000 GCF_049354715.1 Callithrix jacchus | reverse complement strand
AATCAGGAAAGGGATGGAATAGTTTTCATTAATGATATTCTTTATGTCATAAGCCCTGGGAATAAATACATTGAGTTATAGTGAGTTTGTTAGATAAGAATGGTGGTATGAGATTTAGTCCAATGTACAGAATATTTAGGATTATCAGGAAATAATTATTCTTAAAGACATTTCCTTCATAAGCACTATAACTTCATGTCATGAATCATACAGGTTAAAAATCTGAATATAGATATCTCTAATATTTATTCCTCTCATCAATTACTGTAATCTCTATATATATCCTAAAGATTTTACAGAATAAATCAATGGCTTCTTCAAATGTATATTATCAGTGCCACTTTCAAATAGACTTCCTGAAATTTTCTAACTTAGGACTACAAGGTCCCTTCTCCTTCCTCTGAACAGCCTTTCAATGTCTATTTTTCTATGCTTAGAAGTCCAAGACTATGATTTTCTTTCATTAAAAAAAGAAAAAACTTACTGAAATAATATTTTGATATCATTGCTGTTTATTCTCACTATAAAAATGGTAGAAATTATTTTTTATTAAACAATTGCTGTTTATTTTGCATGCTGCCAAATATTCCTATATTTATTCACTCATACATGAAATGCATGTGGTAGTATTTATTGAGTTCTTTTTACATACTTGGTATTTCTCTAGATAACAAGCAATGACAGTAAATAAAACAGATCAAGTTATGAACCTTGTATTTTAATTGGAAGAGACCAATGACAAAAATAAATAAAAACAAGTAAATCTGAATGCCATAAAGTAGAAGCAAGATAAAAGAATAGATGGAATAACTTTTATATAAGGTGGTCAGAAAAGACGTCAAAAAAGAGGTAATTTTAGAACAGAGGCCAAAATAAAAGAAGATAGTAAGTTATATGGATAAGGGAGAACTCACAGGCTCAGGAAACTGTTCCCAGTAAATGCAAAGGCCTCAGACAGGAACATACCTTGTTGTCTGAGGAATGGGAAGCAAGCCAGTATGGCTGGTACAGTCAGCTGATGGGTGAATTTTAGCTGTAAGGTATGAGAGGGCAAAGTGGAGTTAGGATAAATAAATCACCTATGACCCTAAGGTTAAGTTAAGAAGTTGCATTTTATTCTGAGTGAGCCGGGGAAAGTTTTGGAAAATTTTGAGTTTAGGAAGTTATTCTATTGGGATTGCATTTTTTAAGGAAACACTTGCCTCTTTGGAGAGAATAGATTGCAGGACAATATTCAACCCTAGGTAATACACAGAACACCACAAAGATATTCCTCAAGAAGAGCAACCCCAAGGCACATAATTGTTAGATTCACCAGGGTTGAAATGAAGGAGAAAATACTAAGGGCAGCCAGAGAGAAAGGTCAGGTCGCCCACAAAGGGAAGCCTATCAGACTTACAGCAGATCTCTCAGCAGAAACCCTACAAGCCAGAAGAGAGTGGGGGCCAATATTCAACATCCTTAAAGAAAAGAACTTTCAGCCCAGAATTTCATATCTAGCCAAACTAAGCTTCACAACTGAAGGAAAAAAAATATCTTTTATGAACAAGCAAGTACTCAGAGATTTTGTTACCACCAGGCCTGCTTTACAAGAGCTTCTGAAAGAAGCATTACACATAGAAAGGAACAAGTATTAGCCTTTCTAAAAATATACCAAAAAATAAAGAGCACCAACATAAAGAAGAATTTACATCAATGAATGGACAAAACAGCCAGTTAACATCAAATGGCAGTAATCCTAAATTTAAATTGACTAAATCCCCCAATCAAAAGATACAGCCAAAACCCAACTGTATGCTACATCCAGACCCATTTCACATGCAAGGATACACAAAGACTCAAAACAAAGGCAAGGAGAAAGATTTACCAACCAAATGGAGAGCAAAAATAAATAAATAAATAAAAAGCAGGAGTTGCAATTCTTGCATCTGATGAAATAGATTTCAAAGCAACAAAGATATAGTGGTAAAAGGATCAATGCAACAATAAGAGCTAACAATCCTAACACCCAGATACATAAGACCTATAAAGAGACTTAGACTCTCTAGACTCCCACACAATAATAGTGGGAGACTTCAACACCAATATTAGATAGATCAACGAGACAGAAAATTAATAAGGATATCCAGGACTTGAACTCAGATCCGGAACAAGTAAACTTACTAAACATTTATAGAGCTCTCCACTTTAAATACACAAAATATACATTCTTGTCAGTACATCGCACTTACTCATAGGTTTAAATGAAATATTGATCGGCCATTATTAAGCACGATTATTGGCATAAAAGAGGTTTGCAATACCCATTTTTAGAATAAAGCAACATTCCCATTCTCTCTCTCTCCTTTTCTTCCTCTTTCTTCCTCTCCTTCACTCCTTTTTTTTTTCTTTCCATCTCTCCTTTTTAAAAAACAAAATAAAATAAGTCTTAGGTTTTCTGGTTTTTTTTTTTTTTTTTGCACTAATGACTAAACAAATTTAACCAATTATTTGATGACTTTGAATGACTATATTTTCTAGCAAGCATTAATGGGAAAATGCATTTTAAGTTGAAATAACAGCTGAAAAACAAACAAACAAAAAGCCTTGTAACAATATTAAAGGCATTAACTAGTGTGCTTCCACAATAACTTCATCAGTTTATATCTAAAATATTAAAATGAAATGGACTTACATGAGTTCTAGTTCTGCTTCTGTCACTTCTTAGTTACCTTAGGCTAGTCTCAGTAAAAAAAAAAAAAAAAATAGATTGTAGGGAGATAAAAGCAAAAGGATGAAGACGAGTTAGTAAGCTGTTGTGATAGCTCAATTGAGATAATAATATCTTTGTATAAAGGGAGTTATGAAAAGTAATTAGATCCTGGTTGATTTTAAAGAGAGAGCACACATTTTGTCACTAAATTGGATTGGAATTTTGAGAGGGGATTGTGAGAAAATGAGAGGAATCAAGGATGATTCTATGGTTTTTGACCTTAAGCTACTATGTGAATGTAATTTCCATTTACTGAAATGGGGATGACTGAAAAAAGCACAGTGAAAATCAAAACTTTGCTTTTGGGAGATTGAATCTGAGATGTCTTTTATATATCCAAGTGCAGGGATTGAATATGAGCCTGAATTTCATGAGAAAGATCAGGGCTGAAGATGGTATTTAAAGAAATTGAATTAGATGAGAACATAGGGTGAAAGTAGATATAAAAGAGAAAATTCTGAGAATTGAGACTTGAGGATCTGTGATATTGAGAGACTGTAAAGATGAGAATGATTCCCCAAAAAAGATGGAAAAGAATAACCAGGGTATAAGAGGGGAGAAAAAAGGGAATATTGTCCTGGAGGCTAAGTGAAGAAAATATTTCAAGATTTTCTTGACAAAGTATGGACTTTGCAATTATCAAATCAAATAGGAAAAAGATAAGCCAATGGATTCAGCAGGGTGAAGTTCACTTGGTGACAATAACAACAGAATATTTGGTGAATTTATGGAAACAAATCCTGATTGGAGCAGAGTAAAGATAGAAATAAAAAAAAATAAAAGGGCCAGGCGCGGTGGCTCAAGCCTGTAATCCCAACACTTTGGGAGGCCGAGGCAGGTGGATCACAAGGTCGAGAAATAGAGACCATCCTGGTCAACGTGGTGAAACCCCGTCTCTACTAAAAATACAAAAAATTAGCTGGGCATGGTGGCGCGTGCCTGTAATCCCAGCTACTCCGGAGGCTGAGGCAGGAGAATTGCCTGAACCCAGGAGACAGAGGTTGCGGTGAGCGGAGATGGCGCCATTGCACTCCAGCCTGGGTAACAAGAGCGAAACTCCGTCTCAAATAAATAAATAAATAAAGACAATGAATATAGACAATATTTTAGGATATTTTCTCTAAAGGATGGCAGAAAAGTGAGGTGGTATCTGGATAAAGATATGGGGATAAGGTAATTTTTTTTTAAATAGAAGACATTGCAAGCAAATTAACACAAGAACAGAAAAACAAATGCCACATGTTCTCACTTATAATTGGGAGTTAAACACTGAATACTCATAGCCATAAAGATGGCAACAATAGACACTGGGGACTGCTAAAGAGGGAGAGGGAAAGAAGAAAAGAAAGGCTGAAAACAGACCATTGAGTTCTATGCTTAGTACCTGGGTGATGGGATCAATTGCACCCCAAACCGCCGCAGCACACAGTATACCCATGTAACAACCGGTACAGGTACCGCATGAATCTGAAATAAAAGCTGAGTTTACAAAAAAGACATTTCAGCATGTTTACATAGAGATTCAAATAATTAAGTCAGGATGAGGAAATCAATTCTACAAGATGGAAAAGGATCAACTGCAGGAGCAAAGTTCATAAGTGGGTCAGAGGAAATGTCATTTACTACATAAATGGAGAGATGGACCTTAAATAGAAGCAGGGAAAGTCATCTGTTCCAGCTGGAGTAAGACAAGGTATATGGGTTCAGAAAAAGCTGGTAGTTTTAATAATAGAACTATATAGACGTTACCTTCTTATTGTATTTCTTTTATAGTAAAATATGAAGGAAGGTTATTAACTGAGAATAGAGGAAGATTGTTAAAAATTTGAGAAATGAGAAGACATAAAATAGTTGTCTCGGAAAATGAGAGTGAATTGACTTGGGAAATATGAGAGGATTTCCAGATAACCCAGTGGCTCACTGAAGGTTAGTGATCATAATTTCAAAGTGAGTTCAGCTGGAAGTGGTTGCGCATGCCTATAATCCCGGCACTTTGGAAGGCTGAAATGGGAGGATTGCTTGAGACCAGGAGTTCGAGGCCAACCCGGACAACAACAAAGTGAGACCCTGTCTTTACAGAAATACTTAAAAATAGAAAATCAGCTGGATGTGGTGGCGCACACGTGTGGTCCTAGGTACACAAGAGGCTACTAAGGTGGAAGCATTACTCAAGCCCAGGAGTTCAAGGCTACAGTGGGCTACGAGCATGTCACTTCACTCTAGTCTGAATGACAGAGACTCTGTCACTAAAAAAATAAATATTAAAAAAATTGAGTTTAGTCACCTGGATATTTTTCTCCTGTTACATCGTAGGTACTAAGGAGGTGGAAAGTTTAATTCAGTCAGTGTCCAGGTCTTGTCAAGTTGGTATAACCAAGAGAGAAAGGGCAAACAATGATGAGAAAGATATCTGTGATTGGTCTATTGAAGCAAAGCCTGATAAGGAAGAATGTGAGGAAATGGGTAATGCAGAGTGCTAACCTGGTGCGTCAATGTGTTTGAGGGCCTGGTGGAAGAATGAAAATGGAGGGAGTCACCGTAAAAGGGAGAGTCTGCCTGTGGAACATTTAAAATTGAGATTACAAAATGAATGTTGTTATTGCAAATGGCAATAGCTTTGGTCTAATCACAGAGATGGGTTAGCAGATGTCATTAGAAGGCAAGATAATTGGAGGTGAGGAGACCCAGAATACAGGAAGGATCCTTTTGTGTATTGAAGCCATCAATTACAATGACAGGAGTGGTGGTGAAAAAGGATTAAGCAGGTACTAAAATCTTTAATGGAGGATGTGGGAGCAATTACCAAAAGGAGGGCAGATGACTGCAACAAGGAAGGTTAGTGGGGTTTTGTCTGTTCATATGCATCCCAATGGAGCAGGCATATGAAAGAAGTGGGAGAAATTGTCTTGAAGGAACAGTGAAGAGCCAGAAGGACATCTACTCAATCTCTAAGTCCAGTGTCACATGAGGTGAGAGAGAAAATACAACCACCATTTGAGAATTCTGCAGGGCAAACAGAGACCTCAGATGAGAGCCAGATTTTAATTAGAGCCTTAAGCGAAGAGGTTGAGGATACAAAAGGCTTTCTTGATAACAGCCCCTGAGTTATGGTGAAAGAAATTAGAATGTCATGTTTGGACATAAGAGTCAAAGCAGAGGTTGTACATAGCTATATGAAATGTAGATAATGAAATATGACCCATGAATTGTGCCTTTCAGGTCTGAGGGTGTTAAACAGACAGGCATATGACGGGTTACTCCTGATTGTCTCTTAGAGGCAGGTGGATCATCAGTTTAACGGCATGCTACTAAAACGGGTGACTGGTTTTAAGCACTTTGATGGGCAGAGAACTTAGTGAGTTACACAGGACAGAACTGTTGTCTTGCCAAGATGCAGCATAGAGGAGATGATTTTAAAGATAGTCCTTTCCCTTAATGTATCTTTGACATAATTGTATTCCTATAACAATATTACCTCAGCTCATTAAATTTAAATATTAATATATATCCTAAACAGAAATGTTCTTCTAAATGAAATGACCATGACCATCATTTCATAGTGAATGCTTTCCAAGTTCCAAATTAAAGAAAAACTTTATTCTTCCGTTACGTTTCTAATTTTGGTTCAGCCAAAGGAGGAAGAAATTTGTTCAACATGTTTTCTCTATTTTCCTTTGGTTCTCTAAGATGATGACAATTTCCAAGGAAACTACTTTAAGTAATTTGGCCTAAAAATTAGAGTGAAAGTCATTTGATATTCCTGAAACACCCTAGAAGCTTTCCATTCATGTTTTACCTATGCCTTCCTTCTTTACTTTAATTTTTTCTCTTCAAAGAAGACAATGATTTTGAGATTCTCTGACTAGTAAAACCTTATCCTAATATTTACTATAGTGTTATTCTGGCTTTTAATTTTAGTGCTAGAAATTTTAATTAAGCATCCTAAGCAATTAAATCTCTAATCCCAGGAGGAAAAATACTATTCTCCCAAGAAATCATTAAGAGCTAGGAACTAAGAACCCAGAAACTGATGAATAAAAATACTTTGAACCACTAGGAGAAGTTAATTTTGGAGAAGCACTCATGGGCTTAAAGCACCTCAAATCATTTTTATCTTGATATCCTCCAAGGATTGAGTGCTCACCACAAAGCAGTGTATCTGCAAACTTTTACTTTAGATATACTGTTAAGCATATAGATTTTCATTTGGTTATTTTTTAATGTAAAAGGTAACACTTCTTAAAATTTAGGAAGAACTTTTTGTTGTTCCTTCTGGTTTTGGCATAAAACATATCTGGCCTCATAATTTTAATCTTTAATCTTTAATTAAATTTTTAATTTTTAATTAAATTAAAATTTTAATTTAATTAAATTTTTGATTAATTAAATCTTTAATCTTTAATTAAAGTCTTGCTCTCCCTTAAAGAGGTGGTTCAGGTATGCTCTTCCCCATATTCCTCCCTCTGAATAACTATAGTTATACATGCATTTTTCATTAATGTAGAACACAGAGAAAAGTTATGTACATACTGGCCAGGTGCAGTGGCTCATGCTTGCAATCCCAGCATTTTTGGAAGGCCAAGGCAGGAGGATCACTTGAGCCCAAGAGTTCAAAACCAGCCTGGGAAACATAGTGAGACTCCATCTCCACAAACTAGCCAGGTGTGGTGGCATCTGCCTGTAGTACAGGCTACAGGGAAGGCTGAAGTGAGAGGATTGCTTGGGTCTGGGAGGTCAAGGCTGTAGTGAGCTCTCAGAGGGCTGCTGTACTCTAACCTGACTGACAGAGCAAGACCCTGTATGGAGGAAGGGAAGAAGGGAAGAAGGAAAGAAGGGAGGAAGGAAAGAAGGAGTGAGGAAGGGAGGGAGGGACGGATGGATGGATGGATGGACGGATGGACAGGGGAGGCCAGCTTCACCATTACTCCACAAACTTCTGCTGAATACTCTTTGTGATGAGATCAGAACAGCTGTTACCTGGAGGACTCTGAACCTGACTTCCACCTTGGCCTCCCACATTGCTTGTACTACAGGCAGGAACAACTACACCTGGATTTTATTTGTAACTTATTTCACAATTACTTGGTTATCCCTTATTTTTGAAGAGTTGTATATATTGAATGTCTCCTTATTCCTAACACATTAATATGTTGCATAAAATTATCTTAATGATTATTAATTTACTACATGCTATTGTTTACAGTCTGTGTAAGGCCCCAGATATCAGCCTTTTTATGTCTTCATTAGCTTTTCTATTTCATGATACCATTTTACCTTCTCCTATTCTAAATCTTGTTTCTATCTTAGGAGATTTTACCCTTCAGTGTATTTATATTCAATTTTTACATGTGTATTTGTATAAATGTATATAAATGAATATGATATAGCATTGATTTATGTATGTTTTAAATTTCATATATACTTGTGGTATATATCATTCTATTTCTCACTTTCTTGTATGAAATTAAATGCATGTAACATCTTGAAGACCTCACCCATATTGCATATCTAGTTAATTTTGTTCTCATTTCTGTATAGTATTCTATCTTAGGTGTCTACCCCATTTTACTTATTTTCTTCCCTAGAATGACTAACACGTTGGCTCCCAATCTTAGTAATAAGTGTTCTGTATGTTTCTTTGTGCTTCTACGTGACAATTTCTCTGAAGTGTGAATACCTAGGAGTGGAATTTCAGGGTTCTAGGGAATACACGTAGTTTCACCAAGTACTGCCAAGTATTCTCCAGAATGACTATACTAATTATATTCACATCAGTTTTGACAGCATGTTAATATTAGTAATTACCTATTTACAATAGCATTGCCATTGCTCATTATTTTTATTATTTTAATGGAGAAACTTTAATTTTGATACCAAAGGTCTGGAAATTTTTAATATGATTGTGGATGTAGATATGGGAGGAATTTTTGGTTTTATTTTTCTCATTCACTGTCTGCAGATTTACTCCTTTACTCAACTAAGTATGTAAAGTGAAGTTCAAACTCCTGTTAACATCTGCTTTTCATTTATAAATTTGCTTTCCTTTTAGTTGAATGTTCTTTTAGACTAGAGTTTCTATATTGATTATGATCATTAGCATTTGAAATGAATAAGCTATGCTAAATTCTTACAGAAATATGGACACCTGTAAGTTGCTAGATGACTTTAATTATGATACATGCCTTTCTTGTAGAAACAAAGAACCCATCTTTGCAAATTATAAATAAATATAAGCAAATAACATAAAGAATCCTAATTTTTCACTTTTCAGATATTAACAGTTTAGCTAAAAGCCTGAGATTTTTAGTTTGTTAAGGTGTCATTTGTCCTTAGTCCTTGTGTTCTCTGGGCAAGGACCTTTATTCTTTTAGGTACAGGTACAATAAAATTCATCCCCATCCCCCAAATCTTATACACTATTGGTAGAAATGTAAATTAATTCAGCTACTGTGGTGATTTCTCAAAGAACTTAGAACTACCATTCGACCCCACAATCCTGTTACTAGGTATATATTGAAAAGAATATAAATTATTCTACCAAAAAGACACATACTTCTATGTTTGCCAAAGCACTATTCACAGAAGCAATGACATGGTGTCAGCCCAGGAATCCATCAACAGTGGATTGGAGGCTGGACGCTGTGGCTCATGCCTCTAATCGTAGCACTTTGGGAGATTGGGGTGGGTGGATCACCTGAGGTCAGGAGTTCAAGACCAGCCTGGCCAACATGGTAAAACCCCATCTTTACTAAAAATACAAAAATTAGTCAGGCATGATGGCACGCACCTGTAGTCCCATCTTCTTGGGAGGCTGAGGCACAGGAATCACTTGAACCTGGGAGGTAGAGGCTGCAATGAGCTGAGATTGCACCACTGTACTCCAGTCTGGGTGACAGAGTGAGAGCCCATCTCAAACAAAACAAAACAAAAACCAGTGGATTGGATAAAGAAAATGTGGTACATATACACTATGGAATACTACACAATCATGATAAAAAAATTGAAATCATGAAAACATGTACTTTGCAGCAACATTGTTGCTGCTGGAGGGTGTTCCCTAAGTCAATTAATGTGGAAATAGAAAAATAATTACTGCATATTTTCACTTACTGTAAGTGGGAACTAAATATTGTGTATTCATGGACATAATGATAGCAACAATAGAAACTGGGGAGAACTAGATAGGGGAGAGAGGGAGGAGTTGAATATCTATTGGAAACTACCCTAAGTACTGGGGTGATGGGCTCAATCTCTAGAATGACATGTTATCCGTGTCACAAAGCTGCACATGTACTCCCTGAATCTAAAGTAAAAGTTGAAATTATAAAACAAAATAGAAATTCAATTCCTCTCCTATTTGGGAACATGTTACATTTAAGATTCCTTAAAAAAAAAAAAGGTATTTGGCAGGACAATATCAAAGATAAAGATTGCCCCTTTAATTTTGATTAATCATTTGGGATTAAGATTCTGTAATTCATAATTCAAGTACTGATTAGAGACTAAAAAAATGGGTCAAATTAAAAAAATATATATACTGGTTACTCATAAACACTGCCCAGTTGTTATTTTTTAGGTAACTTTTTGTTCCCAAATTGCTTTCACTTCTTGAATAATGAAAGTCTATATAAGAATAATTACAAGTCAGGTCATTTTGTTTATTCATGATATGGTTCTTGACATTAGCACAAATTATAATAGTCAAAATAAAAGGATCCCTAAATTTCTGAGTCAATCTCAAAAGAGTTTTAAATTGTAGGTATCTGAAAGCCCTTATACTACCATTTCATTCATTGGGGATTCATCATAGAGGAAAGTAATAGAAGAATTTAGTGACTTATTCAAAATTAGTAATTGTTATATATATATAGAGAGAGGCCCCTTATATCCCATTCAAGTATGGGGTCAAGGAGGTCTTATTTATTCTGGGACTTGGTTATGGCCAGCACTAATGTATTAATATCCTTGCAATGACAGCAAATGCGGGTGTGTGTGTGTGTGTATTTCTCTGAGACAGAGTCTCGCTCTGTCACCAAGGCTGGATGGAGTGCAGTGACTCTATTTCAGCTCACCTCAACCTTGGCCTCCCCAGTAGACAGGCATGCACCACCTTGCCTGGCTCATGCCTAGCTAATTTTTGTATTTTTAGTAGAGAAGGAGTTTCACATGTTGTCCAGGCTGGTCTCAAACTCTTGACCTCATGATCTGCCCACCTCGGCCTCTCAAAGTGCTGGGATTACAGGCATGAGCCACAGCACCTGGCTGAAAATGAGGTTTTAAGGATTGGGGATTAGGCTTTGGCTTTATCCTTTGCAAGTAGCACTTTCAGATCCAAGGGATTTACCCATTAGGAAAAGTCTGCAACAGAGTCTTTTTAGTTTCTTTGAATCTAGATTTTGTTTAAAGTCTCTAATAATAATTTTTTAAAAAATAGGTCACATCTTGGGCAAATTTAACACTTCAATTTGTAGCAACCTCTTGGTGTCAAAAATGCAAAACCAAGAAACATATATAGAAAATATAAACACAAATGCACATGAGACACCAGTTTCACACTCCAAGCCACATGAGATTCCATCAGAAAAATAAGTCTGGAGAAAAATAAATTTGAACTCAAACATTACAAAGCATAAAGAGAAGGAGCTGATCAAAAAAGAAGAAAACATAAAAAAGGAGAATTAACACACTAATATATTTGAATGAGAGAACAACAGATTTTAAAATATATTTTAAATGATTTGCTGCTCTAAAAAAGAACTCAATGTAAGACAAATTTGAAAATTAAAGAAAACTTTAAGAAATAAATGATAAGGTTTAAAAGTCATTAGAGGAATTAAGCAGCAGATTAATAATAAAGAGTTCATTTTTTAATCAAAGCTAGATCAAAAAGAAAAACAAAATAAAACACATCAGATAAAGAGATTTTAAAACATTTAAAGAAACATTAATAGACATGGAAATTTTGAGACATAGATAGAATGAGGAGAGGTATCAAACGGGAATTCCAGAGTAAAGAAAAACAGAAAACAGGAGGAAGGTGTGTGCTATTTGAAGAATTAAACGAAGTAAATGTACTTACTAGAAATATTTAAGTAAGCGACACTTACTAGAAGTATTTAAAAAATGCTAATTCCCTGCTCCCCTTTCCCACTATTCCTTGCTTTCTAATTAAAAACTGAAATTAAAAGTTAAGATCATTCTGATACCTTCTCCTCTAGACTTGTTTCATAGTTTATGCCCGGGACTTTACATGTGCTATTTGTTCATCCTCATAAGAATACTACAGTATTGCTTTATTACTTCCATTCATCAGAAGAAGAAACTGAAATTCCGAGAGGAAAATAATTTGCATGAAATCACACTTCTGTGATTCAAACCTCATATACTTCACTCCAGAGCACTGTGTTTTTACCTCTCTGTTATGATGCTTTCATCTGTAATTTTCTAATATTAATTACCATATTAAATAGCAAGAAGATTACTTCATCAAAAGATGTTTATGGGATGAAGACTTTTACATAAAACAGAGTAAAGCTCTTTATTGAAAGTAGAAATATGGAATAGAAAGCAGGAACATATACATCAAATGTCAAATTGATAAAATGTTTCAAAATTACCATAGAGTTAATTAGGAAAAAAATCATTTCCTTTCCAGATAATATCTTATAAGAAACAATTCAGCCTTAAGCAATTTTTCCTCTTCTTTAGGGAAGATAAGCAGTTTCTAATGGGTTTGCTGGCAGCCCCGTAAGCCATTCAGCAAATGCTAGAATAGACAATTTATGTTTTGTTTTGCTTTAATCATTTATCAAAATTTCGGTTGTGTTTGCTCAGTGTGGTGATGTTTGCTTTCCAGTTGAACTCAAAACAAAAAACTTGCACGCGATCTTATATATGCTTAGCCTCTCATGTCTTTTGTGATGTGTATCTGTATACCTATTCAATTTATTCATTTTTTTCAATATTGTGCAACTACTTTGTGTTAAGCATTGTGTTAATTCCTGAGGGTTTTTGACCTCATGGAGCTTACCATCTAAGGGAATGACAAGAAACGATGAAGAAATTAAACAAAATAACTACAAAATTTGATTAAATGTTATAAAGAATACAAACTAAAGTGTTGACCTATTTTTGATAAGATGATTGAAGGGTGCCTTTCTAAGTACTGATTCTAAATACATCAAGCCCATATTTTCTAAAATCTTTTTCACATCAGTGAATGTTGCCCTGCTAGTCCTGACGATAATAGCTTAATAACCGCATTATAGGAATAGGGCAGCTTCATCACATAGCTACTAAACGTCTCTAGGCAGGCTGGCATTTTAAATATGGAACAATCAGAATTGAGCATTCAACAATAGAAAACATATCTAGCTTTAATTTTCTCTCTCTTCCTTGTCCTATTTACCTTCCAAACCATATTTTACTCCCACCCCAAATATTATCTTTACTATGTTCTGCTCCTTCATCCACTGTCAGTCCTAGGACCCACCTCACCACCACACATATATGAATGGCAAGTGCGCCTTCCTATCTCCAAGTCTTTGCTCATGCTTTCCCTTCCCAAGGCTCTTCCCCATTTAGCCCAGTTGAATTTTCCTTCAAAGGCAAACTTACTGTGCAGTTCACTCAACAAAACACAGCAAGGCAAAACTTAAAATGTATTCATTCTTTCATTCCTGTATTCAACACACTCCTTTTAACAAGAGGCAATGTGCTAGATTCTGAGAAAATAACTATGAAGAAAGTGAAAAAATATATATACCATGAACATCATTTGTAAGTGAGATGATGAGAAACACTGAAATAGGTGCTTAATGAATTCAAAGTATGAAGAACAAATTTTCTATATCTGAAGCAACTTGTCACAGGGAAGAATTAGGATTATTTACAATCACCTGTGAAACCTTATACACATTACATGAAAATAGTAACATTTTAACAAATCGTAATAAAAATACATACATAGAAACAGCTACATTTGCTTTTCAATGTGCAGGAACATATTCCTCTCTTTTTTACTTACTGAATACTCACTGGTGGGTTTTGAACTATACTGGGTTGCAATCAGCATTATTTAAAAAATGAAATGGAAAACAACAGAAGGCATTAAATCATATTGTATGTCTACGTGTGAATTTTTCACGGGTATTTTGTTCCAATCATATGCGTGCGTGAAATCTGGTTGTGACAGAAATTTACTTTTTAGTGTGCATCACAGTCAGTACAGCTTTAAATCCTCTGTATTAGGCTGCTTATGAAGTCCTCCTAACTGGAGGTTAAACTTCAGTTTTGCAGCAATAACTGAAGGATCAGTCATTCAACCCTTCTGTTCATCAACTCTTCAATCTATAAAAGAAAGACTGCAGACCCTATTCTCTGCCAGTTACTATTAACACAAGATCCCCCCACTCAAATTAACTGAAAGAAAAATGTCAGTCAGTGGTCTGGAAGTTTCACTTTAAGAATAGTTTTTGTTGGTGGTGTGTTAAGTCAGATTCTAAAAAAATGACTGTCATCAATCGGCAACTTGTTGCTCACCCGCCTTATTGATTAGCTAAAGCAAATTTTAGCTTTTCCGAAAGGACAGTGCCTTGTCCTTTGTCTATAATTATAATGCCTACTCTAGCGCCTGCCATTTATTAAGTAAATAATTGTTGAATGAAAGACTCATTCAATCGGTCCATCAACTATTAACAGTGCTTTTTACAATGCTAACAAAATTCTAAACTACTTATTTTCTTTATAATCTATTTTATATGTCATTTCTATTTCAGTTCAAAATTAGTATGGGAGAGTCTAAGTTAATGAGGTTCCAATGTACATGTTGTACATCAAACAAGTAGAAACAATGTACAACGCTCAATACAAAAATTATGTGGCTGCATAATACAGAGCTCCCAGATAGTATATAGGACACGGCAGGCAGCTGACACCTGTCTGTTGATTTGATTTTTTGATTTGACAGGTGAGTTGGAGAGCAAACACACTTAAGCATTCCAATCTGATTTTCTATTTACATCATTCCCACCACAGAGAACATGTCTCTGGTCTCACTACGTATCTAAGTTTTGGGGCTTACACATAAATATATGCTTGAAATTTTTACCTGGTTTAATGACCAAAGTTATGTGCAACTATATCTAATAACTATTTTAGATATTGCCTTAAAATTAAAAACACAACATATCAAGATGCTTAGCCTGGTTCCTAAATAAGCTTCCTGATCACGGTTACTTCGTTTAAGCCTGATAATTAACTCTCTCTAGCCACCCAGAGAAAGTAAGTAGAAGCAGTAAATTCTACCGCCTGTGCTTTCCAGTGGGCAAGAAATTACTTCTTCTACCACTTTATCTGAAGTTAAAAGCAATGGATCAAAAAGCCCTGACCCCTAATTGGAGATGAATAGGACTGACCTAGTTTATGCGAAAGCTGCTTACTGTGTGGCTTTAGTGCAGACTGGAAGACACAGAGTATTAAACAGTAATCATGAGCACTATTTGATGTTAAGGAAAAAGGTGGAAATTTTTTATTTGCCAACAGAAAAAAAAAAACATGCCAAAAGCCATTTTGTGACATAAAATATACTTTTCAGGCAAAAAATATGTTGCTTTCTAATTGTTGCTGATATTCTTAAGAGTTGAAAGAAGCAATTTTAAATAGTGCAGTTTTTCTGTGAATCTTTTAAATGACAGGAATTTGAAAAAAGGAAATTAAAAGGATTGAAAGGTGCATGTGTCAAGAAACATAAGTCTCAAGAAACATAAGTGCTTGTTGATAAGACCATAGTTTACCTATATAGCTGTATATAAAATCTCACTGCCAAAGACTGAATATTTACACCCCCCTCAAAATTTGTATGTTAAAATCCTAACCCTCAATGTGATGCTCTTAGAGATGGGCCCTTTGTGAGGTAATTAGATTATAATAGGAAAGCCCTCATGAATAAGATTTGTGCTCTTACAGAGATCTCAGAGTGTGGCCTTCCCCATTTTACCATATAAAGACACAGGGAGAAGTCACCATATATGAACCAGGAAGAGTGCCTTCATCAGAACTGTGAGAAATATATTGCTATTGTTTGTAAGACACTTAGTCTATAGTATTCTGTTATAGCTGCCCAAATGGACTAAGACACTCACCAACCCAAATTTGTGTATGGGGTTTGTATACCAGACATTGCAGTAAAAGATAATGAAAAAGAAAGGAATCCTAAAGACAGATGTCTCTAATCTTGTTCTATCTGGATATCCAATCCCCTGACAACCAGAAAAGGGAAATACTGAGAATTAAGGCTTATCCCAAATTCAATGGTATTATTAGAGTAAACATCACCATCACTATATTAGGCTTTCTCTGTCTTTTAGACTTATACCTTTCTAGCCAATATAGGAGGATAAGAAGTAGTGTTTGATCCTATGAAGGTAGCATGGCCATAAAACTGGAGCTTCTGGCTTCAGTGATTCCCTTTCAGGACTTAAGAAGCAGCAAGTTTCTTTTCTTCACATGGTTTCTGTTAGACCTGCTTTTGGGATATGAAATAAATCTTAACATCCCTAACCCAAGAAACTCACAGGGTTTGGGACATAAGTATACTGGCAAGAAAGAGCAAAGGCTTTGTGTTAGTGTATCCTTTGGCTCTGCTCATTGCTCTAAGTAGCTGTCAGAGATGACTGTGAGAGGAAAAGCTGTGTGCACTTAGGCTCTCGGTTCTTGGCCAGATACTATCTCCATCCCAGAAGAGATCCAGCCATTCTCTCAGTACCTTTCCCACAATACTGCTAGAACTTTCAATAATCTCCTTTCCCCTGAGACAACACTCTAAACTTCATGCCCAGAACGAAAGCAATTTACAGTATTGTCATGTGGGGGCTGGTGACTATACGTAAACTGCCTTAAATAACAGCATATGTTCTTTAAAGTATGTGTCTCTGAATGAAACCGGTTGTTTTGAAATTAACTTCTTTTGTTACCTTTAAACCCCTTATAAATGGTAAAAGAGAAGAGATTTGGTTAGGGATCTGTGGGGATCACTCCCGTGTGAGGCCCCTGGTAAATGGGCCTCACCATACGGTGAGCTTGAGCCCGGACACAGATCCCCGGTTGGGGAGCTGAGCTGAGGGAAAGCAGGAACTGAGAGAGGAACTATATGTTATTCAAAATAATTAACAGACATTACTTTATGGATATGAGGACTTGGGAGGCATTGTGTCTACTTTCGGCTCCTTATGGTTTATTGTCTCATTGTGTTCATTTTGGACCCTTGTTACCTTCATTGTAAAATATTAACTTAAGTATTTACACTTGGTAACTTACTTACTGTACCTTACTGGGTGTAACTGTAACTTACTTACCACAACATACTGGGTGTGACTGTAACTTACTTACCTTGACCTATTGGGCATAACCTACTTACTGGAAGTAACCTACTTACTGGGCTTAACTTACTTACTGGGCGTAACTTAGTGGGCGTAACTTGCTTACTGTAACTTAAGTACATTGATCTGGCGTAAACAACTTTAACTTCAGAAAAGTATATAATGAAACATATTGCAAAAATAAAATCGCTGCATGGGCATAGCCATGTAGCCCTCCAGACCTCGCTCTTTTCTATCTCCTTTTTTTCCGGTGCACTCTCTCTTCCAGGTTTGGTACCCTCTCGCTGGACAAGATTCCCAGGCTCGCATTCAGTTTACAACAATTTGGGAAATATTTAAAATTCTTAAAAACTTGCTTCAAATAATTCCATTGTTTCTTTAACATAAGTGTCTTATCTTAGCAAGTTTTCTATAACTTTCATCCTATAGCCTCCATGAGGAAGAGCCATAGAAAGTATATTCATGTTTTCTTAATGACCCATGTACAAAAATACCTCTGAATAAAGTTATTTTTTTGTTTGTATGACTTGTCTACCCAGTTTTCTTAACTCTACACACACATGCGTGCGCAGACACACACACAAGCATACGCTGTTTAAACAAATCATATATATATGTGTTGTATGAATGTATATCAAATAAGCAAGCAAAGAGGGAGTTTAACATTCAGAATATTCTAGTTTATATTTTTATACATTAGAGGAAAACATTTTTACAAAATCTAAAAATATTATGTTGTTTTGTAAAGAAAAATTATTCTTTTAGTTAACTAGATTGTCCCTGATCCAATGTTTCATTATAAAGAACACAATGTAGAAATCTCCTAATTATTAACATGTGATACCTTTGTAAGTATCACCTAGTGTGTTACCTAGTGTGCCACATGGTTCACATACATTGTTTTATTTAAAATCTTCCAACAGCTCCATGAGGTAGGTGACACAATTATTTCCATTTTGAGTTAAGGAAATGAGGCATAGAGAGAATAACTTGCTCTAGGACACACAAGTAGTAAGTAATGGGGACAAGGATGGGTGTAGAGTATAACACATGGATTTTAACTCAGAATGCTCTGTGCTTAGCAAACATTTGACCTTCAAGAAATCACTTTTTTTTTTAACCGAATCTCTCATTTCTTTCTCACAAAACATCATGAGACTCTATTAAGAGATATTGAAAAACACTGCAAATTTCCCAGCTACATTGTTGGGAACTAAAATATCTAGGCTGTTTCTATTTCCACACCATAATATCATGATCTATTTTTTTCTGAATATTATCCTTGAGTTTCTTATGGCCACCTTTTCTAAAAAAAAATTTCAGATTTCTTATATGCCTTCCAATCTCAGCACACAAATTACATGGAGCAATAGGTTTTTGACTAGTATATGTGGCTGGCCTGTTTGTTTCCCATATGCAAGGATGGGATGGGGAGGAGAGGAAAGCACTGGGTACTGGGGAATAGCTACAGCTCTGCTACAGATACCCTCACACTCTACACTCCAATACTGTTTCCCCTCCACTTTCAATGATACCCATTTACACTGAACTTAAGGTTATTCTGGGATTCTACCAGGCAGGTAGATTCACTTATTCTGGATACAGCTTTATTTAATCTAGTAACAGATTGCATATTTTCTATCTGCAAATGATATATTAAAATATCTTTAGTGCCTTCTCTATTATGTTTGTTTTCATAGAATTATGCATATACTCTGATTTTATTGGGGGTCCTATGAGGGACGGGAAACTCACACTTGGGCTCCAGCCACAACTTGAAACAGAAACGCCTTACTTATGTTTAGAAGCAGGAATACATTGATTTTAGAAGACAGAATATTGATAGGATCAATCAAATCTTGTGGCATAGTAGTGTTATGGTGCACATAGTTTGGAAGTAAATCCCTTCCTATAGCTCTGCTTTTTTGTAGGTTCATTTGGCCCTCAAAAATGTATACATTGAAAGATTTAATGGGTTTTGGTTAAAAGGATGAAACTAAAAGAATAACAAGCAACAATAAATTCTGTAAATCATACAGAAACTTAAGCTGTGACCTTTTCTGTGATGTGAAATAGAAAGGTTAAGAACTTTAAAATATTATGTAACTTATTTCCTACAAGTAAAGATATTTGGGGTATGTGTCTACAGTAATTAACACCTCGGTTATGTGTTTTATAAACATTTCTAAGTATTCAAATATACTTATTCTTAATCCAACCTCAAAACAACCTCAAGAAGTAGGACAAGTATTTTTAACTACAACTCATAAATGAAAAGGTTGGTGACTCTGCCAAGATTTTCAGTTAGTGATAAATCTGAAATTGAAATGAAGTATTTTGACTCCTGGGAGAATAGATTTTTACATTAATCTACATTTTTGTTCAACAATTAAACTTCATCTTCATCTCATAGAAAAATTTTCTAGTCTTCAGGACAGGTAGGAGTATTCATATGGAAATAGAAGTATGAGGAATGTAAAGTATGGAAAAATATTCAAATGATAAATCATAGAGGAGGTTAGAGGAAAAACAATCCAGGTGAGTAGCTACAGGAAAATTTCAGGCCCAGCCAGTCCTTTCATAATCATGGAGAGGAAGTCATTCTCATAAGAACTGTAAGATATACCACTGCCCACTTCAGGCCAACACACGCAAGGAGACTTCTCTCTTCACCCTAAACATGGCCCATGTGTTCAGGTCAGCTCCTCTGCCCAACCTGATATCATCCTCTGTTTTCTCAGAAGAACTCCAGAGAAAGCTATCAGATCAACCATGTGGTGAATCCCTACTTCTTTTTTCTTATGCCTATCCCAGCTGTTATGTGAGAAATTAACTGAAAAAGAGCAAAACACAGATGCCCCTGTGTCTACAGCAGGGAGTCAGACAAGCATGTTAGCTGAGCACTGATCAGTACAAAAACTATTATGTGATTGCTCAGACTTTTCTTTAATTATTATAGAATTATTTGCTTTTGGAGTTCACCTAAAGACAGTAAGGAAAGGAGAAAACAGAAAAGTATTTTAGTAGTTGAAGTATCTAAAAAGAGACGTTTTTAGAGAAAAGGTCATCTTTTTCTTGTCCTTTTCTGGTAAGACAGAAAGGCAGGGAAGAAAGAGAAAGCTCAACTTTTATGCCTTTAAGAAGTTTTCTATATTTTAGTAGACAAGAAAATGGAAAAGGATAAAGATGACACTTTATGGCTTCTAGATTATATTAATTCAGGGCCCAAAGAAAAGATACTTTCTATTATTTCAAGAACTGTAACAGACAAGTGAGAAGGTAGACAAAGATTTTTTAAAAATAACTTTTATACACATAAGGAGTCATGCCTCCTTATGTGATGTTGGTATATTCATTATATTCAGTAGAGATAAGAATTTATCCTCCCATTAATTAATAGAAAATGCCAGAGGAGTTTTCTGGGGGTGGTAATGTTCTAGCCAGTACATTTATTTATATCACTTTTATTAAAACATTTCAACTTTTGTTAACAAACCAAACAATTTTAGAAATGAAATTATGAATTATATAATTCCTGTTAGTGAAAGAACTTGGGCCAGGCGCGGTGACTCAAGCCTATAATCCCAACACTTTGGGAGGCCGAGGCGGGTGGATCACGAGGTCAAGAGATTGAGACCATCCTGGTCAACATGGTGAAACCCCGTCTCTACTAAAAATACAAAAAATTAGCTAGGCATGGTGGCACATGCCTGTAGTCCCAGCTACTCAGGAGGCTGAGGCAGGAGAATTGCCTGAACCCAGGAGGCGGAGGTTGCGGTGAGCCGAGATTGCGCCATTCCACTCCAGCCTGGGTAACAAGAGCGAAACTCCGTCTCAAAAAAAAAAAGAAAAAAGAACTTTTGCATTGGACATTGTATGCCTAGTAAGTTGTCAGGTATATGAATCAGAGGATAAAAGGACACAAAAGGATATCTAATATGTATAAATCTGTATTATTAAACACTTTGCTATTGCCTTTAGAAGAGAAGAAATAAAGATCTCTGTAGTCTTGGTGAAGAACCTAGAGACATTAAATGAATATTGAACATATGAAGAAACATACGCTTTCTAACTAGTGTAGTATTCAGCATTCTCCGTCTACATCTTATCCACATTTTAAGATCAATTCATATTCTGTCTCCTTTGTAAAATATCTGTCCTTATCCAGTCTAAACTACTCTCTGCCCTTCATCATCCAAACGTGTCTAGTTAGTGTTTGTCTGGATCCTTCATTTGGCAATCAGTCATATCCTACATTATGATGTGACTTGCTTATTCTTGAAAATGATTTAAACCTCCCCTTTCCAGGGAGACCATAGCTTTGTAAGAGTGGAAATTATTTATTCTATTATTTTCTGTTCAATAAAAATACTGACTTTTTATTTGATAAAAATAAACAATGAGATCTAGTATATCAACAATATAGTCAATTACTCACTGAGAGCTCAGAGAGAATGAAAGTCAGTATACACAGAATATTTGGGAAAAATCCAAGGAACAGATAGAACTTGAACTGGGCCCCGAAAGGTAGAACAATTTGGGGACAAAGTACGTGTTCGCTGAGGCATTTGAAGTAAACTAACTACCATGCAATTTCAATATAGCATGCACGTATACACTACTGCCTAAACAAAGAGTCTGTCTCCCAAGATGAACCCATGAATTACTGTTAAATGGTCCAATATGACTTTAAAAATGAGATTTGGGGCTGCAGTAAGTTGCTAGTGAGGTCATGAATATTATCACGAGCACTGAGTCTAAGATATAGAATTAACGAAATGTAATAAGTTCCACTTTCCCTTTTTTTTCATCATTTCATTTGGCTTTTCTGGAGACTTGTAATGTTGGTTGAAATTAAACAGTATTTTGCTCCAAGAAAACATGTGTTTATCTGTGTTACCTTAAAAAAATATAGAGAGATAGAAACAGCAGCAGCCAGACTAAATTGAATCAACACTGGTCAGAGTGCTAAATATCATCTTTAATTCTCAGTGCAGGGTTGTACCACTTCAAAGATTTGGGTTTTTTTTCTTCAAAATATGTGTATCTTTAATCATAACTGATTACCAATGAAATACAATTTTAAAAGAATCCTATGTTAAGTTGCGCAAGATTCTAGCAAGAAATGCATGGCGCCCTCAGCTGGGATTTTTGAGATATTCCTTTTTCTACCATCTTTGCTGTAAAGTACTCTTCCCTCCCTTTGCCCAGTGCCTGATATTAGCAAGTAAAAAAGATACTGTAGTCAAATAGGCCTAGCCAATTCTCTAAACTGCCATAGCTCAGGACTCACTTGAAGACAGCAAAGGTGTTTAGCTGTGTCAGGGGTTTATAACATTCCCAGCATATCTCATTCATGAGAGAATTGAAATCTAAACCTATACTATAAGAGGTCCCACAGGTCCTTTTTTCCTTTATTCAAGAAGTATTATCTGGAGTAATTGAATAAACGTTTTATATTGATATTATTTTTAATTGACAAATTATAACATTTTTCAGCAAAGTACCATCCAGAGGTGAGATAAATGTCAAGGTAGGATTAAGGGAATAAAAAAAGCAATGTAGAAGCCCTAGGGACTAGCAACAGTGGGAAGCTATTGCACCCATAGGCCTGCAGAGGAAAGGGAAGAAATGTAACCAGAGCTTGATTCATAGCTGAGACTTGAAAAGGGGGCTACTTGAGAGGAGCTGCTATCAAAAAGGACACAGCTTCTGAAAGAACTAAGTTGAAACTGGGCTAGAACAAGAGAAAAAATCCTGACCTTTCTTTCTATTCTCAATATATTTCTGGTACTTTCCATTAGCAAAACATACCTAAAAACTAGTGGATAAGGAAGTGCAGATTATGTAAACCAAGAAAGTGTATTAGTCTGTTCCATACTGCTGTAAAGAAATACCAGAGACTGGATAATTTATAAAGAAAACAGGTTTAATCAGCTCATGGTTCGGCAGGTTGTACAGGAAGCATGATGCTGGCATCTGCTCAGCTTCTGGAGAGATCTCAGGAAGCTTATAATCATGGAAGAAGATGAAGGGGAAGCAGGCTCTGCTCACATGGCTGGAGCAGGAAGGAGAGAGGGTGGAGGTGTTACACACTTTTCAAACAATCAGATCTTGCATGCACTCACTCACTACACAAGAGCAACACCAAGGGGAAAATCCGCCCCATCATCCAGTCACCTCCAACATTGGGGATTACAACTCAGCATGAGATTTGGGCGGGGACACAGATTCAAACCATATCAAAAGCCAACATCATGGAACCCAGAGCAGGGCAGAAAACTATAGTGACTGTACTGGGGGAAAATGGGAAACATCCAGCACACGTATTTTCTATTAACTTTAGAAATTATGTTTTTACACAAATCTGTAATTTTATATATCAGACTTGCTCTAAGTACTCTCTTTTTACACATTTATGTTGCATGCTAACCATATGGTCAATACAGTGGTAGATGTAACAGGTCGAAAATGTGTTAAATTTGCTTCTCCCTTATACAGCTTTCTGTCTACTTAAGCCCTAAGATCTACCAAATTAAATGGCTAAATAATGCAAGAGTTAAATGTAGAAGGCAAATTCATAAAGGGTGTATCTTTTTAAAAAATTTATTTATTGTACTTTAAGTTCTGGGGTACATGTGCAGAACATGCAGGTTTGTTACATACGTATATACATGCCATGACAGTGGTTTGCTGCATCCATTGCCCCATCATCTACATTAGGTATTTCTCCTAATGCTATCCCTCCCCAATCCCCCTACTCCCTGCTATTCCTCCCCTAGCTGCCAACCACCCAGGTTCTGGTGGGTGACATTCCTCTTCATTGTTCAACACCCACTTCTGAGTGACAACATGTCGTGTATGGTTTTCCATTTTTGTGTCAGTTTGCTGAAAATGATGGTTTCCAGTTTCATCCATGTCCCTTCAAAGGATATGAACTCATCCTTTTTTGTGGCTGCATAGTATTCCATGGTATATATGTGCCATATTTTCTTTAGCCAGTCAATCAGTAATGGGCATTTGGGTTTGTTCCAAGTCTTTGCTAATGTGAACAGTGCTATGATAAACGTAAATGTATATATGTCATTATAATAGAACAATTTATAATCTTTTAGGTATATACCCAGTAATGAAATTGCTGGGTCAAATGGAATTTCTATTTCTAGATCCTTGAGAAATCGCCACACTGTCTTTCACAATGGTTGAATTAATTTACACTCCCACCAACAGTGTAAAAGCGTTCCTATTTCTCCACATCCTCTTCAACATCTGTTGTCTCCTGATATTTTAATTATCACCATTCTAACTGGTGTGAGGTGGGATCTCAATGTGATTTTGATTTGCATTTCTCTAATGACCAGTAGCGATGAACTTTTTTTCATATGTTTGTTGGCTGCATAAATGTCTTCTTTTTAAAAACGTCTGTTCATATTCTTTACCCAGTTTTTGATAGGGTCTTTTTTTTTTTTTTTTTTTTTTTACTTGTAAATTTGTTTAAGTTCTCTGTAGATTCTGAATATTAGCTCTTTGTCAGATGGGTAGATTGCAAAAAATTTTTTCCCATTCTGTTGGTTGCTGGTTCATTCTATTGATGGTTTCTTCTCCTGTGCAGAAGCTCTTGAGTGTAATTAGATCCATTTGTCTTCTTGGGCTTTTGTGGCCATTGCTTTTTGTTGTATTTTAGTCATGGAGTCCTTGTCCATGCCTATGTCCTATATGGTATTGCCTAGGTTTTCTTCTAGAGTTTTTATGGTGTTAGGCCTCATGCTTAAATCTCTAATGTATCTAGAGTTAACGTTTGTATAAGGTGTAACGAAGGGATCAAGTTTCAGCTTTCTGTATATGGCTAGCCAGTTTTCCCAACACCATTTATTAAATAGGGAATCCTTTCCCCATTGCTTGTTTTTGTCAGGTTTCTCAAAGATCAGATGGTTGTAGTTGTGCGGCATTTTTCTGAGGCCTCTGTTCTATTCCATTAGTCTATATCTTTGTTTTGCTACCAGTACCTTGCTGTTTTGAGTATGAGTATAATCACCTTATAATATAGTTTGAAGACAGGTTGTGTGATGCCTCAAACTTTCTTTCTTAGGATTGTCTTGGTATGCAGGCTCTTTTGGTTCCATATGAAGTTTAAGGTGTTTTTTTCCAATTCTGTGGAGAAAATCATTGGTAGCCTGATAGGGATAGCATTGAATCTGTAAATTACCTTGGACACTATGGACATTTTCATGATATTGATTCTTCCTAACCATAAGCATGGAATGTTTGTATCTTTTAAATGAATGTCAAATGAGATGACAGACTTCTTGGATAAGGGATAATCCCACTGCTTTATCAGTGCCACCATCATATTTAGGGAAAAAGAGTAGTGTCTTCCTCTGTAAAAAGAGTCTGGCTTTCTAGGACAGTCTTTCCCCTTATTCAATCCCCACTTTATCCAGCCCCATCATCCTCCACAGTGCCTGAAGCTAAGGTCAGTGTTTAGTAGACACTGAGATTTGACATTTTTCTCCCAATTTCCAACTCGTCATCTCTTAGACCTTAGTTGATGCATCTTTTTTCAAACTAGTTTGAGTCCCCCAATAACAAGTTTCAAACAGAATTTTCTACCTTTCATATTATAAAATTACTGCATTATACTATTGACTGTTATCACACCCAGATAGTAGTATTAATTAATCTATACTTATCAGATCAGGAAGCTGAGGTATAAAGAAATTGCTCAAGGGCACCCAGCTAGTATCTAATATAACAGGTATTCAGTGACTAGCTCTTGTCTATAAAGGAAAGTCCTAACTCATTTTATTAAAAAGGCCTTCATGACCCATCACCTATCATGGTTCATTTTGACCTCTAGCCACTTTCTTTATAAACTGCTGAAGATTAAATTGTGTTCCCCCAAAATTCATATGTTGAATCCCTAAGACCCATTGTGATGGTATTTGGACATGAGGTCTTTGAGAGGTAATGAGGGTTAGATGAGACCCGGAGGAAGGGGCCCTCAAGATGGTGTCACAAGATTCTTGGAGTGTCACATTTCTAGCTGGAAACCTCTGTGGCCAGTGGTGCCTTTGCTCGAGTTATGGTTGGCCTGCTGGACTTGTTCCTCCCACTCAGCCCAGCGGGCTGCAGTCAGTTCACACTACTGCCCCAAATCCCATGCCTGCCAAGGGTGAGCCAGGCACAGAGCAGCAAGTGGTGTATGAGTAAGTGTAGGTTCTGTCCACTGTGCACAGCCACGTATGCTGGCTGCAGCAGGGTGGGCTGCTCCAGGCACAGACTCCATGCAAGGCGGCAGCTGTATCAGGGATGCTGCAAGCAGCTTCAACTGTAGGCACCAGGGAATACAATGGTGCCCAGAAGCATGGAAACACCAGCAACCACAGAGCCCCAAATAGGGTGTAACAGCCATGGCTCAGGGAGTCCCTAAGTCTGGGATCCCTGAAGGGCCACAGTTCTCTCCTTCTTATAGCCCACAACTTGGCGAGTGGGGGACATGTTTTAGCACTGTTTGTGTTACAGCTCTTTCAGTCTCACCATTCAGTGGGTCCCAGGTCTTGTCCCACATCCAAGAAGAATGAGGTACATGAACAACTGGAAGGTATCAAGGTGGAGAGGAGTTTTGTAACAGAACAGCTCTTGGGAGACCTGAAGTGGATAGCTCCTTTCCATGGGTAGGTTATCCCAGTGATCACCCAAACTCAGCAGAGTGGAGACCTGTGGTGGTTAGCTACTTTCTGCTAGCAGGTCATCATGATGAGCTGAGGACACCCTATGTGGGTAGCTCTTTTCCACAGTTGGTAGCCCTGACATCTGTGTATGTGTGGCTGAGTCCAGGGTTTTTTGTTTGTTTGTTTGTTTAAGATGAAGTTTCACTCTATTGCTCAAGCTGGAGTGTCGTGGCACATTCTTAGCTCACTGCATCTTCTGCCTCCCAAGTTTAAGCAATTCTCCCTGCCTCAGCCTCCTGAGTAGCTGGGATTACAGGCACCCACCACTGCACCTGGCTAATTTTTGTATTTTTAGTAGAGATGGGTTTTTGCCATGTTTGCCAGGCTTGTCTCAAATTCCTGACCTCAGGTGATCTGCCTGCCTCAGTCTCCCAAAGTGCTGGAATTACAGGCATGAGCCACGACACAGGCCTGAGTCCAGGGATTTTATAGGCTCAGAAGGAAGGAAGTGCATGCTGATTAGTTCCTGGGCAGCCATGGGCAGACCTGGAAAAAGCATTATTTAATAGGCTGAAGGGTCATCAATAAAGTCCTCACTCTGAATGAGAAAGTCAATCAGAATTGGCAACCAGGCCTCGAGGCTTCAGGCCAATCCTGATTAAGGTGGAGTTTCAACAAGGACCATATCTTCCCACCCTGTCTGCCTCCCACCATTGAGGATTGCCTACAGCCCCATGCCAAGCCTCCCTCAGTGCCACCCCAACAACAACCCACTTCCCCAAGTCCGGCCAAAATCTAGAGAGAACTAAAGTGGCAGGGGGCTGGCAAGTCAGTGCCACCCTCAGTACATATACACCCAGCCAGGTTGTGACAGCACCCAGGGTTAGCTGCAACTTTGCTCTGAACCAGAGAAGACACAGGGTTTGGGGAAGAGGCCCAGGAGCAGGAGCAGGCACTTCCAAGCCTGGGAGTAAGGGGGTGCTTCCCACCTGGAGAGCACATCAGGGTGCCTAGGTCTGGAGGCTCAGTTGAGCAGCTGCAGCTGCACCCAGGAGTACAGGCCTCCTGCCCCACCAACTCCTTAGGGGGTGTGGCTCCCACCTGTGCCCACTCCTGCAGGCTCCCTGGAGCCTCCCTTGCTGCAGCTGGCATCCCAGCAGTCTGCTCCAGACGGACCACTGCAGACATCATTGGGATTAATGGCTTCACAAAAGGAGGAAAAGAGAGATTGCTAGCTCCACCATGCAAGGACATTGCAATAGGTGCCACCTGCAATCCAGGAAGAAGACCCTCACCAAAAAAGGGAATCAGCTGGCACACTGATCTTTGGCTTCTCAGCCTTCATAAAATAAATTTTTATTGCTTATGTTCTCAGCATACAGTGTTTTGTGAAAACAACATGACCTATAACTCATGTGGTATGCCTCGCTACCAAAAAACTATCAACCTTTTTCTGAATGTGAAAGTGGTTAAACTTCATGCCTTTGCTTAGTTTTCCCCTGCTTTGAGTATTCTCTAACCACCTGAACATCTTCTGTGCAACCTCCCCAAATTCACCCTGAACAAGCAGGCACACCTTTTATGCGTGGTAATACTCTACTTGCATTTCAAAACGCAGCTCCCTACTCCCTATAAGCCCTTCCCCAACCCTTTTTGGTAGAACAAATCCTTTCCTTAGCATCATACAAGGAGCTTTATTAGGGAGATAGATACTCTTATTTCTCTAGGGATTTAGACTCATTCATCTTGGCTTAACAGCATCTAGCATGTTTTCTTGAAATCTAGAATGTTTCCAACATTTGTTACATTAATGAGATAATAAATGAAAGAAGAAAAGAATGTAAACGTTTCAGTCAACTAGAAATTAAACAAAGAAACTTGTATTTCTAGAGTATATTATTTGAAATAGTCAACCACTGATGAAGACATTTCTCAGTTTAAGACCAAGATTGGGCCTTATATTCCATCTGTGTTAGCCTGCTACTATTTCATGGCACTTGAGTGTATAAGATATAAGATTTTAAAAACAATAAAATATTTCAAAATAATTCCAAACTTTTACTTTTGTGTGCATTAAAATGTGTGTTTTTTTTTTTAACCTGCTTTCAGAAATGGGATATCTCAATAAACAGTGAAACTCCTCTGCAAAAACATGCCCACAAAATCAAGAATTTTGCTATGTCACACCTTATCAGTCCTTCACAAATGAGGACCTTCTCTACATTAGAATCTCTTGTGATGACTAATAAAATTTAAATAACTGGAATTTATCCCAGACCTCCTACAATAGATCTTTGGGGGATAAGCCCAGAAATTTTCACTTTAATAAGTTCTTTGGTGAATTTCAAAAGACACTAATGTTTACTAGGATGTCAGCATAGATTGCTTTCTTATCTCCTTAGGTTTTTATTGACATCAAAAACATCTCAAAGATATCTTCTCTGAACACCCTGCTTGAAGCTCAGCCTCCCTAGCTCAATATTTTATGTTCTTTATCCCCCTTCACTACTTTTATTTTTGTCCCTAAAATTGATAACTGTCTGAAACTCTCTGTTTCAGAGTCAGCCAGAAACTGAACAAAGAAACTGTATATTGCTCATTCATTGCTTTGTCTGCTGTCTTCCAACCCACTTCTTGGCAACTAGAATATACACTATGAGAATAGGTGTTTTTAAAGAATATGTTTCCCTCGTTGTTGTATGTCCAATACCTAGTAAAGTCCTTGACCATTGTAGTGTTCAGAAATATCTGTTAAATGAACAACTCATTCCACTAGGTGTTCTGAGTTCAGACACTTAGTCTTTTACCTCCTTTCTGCCATCAGAAAGAGATCTCAACTCTACCTCTATCCAAAAAAGAAAAAAAAAGCAGGGTATAATTTGGATCTGTAGATGAACGTTTCCTTGAAATGTCTTATGTTCTTCACACTACAACCTAGTAGAAAGCTTTTACTGTCTCTCTTCATCATCACCATCTTTGTGTATTTCCTTGATGTCAAACTCTGAGGTCAAACATGGGGTGAGGAAGAATTAAAATAGAAAAATCAAGAAGTATCATTCTTAATGGTAGCAATAAATAATGTTTTGCTAAAAGCTGCCTAAGAATAGATGACACAGTCTGTGTAGGAGTATGTAAATGATATGCAAATCAGAAACTAATTTTAATGCAAATGCATATGTGGTCCTCCTAACTATTTCATGCACCTGGATAGAGCCCCTAGGAAAATTCTAGTGGAGAGAAATGTGCTCTCAGCAATGTTTTAATGACTGGGTGGATTACAGAGGAGAGGGTACCACACCAGGCATGCATAAGAAGGCCTGATAATTAGCTGCTAAAAACAAGCTCTTATGTATGTAATATTGCTTTGCAGCTTGGTTAAGCTACCAATTTGAATTGCACACACCTTAGCTTACCTGTGCTATAAATGGGTATGACATTGCTTTGCCTCAGCCTATTAGGCAGTGTTTATCAGCTAGTACATTGTTTAAAGTAGGCACACGTAGAAATTTTTGGAGCAGAGGTACTGCTAAATATAAATTTTCCCAATTCAGTGCTATGGTCACATTTCAATATAAAAGATTTCACTATGTCTGGCTGGGTAATTTGCATTCTACAAGTAATATGAATTTTATAAAATGGAGCAAAACTGTTATAAAAATAACATTTAAGATAAAATAAGTTTGCCACTGTTGTTTTGAGAGGATCATCAAAAGCTGAGATCACCAAAGTTGACAGGAGAAGAATAAAAGGCCTAAAGGAAATGTCTCAGTTCAAAGACCATATATGGGAGACAAAGGGACCAAGTACTATTTTGTCTTAAGGGCAAACTTTTGCCCGTAAGACACTGCATAATTTGTCCAGAGAATCGTATTAGGTCATACAATTTTTTTTTTTTTTTTTTGAGACAGAGTTTCCCTCTTTCTCCTCTGCCCCTAGGTTAAGGAACTTCTCCTGCCTCACCCTTCCAAGTAGCTGGGATTATAGTCAACCACCACCATGCCTGGCTCATATTTGTAATTTTAGTAAAGACAGGGTTTCACCTGGCTCAGCCTCCCAAAGTGTTAGTAAGGACTACAGGCATGAGCCACTGTACTCGACCATGTTAGGCCGTTCTTAAATTACTATAAAGAAATACCTGAGACTGGGTAATTTATTTATTTGTATTTAAGTTTTTAACTGGCTCAAGATTCTGCAGCTCTTACAAGAAACATAGTGGCAGCTGCTTCTGCAGAGGCCTCAGGAAGCTTCCAATCATGGTGGAAGGCATAATACCTAATGGAAGTAAGATTACCATCTCGTAAAGATATCTTCACTTCCATATCCACTGTATCATTATTGATAATAGCTAAGGCATGAAAACAATCTAAGTGTTCATCAACAGATGAATGGGTACACACACACACACACACACACACACACACAGAGGAATATTATTCCGCCTTAAAAGGGGAGAGTGTGCCATTTGCCACAACTTGATAAACCTAGAAAACATTATGCTAAGTGAGACAAATCAGATACAAAGGAAAATGTTGCATTATCTTACTTATATATGTACTCTGAAAGAAGAATCAAATATAAAGAAACAGAGAACTAAACAGTGATTACTAGGGTTGGGGGGAGATATATCTTAGAGGTTATAAAGTAGCGGATGTATAGGATGTACATTAGTCTGGAGATCTAATGTACAACATGAAGACTACAGTTGACAAAATTGTACTGTATTTGGGATTCCTGCTAAAGAAGCAGACTTTAGCTGCTTGCTTAAAAAGAAAAATCAAAATGACTAACGATGTGACATTATGAATATGTTAATTTGCTTCACTATGGTAACCACCTTACTATCTATATGTAGTAACATCATATTGTATACTTTAAATATACCCAATACAATTTCTTTTTAAAATAAAAATATAATTGTTGAAGTAAAAAGAAAAATCACAGCAGATTAGACATAGCCAAAGATAAAATAAATGAGCTGGAATACATATGTGAACAAATTATCCAGAATGTAGCACTAAGGAAAAGATGATAAATTCAAAAATGAGCCTAAGAGATATATATGAGACATTGAACCTATTAGCCCATATACTTGGAATGCTGGAAGGAGATATTAGAAGTAGTATGTTTTAAAAGTAATGGCATAAGGTATATAGCACCAATCAAAAGTAATAAACTCACTTGTCTTCATAAAACTTGCCTGTATATTGAAATTAAATGTCAGAAGACCCTAAAGACAAAAATGTCTTTTAAGAAGCCAGAGAAAAAAGAGATCACCTAATGAAGAAAAACAAACAGAATGACAGCAGAGTTCCCAACAGTAAAAACGAAAGAAAAGTCATTGAATAATATTGGCCAACTTAGATTGTGAAGCCAGCAAAACTGCTTTCAAAAGAAAGGACACAATTTAAATGCTTAAGAGTTTTTAGTGGACTGGAAAACAAACTGTCACTATGCTTCTACAGATTCAATGGGTGTTTTCATCTCTAACAATGCTCCTTGGTTTTTGTTTGTTGTTTTTTAACTTTTAAGTTCAGGGGTACATGTGCAGGTTTGTTACCTATGTAAATGTGTGTCATGAGGGTCTGTGGTACAGATTATATCATCACCCAAGTAGGTATTAAGCCTAGTATCCATTAGTTATTTTTGCCTTGTTTACCTAAACTTAATTTCTTTGTAGAGGGGTGAGAGGGTCATTTCCTGTCAATCACATTTCTTATTAATCTTATTCCTCATTGCTTATTTCTAAGAGTCAGTGCATTTTTTCAAGATCCAGTCAACTGCCCTAACCACAAGCTTTTTGTGTGACCCAAACCATTGACTGTCACATCCAAATATGCCTAATTCCCAATGTGTATTTGAATGCAGAACTTCCATCTGATGGCCCCAATAACATGTACACATGGTTTGTTGTCTATAGGAATTGAGAGCTGGCTGTATTCTGAGCATTTCATAGCCCTTCCATTTACTTTCTCATTTAATGAATACTGTGCTATGCTGAACAGAGCACCAGGATGGATGTCACGCAGTGGAGACTGTTCTAGTGTTCATTTCAAATTTCGAGCCAAGGGAATAATTTAGTTTCTAATTCTCAAATGCTTTTATTTCCCACCCCGATCTTGACTCTGCTCCCATCTGAATTCTGATAGATCAGAGTTTTGCCTCATTCCTATTTTAATCTGCATTACTTCTGCTGTGTCCTGTCAATAAACACAATTTGTCATATTTAAAGCACTAGCCAGGAAGTCAGGTGCAGTGGTTCACACCTATAATCCCAGCAATTTGGGAGGTCAAGGTGGATGGATCACTTGAGGCCAGGAGTTCAAGACCAGCCTGGCCCACAAAGTGAAACCCCTTCTCTATTAAAAATACAAAATTAGCTGGATGTGGTAGCACACACCTGTAATCTCAGCTACTTGGGAGACAGAGGTAGGAGAATCCTTTGAGCCCAGGATGTGGAGGCTGCAGTGAGCCTAGATCATACCACCACACTCCAGCCTGAGCAACAGAGTAAGACTCTTTGAGTTTAGGGTTGCCAGAAATGATTGGGATTTTCAAACTTGTCATATGCAGCTCCACAGCAATTCTGCTCTGATATCCACCATTCTCATCACGTGGGATTTTGTTTCTGATGGGTTTCTGTTTCTTTCACTGCCAGGGCTTTTGACCCTCTGCTGTTAATTTTTAGTTCCCTTCTCCCTTGTAGAGGGCAAAAACCTTGCATTACCTATCACCAGTTCTGTCAAAGGAGCTCAGAAAGTGAGCATTGGTTCCTGAGTGCAGAGACCTTTCCCTGAGATGAAAGCCCACCTCTTTTAAGCAAGTACTAGCACTCTACAGGTGGAAAAGAAGGGGTTAGTTTGATGTTTTTCATACTATATTTGGAACCGTTGTTTTGACAGCTAGTCACTGCTGCCAAAATGCTGGTCCATTTCTCGAGATTCTGTAATTCATGGTAATTTTTCTTCTAAGAGGCTTCAACTTTTCCTTCTCCAGTTCAATCTCCTCAGGGAAAATCAAGTTTTTCGATTGGATTTATACATGTTTAAATGCCACATGAGGGATGAATTCACGTTCTCTCCCACTGTGCTCTGTATTTCATGAATATTAGGTTATGAGGATCGAACCTCTGTTTCAAACTCCTAGAATGGTCCACAGTAGTAAGAAGCTCTTCGATCCGTAATCCCAGCACTTTGGGAGGCCGAGGCGGGTGGATCATGAGGTCAAGAGATCGAGACCATCTTGGTCAACATGGTGAGACCCCGTCTCTACTAAAAATACAAAAAAAATAGCTGGGCATGGTGGCGCATGCCTGTAATCCCAGCTACTTGGGAGGCTGAGGCAGGAGAATTGCCTGAACCCAGGAGGCGGAGGTTGCGGTGAGCTGAGATTGCGGCGCCATTGCACTCCAGCCTGGGTCACAAGAGCGAAACTCCGTCTCAAAAAAAAAAAAAAAAAAAAAAAAAAGCTCTTCGATGCCTATTAGAGGCTGGTTTGCTAAAAGCACAGAGGACTTAACCAGGATACATAGCTATGAGCTATGTATCTTGATACTAACTTGAATTCTCTCATTATCATGTGTACTCTATGATTCCCAACTACTTTTCAAGGACAGGGAGAGTCTCTAATAATTGAAACATTCCACATGCCGCTTCCTATGTAGGCTATGAATCATTTTCTATCTTTTCAGTGGGCAATTTGCCAGGTCATGTGGTTACAATGCATTCAATCCATTTAACTCTGTAGTTGAGCTAATTTTCTCCTAACAGGTATTTTCTTTTTATTCCTTGGTAAAATAATGTTCTCTCCTCTTATTTTAATAGGGCAATAGTTTAGAGAATAAAATTATATTTCTCATGGCTGTTTTTTGCTAAGTATGGTCATGTGACTATGTTCTGGCCAGTGGAGGTAGCAGAAGTGTTTTGTGGCATTTTCACAGACTCTTTCTTAAGATATTATATGTTCTCCTTGTCTTCATGTATTCCACTGCTGGAAACATAGGTGACATGTCACCAAGTAGAACACAAACAATGGAATCTTTGGCTCCAAACACTGTATTATGTTATTTAAGCTGTGACATGCCAACCCAGACTCTTCTGTGAAACAGAAATATGCTTCTAACCTGTTTTGGCCAGTGTTATTTGGGAGGTTTCTTCCCCTCACACACAACCAAATCCTAATATCTGATAAGCTCTGTAGAAACGTCCTATTTGTTGCTTGAAGCCCAATTTGCCTGAGTGTACCAGTTCCACGCCTCACTTGTCTTCCCATTTTCTCAATCTTTTATGCACAGAGAAAGCTTTATTAGGACATAGATGGCTCCTTGATTTTGACTTAAGTGTTCTTATTCAAGTCAAATTCTCTCATTTAAAACTGTAAACTTCAAAAAGAGAGAGAGATTCTGAAAATCGCTCATTTATGTGCTTACTTCTCCCCTTCAGTTTGAAATGTGGTTCAATTTCCCCAGGTCTCTGATTTCATGCACGGCTCTGCTATAGTTTTCAATTTTTTTCTCCTCAGCTCAGTGATTTCACAAATACTTCTGTAGATACTATCTGACCCCACTCAGTTCTGAGTCTGCTGGAGCCATAAGACACACTCTGGGGCATAACTGGACACAGCAGCTATTCAAGACAAAGGGTTTGTGTTTTCCAGCTTGTCCCTTAGTTTTCCCTGTAGAAAAGGGAAACTAAGGAGAACACAAACTCACTTTGTGAAACTCACTTCACTTCACCATTTTACCTAGGGCAGATGAGGGAACACAGAAAGAAATTGAATTTCTATGGAAAGAATATATTGATAGTTCTCAAATAAATAATACAGGAAAGTGGCAAACTCTTTATCTGTCAAAACATCTTCCCTAACTCAGACCAGCCACGCGCTTTTGAGTGGTCGGATGTTATTTCTTTTACTATGCTGAATTGACCTTCTCCAGCCACCTTCCTTGAGATGCTCCTAATTTCCCCCATATAAATGTTTCTATTAATTTCAATGGCATGAATAGACAATAAAAAGGTACACCCTTGCTTCAGTCCTAGAATTGAATGTCCATTATCATTAATGATGATCATAACCCAAGAAAGCAGTCAATTGACCTCTTAGTATATGTCTGCATGCTACATAATCGGACTTCCTGGGGATTTGGTCTGCATTTGATAGGACAGGATTAATTCAGCATAAAAATATTCTCTGGCCTATTTGAACTTTAAGTAGAATACAAAATGACCTCCTTTGACAATATATTTAACTTTTCTCACAGTTACTATTTTTTCCAACTCTTTGTTCAATACCTTGCTGAAGTATTTGTGTGAAAAGATTCTTAAACTCTTACAGTGACACCTACATTGGAATGTTAATACTTTTTTTTTTTTTTAACACCACCACATAGTCAAGAAACAGCCATGGCAGGAAGTAAGCAGGAAATTAGTATTAGCAAGAGATGAAAAGTGGATCTGAAATGAAGACTTGGAGAAGTAAATCTTCAAAAACTCCATTTGGCAGGGATTGCTGCCAGTACACTTAATGAAGAAAAAGGCTGCCCAAGGAGAAAAAACATATATAAAATGGAGGATCAGTGCTTCAAAAAAAAAAAATCAACTTAAACTTTCATAAAAGCAGCATAGTCAGCTGGGCACAGTGGTTCATGCCTGTAATCCCAGCACTTTGGGAAGCCAAGGTGGGAGGATCATGAGGTCAGGAGTTCAAGACTGTCTTGGCCAATATGGTGAAACCCTGTCTCTACTGAAATACAAGAAGTACCTGGGCATGGTGGTGGGCACCTGTAGTCCTAGCTACTCGGGAGACTGAGGCAAGAGAATTGCTTGAACTCCCAGAGGTGGAGATTACAGTGAACAAAGATTGCACCACTGCCCTCCAGCCTGGCAACCAAGCAAGACTCTGCCTCAAAAAAAAAAAGAGAGAGAGAGAAAGAAAGAAAAAAAGAAGCATCGCTTTGTTAGTTAATCTAAAATAAAAATTTCACCAACTGTGTTTACTCCTAAAGCCCCCAAATCAGAAATATTTTAAACAACCTATAAAAAGGAAAACATCAAACACTGATAATTTTACTGGTATTGCTATGGTTCAATTTTGGTGAGTCATCACCATGTGCTTAAACAGTCTTTCACCTTAAAGATCCTATGAAAACCCAAAACCAGTCATTTGCTCATGTACCTTTATTTTCTGTTTTTAACATATTTATAAACCTTGAAGGAGAAGTTACCTGTATTTCTCTTGCACCGCATATTAAATATGGAGCAGTGCTAGATCCACATTTGGTCCCCAATAAAATATGAATTGGTTAAATAATATTTAGGATTAGATGACATAATTTTTTAAATATGAGGGTCCAGGACTTGAACTAATATCACAGATGAGTCATTCACAAACAGAGGTCTTATCTATACAACATTAAAATATTTAGGTGTATTAAGGGGAAGTTTTTACAACTAATTATTTAGCACTAGTGACAAAATTAACAATGGGTTGAAGGTTGAATTTTCAAACAACTAAAAAATGTTTTTTAATGTAAGGCTATGTTTATTCACAACTCTTAATGTCACTACACCTTCAAAAACCTATTTTTGAACAAAATGCCAAGAAAAATTACAATACCAGCCAACAACCAAAGGTGCATGAAAGCCTTGAAAAGCATAATTAAGGCAATTACAAAGTAAATTAAGATATTTTTAGTGATACAAAGTTGAAAGCCTATGCCTTAAATGAAACCTATTATGATGTAAGCAAATGGGGTTTCATTCACTTACTTTGGCAAGAGAGAACATAAGGAATCAACTCTAAATTGGCATTTCATTACAGGAACTGCATATATGATTTTTATTTCTCATGGATTAAACTCAGAAATTCATTAATAGATTGGGATAAAAGGAGAGTATGTCTTTGAATTGGTTCATTTCTTAAGGACTTGTACAACTAGGTGAGAGTCTGAGCAAAGATGAAAGTGTTATGAAATTCATAAGACATTCTGGGCCGGGCGCTGTGGCTCACGCCTGTAATCCCAGCTCTTAGGGAGGCAGAGGCGGGAGGATAGCTTGAGCCCAGGAGTTTGAGACCTGCCTGGGCAATATAGCGAGACCCCGTTCTCCACAAAAAGGAAGACATTCTGTGGTTCTAATCACACAGCTGAAAATGGGAGATGGTCTTTCTAGTTCTGGTCTCAATAGCTTCTGGCAATCTTATTGCCAGGCCAAAGGGTTGGCCACAAAAGCTGTATCATTCCAGATTTGCAGCACCATCATGAGCCCTGATATAATCATCTAATTTTTTTTTAAGTTTAGAGCCAAATCAGGGTCTAACATTTTGCTTATTTTGTTAAGGGATGAGTTTTCCGATCATCTGATGTGACAGTGGCTGCAAAGATGCATGGAAAACTGAAGATGAACACAAAGTGGAAGAGTGATGACTGAACTTCGCAGAATGCTTCCAAGCCATATACATAAGTTACCGAACCCGGGATAAGGAAATATGTCTAGAATCTAGGGGGATATTCCTTGGAGAGTCAAGTGGCTGACTCCCTTAGTTTAGAGGAACATCGTACTTGGCTAATAGTATTTATTCAAGTGTAACAGATCACCAGTAATGGCACAGGCACTCCCATGACTGGCTAGTAGAAAGTCTAAAGTTACTAGGTTTTCTATTTCACATGGGCCAAATAGTTGAGACTCATCATTCAGCTTTGAGAGTTGTGAAAGTATTCTTTAAAACTTCGGACAAGGTTAACAATAAATTTCTGATCACCTATTCCAATTATAGAACCCTCATTGTAGAAACCATTACCCAGATGGCGTACATAAAAAGTGAATCAATATTTCTACTGGGTAATTGTCCTGAATAGACTATTGTGGCTTCATTTTATGTTCCTGGGCATACGCCTCAATGAGACATTGTCCAAAAAGGGCCCAGGATCTTGGATTTCTGAAGTCTCTGACAATTACCCTGCACGCACAAGGTAAGTTAAAGTGAGAGAAACAGGTGAAGGCTTGACTTCCCTGTAAAAATAATACACCACTGCAGTGTAGGTGTCATCTGTCTCAAGAGTAGTGTGTCCATTATCTCTTCCTCGAGAAAGGGAAACGGCCTGGGTGTGGCCAAAGAACTCCTAAAGCTTTTGTGCTAAACCCCTGCTAACCTCAGTAGGGAAGTTACTAGATTCAAGAGGACAAAGAAGAAACTTGGAGTCAGCAAAGAAGACATGTGATTGTTTTTAGGGTTTTTTGTTTGTTTGTTTGTTTGTTTGTTTGAGAGGGAGTGTTGCTCTGTCACTCAGGCTGGAATACAGTGGCACGATCTTGGCTCACTGCAACCTCCACTTGTGGATTCAAGTGATTCTTCTGCCTCAGCCTCCAGAGTTGCACTGGGACTACAGGTGCATGCCACCACACCCAGCTTATTTTTGTGTTTTTAATAGAGATGACATTTCACCATATTGGCCAGACTGGTCTCAAACTCCTGACCTTACGATCTGCCAGCCTCAGCCTCCCTAAATGCTGGGATTACAGGAGTGAACCACCCACTACTCCTGGACAAGACATGTGGTTTTATTATGGGTTTACACAGAGGCGAGGGATTTCGGTGGCAGTAGGCTACATAGAAAATTTGCCTTATATAGTCCAGTGGTGCAGGCTGAACAAGATAATAGTTTAGTGAGCACCCCCTCAGTGAACAATCCAGTGACAGTGGCCTGGACAGCATATCCACCTTACATAGAGTCCAGTGGCAACAGGATGGACAGGATATCTGCCTTACCGATAGTCTGGTGCAGTGGGCTGGGCAAAATAACCACCTTAAGTACAATCTAGTGTTGGCAGACTGGGCAAGATATCTATCTTACATACATGCCAGTGGTGGTGAGTTGGACAAGATAACCACATTACCTATAGTCCAATGCAGCAGACTGGAGAGAATAAGTACTTTACCTACAGTCCAGTGGCTGCACTAAACCAGGCTGTAGTGAAGGGCTGGATAAGATCTCTGCCTTACATGTAGTCCATTGATGGTGAACTGGACAAGATGATCGCATGGCCCTAGTGGTGGTGGGCTGGTCAGGGAAGCCTCAGTGGCTTGCAAACAACATTTTCATTTACCACCCTCTACTTACGAACTTCTTCATCATAGCTATCTTTTAATCCAAACTCAGGGCCTCAATCCCCCATACAGCCCGTGTTACACTGAATGGGCCAGGTACTCAGCTGTTCCTCATAGATAAGAAACTTTGGGTTGGCGTTCCTGACTTCCCTACTTTGGAACACACATTCAGGTGTGTCTGCCATGCTCTTATTCTAAGGGTATGCTTAAGTTATTACTCTCAGGTGCGTTTATCATAGAGCTCTTAACAAAAGATTTTAGGGTCATTCTCTTGATTTTATCTGATGTTTTCCTGTCAGTGTCCTGGATTTAATTTTTGTCCCAAATATATTTTTCTTTATTTTGTCTTTTTCTTTAATCTTTTTAATTTTTTATTTTTGAGACACTCTTGCTCTGTTGCCCAGGTTGGAGTGCAGTGGCTTGATCTCAGCTCACTGCAACTTCCGCTGTCCAGGCTCAAGCGATTCCCCCTTCCCTTTTATTATAAACAGCAAGGAGAAACCAGGTAGTACCTTCAACACTTTGCTTTGAAGTCTAGCTAGATCAACCAGTTCATAAATCACATTTTCTACTTTCCACGTCACTGCAGGCAATAAATAGAATTATAAAGATCCCTACTGCTATATAATAAGGAGAACCTTCCCCTCAACCTTTCTCTGGTTCTCAATTACCTCACTTCATGAAAGATACCTGGTATATCGTCAATGTCCATATTTTTAACAGTGACTTCAAAGCACTTTAAGTTTTCATGAACCCTCTTCAAAGCCCAATATCCAGCCCCAAAACCATTCCACGTTTTAGGTTTGTGGAGCAGCACCCCACTTTCAGGTATCAAAATATGTATTATTTATCTCTATTAACAAGTTAATCCCACAAATCAGTAACTTAAAACAATAAACATTATCTTCCAGATTTTGTGGGTAAGAAATAAGAAACAACAGCCTGTCCAGTAAGCACTCCAGTGAACAGCCCAGCGACAGTGGCCTAGACAGCATATCCACCTTACACAGAGTGCAGTGGCAACAGGCTAGACAGGATATCTGCCATACCTAGAGCCTGGTGCAGTGTGCTGGGCCAAACAACCACCTTACTTACAATCTAGTGATGGCAGACTGGACAAGATATCTACCTTACATACACGCCAGCAGTGGTGGGCTGGATGAGATAAGCACCTTACCTATAGTCTAGTGGCAGCAGACTGGACAAAATGAGCACCTTACCTGCAATCCAGTGGTAACAGGCTGTAGCGAAGGGCTGGACAGGTAAAGTGCAGCTTAGCGGAGTGCCTGTGACTCCGGTTGCAATGCCTTGTCCCCGGAGGCTGCAGTCTCCTCGAAGTGCAAATGGGGAAGGATCCAATTTCAGGCTCATTAGGGCAGCTCATAATATGGCAGCTGTCTTCACTTAAAGTTGGGCGAGAAACATCTCTCTCTCTCCTCTCTCTCCTCTCTCCCCTCTCTCCTCTCTCCTTTCTCCTCTCTCTCTCTGTGTCTCTCTCTCTCTCTTTTTCTAACCTAACCTGGGAAGTGATAGCCTATCACTTTGCTTTATTCTGTTAATTAGAGTCAAGCCACCATGTCCAGCCCAGATTCAGTGGGACAGGACTCCACAAGGGCATGAAAAGCAGGAGAAAGGGATCATTTAGGATAATTTCAGACCAGTGTATCTCAAAGGCAAGTCTGTTTACAGTAACAAAGACTGTAATGGGTAAAGTCAAATTTCCCCAGAATATCATAGACTCTGCTGTGGAACATCAACAAAGTCAGAGCTCAGACCAAACACGCGACTCACCTCTCCACTGAATTCCAGAAAACTCGAGATGAACAGGTGCAAATGTCCTTGAAAGGTAAGCGCATAAATTAAAGGGTCTCGGCTGAGTCTTGTTGAATCTTCAAATTGTCAAATGCTCCCTCCATAAATAAAAAAAAAGCCTGTTATGGTATAAGTAGAGTAAGTTTTATTGACTTAAGCAAGAAAAATCTGCCACAAAGACAATTCTGAAATTGAGTCATACTAGCAGAAGTAAATGCATGGTTTTTGTTGCTTATAGCTTAGACTCAGAGGTCATTAGGAGGGGACTATTTGAAGTAGGATGGAGTCTTTGGATTGATTGTTGTGAGGCAAGGCTTTGAGCAAATGAGTGTTGGGCAAATCATAAAACATTCTCTAACTGCAACTGTATAAGTATGAGGCTGGTTGTTTCAGTTTTTAGTGGCCACCACTTAATTTAAGACACATTAATAATATCATTGCCTAATGTAATATACAGGCATACTTTGGAGATATTGCGGGTTGAGTTCCAGACCACTGAAATAAAGTAAATACGGCAATAAAGTGAGTCACACACAGTTTTTGGTTTCTCAATACATATAAAAGTTATGGTTACACTATACTATAGTTTATTAAGTATGCAATAATATTCTAAAAGAACAATGTACCTTAACTAAAAAAAAATTCTGTAGCTAAAAACGCTAGCAGTAGCTACTTTTTAATTTTTATTTATTTTATTTATTATTTTATTTTTTTGAGAAAGGGTTTGCTCTGTTACCCAGACTGGAGTGCAGTGGCACAATCACAGCTCACTGCAGCCTCAACTTCCTGGGCTCAAGCAATCCTCCCACCTCAGCCTCCCACAGTATTGGGAATACAGGCATGAGCCATGGTGTCCAGATTCCTTACCTCTCTCAGCTTTCAGAGAACTGAAGAAAGCCTTGCTCTGGCATAGGCTTTGGCTTAAGGAAATGTTGTGGCTGGTTTGATATTCTTCCCAGATCAACAAAACTTTTTCTATGTCAGCATTAAAATTGTTCTGCTTTCTTATTATTTGTGTATTCACTGAAGTAGCCCTTTCAATTTCCTTCAAGAACTTTTTGTTGGCATTCACAATTTGGGTAACTGTTTGGGGCAAGAGGCCTGGCTTTTGGTCCGTTTTGGCTTTCAGCCTGCCTTCCTTACTAAGTTTAATCACTTTCTAGCTTTTGATTTGAAGAAAAAGAAGTGCACTCTTCCGCTTGAACACTTAGAGGCCATTGCAGGGTGACTAATTAACCTAACTTCAATAATGTTGTGTCTTAGAGAATAGGAAGGCCTGAGAAGAGGAAGATGGAGAAGGAATGGCAGTAGGGGCACACACAGCATTAATTAAGTTGGCCACCTTAAATGGTTGCAGTTTGAGTGCTCCAAAATGATCACCATTATAACCTCAGAGATCACTGATTACAGATCACCATAACAGATATAGTAACAATAATAATACCATTTGAAATAGTATAAGAGTTATCAAAAATGTGAAACAGAGGCATGAAGTGAATGCATGTTCTGGAAAAAATGGCACTGATAGACTCTCAATGCAGAGTTTCTGCAAACCTTCAAATTCCAGAAAAACAAAACCGCAGTATCTGCAAAATGTAATAGAGCAAAGCACAATAAAACAAGCTTTGGCCGTATTGCAAATTTAGTCCAAATATGTTATCTTTATTCTGTGAAATAAAAATGGAAATGTGGCTAGAGAGCTCATTGCCTAATATATGCATTCAATTATCAAAATGGCCAGTAGTATACTTTGAGATTTTTTTTTTAAGACTATGGAGCCAGAAGCCAGTGCTTAAATCCAGCTCTGTCACTCGCAAAATATGCAAAATTGATTCAGTTGCTTTAACCTCTCTATGCCTTAGTTGTGTATTTTAAATTGGAGATAAAAATAACAAATATACCATATAGTGGTTTGAGAATTAAGTAAGTTAATCCATGTAAATCACCCAGAAGAGTGCCTAGTACATAGTTTAACCTAAATAAATGATAGCTATCATAGTCTTATAGCAATGATAATGTCTTATTTTTTATGTCAAAAAGTCCTATCCACCTATGCCTTTTTCAACTCATCCCCACAGATGGTCTAAATTAATCAAACTAACAACAAAATACATACTAACAGAAAATAACATCCTTGTACTTATTATCCATAGGATATTGGATGGGGGATTTCACTCTAGCATTGGGTATGCCTGGTATAGGAAAACTTCATCTTTGGCTTGCCTGGGTTGCTAGCCCTGGCTGTTCTTGGATGAAGTTTCCAGCGTTCAGGGTTACAATCCATAATACAGCACACCCAATAGCTGTGCCTGCCTCTTTAAAGCTTCATCTTTCTCTTAGCTTGAGAGCTCGGGGGTTTTAGTGTATTTTAGAAAGTCTTTACTTATTAACAGATGACTTCTATTAATTTGTGGAGAAAATTAGATATTATGACAGCTAATGTTCAAACCTTATAAGCTATACCTCCAGAAACCTGATTAAAAAAAAAATCTCACTTCTTTACCTGTCCTTTCCAATTTTTCATCTTGTAATGCTGTTTCTAGTGCGATATCACAGTCAGTAAATTTTTCACTTCAGGTCTTGGCGAGAAGCCAGATGGTTTTAAAGTCACTTGCGCAGGCGAAAGAAGAATGGTACGTTTGGAGTTGACGTATCCTGGAGGGCACTGTTGCAATTAGATAGATGTATGACCATGGGATTTAATTAGAACACTAGGTATACACCCTGTATCATTATTCTAAGAAACTGCACTCGCAGAGTGAGGTAGTGTAATACTACCAAGTCAATATCCCACACATCTGTAAGCACAATTTCTAGGTGGGAGCCATCTTAATTCTATTTATTTATACCTTTATTATTTTTAATAGACAAAATCACTCTTGATTAACCCTATAGTACAGTTCTGTAATCAAATTAATTTAAAGTCAGTCAGAGGAAGGAAAAGAATGAGCTTTATAAAGATGTATATTAGCGTTTCCTTTTTATGTCCTACACCTAGTAAAAATGCTATTACCCTGTTCTTCTTAACATAGAACCTATGATCTTTAAAAAAAAGGAAACTGGAACAGCTTTCTGCAGACTTCCTTCACATTATGTGTTTATAAAATTGAGACAAATATGTTATTTCTCCTCTTTATTTAAAGATTTCAAACCAAACCTGAAGCAATTAAGTTAATAACTATGAAGAATTATAGGTAAAATATAATGATAACAAATAACATTAAGATAAATTTTCTTCCTAATAAAACAACTCCTATGCCTTCATTTAGATCAATTTTTCTTGATAACAGCTCCCTTTATACTGAATGTCACTACAGAAGATTCTAGAAATATAAAGGGATATGTAATATGATCTTAATATTTAGGAGGTGACTTTTAGAGAAAGAAAATATGGACATTTCAAGGATTAATAACTACAGCAAAGCAAATTTTACTCACCAAACTGGGCTTCTTGGAGAAGCAGTGAAGCAATGTTCTTTGTTATGTTCTGTCCCTGTGTTTAAAAAGGTTTGCTCAGCTGGGCACGGTGGCTTATACCTGTAATCCCAGCACTTTGGGACGCCAAAGTGGGTGGATCACTTGAGGTCAGGATTTCAAGACCAGCCTGGCCAATATCGTGAAATCCCTGTCTCTACAAAAATGTACAAAACTTAGTCAGGGGTGGTGGCACACACTTGTAGTTCCAGCTACTCAGGAGGGGGAGGCAGGAGAATTGCTTGAGCTCAGGAGATGGAGAGGTTGCAGTGAGCCAAGATCAGGCCACTGCACTCCAGCCTGAGCAACAGAACTAGACTCCATTTCAATAAAAGAAAAACAAACAAAAAAAGGTTTGCTCAATGCACTGCCACTCTGACTTCCTGAAGCAGAGCTACAGAGATTCAACACCAGCATATCTGTTGGGCATCTGGACAGAGTTTATAGAGATTCCTGTTCAATATTTATTACCCTAATTTTAAAAGCCAGGGTCTTTCAAAACCCCACTAGAAAAATTATCAGGGATCTTCTGCCAATTTTGACCCCAAACAACTTTAAACATCCATACGTCTTCCATGACCTCAACCACTTCCATCTCTTTGTCATAAGAAATATTCAGAAATTTGGTTAAACCCTGAAAGCATTGCTTTCCTTTGCAACTATATGGAATGAAAACCAATTATTATTATTAATAAAAGTGGTCATTTATTGAAAACCTTGTTTAAAATCCTTGCTGTCTTAGGCAATACAGGCTGCTATAACTAAACGCTACAGGCTTGCTGACTTATAAACAACAGAAATATATTTCTCACCATTCTAGAGGCTGGTAAGTCCAAGATTATTTCACCAGCAGTTTCAGCATCTGTTAAGAGCAAGCTCCCTCATAGATAGCTGTCTTCTCACTGTAACCTCACATGGTAGAAAGGTCAAGGGAGGTTTCTGGGGATCTTTGTTTTAAGGGTGCTATACAGAAAAGCTAACAATTTTTTCTCCTGCTGTAAACTCTAGTACTCACACTCAACAAACTTCTGATCACCAAGAGGAGAATTTCTCCCCCACTGATCAATTCCCTAGCTGGGCATCCTATAATTCAATTAAATTCTGACGCTGACTAGATTTGGAACAGAACATACAGATTAAGGAGACTGCTTCCAGCTTCAGATACTAGTTGTAAGCCACAGGTTGTTACCTGTGCTTCTGACCAAGGGGCTATTTGTTGGAGGATCCTACAACTTTGTTCTCAGTGTTAATCATTTGCTGGAGCAGTTCACAGAACTCAGAAAGGCACTTCTCTTATATTTACTAGTTTATGATAAAGGATATTACAAAAGATACAAATGAACAGGCAGAGAAGATGCATAGACCAAGGTACAGAAGTATTTGTGTATGCAGGTTGGATTAAATCATTACCCATTGGTAACCAACTTTGCCTTCAGCCACTCCTCCCCTCTTCAAAGGTCAGGGACTAGAACTGAAAGCTTCAATCCTCTAATCATATGTCTAGTTACTCTAGGGCTAGTTACTCTAGCCCTCTCTGCCATCAAGAATCTCATTAGCATAGAAAAAGATATTTATCACTTCCAGACTCCAAGGATTTTAGGAGCTGTGTGCCCCAAAATAGAGCAGTGACCAAATATATATTTCTTACTTATGTGACAAGCACTAATGTCATTCATGAGGGTTCTATCCTCAAGACAAAACTCCTCCCAAAACCTCCACTTTCTTTGAGAGCTAAGAGTTACTATCAACCTTGGGGGTTCGTTTTTAAACATATGAATTTGGGAATGATGCTTGCTAAACAAGGTAAAATAAGAATATTATATCTTTTTACTTTAGTTAATCCACACAATAACCTATGAGGTAGACACTATTATTTCAAATCATAGCTAAATGAAAATAAAACAAGAGATTAAATAGTTTGTACCAAATCATAAAGCTATCAAGTGGCAGAGCTAGGATTCAGTTAAGATTGCCCATAAAACTTTATTAATTGTTTAAAATATTTTCACAATTACATAAAAATTGAAAAAAAATATAATTAATTTCCAGATACCCTTACCCAAATTACCCACATGTTCATGTTATTGAAACACCAGGGGTTCAGTCTAGGTCCTATAGCTCACTGCACAGAAAGCCAATCACTGAGACAATCAGTATTGCCAGGAAAGAAGGCTTTAGTCAGGTGCTGCAGCCAAGGAGAGTGGGAGATCAGTCTCTAATCCATTTCCCTGATTAACTAAAATTGGGTGGTATATCTAGCAGGGAGGAAATGTAAAACAGAAATTAGGGAGGGGTAAAAAAAGCTATCATGATGAATGAAAGGTCTCATTGTCTGGATATAGTAATCTGTTGAGTTTTAATTCCTTTCCTGACCAATGTAAGTGTCAAGATTGTTTGTTTGTTTGCTTGTTTTCTGAGATGAAGTCTTGCTCTGTCACCCAGGCTGGAGTGCAGTTATGTGATCTCAGCTCACTGCAACCTCTGCCTCCAGGGTTCAAGTGATTCCTCTGCCTCAGCCTGACAACTAGGTGGGATTACAGGTGTGTGCCACCACACCTGGCTAATTTTTTGTATTTTTAGTAATGATGAGTTTTCAGCATATTGGTCAGGCTCATCTTGAACTTCTGATCTCCAGTGATCAGAAGTTCTTGGCCTCCCAAAGTGCTGGGATTACAGGAGTGAGCCACCACACCCAGGCTTAAGTTTCAAGTTTTAAGTTTAGGAAAACTTGTTTATTAAACAAACAAACAAAACCTGTAAATGTTTGTTCTATAGGATAATTGGGTCATTTTCATTAAAATTTTATTACAATTGCTTTATCCTTTTTTTCTCTCTCCTTCTACATCTCCCTCTCTCATATGAATTATTTGAGAGTAAGTTTCAGGTATGATGCTGTTTTAATTTTACATACATCTTTATTTCCTTAAAATAAAGACTTCTTTTTCATCCACAATAATACCTTTTATACTAGAATGAAAGTCAGAATTATGTGTTGCATTCAATGTCTTGTCTGTTTATTCTCCTTAATCTGGAACCATTTCTGAGTCTTTCTTGGTATTTCACGATATTGACATTTTCAATGTCATCGAAACATTCCCTGAAGTTTCCAGGAAAGTGTTTTTTTTTCTTTTTCTTTTTTTTTTTTTATTTAGAGAGAGAGAAACTTGCTCTGTCAACCAGGATGGAATGCAGCGGCACAATCTTGGTTCACTGCAACCTCCATCTCCCGGACTCAAGCAATTCTTCTGCCTCAGCTCATAGGCATGTGCCACAACACCCAGTTAACTTTTTTTTTTTGAGACAGAGTTTCACCCAGGCTTGAGTACAGTGGCACGATCTCAGCTCACTGCAGCCTCTACCTCCAAAGTATCTGGGACTACAGGCACATGCCACCACACCCAGCTAATTCTTCGTATTTTTAGTAGAGACAGGGTTTCACTGTGTTAGCTAGAATCGTCTAGATCTCCTGACTTCATGATCCACCCACCTCATCCTCCCAAAGTCTGAGATTACAGGCGTGAGCCACTGTGCCAGGTCTAAGTTTTTAGAATGAACCTTTATCTGGGTTTCTTTTATAGAAAACCTTACTCCTAACTGACACATCTGCTATACACTCCATCATCTTACATAATAACAGCTGTTTTTCCAAAGGCTAACAGTGACACATTAGTAGAATACGTATTTATTTTTTGCATTCTTTTTTAAAAGAGAGTTCCAAAAGTATTAAGCTTCGGTTTCCACAAACTTAGATCTGCCCCTGCTCCAAATATTTCATGTTCACATGTTCAAATGTAATATACTCACTTTCCTTATTACGAAAGTCAACCTTGCCATTATCTACCTATGCAAGCCTGAAATTCAATACTACCTGAGGTGTCTCACATACAATTGGGAACTCAACTTTATCCATATTACTTATAAGAGTTTTCAGAATGTCTCACTTGCTCTGTCTCTAACATTGCGGTAGTCTCCCAGTCACTCATTCCTGTCCTTTAGCAAGTCTACCTTGTCTTTCAACTTCTAATTTTGTCACCTCCATTATCCATTTTTCTTCCACTCTTGTTTTTCCATTACAGTGACTTGTATTGCATAGCTAGATTGCTTAAAATGAGTCAGTTGTTTGAAATATACCTATTAGGATGAAGACTACACTTTCTAGAGCATCATGCAAAGCCTCTGTGATCTAGTCCCTGCCAGCCTCTCCATTGTCATTTCCTGCTCCTTCCACAGTTTTTACCATGCTCAATCCCATGCTCTCTGCCCATATCTTAGTTATTCAACACCATTAATATTCCAAATATCCTATTATTCCAGAATAGACATGAAATGTACCAAGCAACTTTATAACCTTGAGTCTCTGCAGATGCTATTGTTTTCTTGGGCTAGAAAGCTTTATCCCACTATCTCCATCTGATGAATTTCCATCCATCCTTTGAAAATCTCAGGTTAAGTCTTTTGTGAGGCATTCACTAGACTCTCTTTGTGGAATGGTTAATTCACAACTTAATTTTTCTATGTTTTTTTGTATTTTTACCTTGATTTTCAAACATTTTTATGTTCTTGGTACTTACATATTTACCTTTGTAAATATTACCTCTGTTCCCTGCACTGGACTGTGAACACTTTGAGAGCACAGGCTGGGTCTTAGTTAGTTAATATTACTGTTGCTTGAACAGTAGCAGGTAGCAAATGAGTCACGGACTTCTGCTGAATTAATATATTAATAAATCTTATGCTACAGTTCTCAGATCTTCCCCCAATATGATAGAATAAGCCTTGCCTAAAAGGGAGGATTTGAAAGGTGTGTCAGTCCAGTCCACAGCAGGAAAAAAAAAAATACCGCCATGGTTCAGGGGAAACAACTTATCAAAGGAACCATCTACAGAGGTGTGGAGAGGGTTCAGGGGACCAAAAAGGGAAATTATATCACTCAGTCTCTAGCAAAAAAAGCAGGAAATAATGTTACCAGAACATAAAGAGAGCTGGAGGCATAGAGAGGGGACTAGAAGCAAAACCATAGATGAGAAGAGACCCACCCTCTGCCAGAAGCTCTTCAGGAAAACAGACAGGGCAGGAACCTAATACCCTGTCTTCTGTTCTTTCATGCTCCTGTCTCTTGGAATCTCTCAGTGGCTGAACCCACTGAAGAGCCAGCTGTCAGTGGAGTCTAGATAATACTTTCTCTGGAGTCAGCCTTCTGGGGCAAGGAGCAGGGCGTTAGAAAAGCTAAAATGTCAAGCAGGATGTGGTTAGAAACTAAGAATAAGAAATAGGCTGGGTGTGGTGGCTCACACCTGTAATCCAATACTTTGGAAGTCTGAGGCAGGAAGATCGTTTAAGCCCCGGAGTTTAAGACTACAATGAGCCATGATCATGTCACCTGCACTTCTGCCTGAGCAAAGAGGGAGACCCTGTCTCAAACAAATAAAATTAGAAAACCACAATATTTTACAAAAGCTAACAAAAATATTAAAGAAAAAAAATTTAAGGCTGAAATGGACCTGAGTAGGGCAATAATGAATAACACGCAGGACAGACAAGGAAAATCCATGCAGAAGCAAGGGTTAATATCTGTTGTCCTCTATATCATCCAGACACCGAACTAAACACTTTGTATCAATTCTTTTAAGCCTCCTCACAATCCTATATTGTAGGCTTATTATTTCGCATCCCCCCCCAAGAAAGAAAAAACTTAGAGAAATTAAAATAAGTGATCTTAGATCACCCATGGCTAATAATACACTTACTAGGCCCACCATTGGCACCCTGTCAGAAGTCAAGTTACATTTTACACATGGGCTAGATCTGCTACTTTTTCAAAAGCCCTCCTCTCTGGATAGAAATTCTAAGGTGGGTCTCTGGTAGAGAAGGTTAGATGATGTATAATCACACTGCCTTATCATTTCCTTACAGTGAATTTCAGCCCAATTCCTAGATTCATTGTAGTCACTGCCTTGTAAATAGAAACATAAAGAAGACTGGTATAAAGTTAAGGTTTCCATGGCTCACTATTACTATGGCTACTTCTCTTTACTTCCAAATCCTCTGCACCAGAACAAAGCAATCTCCCAATCTCTTCTATGTTTTGTAAAGAAACTTGCCCCTATTACATTTTAAGCACTTCTTTTCACTGGCTAATGCTTAATTGTTAGCGTTGCAAGCCATTCCACCTCAATTCCTCGGATCTAAAAATATAATTAATAGAATATTCATTTCAGTAAAATCTTTCCAAAAACAGTACAAAAACTCAGAGAGTGTGTTTTTAAAGGAATTTTACATGTGTGTACCTAAGGCTTTTTACTTAATTACTGAAGATTTGTACTTAGTAATTTAAAAGAAAGACAAATATACTATAGTTCAGATAAGGAACACAAGCACAGCCAAAACATAACAAATTAAGACCCAGGAGGAAGGTTTGAAGGAATTGACATTATGTAGCCTGTGAAAGAAAAGTAGCTGAATAAAGTGGAAATAAAGGTTTCTAAGAGTGTGAAATACAGCTAAAGATAGGTGATAATCTCAGCTTAGCCCACCCACCTGTGTGTACAACCAGTTCTGGGCCCTCTGGAAGATACAGAAGTGGACCAACTATCACCCCTGCTTAATTAACATTGGGTGACATCTTCATAGATAAATACCCCAAAATACAAGGTTTAATAGATCCTTTGAGAGAAGGACATTGATTCCTTAACCATGCTGTTAGTTTGTCGTTTTCTCTTTCCTAGTTAGCTGATAACACTTCCACTCTTGGCTCCCCACTAGATAGCATACACAGCAGCCAGAATAATCCTTTAGGACCGAAGTCAGCTCATGTCACCCCTCTGCTCAAAATTCTCCAGTGGGCCCAGCATACTTTCTTACCATAGGTTACAAGGCTCTTGATGGTTTGGCCCTTCACTGAATTTCCTGCACTACCTCCTTCATTCTCTCCCTCACTTTTTAGATTCCAGTCTCCCTTGTCTTCATGCATTTCATCCTGTCCCCAACATACCCTCCACCTCATGGCATCTGCAGTCACTGTGTTTGTTGAGTAAATGAATTCCTGGGTTTTGTTTTAAGGGAATGGGACACTATTTGTTGCTTAGACTATTTTTCAAAGGGCAGAACTGTTCGAACCATGCCTTGGAAAGTCAGTCAGATTTTACATGGAAAGAAATAAGAGAGGAAAGTGAGAAAAAGTTTCTCAGTATTAAATAGTATTGGTTGAAGGAAAGTATGAATTTAAGAATAATGAAAAATTGAGATTGACAGGAGCACAGGAGTCTAAAGAACAGCAGTGGAGATAAAATTAGGACAGCAATTCATAGTGGGATTATGGATGACTTTAAATGTCACATTAGAACATTATTTATCAGTAAAAACTGACTCAATAGTAGCTATTTATTTTAGAAAATTTAATTTTTTCAACAGCATGCAGAAAAATATTGGAGGAAAGAGGGATGGAATAGAGAGCCATGGCAGAAGTTTAGACAAAAGAAAGTAACATTGCAAAAGAGAGAGTCATGGTAAGAACAAAATGAGATCAGGAAATAAAGGAGGATTACAAGGCAAGGGGTACGAAAGATAATGTTATATTCAACAACTTTGAATTAGAGATCTAATGGGATAATCCAAGGAAAATAAACAGCAAATCCTTTTCTGAAGTGGTTTATAGAAGCTCAAGTTTATAGATCAAATTGAAATTTTCCAAGAAAAAAATGTATAGAACAATCTACATACAGGCCGATAACTAAAAATTCAGAAAGGACCATATTGCTGGAACATATTGGAGAAAATAGGACAGTGCATGAGATTGGTAACACACAGAGAGGAGGCAAAAAGAGAGTATCCACGGATGCAGAACCTAAGAGAGGAGGCTTTCAGCACAAAACTTTCCATAGAGGCCGGGCATGGTGGCTTACACCAGTAATCACAGCACTGTGGAAGGCTGAGGCGGGGGAATCATTTAAGGTCAGGATTTCAAGACCAGGCTGGCCAAAGTGGTAAAACCCCTGTCTCTGCTAGAAATATAAAAACTTAGTCGGGTGTGGTGGCACATGCCTGTACTCACAGCTACTTGGGAGGATGAAGCAGGAGAATCACTTGAACCCAGGAGGGCAGAGGTTGCAGTGAGCTTAGATCACTCCCTTGCACTCCAGCCTGGGCAATAAGAGCAAAATTCCATCTCAATAAATAAATAAATAAGTAAAATTGATAGAGTCAAATGATGTAGAAGAGTCAATTGGAATATTACTAAGAAGCCCCAGGATTTAGCAAGTAGGTTTTCATGGATAAACATTCGTGGAGTAGCTTATGTAAAGTGGTAAGTTAACAGTAAAAAGAGCCAGCATTGGCGAAGGTATAAGATGGAAGTTTCTATCAAAGGAATTGCCAAATAAGGGGCAAGAACAACATTTTAAATAATAGAACACAGTTTCTGACACTAATAATTAGATGTTCAATAAATGTTTATTGAATAAATAAATTATCATTTAGTAGGGAGACACGGAAGATAGGACAGGATCATTTGTAATATTTATAGTAGGGTTCATATAATAATATTTTCTGCTCTGAATTAGAAACTAAAAAGAGGAAGGATGAAAATACAGCAATATTTTGCTTAGAATAAATCCACATTCTTAGTGGCCTATCAAAACCTTTTACAACTTGTCTTGTGTCTGTCTTTCCATCCACACTCTCTCTCTCCTCCACTATCTCCCTGCTCCAGCCTTGCTAGCGTTCTTTCAATTCTTCAAACACACAACCTCTTCCCCTATTTGCATTTTCTCTAATTTTTCTCCCTGCCTCCAGTCACTTCCAGAACTTCCTAATGGCCAGTGACTTCCCACAATTTAGATCTCAGCTCAAATGTAATACTTTTGAGAGGCTTCCTCCGACCTCCTCTTGCTAAGGAGTCTCTACCTGGGTCACTTTTTATCACATCTTGCTGTTTTAACATAAAAGTTAAAACGTGGGGCAGAAGACACTTTGAATCGTCTTTCTCAGTATTAATTTGTTTATTGTTTGCCTCTTCCATTCTCCATGAGAACAGCTGCCTCATCTTACTCATTCACTGGTTATCCTCCAGACACCTGGCATCATCTATAGCACATTAAAAAAAAATACCTGAAAACAAATAAATAAATCTTGATGTAGAAAAGAGAAAACATGGGGGAGTGAGTACACATGGATAACTTTAGGCATTACCGTACATTAAGTTATGAAGCGTTTTCTTAAATGAGTCTATTCTGTTGATTTTACCCTTCCTTCCACATTGCTCAGGCCCTCTGAGCAATTCTGACTTAAGCTACCAAATGCTCCTCCCCTCATTCTTGTCCCACACCCACATATTTTTCCTACTGAAGCCAAAGTGACCTTCCTAAAGGACATATCCAATTATTTCACTATCCCACCTAAAATATAGATAAACACACTAGATAGTTTAAGCAGAAATAGCTTTTTAGAAAGTATTAAACAACAACAGACAATATATTAGGACAGAGGGCTAGAGAATCAGGCTCGGAGACTATATCAACAGGAAAATACATTTCTGAATTTACCACCCATCTGCTCTTGCAGAGACTCTATCTCTGCTATTGCTAGTCACAACAAAGATCACCAGCCCTGGACACTCCAAGCTGCCATGCTGTCCCCCTCAGTCTTCTGTCACAATTAATTGAATGCTGGCAGCTTCTTTTCCACCCTTGCCTGATTAAATTCCATTCAGCTTTTTTTTTTTTCAAACGAGTCTCTTCTGAATTGACATGTTGGTAGATGGGCTCGGTGAACTCTGAACAGGGATACACTCCAGACTGCTGGGAAACAAGGAAAGCACTTTCCTAGCTTAACTTGAAAAATCAACACTCAAGGTAAGACAAAATGTGATGAAGGTCTACCACATACTTGTATACTCTTACTGCCATCATCACAATACACCTGAGTTGCTTGATTTTTGGTCTGTCCTATTAATTAACTCCATGAAGTGAGGGTCCATGCCTGTCTCATTTCTGTTTATTTCCTAACAGCTAGCAGAGAACTTGGTGTATAGTAAATGCTAAAAATATTATTTATTGAATGAATGAATGGCTTGTAATTGGGGCTTGAAGATAGTTTCAAACAGCTGTCAGAATTATAATGTGGGATTATAATTAGGAGTCAATTAGAGAGACTAAAAGAATTGCTGAGTTGCATTTTATATCCTGCCAAGTTAGGAAGAATGCATTTGTGGTGGAACTAATCACCACTGTTTAGTGAATTTCTCAAGCAAGGCTAAAAAGCCTGGAAGGAAAAACTTAGGAATCTAAGGCAGTTTGTAGTAAGAAAAGCATTTGTGGGTAGAAGACTACAGTCTAAGCTCACACCAAGTGAAATAGGCATACATAAAATGACTGACCATAGAATTTAGGTTGTTTAAGAAATAAGCCAGAAAAGTGATGGGCAGTCAGTGAAAATGTGGAAAGATGAAATGACTAAAGATGGTAATAAAGGCAAAGATACAATTTAGCATAACAGACTGGGAAAATATTTTACTCCACCTTCCCCTAAATTATTCTAGCGTAGTCTGTTGTACCTCCTATTCTCAGTCCTGTTCACTTTTATGTACCAACCTTGGCTAAAGTAGTCATGGGCCATGAGCCCCAAACTTTCTTCTCTGCCTTGATCCAGAATTGCTGAGAATTAAATTGTCCACTCAGAAGCACTAGAAACAACGGGCCCTAGACCCCTTGTGTTTTCCTGCTTGCCAATCAGAAGCCAGTGTTCATAGAATTAGTTCTAGTTGCCTGTTTGCTTTCCAGTCTTTTCCTTATCTTTCTCCACGTTTGTCTGCAAATGCTTGTCTCCCACTGCCACGCCTCGTCGGTTCAATCTTTAGAGATGGTTGTCTGTTTTAGGCCCTGTCTCTTATTTCTAAACGGATTGCCCCTAAACTGCTGGAATGTGCTCAGAATGTGGCCATATTTTGCAAGAGCCTGCTATTTTGCTCTGGAAATGCCTCTCTTCAGCCTGAGGACCAGAACCTTGTCCCAGTTATTAGACTGGCAGCGGGCTCCTGTACTGATCCCATACATGACAACTGACATCCTCCTGTCTCTTTAATCTTGGCCACCCTCTGGATGGCCTCACATTGGGCTGGCTATCATCAGAACTCATGTTGATTCTGCCTGAGCTTCATTTGTCTCTTGAACTCTGCACCTTGCTCACTTGTTTGCTGCTTTAGAGTAAGGTCAGTCTCTACTGCAAGGTCATCTCAACATATAAACCTGAAAAAGTATTGATATTGAGATTTATGTCCATTACTTAGACTATGACTAAATACCAAGTTAAGAGTATACTAAATGAAAGGATGGTCTAGGTTAAACTGTAGTAACAAGTGTCTTTGAAAGCTCAGTGACTTAAAGCAGAATCAGAAACTCTTTCTGCAAAAGGCTAGTAGGTAAATATTTTAAGCTCTGTGAGTCAGGTGACGTTTGTTTTAACTACTCATCATAGTGTGAATGCAGCCAGCCAGTGAATACATAAGCAAATGAGTGTGGCTATGTTCCAATCAAACGTTACTTACAAAAACAAATAAATAGGGTTTTAGTTTACTCTCCGCTGATTTATTTCACTCTCACAGTTTATTGTAGGTTAAGTGGATGATACGTTTCACATTGTCACTATTGGCACTCTGGAACCCAAGCAGATGAAAGAGCCACAATTTTAATTTTGAGCCACATTACTTTTAATTGTAGCAAAGAGAAGGCTGAAAGATACTTACTTGTTCTTAAAGCTTTTGCCCAGAAGTGGAATATGTCATTTTAACTCAAATTTCATCAACTAATGCATATTGTGTGTTCTTGCCTGAGTTTAACAGAACGAATCTCCTACAGATGAAGGGAATTAAGAATTGGTGAATAGTAATACAGTGTACAACAAGGATTTGTGGTAAGAAAAGGGAATTCTAAGCTTAAAAGCCTTCATAATGCAGTTTTAGATAATAACGAAGTTTGAAGTAGTGTGCTTTAAGATAGCTGAAGAAAAATGGCACTGAATATAATTGGAGTTGAGAGAGCTGAGTAATATGAAACTTGCATATGTCAAAGTTCATTAGTATGCACATGGAAGTGAATACTGGCTGTCCTTTATAGCTGTGAAAACAATCAGAAAAAGAACAAGAAAAATAACAACAGAATATCTTAGATAATGTGCCAGATCTGTGTAGCTCTGACATTCCCTGAATCTTCTAGCCCACTCGTTGGAGACAGGCAAAAGGTCACTTAAAAATTAATGTAAACAGGGGTCCAAAGTGGCTCCCGCCGGAGCTCATGGCGCTCGCGAAGGCAAGGTCATCAGTTCAAGGCTAACCTGAGCAACCTCATAAGCTCAAACTGATTGGCAAAAAAAAAAAAAAAAAAAATTAATGTAAACAGCACAATTTTTTCCTAATACACACCAGAATACATCAGAAGTCTCAACTAATTGACCTAATTATTTATTTTATAATTCCCTCTCTTTCCATACATGTATATTCTAAATATAAAATTTATATTCAAAAGATGAAAATATCTTGAAATAACCACCTGTGCAACAAATCAATTAAACACTGTCATACATATTTGAAAAAAATGAGAAACCAATGGTATACATTTGATGGCTGTTTCAGCATTTTATTGTTGCCTTGGAAAAGAGCATTAACTACTTTTTTGGGCATGGTGGAGCAAGACAGAAAAGATAAAGAAAGGGAAGGGGTGATTTCACCATTTCTTCTCCATAGTGCACAAGAGAAATAAAACTTTAATAATCAAAATTCCTGAACAAGTAGCCATTATTCCACTCCTCTGCATTCACAAAATCATACTGAAATATAAGAGGTGGATACTAAAAGTATGTAGTGGTAACTCTGAACCCACTGTAATGTGTTTTAAACAAAACATAGACAGGGTTTGCTTTCATTTTGTTAACTAGTATTGGTAAAAAGCTACTTGCAACAACTCACAGAAGTGATGGGGGCATGGCAGTGTCATTAGACCCAGACACAGAACAGCTGAATTAGAAGATGTTACCCGAGCACTCAAACTAGAACACCCATGATCTTGTTAATTATGGTACTCATAATTTGATCTGCAGTCCAACTAGGAGATCAAATGCTGAGTGCAATAGTTTATTTGTTTAATCAATTAAAGGCACGTCTCAAGAGAGATCTGTCTTGGCCTTTGCTTCAAATGCGTAACCTTGCATGTGTTTTAGCCGCCTGCATTTCTTTTGAGAGCAAAGAAATTTCTGTTCAGGTCTTTTGTCAGTTTTTAATGGGATTGCCTGGTTTTTGCTGTTGTTGATGTTGTGTTGTTTCAGTTCCTTGTAGATTCTAGTTATTAGTACTTTGTCAGACATAACTTGCAAGTATTTTCTCCCATTCAGTATGTTATATCTTGATTATTTTGCTGTGCGGAAGGTTTTTAGTTTAAGTCCCATTTGCCTATTTTTGCTTTTGTTGTATTTGCTTTTGGGATCTTTATCATAAATTTCTTGCTGAATCCTATGTCCGGAAGAGATGTTCCTAGGTTTTCTTCTTGCATTTATATAGTTTGAGGTTTTACATTTAAGTCTTTAATTCATCTCGAGTTCATTTTTGTATATGGTGAGAGATAGGGATACTGTATCATTCTTCTGCATATGAGTAGTCAGTTTTCCCAGAACCCTTTATTGAAGAGGGTATCCTTTCCTCATTCCTTATTTTTGTTGACTTTGCAAAGATCGTTGTAGGGTATGTAGCTTTATTTCTGGGCTCTTTAATCCTTTGATCATGAAAAAATGCTCAACATCACTAATCATGAGAGAAATGCAAATTAAAACCACATTGAGATACCGTCTTACATCAGTCAGAATGGCTAACATTAAAAAGTCAAAAAACAACAGATGTTGGTGTGGATGTATAGAAAAGGAAATGCATATATGCTGTTGGTGAGAATGCAAATTAGTTCAACCTATATGGGAAGCAGTATAGAGATAGCTTAAAGAACTAAAAATAGAACTACTGTTTGACCTAGCAATCTCACTACTAGGAATCTACCCAAAGGAAAAGAAAATCATTCTATAAAAAAGACACCTGCACTCTGTGTTTATTGCAGCACTATTTACAATAGCAAAGTCATAAAACCAATCTACGTGTCCATTAATGGTTGATTGGATAAAGAATATATATATATATAGTATGTACACACACACACACACACACAGCATGGAATCCTCTGCTACCATAAAAAAGAATGAAATCATGCCCTTTGCAGCAACATGGATGCCGTTGGAGGCCATTATCTTAAGTGAACCAACTCAGAAACAGAAAATCAAGTACTATGTGTTCTCACTTATAAGTGGGAATAAAACATTGGATACACATGGACATATAGATAGAAATAATAGATATTGGGAACTCCAAAAGCAAGGAGAGCTGGAGAGGGGTGAGAGTTGAAAATGACCTGTTGGGCATCATGCTCGCTATTTGGGTGATGAGTACAATAGAGTTTCAATCCTCACCATTACACCATATACCCATGTAACAAACAAGTGCATGTACCTCCTGAATCCAAAATAAAATTTTGAAAACTGTGTAACTTTGTGTGTAGACACCAGCTTGTAGATGTGGAATTTTTTAAAAAAGTATCAGTCCTTCATTCAAAGGAGCATGGCTTTTATGTTGCAAATTTTATATGTTTTGTTGACTTATTTTTCTTTTTATTTATTTGGGAGAAAATACATACAGGATGAGAGAATAGGTATTATATTTTATTATGTCATGATATAATAAAACATTTGAGAAACAAAAATAATTGCCACACAAAAATACGATCTTCAATTTTCTTAGCATTATACTTATCTTGCATTGGAATAAAGATGAGAAAAAAATCATGGAAAGTTTATCATTTGCCTGCATCTTTCATCTTGAATTCTGAGGTATATTACCTCTAATAATTGCAAATACTAATTTTTTCCATGATTTAAAATAAATATTGTTACCACACTTGTAGAATGCTTCTGCACGTTCCTTACTACCTTCGCATCTTATTGATTGCATTGCTGGTTTCTATGGGAACAGAGTGGAGAAGTTAATTAAGATCAGGAGGTTAGAATTGAAGAAAAATAGAATTTTCAACACAGTTCATTTATCATGTACATTTAAATTTGCTACTTTAATAAAACATCTATCGGAGTAGAATAGTGATGACTGAATAGCCTTAATAAAAACAAATGATACATGTTAAAAGTTTAACATCACTTATTTGTACTCAATTCATCCCATTAAGAAGCATTTTGGCTTTGTTAATCAAATTAATGAAAGTCATTAATAAAGGTTTCTGCATTCAATACTGTTATTCTAAGACTTTTAGTGTTGAGCACTGTGTATTATGCATTATTCTTATTATTTATTAAGAATAAGCCTGAAGTTTCTATTAAGTTATTATCTTCTATTTTCAAATATACCTTTTATATTTGGCTTTATGATGCTCTGGCTGTGACTATGTAAACTATCTCATTTTCCAGTTGCTTTCTACATTCTGTCAGTAGGGGGCAACAGGAAAAGATTAGGAGGCAGGATGGTGGAAGAAGAGACTTCTGTTGACTTTTTGTTTCTATTAGCATCCATTCAGCAATGATCCCTCACCCAGGAGAACTGATGGGTTCCAGCCTCCAAAGCCCAGCACCTGTGACTAATCTGTTAGATAATTTTTCATCTTTGAAATATCTAATGTATTTCTGCTTTTCCAGCTGATACAAGAACATGATTGGTTTCACATGTAAAAGGTAAAATGTTAGGCACCTTAAAAAAGAATAAGGCCTATGTTTTCATTATAAGAAGATTGAGATACAAGAAATGTAGGAAAGAAGATTATCCCTCAGACCCAACACCCACATACAACTTATGCTAATACTTTGCTTCCTTTCTCTACAGTAATTTTTGTACATAGGAACACACTATGTTTTTAGAAACAAGCACTATCCTGTTCTGCATCTGCTTTTGTCTCCTTTTCCTTTTTGCTTTAAATCAATACAATGTTTTGTGTTTACATACTTCTCATAAACATCATTTGCATAGCTATGTAACATTCTGTAGGCTATTTTACTATTACTCAATATTTAGATATTTGGATTGCTTTCAAATGGATTGTAATTGTAAATGTTGTCATAAACACCTTTGTGTGGTAAGGTGTTTTTAAAAATAAATTAAGACTTTTTTCCTCAGGATAAAAATCTTTGCTTTTATATTATACCAGTCTCTTAATGAGAAACCACAGCCCTCTTCAAAGCCTGCACACCCACAAATATTTCTGGAATTTCTCAGAGGTTGTCTTCCACAGGCTCACAAAACATTGTTCCATTTTCCTGTGCTTCTGTGTGTGTGTCTGTGTGTATCCATATGAGTAATTTTCCTTGTTCATTGTCCCTATGGTAATATTATAGTGGAGGGTGTATCTATCTATCTATCTACCCTCAACTAAATATATATATAAACTACTTTATATATATATATATATATATATTACTTTAAACTGCATTAGGAGAGTAATCACACCACTCCTGCATTGATAAAATAAAATTTATATTTAATATATGCTGATCATCTAATTTATTACATATATTAATGTATATATTAATTCTACTATGATACAAAGTATTACTCTGCTGTGCAGTAGGAGAAATAAAAAGCAAATATAATGTTATATTTTTAATTATAAGACTGGGTTATAAACTGAATAGTGATATTGAAATGGTAAATATGAACCAATCAGATTTTCAATATAAACCAGAACAAATCAATTAACGTCTTAGTTTTTTCACATGTATAATGATATAATACTTGTGAGCACACTTATTTCAAAAGACATTAGAAAAGTCAAATAGTTTCTCTATGTCAATGTCTATGTCCATATTTATATGTAAGAACACTCTATATCATTCAGCAAGTAAAAATATAAGGAGTCATTGCTATTTTTTCTAAGCAATATAAAAGTTAAAACCCATAACCCTGTGTTTAAGAAAAACAGAAACTTAATCCAATATGCTCAAAGAAGGTCTGGAGGAATCGGTTTTGGATTTCTATAAACATCTCACGCATATGCTGTGCTTGTCTCGACTTAAGGGCCAAAGTTGTCTTCCGTTCACATTTTCTCATTCTTCTTCCCTCAATTTCTTGGCACTTCAAATGGAACCTTTTACCTTTAAAAAAAAAAATGCTAGTTAGTTTATAATGTGATGTATTAACCTCTAGCCTAAAGAGCTTCTCTTGGTTACATTTATGGTTTTCTGGAGGCCACAATATATTTGTTCAACTATAATAATAGAACTAGCAGGAGGAAAGACCTTATTATTTGAAACAAAAACATCTTCTTTTTGAAAGACAACTTCCAAAGTCATATGAGTACCCTAATGCCCTTTATAATTCAATTCCTTCCCAATAAAAAAATAATAATTTAGCACTTGCAAGATGCTAGGCACTGTGTTTTGAGCTACCTGTGATCTCATTAGCACCTCATAACAACCATGTAAGGTATTTATGGATCTTGTTTTACAAAAAGAGGAAACTGGGGATCAGAAAAGTTACAGAGCATTTCCAAGTTCATGCAAGGTGACAGGATCTGGATTTAAACGCCAGTTAGGCTGACCCAATAACCCATTTTCTTTCAAGGGGATAATTATTATATTTTAAATAGCAGTCAGTAAGGATAAAGAATCTTTTATGTGCCTGTCACTGCTTCGGCACTAAGTTTCAATGTAATAATTCCTGTAGAGCATATTTTAGAAATTTGTTCAATATATAATTATAATTAAGTTGGACAATTTGATTACAAGCATGCACTTACCGTAACTATGATTTTTTTATGGTTATAGATTTCTTAGTTTTTAATACTCTAAAGAAAAAATAACCTTGTTCCCAGCCTCCTAAAACCAAAATTACTCAATTCTTATGTTCTTGTCCTTTATCATCTTTATCAGGTCAATCAATACTGAAGGGTTATACCTTGAAAAAAGCTTTTGATACGTTGAAGAGGAAACTTCACATGTTGGAAATACATTAAATTATATCATATTTACATATACTATATCGCTATATTTATATAGTTATTTATCTAAATACACACACACTATACATATATGTAAATATATATAAAACACGTAAGAGCTTTATATATATTTTTGTTTATATATATATTTTGTGTGTGTGTTTATATATATATATATTAGTTTTTTGTTAAACATAGGGTTTAATGAAACTATTTTGGGTTCAGTTGTTTCCAACGATACTTCAGATCTTCAAATGTTGGTCAGTGTTCCTCAATTTCTCCACTATTAAGTACATCTGCCCTTTGATCATGAAAGTGCCTTAAATATTTAAATAATAGTGAACATAGCTATTGACAAGAATAGTGAACATAGCTATAAATTAAGAAAAGCTGAAGTGTAAATACATGTGATAAAATTTAACTGGAATGTTGGGGTGCATCTTCTTATTCCTTTACACTGATTGACTTGGTAATACATGTTCCATCAAGAGTTTTGGAAGAATCTTTAGGAAAATTAGGCTGTTAAGTAGCCCTCCATATCATCTTTTTTTTTTTTTTTTTTTTTTTTTTTTGAGACAGAGTTTTGCTCTTTTGCCCAGGCTGGAATGAAGTGGCACCATCCCGGCACACTGTAACCCCACCCCACCATGTTCAAGCAATTCTCCTGCCTCAGCCTCCCAAGTAGCTGAGATTATAGGGGCCTTCCACCATGCCCGGCTAATTTTTATACTTTTAGTAGAGACAGGATTTTGCCATGTTGGACATGCTGGTCCCGAACTCCTGACCTCAGGTGATTCACCCTCTGCAGCCTCCCAAAGTGCTGCAATTACAGGCATGAGCCACCCTGCCCGACCCATACTCATCTTTTTAGAAAAGTAGGAATTGGATTTGATTTGATATGTTTTCTAAATAATGAATTTTGTGCATCCAATTTTGAGCTCAATTTAGCCAATCATGCAGCTGATAATTGTCTACAAATAACATGACTATATTTGTCACTGAGCTGACCAAGTATTATGAACATAATGCTGACAGGTCTGAAAATGTTTCACTTGACTAATGTGGAACTGGGGTGAATTATTACAAATATTCTCACTTAGAGTCGACAGTGTATAACGGGCTATTAAATCTGTATATGCAGCACATTTGTATATGAAACAATCAGATTTTATTAAATGGTTACAGTTCTTGAAACAACAGACTGCCATCGGGATTAAAGCTATAAACTACTTGGAGAATGAAAAGCACAGTTTATCCCACAAATTCCGAGGTGAGAATCTAAAAAAGTAAAATACCAGGAGAAAGCTTTTACATTTCTCATATCCTCTTGCTTTACATCAACAAGAAAATCTGGACTTTTCACTTGCTAAAAATGAATTATGTATTGGCTCACATTCCAGGATCATTAGAATTATACAAGTTACAATTAGGTCTCACGTGGTACTGAATGTTCATGCTTTTAACCTGACAGTACATGTTCAGAGGAATATTTGGTTATATTGTGGGCACAAGTATGCTTTCCAAACTTTATTCTAGTATCTTTAAAAAGAATTCCCTTGATAATAACTTGCTATGAGCCTATGTTAACTTTTAGTTTTTGTGGATCTTACAATACATGTCACCTAATACAAAAGTTACTATAAAACTCACAGTCTCCCTAAAACTTTTATTTTACCCCTTTCTTGTGTTAAGAGCAAGGCATTATAGCAGATATGTAAAACAAACTTGGAGTGAGTAGGATCGAGAGACAAATAATGGTAATTTTGTGTAAAAGGTAGAGGAGGGTAGAAAATGTGGAAAACTAGCATTTTCTTTAGCTGGCTTCCTTTTTAAATATGGCTGCATATCTGTCCTTTTCGGGAACATGCATTGAAAAAGCACACTAAAGTTTTGATCATTTTGTAGTGAAAGCCTTTTCCTTGACAGATTTTATGTTAAAATTTTTATTCGAGAATTTTGCACCTTCAATTAATTGGAGGGTTTTTTTGGTCTGTGTTTTATTTTATTTTATTTTCCTGAAGTTCCTTTCATAACTGAAGAGCAAGGATTCTCCCAGATGTGTGCCCAGTTTTGACCTTCTTATGGGATATAGAAACTTCCTTTTTGAGTGACTGAGGCTTGATAGTAATGTAACAATAGCTATGCTGGCCCTGTCAGACCTCTGCAAGGATATCAGCCTTTTACATTTATTCTAGTTTGGGAGATGATTTCCTGTACTGGGTAAAGGACACTGGTATTTCTTTAATAGAATTTTCTATCTGTCTTTTTTCCCACCCTCTCATCACTCTTAAAGTGACTGCTAAAATTGTCCCTGCTCTATTTTAAGTCAACACTATTTGACCCTTTGCTTTACTGGAAGTGCTTTCTAACTCCTGAGCTGAAAGGATTGTACTATTTGCTGAGGATTATACTATTTGCTGTTTGCCTACTTTAGACTTTCTGGTAGTGTAGTCTGTTTAGGTAAACTCTGAAATCCTGGTCATTTTCCTGACATTTTAATTGTCTTAGTGCATTGTCATCCCAAATATTGTATCAAGTACTAAAATATTATTTATGAATAATTGAATGGAATTGCTGTTTGAATTCCCTAGAAACTCTTAATAGAGTAAATCTTAATCTGTTTGAAGGGATGGAGATAGTTTTAATATAAACTTTTTTGGATAACTTTTCTTAATTAACTCAGTTCTGCTCCATTCTTCTCCATTAGGGAAGATGTGTTTTTAAGCAGAGGTGGCAAGTTGTGTTGAGCACATCAGTGGCTGCTAGAATGCTTGATTTTTCCCCACAACTGAGAATCACCAGAAACTTTCAATGTTTGCACCTCAAGACCCAAAGTTTTGTCCCCAGAACCCATTCGACTCAAGGGTAGACCCAAGACTATTTCCCACAAATTTCACAGTTGGTGTGGAAAATTTTATAAAGTGTGGTTACTTGGATTTGAATTATGAGCAAGTTTTACAAATTCTACTGTTAGGGCTCCTAAGATTTCCTGATTTCTGTCCTGCCCAATCAAATTTTACTTTGATTTTCTTATGTACCCTGAAATATTCCCAATGCATTCCTCTTTTCATTTCTTTGACTAACTACTCAAACCAGCCAGAGTCAATTTCTTTTGAGTGAAACTTGATGAACTAACACAGAAGGATTGAGAGAGAGAAAATATTGAATCAAAAGATCAGGAAGACAAAGAGAATCAGAAAATTTTGGCACTTTCATTGGAGATGAGAATGGGAGTAGGGTAGAAATATGAGCTATAATATAATACAGTCTTCTGTACAGGAATCTGAGATGCTGAAGGAACTCCTCAAGATAGGTGAAAAGAGATAGATGGATGGTCCTCAGAAAGCATGCTTATTAGGAATAACTGGTAAATGGAAGATTCTGGACAAGAAGTTGGAATAGGTGAACTCTGGCCATGGGCAACAATGAATTTTGAACTGTCCTCTGTAAACGTGCCTTGTCTTTCCCACACCTACCCAAAGGGCCTAACTAAATATAAAAAATGTCTGAAAATGAAGGAAATTCAATTTGCACCTAAAGGTGTCCCTAAAAATGTTTATCTCTTGGCCTGGGTGGTAATTTATCAAGTTACATGCATATATAAAAACTGAGTGAGCTATAATATAAGATTTAGGCTCTTCACGTATATTAAAGAAAGAGGAGGAAAAAGAGGGGGAGAAAAAGGATGAGGAAAAAGCAAAGAAGAAGAGAGCAAGGATATTTGCTCCTAACCTGGCCTGCTCTGAATTTTCTAGAAGTACAGAGGATAACTAGAATGCCCCCACCTCTACTCCACCTGTTTAGTAACCTGCATAATAGTACAAAGGAAAGTACACATCAATCCAATGCAGGTGTCAGGTAAGTAAGGATGGCTTAGGGCAGCTAAAACCATGCTGAAAGCTGCCCAACATCATTCAACAAAGATCACATTTGATGTGCTCAGTTTCTACCTTCGTTGCAGAATTATGCTTCCTATTTAATATAGGGACAATGCACTGATTTTTAAGACACATAATTATTTTATGCACTGCTTAGAAAGTAAAACAACACTGTCAATTATCAATTTAACACGGAATTTTAAAAAAATTACTTGAGAGAGTCTTTTAGACTTATTTGAGATCTTTTCCAAGGCATCACTCACTTTTATGCATCTCTAGAACAGAACAAAAGTTACATTTAGTATAAATTTATCATGAATATATAATAAATGGTTAAGGTGTTATGAAAATGTGGAATAAGATATGACAGATAATCCTTTTACAGATATATTAACAAAGTGTAACACAATCTCATGTACTTACATGAGTTTCCTTTGAGTAGCCTTAGCACTTACATTGTGTTCCGTAGATTGACAGCACAGACAACATTTGGAAGCTTGTAGGAGATTCATAGTCTCAGGATCCAACCCAGACTTAGTGAATCAGAATCTGCATTTAGGTGGTTCCTGGGTGATCCTTAAGTGAGCTAAAGTTGGAAAAGCATTGTTGCAAAGCACTTGATTGTTGCTAAGCAAAAATAATAATAATAAAATAATGGCCATTCATCTAATAACAATGAATTTGTTTGCTTAATATAAAATTTATAAAATATCATTTTCTTTATGTGCATTTCTGTGAACATAGTAAATTTAGTTTTAATGCCAACTCACAGAAAAAGAATTTTGGAAGATATTTTAAACAGTGATGAAACTCTATATATATAGTAAAAACAATAAAGCAAATTCCATGGGAATAATGACAACCTGAAGAAAATGTCCAGATTTACATAGACCATGGCAGTTAATATCATTTGCCCACAGTAATTGTAATGTACCATCTATTGTGTAATGCACACTGATGTTAGAAATGCCCAGGTTTGGCCTGGAGCGGTGGCTCATGCCTGTAATCCCAGCACTTTGGGAGGCCAAGGCAGGCAGATCATGAGGTCAAGAGATCAAGACCATCCAGGTCAATATGATGAAACCCCATCTCTACTAAAAAAATACAAAAATTAGCTGGGCCTGGTGGTGCGCACCGGTAGTCCCAGCTAAAGTAGGAGGCTGAGGCAGGAGAATTGCTTGAACCCAGGAAGTGGAGGTGGCAGTGAGCCGAGATTGTGCCACTGCACTCCAGCCTGATGCCTGTCTCAGAAAAAAAAAAAAAAGAAATGCCCAGTTTTTTTTTTTTTTTTAAATTCATGCCTTAGAATGAAGTTTCCATATTTTTAACAGTTTCAAGTGTGAAAAAAGGATCTGACGTTGGCTTCTGTCCTGTGAGATTTTCCTTTGTTAGAAAGAGGTGATAAAGTAAGGAAGCAGTTGCAGTTCCTTTGTCCAAATTATATCAGTTTTTCTGGGAAAACTAGAAGAAACTGAGGAAAATATATTTCTAAAATATTAGAATAGAGATTGAAACAGAAATGGAGGATAATCTACATTTAACTGTGTTAGTGTTATTTAAAGTGTGATACGCATTCCACATGCTTCAATCAACATCTTGAAGATTTTTTGCAAAATGAATCTTCCTGGGTTACACCCTAGAGCTATAACAAAATTTCTAGGATGGTGTCTAGACACCTGCACTTGTACCGAGTGCCTCAGATGACTCACATGCACACTAAAATTTATCATAGAAAAGATGACTCTTGATTTTGCATTTTTGTTATTTCTGTGCACAGAATGAGAGGTCATTTACAAGTAGTATACATCAACGGAGAGTCATCAGGTCAAAGTTCGCTCTGTAAGTGTGATTTTTTTTCCATAGAAAACAAGAACAATTTCTTCTTGGAGAATAGCCAGCAACTTTTTATTTTTATTTTTGGTTTTTCTTTGAGACAGGGTCTGGCTCTGTCACCCAGGCTGGAGTGCAATGGTATGATCTCAAAACCTCTGCTTCTCAGGTTCAAGCAATCCTTCCACCTCAGCCTCACGAGAAGCAGGGATTACAGGTATGCACCACCACACTAAGCTAATTTTCGTATCTTTTTGTGGAGATGGAGCTTTTTCATGTTCCCCAGGCTTGTCTTGAACTCCTGGAATTGAGCAATCTGCCTACCTTGGCCTCCCAAAATTCTGGGATTACAGGCATTGACCTCCATGCCTGACCTGGAACTTCTGATTAACAGAACTGCTTTGTTACTAAAAACAACAGCAGTAACTTCAAATTGCATTAACGTTTACCAAAGCACTATCCTTCCTTAAGAACTTCTCTCATTACCATGAACAGTGAGGTTGTTTGCCTTTATGAAGCCCCTGACCTTATTTGAGCCTCCAGAATATTGCTCGGTCTGCAACAATTTTAAGGTTATTTGTTTGAATTTGAAAATGTTGATACAGTTCACAGCATTCCCAAACATAACTTAGGTTTAATTTGTTTATGATTGTTTGTTTATCACAAATAATTGTGAATAAGTACACCAATTAGCATATTTTTATATTTTATTTAATAAATTTTAATGACCATGTTGCCAGTGTGATGGTTAATCCTATGTATTCACTTGGCTAGGCCATAGTACCCATGTTACCCAGTTTCTGGTCAAATGTCAGTCTACATGTTATTGTAAATGTACTTTTAGTGTGACTAACGTTTGAATCAGTAGAATTTAAGTAAAGCAGATAATCTCCCATTCTGTTGATGAGTTTCACCCAGTTAGCTGAAGGCCTTAACAGGAAATAGAGTGAGGTCCCCTCCGAAAGAAAGAAAGAATTCTGTCTCCAGACTATCTTTAGATGTCAGCTGCAACAGCTCTTCCTTGGGTCTCCAGCCTGCCCACCTCCTTTGCAAAATTTGGACTCTGCTAGTCTCCACAATTATGGGAGACAATTTCTTAAAATGAGTATCTTTTCCTCTGTGTATACATATCCCACTAGTTAAATGTCTCCAGAGACTAATTTATCCAACTTAAGTAAACAGAATAATGTGACTTCACTCTGAAAGAATTACACCGTCTGGAAACATTGAAATAATCATCTACATCTGTCATTATTTTATCCAGTAACAATGTTAAATTTAAAATTGAAATTAATTCTTATCAGCTCTTAAGGGAGTCCATTTTTGCATTGCTATAAAGGAATGCCTGAGGCTGGGTAATTCATACAGAAAAAAAAAGTCTTCATTTTGGCTCACAGTTATGCAGACTAAACAGCAAACATGATGCTGGCATTTGCTTCTGGTGAAGGTCTCAGGAAGCTTCCAGTCATGGTGGAAGGCAAAAGGGGAGCAGGCATGTCACATGGCAAGAGTGGGAGTGAGAGAGAAGGAGAATCTTCCTTATCTGATCATAAGTTGTTAGAAGCAATCAGGTCACATCTTGAATGATTTGCTGCTTTGAAATGTCTTCTTCCATATATCCCAAGTCATCACTCTTAAGTTCAAACATTCATAGGTCCCTAGGACTGACCACAATGCAGCAGAGTTCTTTGCTAAGGCATACTATCGGTGACTTTTACTCCAGTTCCCAGTATATTCCTCATTTCCTCTGAGACCTCATTAGCCTGGCTGTCACTGTCCATATTTCTATCAACATTTTGGTGACAATCATTTAACCAGTCTCTAAGAAGTTACACACTTTCCCTTATCTTCCTGTCTTATTCTGAGCCCTCCAAACTCATCCAACCTCTGCCCATTACCCACTTTCAACAGGTGCTTCCACATTTTCAGGTATCTTTATAGTGATGCCCCACTTCTCAGTTCTAAGGGTCTGTATTATTCCATTTGCATTACTACAAAGGAATACGTGAGGCTGGGTAATTTATAAAGAAAAGAGGTTTTATTTTGGCTCATGGTTTCACAGGCTGTACAGGAAGTGCTGGGTCAGCACCTGCTTCTGGAGAGGGCTGCAAGAAACTTCCAGTCAGCTGGGCATGGTGGCTCATGCCGGTAATCCTGCACTTTGGGAGGCTGAGGTGGGTGGATCAGCTAAGGTTGGGAGTTTGAGACCAACCTGACCAACATGGAGAAACCCATCTCTACTAAAAATGCAAAAAATTAGCCAGGAATGATGGCACATGCCTGTAACCCCAGCTGCTAAGGAGGCTGAGGCAGGAGAATCACTTGAACCTGGGAAGTGGAGGGTGCAGTGAGCCGAGATTGCACCATTGCCCTCTAGCCTGGGTAACAACTCCATCTCAATAAATAAATAAATAAATAAACTTCCAATCATGGTGGAAGGTGGAGGGGGAGCAGGCACATTATATCACAAGTGTGGGAGCAAAAGGGAGAAGGGGTTGAGGGTCCCAGACTCTTTTAAATAACTGGATATCACGTAAACTGAATGAGAACTCACTTATCATAAAGGGGATGATACGAAACCATTCATGAGGGATCTGCCCCCATTATCCAATCACCTCTTACCAAGCCCCACCTTCAACATTGGAAATCACATTTCAACATGAGATTTGGAAGAAACAAATATCCAAAGCATATCATTGGCTTACTGGAGTCCATGACTAATTAAGCTATAAATGTATATATCATATGCTAACTTACTACTCACCATTTCACTCATCTCTCTGCATCTTCTTATTACTCATTCTTTTCATTTGTCATAGCAGATCTAGCCTTCAGCTCTTTAGAACTAGCATAGTACATATTTTCAAATGACTTAATTTTAGAAGGATTTTCCCTTTTGCTTCCGATTGCTGAATTATTTTCTCTACAAATTCTTTGAAATCACTATTGTAAATCTTCAGTAATATTCCCTCGAAAATCTTTCAATTATAATTTAGGAAAATGACTCTAAATATCAGTGCAAGACAATCTATCTTTTGAAGCCTATATGTTTGTAATAACTTTTTTAGCCATAGTATTATGGCCAAAAAAAAATTGATTGAACACATACATGACTGAGCATTTTTCAATTTTCTATAAGAAACATGTATATTTTGCTTTCTCTAAAACATGAGGGTAACTGTATTCTCAGTATAAGAATGTGCAAATTAGGCACTGAACAATTTGATAAATGAATACACTTAGCTTATATAAAAATTTAGTGGACAATAGTAGCAATTAAATGGTAAACGTCAAGAATTAATGTGTGAACTTGGGAAAATCATAAATATATCTATTTCATGGAGTTTTTATGAGTATTAAATGAGATAATTCACATAAATTGCTAAGTACAGTTTCTGGCTCATAATTACTACCTATAAGTGTTGTTATTATATATACACATATAACAACATACAAAGGAAAAGACCTTGCCTAATGTGGTTGTCTTTGAATGTTAGACTATGGTTGACTTCATTTGGTTTGCTTATTTATGCCTTATACTTTCTGTATCTTCAAATGTTGTACAATCTAAAGTGTAAGTATCATAGAACAAAAGCTATCTTTAAGAATAATAAAAGGAAAAGCATTGATGATGGAATAAGCACAACTTACATTGATGGAGATAAGGTTTGGGGAAGGTAAAAAGGCAAGGGAAGAAAAACGAACTGAGCAGACACAGCAACCTGGACAATGGGTATGTAAAGGATAAAAGCAGGAAATAAGGAGTAGTAAGAGGAGACTGGAAAGCTGAGGAGTGAAATCAAAGCACTGATATGAGTCGATTCGTTTGGAAGCTGTATATGGGATGAATAGAGCAAATAGAGCATTACAGATTATAAAGCCAGCTTGGCAATAGTTGTAATAATATAATCAGGAGATGAAGATGGCATAGGTATATAAGTACAGGCAAAGTCAAAGATTTAAGAAGATAAAGATGTGATTAATCTGGGAGGTGCATAGAAGAAAAAGAAGCAGTCAGACTTTGCAGTAATCAAGTGATAGAAAAAGAAGACTTAAAACTTAAAAATGGCTGAAAAAAAAATCTCAAACCAAATAACCCAATTAAAAAATGAATAAAAAAACCTACATTGACATTTCTTAGAAGAAAAAATACAAATGGTCAACAGGTACATAAAAAATGGTCAATATCCCTAATCATCAGGGAAATGCAAATCAAAACTGTAATAAGATATCTCTTCCTTCCTGTCAAAATGGCCATGAAAAGATATAACAAAACAAGTATTGTCATGGATGTGGAAAAAAAGTGTTGGTGAGAGTGTAAACCAGTGCAACCATTACAAAAGGCAGTCTAGAGATTCCTTAAAAACAAATTAAAAGTAGAACTACCATAATATCTGGAATTCTCACTATAAATATAAAGGAAATATACATATCTAAAGGAAGTAAAATCAGTATGTCAAAGAGATACTCCCAGAGCTGCACTTCCACATTGTTGCAGCATTCTTCACAATATCCAAAATCTGAAATTGTCCATCAACAAATAAATGTCTAAGGACAATGTGGTGTATATATATGCTGGACTACTATTCAGTCATAAAAAAGAAGGACATTCTGTCCTTTGGGACATGAATAAACCTTGATGACACCATATTAAGTGAAATAACCTGGCACAGAAAGCCAAATATCACATAACCACATTCATATGTGGAATCTAAAAAAGGTGATTTCATAGAAGTACAGAGTAGAATGCTGATTACCAGGAGCTGAGGAGGTTCGCAAGGGGATGTTTCAGGATATGTTGGTCAAAGGACACAAATTTTTTTTTTTGAGACAGAGTTTCGCTCTTGTTACCCAGGCTGGAGTGCAATGGCGCTATCTCGGCTCACCGCAACCTCCACCTCCTGGGTTCAGGCAATTCTCCTGCCTCAGCCTCCCGAGTAGCTGGGATTACAGGCACGCGCCACCATGCCCAGCTAATTTTTTGTATTTTTAGTAGAGACGGGGTTTCACCATGTTGACCAGGATGGTGTCGATCTCTCGACCTCGTGATCCACCCATCTCGGCCTCCCAAAGTGCTGGGATTACAGGCTTGAGCTACCGCACCCGGCCGGGACACAAAATTTTTGTTAGCGTGGGGGAATAAGTTCAAGAGACCTATTGTACAACATGATGACAATAGTTAATAATCGTGCTGTGTGTGACGTCAGGCATGTTGGGTACAACCTCACTCATGTTGTATACAATTTCAAAACATCATGTTGTATGCAACAAATGCACACAATTTTATGTCACTTAAAAAAAATAAAAGAAAAAAATGACTGCAAATGTTTAATTTTGGCAACCTGGAAGCCTGCAACAAAAATTGCATAGTTTGAAAGTGGCAGTTTTAAGGGGAAGATATACATCTTTGGGGAAAGGATAGCTTGAACCAGCAATAAAATAGCTAGGTGGGATTAAATCCAGACAGTTGGAAAATATTATCAATGAAACATATCAGAACTGGGAGAAACCTTGCAGATGACCTAATTCACACACCTCATTCAGGTTTCTGTAATAAAGGGGATATACTTTTGTGTCACAGCTAGTTGACTGCAGGACCATGGCAAGGTTCTACTAATACCCAAACTAGCGGCTGTCACCCCTCATGTGCCAAGCAAACTTGTACAAAATCCTAACTTTAAAGATGGGTAAAATCTTGATTTTTTTTCTTTTGGGCTGATGAGTTCAAATATTTTAAGAAGGCATAATATTTTTAAAATCTAAGAGCATGTAACATAATACATATTTGTACAGTATAACCATTTCTGAAGCTATAAATGACAAAATAGCTACATATCATAGCAAAGATGAATTTTTCTGAGACAAGGTCACCTAGGCTGGGGTTCAGTGGCGCAATCCTGGCTCACTGCAACCTCTGCCTCCTGGTCTTAAGCCATCCTTCCACCTCAGGCTCCTGAGCAGCTGGGAGTACAGGAGTGTGCCACCACACCTGGCTAATTTTTGTGCTTTTCGTAGAGACAGAGTTTTGCCATGTTACTCAGGCAGGTCTTGAACTCTGGAGCTCAAGCTATCCACCCACCTCAGCCTCCCAAAGTGCTAGGATTATAGGTATGTGTCACTGTGCCTTGCCAAATTTTATAAATATAGGGGAAACATTGCAATATGGGGACATTAGGTATTTTTCACTGTTTTTATTTCAATGTCAAGATAGCCTATTTTTATACGTATGCCATTGCTTCTTTCTTTTTATTTCTTCTTTTTGTTTTCCTTTGGTCATGTCTTCCTTTTGTGGCACTACATTTGTCTGCGTCCGTTGGAGAAGGAGGCGTTCTTTCACAATTTATCTTAAGCAGAAAATAATAGAGGTTTCCTAAAGTTTTTGCTGTCACTTCAGCCACAAAATTTTGTCATTTTTTTTTTACATTAAACAGAAAGACAATTTGATCGCCAAGAAGGTTATGTTAATTAGGGGTATTGAAAATATTCAACCAGTGAGTCAATCTGATTATGGCTGATACCAGCTTAAAACTTCGATTTTATCTTTGAAACCAAGTTGTCCTTTTTAGCTTAGACTGTTCTCTACGAAGGTCATGTCACTGTCAACTACTGAACATTTCCAAAATTAGAACATTTTAAAACCTCCCAGCAGCAGAAACATTTTTCCAAGTATCCATGATTTCACATTTAAACTTCTAAGTGATGTTTCTTTCTTTTCTAGAAAATAAAAAACCCAGCTCAATATATATTAATTCATTCAAAAATTGCCAGCATAGTGGTTCATGCCTGTTTTGGGAGTGCTTTGGGAGGCCAAGGTGGAAGGACTGCTTGAGGCCATGAGTTTGAGACCAGCCTGGGCAGCATAGTGAGACCTCATCTCTAAAATATGAAAGACAAGAAATTAGTCTGGTGTGGGGGTGGTGCACACCTGTAGTACTAGCTACTCTGGAGGCTAAGGCAGGAGGATCTCTTGAGACCAGGAGTTTGAGGTTACAGTGAGCTGTATGATAACACCCCTAAGCTGAGTGAGAGAGCAAGAACTTGTCTCTGAGAAAAGGAAATATATATTTCCTTTTCACAATATAAGCCAGGTATTGTTACATATACAGAGGGTTACTAATGAATAAAACAAAGCAAAGTAAAACAAAAATGCTATCCTCAAAGTAGGAGATGAAATCAAAAAGGTGGTGGGTGTTAGGTAAGACTTGTAGGCTATAATAAGAATTTAGAATTCTCCTCTAAGTGAGACAGGAAAGCATTGTAAAGTTTTGAACTACATGATATTACATCTCTTCCCTTTAAAATCTTCCATGTTTTAAATTGTTCGGACTCTGGATGTAAAATTAAAGGTGGCATTTACAGGATTTATTAATAGCTTCAATGCAGGTTCTGATACAACGAATATCTTAAGGATAATATCAAGTACCAAGCATAATACCAAGGTTTCAGCTTATGTATCAGCAACAATGGAGTTACCATTTGATGAGGTGGGTGAGACTAGGGAAAAAGCTGGTTTAAAAAGAAAACTCAGGAACCATTTTTGTTCCTACTAAATGTTTTTAAATATATGAATTTAGGTATTAGGTAGGCATCTGCTGAACAAGTTTGAATTTCAGAGAAAGTTAAGCCCTAGAGATATAAGTTTGGAATTTTCAGCAAGAGATGATATTTAAAGCAATGTGATTGGAAGATATACCCAGAAGGCAGTGAGTACAGATAGGACTGAAAAGCTTCTGGGAATATTTAGTATTCCAGAAAATGAGGAGAAACCAGCAAAGTAGACTAAGAGGGAGAGTGCTAAGAAGTAAAGGAGAAAAACGCAACAATGGGTCTCTGAATTTCAAAGGGAAAAAAGCATGCTTCAGAAATAATATGCAAGGCATTATTTCCTGATACCCAACACCATCCTATCCTCCTAATCTTTTCCCTGTAACAAAAGTGAAAATCTGGAAGGATGATTTTGAAAAATCCTTTACCAGCAGAGATCTAGTTTAATTTACGTCTCTGAAAAACATTCACTCATTCATCAAAGATAACATAGAAAAAATAGCTATTAGGCTCCAAGATCAGTGCCCACTTGTATGTACAATGGTGGTCCCCAACCTTTTTGGCCCCAGGGACCAGTTTAGTGGATGACAATTTTTCCATGGATGGAGGTGCTGGGGGGAGTGAATTAGATTTTCATAAGGAGCATGCAGCCTAGATCCCTTGCAGGTTCAGTTCACACTAGGGTTTGTGCTTCTACGAGAATCTTATGCCACTGCTAATCTGACGGGAGGTGGATCTCAGGTGGTAATACTCACTGGCTGGCCACTCACCTCCTGCTATGTGGTCTGGTTCCTAACAGGCCAAACCAGTATGGGGCAAGAAGTGGGGAGCAAGTGGTGGGGGAGGACCCCTGGTATACAAGAATGAACTTTGTAGTGATTTCACTGTGAAGTCCTGTGAAGTATTTTTCTTGTTTCTAAAGTTATCACAAAGCTGAGAGAAAACTGAGTTCATTGTTGCAGGTTTCAGACAACTCCGGACTTTTCTAATTTCTTTGAAGCCAACTGTAGTTCTCTCTTACTCCTGCTCCCTCAACCCTGCCAATGGTTTCATACACCTAAATTTACTTCTATTAAATCTCTTCCTGCTGAAAAATGGACAGTAGTTTCTGTTTTCCTGCTTAAACCTAAATGATATAAAGGCAGAATAATCAACTCTGTCAATTGCTGCTACTAAATTGGTAAGATAAAGACTGAGTACACACCATTAAATAAATTTAGTGTTGATGCCATGGATGATCTCATTGTGACCATTTTCACTGGAGTGGTATGGAGAAAACATTCTTTACATGTCTTCTATGGAAATGGGAGGATAAAAACCAATTTTTATGAGTTTTTTAATAAAGCAAGGGTCCCCAATCTGTGGGCCATGAACTGGCGCTGGTCTGTGGCCTGTTAGGAACCGGGCTGCACAGCAGGAGATGAGTGGCTGGCAAGTGAGCATTACCACTTGAGCTCTGCCACCTGTCAGATCAGCAGTGGCAGCAGATTCTCACAGAAGCTCAAACCATACCCCCAACTGCCTTCCTCCTTATCCATGGAAAAATTGCCTTGCATGAAATGGTTCCTAGTGCCAAAAACACTGGGAACTGCTGCTGTACTGGGAAGGATACAATTGGTAATTTGAAGATAATGTGGAGTTAGAAGAACATTTTTGGTAGTGGTTATTGTTGTTTAAAAGAAACGTTGTGAACTGCGCATGCAAGGGATCTAGGTTGCACCTTCCTTATGAGACTCTAACTAATCTCTGATGGTCTAAGGTAGAACAGTTTCCTCCCAAAACCATACCCCTAACTACCTTCCTCCTTGTCCATGGAAAAACTGTCTTGCATGAAATGGTTCCTAGTGCCAAAAACATTGGGGACTGCTGCTGTACCGGGAAGGATACAATTGGTAATTTGAAGATAATGTGGAGTTAGAAGAACATTTTTGGTAGTGGTTATTGTTCTTTAAAAGAAACGTTAAAACATGTACATAATAAGCTAATGCGTTTGATCCAACAGAGAGGAGAAACTTACTGGTGTCAGAAAGAGGAATGGTTGCAAGAAAGCACTTCAACAGGAGGGTGGAAATGCCATTGTGTGAACAAATGAAGAAGACAGTTCATGGACAAATGAAGATTGAGGTCCAAGAACAGTGTATTAAACTCACAGGAAGACAGGTATAGTACATGAGTACCAACTCAGGTGGCTTGGTAGATTTGTTGGTAGGAGCATGTTGAAACTCTCTTCTGGTCATTTATGTTGTGTTAATGAAATGAGAAGTAACTTCATCCGCTGAAGATGAGGAGAAAAAAATGATGTTTAAGGCTTGAGAAAGAAGGAAGAAGTATAAAATAGTCATCTTGGAGAATGGTAGAGTGAATGGACATAAGAAATGTATCTGGATTGAAGAGTGATACTAAGGGTCTGTTCAGGATAGGAGTCATGAATTAAAGAGAAACATGTTGACATGTTTGTGTGTTTTTCTCCAAAAGTTTCAGCTGCTCTAATACAGAGTTAAATAGACAGAGAAATGAACTTAATTAGAGATAATACTTTTATCAAGTGAGTTTAATGAAAAAAAAAAGGGCAAGGGATAAATGTGTTAGAAAACAAGTGGTGATAGTAATTGTTTGTGGAACATAATTTATATAACAAAGGAAATGAGGATATCGGGAGAAAGGGACAGTGAAAGACAGTAAGGTTAACTCATGGAAATGTGTGATATGGCAAAAGAATTTTTTGAGTTGGTATAATAGCAGAAAACACGGGGACTGGTGACTAGAAATATACTGCTATATACAGAGGTTCTGAAAGAGTGGCAGTTATTGGAAATAGCAAGAGCATTGTTATGGTAGTGGGTATCTATGGTATCTATGGAATTGATAAGCCAGAATATTGGATAGATCTCTTCTGTGAACGTAGAAAGCACGAAGGATCAGTAGTGATGTTAGCAGTATGAAGAGCAAGAGAATGATCTGTCACTGAAATGTTCAATAAACCAGATAGTGATTACAAAGAAAGCAGATGATTGCCATATGGATATATAGTGTGACATTAGTGTGATAATTGTGTTTTAACATAATTGGAATTTCAGAGAGGCTAAAGGAGATAGTGCTTGGAAAAAACTGCGAGGATCAAAAAGGAGATCAACTCTTCCTCTAGGACTAGTTGTACCAAAAGAAAAAAAACATCATCCATTTCAGAGGGTTACAGAGGTATCAGGGTTCTCAGGAGAGAGTCTAGTTCAAAAGCACAGTTGAGGCTAGTGTGGGATTATAATGGGTGGAAGATTGAGTCAGAATAGGATGTATACAAAAGAGCTCAGATAATGAGAGATGATATGAGAATATTGGGATATATGAGTGTAATAAACAGTAACAGAAGATACACACCTCACATAAAAGCTGATGATCTCCAAGACAGATGATAATCATGATGGGGAGGCCAAGAGGCTATGAATGTTGGGGGAAGAAAATGGGGTTGGTGGTCGACTCTTGATGTAAGACCTGGAACCCTATGAGTTCCTTCTTAAATCACAGTAATGGGGTTATAAGTGCCAGCAACAAAGAGGTGTCAACAAAAAACTTAGGAAGCTCTTTGGCTGTTCTGCCAGTAGAGATATTTAAGCCAGAGAACTGGTGTTTCTTGGCTCTCTTAAACATTGTATTGGTTTTTCTCATCTTCAAAGTATTAATAATATCTCTATCTAGTCTATTGGCTCAAATCATGCAATGCAAGGGGTGATTGCTGAGTTAATACCTAATTGTTGGATATCTGTTGGTTTAATTTTGGTAAAACTCAAGGAATGGAAACCTACTACAGTAAGAGAAATGTTATAATTGCTAAAATAAAAAATAGAAATATTCATTGTTTTGCAGGTTAATATTTCACAATGTTTATATCACATGATTTTGTAAGTGAAAAGAGAAAAATCAGTTCAATAGTTTAAGTTAAAGGATTACATAAACTTTCTATATATCCATCTCAGCTATAGATATCTATATTACAGTTCCAGAAACATATACACATTTGTTTATTTGTTGTAAAACATTGAGTGCTTGTTATGCCAGGAATTGTGCTAAGCTGTAGAGACAAAAAGATAAAAATATAGATCCTCTAACTTCAATGAGTTTATAATTTAGCAGAGTCATATAGGCAAATATTAAGTTACAATTCAATATGATACTTGCTATGATAGAGTTATAACAGCAGAAGAAATAAGGGAGCCTTTTATCTGGGGGAAAGTCTTGAGAAATAAACAAAGCTTTGGCCCTGAATATTTGTTGAAATGCCTACAGTGCAGACTGGAAAGCATAGGACCTCATGTTTCCCTTTATATCTCCTTTTTAAAGATGGGATATTTTTCAAGTCTCTATTTCCTATTCCCTGCACCTTCTCAGCTATTCAGTCAATAGTTGAGCAAGTATTTTTAGCACCAAAATGCAACTTTCCAAGTCTCACCACTGTATCATCTCTCACAGAAGGACAGAAGAAAAAAATGATTCTTTAACTTTTCTTTTCCATCTTCCAAAATACTACCTGACCTCCACTTCATTAGTACCCTCACATATTTCAAACCATTTGGGTTGGAAAAGTTTTTATTTTTATATTTATTTCAGATATTTGCATTGTGGTGACTGTATTAGTCTATTTTCACGCTGCTGATAAAGTCATACCCAAGACTGGGTAATTTACAAAGAAGAAGAGGTTTAATGGACTCAGTTCCACTTGGCTGGGGTGGCCTCACAGTCATGGTGAAAAGAGAAAGGCACATCTTGCATAGTAGCAGACAAGAGAGAATGAGAGCCAAGAGAAAGGAGAAACCCCTTATAAAACCATCAGATCTCATGAGACTTACTCACTACCATGAGAATAGTATGGAGGAGACTGTCTTCATGACTCAATTTTCCCCCACTGGGTCCCTCCTGCAGCACGTGGGAATTACCGGAGCTACAATTCAAGATGAGATTTGGGTGGGGACACGGCCAAACCATATCAGTGACCTTGATGTGTTGCCTGTGTAAGAAGTTGCCTTAGCTCTAATTTTCTAGAAAACAGCATTTGAAGCAAAGCCCATATACTAATGCTTTATTGGGAGGAGAAATCTCAGGACAAGAGTGAGGAAAAGAGGACATGACACAAGAAAGGAGCACAAGTGACACCACATGCTGCATTAATGAGCTGCTACAATTTTTAAGGAAACCCACATGAGTTACTCATGTTAGAAGCCATATAGTGACACTGCTTCTTGGTAGCATCTATCCAAGGAGAGAAAGAGAAAACATTTTCAATTGATAACTTCTTTCTGTATTCTGTTTTTCACTGGTCAAGGGTCAGCCTGTACGTCTGAGAATTCTATGTGGCCCCTCCAGGTAACTACTGGAAAATGATAATCAGTAGATCCAGTCAGGCTGAAATTGAGCACTTGAGATGTTAAATACTGTATGACTCCAACTGACACTAACTCACGAAGCTGTATCCAGGCTCAGCTCTTGTCTCAGGGACAAACTGAGTAAACTGGTAGTATTTCAAGATGAGGCAACAACAGTAAAGGCCATGGTAGAAAGACTATAAGAGCATGTTGTGCACACTCCATTTGAGAAACAGGACAAATGACTAAGGGTTATAGGACAAGTAAAATTGATTGTATCTTGGGAGATACATAGCTTGGATCTGGCAGAGTTCATTCCTTGCACTACCCAGATCTGCTTACACCTTCTCTTGTATAAGCATACAATGCATTCATTTCTATCCTGAGAGAAGAGATAAAAGTCCAGCTCTTCAAAGCATTACAGTGTTCTAAAAAAACTTGGAAAGGGTAATAATTTAAAGAAAAACTATATCCCCTGACATTGCTGTGGGTTCCAGAACAACAATTGATATTTATTATCTCCCTACTCTAGTGCTAACTTGAGATTTTTCTTGACCAAGACTTTAACTAGTCTTGGTTGCTTGCCAAATGGAGTCCCCTAGCCTTTCATCCACAAGGAATCTGAGATTTCAGTTGTCCTACAATTAGGGGGTGGTGGCTGCTACACTTGTCCAATCACAGTTATCACTGGATGATGAAATGCTAAGAGACCCCAGAGAAAGTCCCTGGTTGCAGATATATTCCTCTTGTCTCAATTGCATGATATCAACCTCAGCTCATTATAGAAATTATATACTGACCCAATGAGAAAACTAGCTCCTTTCCTTTCTGACTGGCCTGCTGACGGTAGCCAGATGGTAGTAACAGCTTCCCACTAATTGGAAAAACAATTCCCATTTTGGGAACCAGGTTAACTAACTTGGCAGAGACTAATTTTGCAGAGTTAGAAAACAAAACTTCTAAAAGTAAAAAGGCTCTAGTCTTTCTTTTTTTTTCTTAGGCTTCTAGTTACTGAGAACACAGCTACATGTATCAGTCATTTGTTCAGTGAATATACTAGATTCTGTAGAACAGCTTTCCAACCCACAAAATGTTGTCCCTGAACTAACAGATTAAGTGAGCCTTCAGAATGCTTTTCCACCAATGGCTATTTCTGGGTGATGCAAAGCCAGAGAACTCCATATTTGTAACTCCATTTTCAAATCCCTTTGCAGTAAAATAGGTTCTGATGAAGTATTACATAGGACAATAATTTGGTAGCTCAGGCATTCTGTAACCCTTTGGGTGACTTCCAGAAGGAAAGACAAATCCAGATCAATGTATATATTGATTATGGTTAGGATTAGTTTCTACTCTCTTCAAGATTCAAGGCAATCAACCCATTACTGGGAGATTGTCTTTTTTAAATTTTACTTTAAGTTCTGGGATACATGGGCAGAATATGCAAGTTTGTTAACATGGGTATAAATGCGCCATGGTGGCTTGCTGAACCTACTGACCCATCCTCTAAGTTCCCTCCCCTCGCTCCCAATCTCCCAATATCTCCTATATTTCCTGGAGTATGTTGTTCTGCTCCCTGTGTGGAATAGGCATATGTATGCATGTGTCTTTACAGTAGAATGTTTTATATTCCTTTTGGTATATACCCAATAGTGGGATTGCTAGTTCAAATGATATTTCTGGTTCTAAATCCTTGAGGATTCACCATACTGTCTTCCACAATGGTGGAAATAGTTTACATTCCCAATGGTGTAAAAGCATTCCTATTTATCCACAGCTTCACCAGCATTATTGTTTCTTGACTTTTTAAGAATTGCCATTTTGATTGGCATGAAATGGTATCTACTTGTGGTTTTGATCTGTAGTTCTCTAATGATCAGAGCTGTTGAGCTATTTTTTATATGTTTGTTGGCCACATAAATGTCTCTTTTTGAGAAGTGTCTGTTTTTTTATTTTCTGCATATGGTTACCCAGTTTTTCCCCCACCATTTATTGAATACATATTATTTCTCCATTGCTTGTTTTTGTCAGGTTTGTCAAAGATCAAATGGTTGTAGATGTGTGATGTTATATCTGAGGTCTCTGTTCTGTTTTATTGGTCTATATGCCAGTACCATGCCATTTTGATTAATATAGCCTTGTAGTGTAGTTTGAAGTCAGGTAGTATGATGCCTCCAGCTTTGTTCTTTTTGCTTAGGATTTCCTTGGCTATGTATGATCTTCTTTGATTTGATATGAAATTTAAAGTAGTTTTTTCTAATTCTGTGAAGAATGTCAATGGTAGTTTGATGGGAGTAGCACTGAATCTATAAATTACTTTGGGCAGTACGGCTGTTTTCATGATACTGATTCTTCCTGTCCATGAGCATGGAATGTTTTTCCATTTGCTTGTGTCCTCTCTCATTTCTTTGAGCTGTGGTTTGTAGATCCTGAAGAAGTTCTTCACATCTCTTGTTAGCTGTATTCCTAGGTATTTTACTCACTTTGTAGTAATTCTGAATGGGAATTCATTCACAATTTGGCTCTTTGCTCACTTATTGTTGGTATAAAGGAATATTTGTGATTTTTGCACATTGATTTTATATCCTGAGACTTTGCTGAAGTTTCTTATAAGCTTCAGGAGTTTTGAGAATGAGATGATGGGGTTGTCTAAATATAAATTCATGTCATCTGCAAACAGAGATCATTTGACTTCCTCTTTTCCTATTTGAATATCCTTTATTTCTCTCTTGCCTGATTTCCCTAGGCAGAACTTTCAACACTATCTTGAATAGGAGTGGTGAGAGCAGGCATTTTTGTCCTGTACTGGTTTTCAAAGGGAGTGCTTCCAGCTTTTGCCCATTCAGTATCATATTGGCTCTGAATTTGTCATAAATAGCTCTTATTATTTTGAGATATGTTCCATCAGTACCTTGTTTATTGAGAATTAACATGAAGGGATGTTGATTTTTATCAAAGGCCTTTTCTTCATCTATTGAGATTATCATGTGGTTTTTGCCTTGTTTCTATTTATGTGATAGATTACATTTATTGATTTGCATATGTTGAACCAGCCTTGCATCCCAGGGATGAAGCTGACTTGATCATGGTAGATACATTTTTTGATGCATTACTAGATTCAGTTTGCTAGTATTTTGTTGATAATTTTTGCATCAATGTTCTTCAGGGATATTGGCCTGAAGTTTTCCTTTTCTGTGTGTCTCTGCCAGGTTTTGGCATCATGAATATTCTGGCTTCATAAAATGAGTTAGGGAGCAGTCCTTCCTTTCAATTGTTTGAAATAGTTTCAGATGAAATTGTACCAGCTCTTCTTGGTAACTCTGATAGAATTCGGCTGTGAATCCATCTGGTTCTGGGCTTTTTTTGGTTGGTAGGCTATTAATTACTGTCTCAATTTCAGAACTTGTTATTGGTCTATTCAGGGATTTAACTACTTCCTGGTTTAGTCTTTTGAGGATGTATGTGTATAGGAATTCATCCATTTCTTCTAGATTTTCTAGTTTTTTTGTTTGGAGATGTTTATAGTATATTCTCTGATGGTAGTTTGTATTTCTGTAGGGTCAGTAGTGATATCTCCTTTATCATTTTTTATTGTGTTTATTTGATTCTTCTCTCTTCTTTATTATTCTAGCTAGCATTCAGTTTTTTTAATTAAAAAAAAAAACAGCTCCTGGATTCATTGATTATTTTGCAAGGTTTTTCCTGTCTCCATCTCCTTCAGTTCTGCTCTGATCATAGTTATTTCTTGTCTTCTGTTAGCTTTTGGATTAGTTTGCTCTTGCTTCTCTAGCTTTTTTAGTTGTGATGTTAGGGTGTCAACTTGAGATCTTTCTAGCTTTCTGATGTGGATATTTAGTGCTATAAATTTCCCTCTTGGCCAGTTGCAGTGGCTTACACCTGTAATCCCAGCACTTTGGGAGGCTAAGGTGGGCAGATCATGAGGTCAAGAGATCAAGACCATCCTGGCCAACATGGTGAAACCCATATCTACTAAAAATACAAAAAAATTAGCTGGGTATGGTGGCATATGCTTGTAGTCCCAGCCACTCAGGAGGCTGAGGCAGGAGAATCATTTGAACCCAGGAGGCAGAGGTTGCAGCGAGCTGAGATTGCTCCACTGTACTCCAGCCTGGCGACAGAAAAAGACTCCGTCTCAAAAAAAAAAAGAAAAAGAAATCCTTCTTAACACTGTGTCCCAGAGATTTTGGTATGTTGTCTTTCTTCTCACTGATTTCAAAGAACTTCTTGATTTCTCCCTTAATTTCATTATTTATCCAGAAGTCATTCAGGAGGAGTTTGTTTAACTTCTAAGTAATTGTGTGGTTTTGAGTGAGTTTCTTAATCCTGAGTTCTAATTTGATTGTACTGTGGTTGGATAGACTGTTATAATTTCAGTTATTTTGCACTTGCTGAAGAGTGTTTTACTTCCAATTATGTGGTCAATTTTAGAATGACTGCCATGTGGCACTGAGAAGAATGTAGATTCTGTTGATTTGGTGTGGAGATTCTGTAGATGTCTGTTAGGTCCACTTGATCAAGAGCTGAGTTCAAGTCCTGAATATCCTTGTTAATTTTCTGTCTCATTGATCTGTGTAATATCTACAGTAGGGTGATAAAGTCTCCCACAGTTATTGTGTGGGAATCTAAGTCTCTATATAGGTCTCTAAGAACTTGTTTTATGAATCTGGTTGCTCTTGTATTGGGTGCATATATATTTAGAATAGTTAGCTTTTCTGGTTGAAGTGATTTCTTTACCATTATGTAATGCCCTCCTTTGTCTTTTTTGATCTTTGTTGGTTTAAAGCCTCTTTTGTCAAAGACTAGGATTACAACCCCTGCTTTTTTTACTTTCCATTTGTTTGGTAAATACTCCTCCATCCCTTTATTTTGAGCCAATGTGTGTGTCTCTGCACATGAGATGGGTCCCCTGAATACAGAACACTGATGGGTCTTGACTCTTTATGCAATTTGCCAGTCTGTGTCTTTTAATTAGGGCATTTAGCCCATTTATATTTATATTTATAAATATAACCTTATATTTATATATTAACCTTATATTTATATAAGGTTAGTTTTGTTACCTGTGAATTTGATTCTATCACCATAATGCTAGCTGGTTATTTTGCACACTAGTTGATGCAGTTTCTTCATAGTGTCATTTGTCTTTATATTTTGGTGTGTTTTTGCAGTGGTTGGTACCACTTTTTTCTTTCTATATTTATTGCTTCCTTCAGGAGCTCTTGCAAGGCAGGCCTGGTGGTGACAAAATTCCTCAGCATTTTGTCAGCTTGTCTGAAAAAATTGATTTCTCCTTTGCTTATGAAGCATAGTTTGGCTGGGTATGAAATTCTGGGTTGAAAATTCTTTAAGAATGCTGAATATTGGCTCCAATCTCTTCTGGCTTGTAGGGTTTCTGCTGAAAGGTCCACTGTTAGTCTGATGGGCTTCCCTTTATAGGTGACCTGGCCTTTTTCTCTGGCTGCCCTTAACATTTTTTCCTTCATTTTGACCTTGGAGAGTCTGATGATTATTTGTCTTGGGTTTGATGGTCTCATGGAGTCTCTTAATGGTGGTCTCAGTTTTTACTGAATTTGCATGTTGGCCTGCCTTGCTAGGTTGTGGAAGTTCTCCTGGATAATATGCTGAAGTGTATTTTCCAACTTGTTTCCATTCACCCTGTCTACCTCAGGTACTCTAATCAATCTGTGTAGTAGTCCCATATGTCTCACAGGCTTTGTTCATTCCCTTTCATTCTTTTTTCTCTAATCTTGTCTGCATGCCTTATTTCAGCAAAGTGGTCTTCAAACTCTGATATTTCCCCTTGGTTGATTCAGTTGTTGATACTTGTGAATGCTTCACTAAGTTTTCTGGCTGTGTTTTTCAGCTTCATCAGATCATTTATGTTCTTTCTAAACTCATTATTCTAGTTAGCAATTCCTCCAAACTTTTATCAAGGTTCTTGGTTTCTTTGCATTGGTTAGTTAGGTCAGTGGAGTTATTATTACCCATTTTTTGAAGCTTACTTCTGTCAATTCATCCATCTCATCCACCGTCCAGTTCTGCACCCTTGCTGGAGAGGCATTGGGATCACTTAGATGAGAAGAGGCATTCTGGCCTTTTGGGTTTTCAGTGTTTTTTTCACAGATTCTTTCTCATCTTCATGAGTTTGTCTCGTTTTGATCTTTGTGGTTGCTGACCCTTAGATGGGTTTTTTTGGGGATATTCTTCTACTGTCGATGCTGTTGTTGCCTTCTGCTTGTTATTTTTCTTTCAATGGTCAGGTCCCTCTTCTCCAGGGATCCTGCAGTTTGTTAGAGGTTCACTTCAGGTTCTGTTCATTTGGTTCCCTCTCATGCCTGGAGGTGTCACTCAAGGAGGCTGGAGAACACCAAAGATGGGTGTCTGCTTCTTATTCTAGGAATTTTGACCTTGAGGGGAACCAACCTGATGTCAGTAGGATTGCTCCTCTATGAGGTGTCTGACAACCCCTGTTTGAAGGTCGCATCTGGTTGGGTGGCATGGGGAACAGGACCCATTTTATGAAACACTTTGTCCCTTGGTGGTGGGGGTGTGCTTCACTGGGGGGAACCTACTTGTCTGGGCTGCCCAGATTCCTCAGAACTACCAGGAGGAAAGGCTAAGTTTGCTGGTCTGCAGATACTCCTCGCCTTAGGGGCTCAGGTCCAGGGAGATCAGGATTCTGTTTTTGAGCCTCTGACTGAAGTTGTTGGAGTTCTTGTAGGGAGGCCCTGCCCAGTGAGGAAGGATGAATCAAGGCCAGGCCTGAAGAGGTGTTCTGGCCACAGGCAGTGTGTTGGGCTGTGGGGGAACACCTCTTGGGACCAAGCCATCCAGCCTCCCTGACTCCAGCAGGGGAAAATTGTGCCTGGAGCTGTAGAAATAGATGCTGCCCATCCCCTGCCCAGAGAGCTTAGCATGTTAGGCAGTTTCCAGTCACAGTGCTGGATGCTGCCCCTCCCACAAGGAACTCAAACAGCTTACACAGCAGGCAGCTGCAGCTGTGGTGCTTGTTTCCCCTCCCCCTGGGAACTCAGAAGGTTTAAGCAGATTCTAGTGAAGAGGCTTTGAGAATCTGCATGGCTCCAGGATTGGGACCCTATGTCCTTGTGGCATGGGCTTACAAGTGAGATCTTCCGATATGCGGATTGCACAGGTCCACAGGAAATGCATGGTTTCCCCAGCTAGGTGGCATGCTCACTCACACCCTCTCTTGGCTGGGGGCTGGAGACTCCCCTGCCCCATGTGACTCTCAGGTGGGCCACCATATCACACTGCTGTTCCTTCTTCTTTGTGGATCACACAAGCTGCCTAGTCATTTCTGATGAGAGAACCTGAATACCTTGGTTGCCAATGCAGGATTCACACACTAGTTTTGGTCTTTGCAATAAGAGCTTCTGATCACAGCTTCTAGTTGGCTATCTTGGACCTGCTTCCCCAAAGTGTTTTTTAAATGAGGTTGTCTTGAATCAGTGTGGATGGTGAGATTTGAGGGCTCAGAGTGGGACCCTAACAAAATGAAAGGTTAAACATTTAGTAGTGGTGATAGCTTTATCAGCCTTGGTAAGATAAAATCCATGTTATTGCACCTATGCATAGCCTGCGATAATAGTTCTCTGTTCATGAACATACAGCACCAGTACTATTATGAATAAAGGAAGCTGGCTGAACCATAGATAATGTATGCTGATACCTGATTGTTGACAGTCTTATCTGTAGTGAATGTTTTCTGGTGCACAAACTCCTAAATACAAAGATCTGCATACTTTCAGCCTCCACCCAGAGGTACATCCACTTAATATTGCTTCTTTTTCCCTATCTTCATTCCAGGTGCACAATCAACCTATTAAGCCACTCATTCCACTTTCCTGGAGTCAATATATATCTACACATCACCTTTCCTTCCACAAAAAGTTGATCCTCAAATGTGTTGGTTGCCATACTCAGATAACAATTTCCCTTCCCCATCATCCTTCAGGGCCACTCCTGAGTGGGATGTAATGAAACAGTCAACTTAAATATGAATAAGTTCTCAGTATTGACCTTTTACTGCAGTTGGATGTAAGAAACCCATAGAACATCCTCCTGTGAAAACATAAGTGTGAGTTGAGGAAGAAGTATCAGTACCAGAGAGATATTTGACAGGTAACTTACTAATTCATGTAGTTTACTTGTGCCTGTGGACTTGCCTCAGTCTGTCCTGAAGTATCACCTCTGTTCTGCAATGAAGCTAATGGGCTTATAACTCTCAATGTATAATGGGTGGCTCAGGCTGCATACTTTCTCAGTGTCACATGACCTAGTGCTTAATCTCTATTAGGGCTCATTAACATGCAGACAGCTGTTATTTCAGTTGACGTAGTTTGCTACAGATGTCCTGCCTCAGTGCCCTAAAGGTCAGTATTACCTTTTTCTCAGTTGTAGAAACTGTGAGATGCACCAAGTTTCCCTTTTCCTTACAGGGGATATCACAACATGTCTCAGTCCACTGGATCCCTAAAAAATGACCTGCAGTCTCCCAAATCATCATAGGATTTGTCTCCTGCCTTCTGGAACACATCGCTTACTAGGGCTTTTAAAGTTGTTGCCACTTTCTTCTCTCCAAGACTAATTAGCATGATGATGTCAATACAGTGGACCACCATGATATTCTACGGCATTTCAAAATAATAAAAATGCCTGCACACTGTCTTATGTGGGGACAGGAGTTGAAAACTAATCTTGAAGAAAGACAGTAAAAGGGTATTATTTCTGCCCTCACCACTTAAAAATAAATTCCTCATACCAAATGCCAGAGGTTGTAATTGAGCTGCTCTAGTAAAGATACCACATCTCATAGCAACTGCAATTGGATTTGCCACCTATATAAGTTCATGATAATTCATCAACATCCACATTGCCCAACTAGGTATTAGCAGAAATCAAAGAGATGAATTAAATGGGGCTATGGCTGGAACTATCAGCCTTCCTTCTTTTAAGCATTTAATATTGACGATAACCTCTACAATTCCTTTCTTGCTATAGTATTTCTTCTAATTTTTTTGTCTAATGGGATGGAGATGCAGTTTAAGGAACTTCTGCTTTCCCTTTCTACCATACTAGCACTTACCCTACAGGTCAGAGAACCAATGTCAAAGATTTTCACATTTTAATAAAAATCTGTTGACTTCCCAAAACTATTTGAGGCTTGGGAAAATTGTCTTATGATGAACCCCCACTGGACCAACTATAAAAGCATTTGGCCTAAATTTCATTTATTTCTGGCCCTTACAAACTCCCACTCTACTCAGAGAATAATAATGGCATTTTTAGTTCCCTCGGTATCAATATCATGTCAGACATATGTCTTAGAAAGTCTGGAAAACTTTCACAGAAAGCACAGTTACCCTAGAAATTGTCCAAAAGTCTGTCTTGAGAAATATTAAGAAATATTTACTGTGTAAACTTACAGTTTTTTTTTTTGAGAGTCCTCCTTTCAATCAAGGAGCTGTTTCAATGAATTGGCAGATCAGGAACCGGGGTAAGGAACTATGATTTTCTCTCCCAAAAGCTGATGTCGGCTTGTCCACTAACCAGCTTTGTTTTGTTTTTATTACTGTACAAATTAAACACACCCTGGCTTAATTTTCCAGGCTATCTGTCTATCCGTGTTTCCCTGATATCCAGTGTTCCAGATCTCTATGAATTGAGGCATCCTTAGTGCTGCTCTGGCTTTGCTGTCCATTTCAGCAACAGCATCTACCTTTTCAGTGCCAGTTACATGCTGCCATCTGGCCCATGACATTTCAAACTGCTCCTCCTCATTGAAATCTGGAATCCCAACTCCATGGTGACATCTTCCTGCAGTGACAACTATTAAAGTGCTTCTCAAATTGCATCCTTCATCACCACAGTGAAAGCAATGTCTTTAGGTCCTCTCTGGGAACATAAGTAGGTGGTTATTTCTTGGTTTCGTTTAATACATAAATCTATTCAAACATTACTGATTCCCTCTGACTTCTGACCTCTAACTCATTCAGTATTATGTTGAACATTCTGAAATCTCTACCTCATTTCTTTTCTTTTTTTTCTGAGATCGAGTCTCACTCTGCTGCCTAGGCTGGAGTGTAGTGGCATGATCTTGGCTCACTGCAACATCCACCTCCCAAATTCAAGTAATTCTCCTGCCCCAGCCTCCCAGGTAGCTGGGATTACAGGCATGTACCACCATGCCCAGCTAATTTTTGTATTTTTAGTAGAGACGGGGTTTTACCATGTTGCCCAGGCCGATCTCGAACTCCTGACTTCAGGTGATTCACCTGCCTCGGCTTCCCAAAATGCTGGGATTATAGGTGTGAGCCACCATGCTGGGCCTCACTTCTCATAGATCATGATTATATCCAATGTTTAAGGAGTCATTAGAGCAAACTAGTATAAAGCTTCAACTATGCTTGCCAGGGTGTTGAACCATTACTGGGGGTTAAGTGCCCTAGTGTCAATGAGTTCTTCATATCTATATTTATACTTCATCTCTTTGGATGAACATGCTCAAATCCATTTCTGTACATATGTCCTCAGTTCCTGACAGTAATGTGTACCAGATCCTACCATTCCTTTGATGGGTACACTCTTTGTTCCCAGAGCAGTGTTTTTTACTGACTTGGAAGCAAGGAGAGTAAATCGCTAAACGTCTTTAAGAAAACAAACACAAACTGGCTTTGGGTGTGAGTATTTCAGATACTGGGAAACTGTTCTCCTTTAGCAGGAGGAAACTGGTTGTTTCCAATAGTTGTATTCCACTGAGCCAGAGCCAGAGGGCTCAGTGGAATATGGAGATTCAAGAATCTCAAGTTGGTAAACTAATGAACCCATTTCGTATTTCAGGGTTCCACTCTCTCCAATCAGAGTCTCTGCATTCAAACTCCTTTTGCAGCTCTGCCGTCATTACAATCAAATCCTAAGCCTCATTTTCAGTGTAGAATATCCTGTGCCTTAAGGGATAAGACCATTTTTAAGAGATGTATCTGAGAACTGGCTTTGAAAGCATGCTTTAATTCGGCCTCCAGTGCTATCGAAACTAGCTGTTCAAATGATAGTCGTGTAAATTATCATTGCTCCCACTCATCATTGATCAAGTCTATTAACAATTTGATCCTTAATGCTCTTTGACCAGCACCTCAGTTCAGTTAACGATGGGTGAAACTTGTAAAAATTATGTACATCATAGGTTTGTTTTTAACCACTCTGCTTTTTACCGGCAATGAGGCCCTATTGCCTTCAGTTAAGCAAGCAATTCTATTTCAAATCCCCATCCTGAAGGTCCGTTTAACAGATATAGATACCCAATGCATTAGTCCAGGTTTTCTAAAAAATAGAGTCTGAAATACAGTTTGAATGTGAATGCTTTCTTGGAGGAGCAAAATCCCAGGGGATTGAGAATATCATGAAAGAAAGCGAAGCAAACACAAGGGAATGTGTTACCATACCAATTTGGCAACAGCTTTAACTCTAAACAAATGTGGTTACTCAGACCTTAATTTATCTGCCAGCTGCCTCTGAAATCCTATCTCTCTTTGGTCAAATTTTACCTACAGGAAATTAACTCTCCTAAAGTTTTAGGTTGTTTTATGTGTACTCTCCAGGCAGCTGCTGAGACAGCCATGGCATCTGTGGGCACTGCTCGGACTCCAACTTCAGAGGGTGTTTTGGAGGCTTTATTACTCAGTTTTCACACTGCTATAAAGATACTACCTGGACTGGGTAATTTATAAACAAAAGAGGTTTAATTGACTCATAGCTATGCATGGCTAGGGAGGCCTCAGAAAACTGACAATCATGGCAGAAGGGGAAGCAGGCACCTTCTTCACAAGGTAACAGGAGAGAGCAGCAAGAGCCTCAATGAGGAAGTGCCACACCTTAAAACTATCAGCTCTCAGGTTGGGCATGGTGGCTCACTCCTGTAATCCTAGCACTTTAGGAGGTCAAGGTGGGTGGATTGCCTGAGGATAGGAGTTTGCAACCAGCCTGGGCAACAGGGTAAAACCCTGTCTCTACTAAAATACAAAAAATTAGCTGGGCATGGTGGCATGCATCTGTAGTCCCAGCTACTTGGAGACTGAGGCAGGAGAATCCCTTGAACCCAGGAGGCGGAGATTGCTGTGAGCAGAGACTGGGCCACTGCACTCCAGCCTGGGCAACAGAGCAAGACTCGGTTTCAAAAAAAAAAAAAGAAAAAGAAAGAAAAAACCGTCAGCTCTCCTGAGAACTCACTGTCACGACAATAGCATGGGAGAAACCACTGTCATGATCCAATCACCTCCCTTCCTCAACACCAGGGGATTGCAATTCAAGATGAGATTTGGGTGGGGACACAGAGTCAAACCATATCAAAGACTTTGCTAAAGTCTGGACTTTGTCACTAGAAGACAACCAGAGGTGTCAGAATCTATCAGTCCAAAGGCGATGGCCAGGCTTTGTGAACAAGGAAATGGCCTTGCTCACATTGTCACTCACATTGCAGTCACTGGAGACACTCAGTTTGGAATGCAGGAGACATGGCCAAGGCCAGAGAGGTTGATGGGGCCACATGAATCTGGGCAAGTACATAAACGAAGTTGCATCAAAGAGCCGTCATTTGGTAAATCTCTCTAAGGCAGCATCTTAGTGACTTGAAAAATGGGCTCTTCACAGAGGCATGATGACTTAAAAACACTAGGGAAGAACTAGAAGTTCCAGGACTTATATATAATAAAGAAAGTAATTCACCAAAGACCTGAAGTGGCAACATAACAGGGAACAATATTAAATAAATGAAAGTTATAGAAATCTGCCCAAATTGAAAGTAAGGCCATTAATAAAAAGTCTTTGACACATCTACTTCATATGAAGGAAGCAAAAGGTACAAGCCGGATGAAATGATAGCTTTCTAGAGGCAAACTGGAAACGTGAGAAGTTTATTGACAAATTACAAGGTTATTCTTTATTTTTTGAAAAAAGTGTCTTTTTTGTCTTCTGAGGTTTTGGGTCTTAACAAGAAAGTAATTTATTTGTTGAATTGCCCTTTCCTATGGACAAATATCCATCTTATTTCTCAAAAAATATTTTCTTGTACTATGATCTTATCGCTGATAGCAATAACTTACTGTTCAGACTCTCCTCTGAAATAAATTTGGCAAGAAACATCAGTTTCCTTAGCCAAAAATAAAAAAAAAAGACAGTAACAACAGATCTGCTCTGTCAATCACGGTGCATCATATGGAGTACACAGAAATAGTATATTAAACATAAGATTGCTTTGATAGACATTTTAGTGCTTATTACATGTTTAGTGAATTAGGATGTAAAATTCTTGGGTATACTGTGAGCAGAGCAAGGGGAATAAGCAGGAATAGACTTGGGTATGAAATAAAAGAAGAAAATGAGGACGGGCGCGGTGGCTCAAGCCTGTAATCCCAGCACTTTGGGAGGCCGAGGCGGGTGGATCACGAGGTCAAGAGATCGAGACCATCCTGGTCAACATGGTGAAACCCCGGCTCTACTAAAGATACAAAAAATTAGCTGGGCATGGTGGTGCGTGCCTGTAATCCCAGCTACTTAGGAGGCTGAGGCAGGAGAATTGCCTGAACCCAGGCGGCGGAGGTTGCGGTGAGCCGAGATCGCGCCATTGCACTCCGACCTGGGTAACAAGAGCGAAACTCCATCTCAAAAAAAAAAAAAAAAAAAAAAAAAAGAGGAGAAAATGAAGCAGATTGTCAGCTTTAGGAAATAAATGGTGGACATACTTTTGTTTTAGACATTTCAGTCAAATAACTAGTCTAATCAGTTTTTTTCCTCTACTATTTTTCTTTCCTGACTATATGCCTACTTTTTATTAAAGTAATGCATTCTCATGATTTTGGCTCTAAAATAGAACCAAAGAGCTTAAAATAAAAAGCAGTAAGCCCTGACTGCCACTCCCTTCTGCAAACCTACTGTAAAAACAACTCCTTTTATTTCTTCTTGTCTCTAACTAGTATGCCTCTAAGACATTTGTGCAATTTCATGAATTTTGACAGTTTCTACTGCTGCTATGATAAATGTTTTAGAGCATGTGCACTAAAACCACCTCCATCGACATACCCACTTCCTAAGTTTCTTAGTTATTTTAGTGTTTTTAATTTGTTAATTATTTAGGTAACTTAAAATAATATACACAATGTTTTCTTGTTCCATCGATGTTTGATCGTTTCTCTCAACTGCCATTTTGTGATTGCTACAATCCCTCTACCCCAACTCTCTGCTTCACCTACACATCCTAACTTTGGTTTTCTATACCTTTATGTTTACACTGTTAGGACATCTTGGTAGCATTCCTCTGGATAATCCTCACTTACAGAATTTAGGACCCTACAAAGAAGAATAAGAAACTTTACTAAAAGTCTTCTTCTTTTTTTGTTCACCAAGGTTCAGAAGCCTTAAAGTAGATTTTGTTACTTAACATAGAATCATCTGAATGCAGATGTCAGTGCATGAAATGTAAGCACGAGAATGGCTTTTGGCTGCATGCTTTAAAAATGCCAATCAGTTCTTGGTGTAGGAGAACCAGTTAACCCTAATCCCTCTGACTACTGGTGGCTGGTTAGCATATAGGTACACGGCCATCTTCGATTAATTTAGGCTGCTTACACCAACTAATTAAGAAGAGTCCTCTCTTCGGGACAGCTTGATGTGACAAGACAAGCATTTGACCTATCCTGCAGGTGATTGACACCACTAATGGAATTCCTCCAAAGCTATGAAATGGAACTCAGCTATTTGATAACTTACGGGTCTCTGGAAAAAGCCCATTTCCTCCCTGCCCAGTTTAATCATTACTCTACCAGGAGCGGTAAGAAATGACAAAGGTTAATACCCCTCTTTGTTTGGGGATCTTCCTTTTCTCTTCTCCATTATGGCTTGCAAGCTAAGAGAGATAAAATTAAAGCTTGTTTGAGTTCTTATCCTACTCAGTGGGTCTGAATCCCTATAAAAATTCACATTCCAAGTTCTACCTTTGGTACTAGTAAATTATTCTGTATTTAGACTAAGATGGCAATATTTACATCTGCTTTATAATATCAGTGAAATTTTCTGAGGGTTATGTAAATGTTGATTATAAAAGTTGAAAGACCAGAGACAGTATTTCTTTTAATATGAGTATGTAAATATTGTTCATCACAGATCCAACTAGATGTCTGTAATTACTACTTCTCTATGCACTGAATGTGTAAATCCATCGCTACTCAAACAAAACAAAATTATTTTAAGCTTAAATTAAATAGACCCTTCTTTACTGTATTTGCTCAATAGCTCAATCATGACACTTTTTTTTTAAAAGGAGTCTCGCTCTTATTGCCCAGGCTGGAGTGTAATGGTGCTATCTCAATTCACTGCAGCCTCTGCCTCCCAGGTTCAAGCAATTCTCTTGCCTCGGCCTCCCAAGTAGCTGGAATCACAGGCCTATGCCACCATGCACAACTAATTTTTCTGTATTTTTAGTATAGATGGGGTTTCACCATGTAGGTCAAGCTGGTCTGGAACTCCTTGAGACACTGCCTCAGTCTCCCAAAGTACTGGGATTACAGACATGAGCCCCTGTGCCCGGCCCATGCCACTCTTTAATTTGCTTTTGGGAGGGACAATTACTTTCTCGCAATTTTGTTTGGTATTACTAAAGTATTTCAGAGCCCTTTTTTGTTTCTTTGTTATGAAGAAATATAAGCCACTTATACTATACCTATAATATTTTTCAGCTTTGTAGTCAGCCTATCTTCTAGTATTCTTTTTGAAGATATTCCTCTTAGCAACTGTTTATTTCCTTCTCTATGTACAGTTGATGTTATTATTGGGCTCCTGAGTTATTCTTATCACTTCCTGTATCCCCTGTCTTTCTATTTTTTTCGTCTGCATTTTCTGGAGTTCATGCTCAAGAAATAGCTTCAGAAAAGGTTATTGGTGGCCAGGCACCATGGCTCATGACTGTAATCTTTGTACTTTGGGAGGCCAAGGTAGGCAGATCACTTGAGGCTAAGAGTTTGAGACCAGCCTGGGAAACATGGTGAGACCCCCGTGTCTACTAAAAATACAAAATGTAGTTGGGCATGGTGGCACACGGCCATGTCCTAGGTAATCAGGAGGCTGAAGTGGGAGGACTGCTTGAGCCTTGTGGGGAGAGGTTGCAGTGCGCAGAGATTGCACCACTGCACTCTAGCCTGAGTGACAGAGTGAGACCCTGTCACAGACAAAATAGTGTATAAACTGGAAGGCTGACTGGGAGCTCTGTGTACTGCATCAAGAGCACACAGAGCACCCTCCTTTCCCCAACTTCAGTCCCAGTGTTGCAATGGGAAAGCTTTATTATTGAGCATCAACACCCACCTAAGTGGAATAGGCATCCCTAGATAATTCCTTTACTTTCTCGAGAAAAGAACAGTTCATTATTCCGATGACAGTAAATGCATTCCTGGCTGCTTCTCTTTTGAAAAGAGAGACAATTACAAGGTAGTAAATTTGAAAGGAGGGTTGATGTAAATCTTTTTCCTACCAACCTCCAATTGATGTCCTTTCAATCCCACTTCTTACTCTGGGCCTCTATTATATGTGCTATCTCTGAGTTCACAGCTCTGAGGTCTGGGGCCTGAGGGGAGATTAGTATCTACTTACTCGTTCCACGCACAATCTAGGGTGTTTATTATATTGCTCTGTTTCATCATTCTACCAGTTTTCATTCTACTTACATATTTGCAATATTTGATAAAATCTCTCATTACTGATTTTATTGTTTTTTTTACCACTTTTATTGTTTTCATTGCTTTGGTGACACTTCCTTTATGGATTTATTATTACTTTGGTTCTCAAGAGGGAGAAAGGCCAACAGGTGCTCAGGTGTCTTAAGCCTGAATTCCAGCTATCCTACTAAAGCAACACAATCAAATTAGTTATGAATTTTATTAGGTACTCGCTAAATTGATTGGTTAATCAGTCAATAATTGTCCCATAAAGAATGAAGAGACAGAAAACAAATTATTAAAATAAATAGAAAAAAGTAAATAATTTTTTCTAATTACCTAAATACTTTAGTTAAAATCTAGTCAACATAGCCTCACTGAATTTTCTAGATTCTTTTATTTAAAAATCCTTTGGGGAGGAATTGCTTTGGGTATGTTTGTTCCTACCTGCTGTGGGCTCAATACCCAGCACTTTCAATCTGATCATAAATTGTATGAGTTTTTCATAACTATTAGAGTTAAGAACTAATTTTATTACTTTGATTCTCTATTGAAATTCTATGATTTCTCATTAATGTCAAAATATGTCCTTTTACACTTTAGGGAATGTCACTAATTTTAGGGGAAATTGATATGCAGTTCTACAGGACAGTAAGAAGGTATTTTGTTATCTGTGGGTTGGCTTGCATGTACAATTTCAATCACACTGGTTTCTGAGAGGCCAATCATCTGTAATTTAGAAGAGATTGTAGTGTTGGAGCCTTTTGCAGACTCCATTTCTCTTACTTTTGAGAGTGCTTGTCTACTTGATAAAAAGAATAAGTAAAAAAGGAAAAAGTATTTTCTATCTTGTTTCTTAAATTCAAATGAGCAGATAATGCTGTTTGATTTTTTTTTTTTTTTCCTCTTGCTGATGGAAGTCAGTCAAGAGTCTGGAAGAAGAATGTACCTAAGAGAAAGTAGATTTTACTGTTTAAGAGCCCAGGACATAAGCTGTATTTTCCAAGCACCCAGTCAATGCAATCATAAGCAAATCTCCCTGGGACTGCCAATTTAGTACTATCTTATGTCTGGTGGCAATATAGTATGTTCAAAGACAAATGTGTCCCTGAAATTGGTCTGTAGTTTGGGTAGACATAAGGCTGGCGGATAACTTTCTATTTCTATTTATTTTTTATTTTCTTTCCTTCCTTCATTTCTTCCTTCCTCCCTTCCTTTCTGTCACCATTCTTCCTTTCTTGTTTCCTTCTTTCTTTTTTCAATGACAGAAAAATCATTTTGGACAAAACTCAAATGTGGCCAGTATTTGACATAGTGCTCAAGTTATGATGGTTTGATTACAAACTCTTTATCCCCTTATCATTCTCCCTGACATCAGTCCAGGTCATTACTCTTTTAACTAATTGGTTGGAGCTCTCTTCCTGTATCATTCCAGAGAATAGAATTGGAGAAAAGAAAAATAGAAGTAGATAAGATTGGTTACTAGTTCTTAGAGTCCATTAAAGCTGAGTCTATTATTTGAGGTCCTCAAAAACAAAACAATAACAACAACAAACTTAAAAGATTTCAGCTCTTTTTGCTTTCTCCTTCTTTCCATAAAACAAAACCACAGAAGATGATTATAGTAATCAATAAACAGTTTCCCTCAAAACCTTTTTGAAAAATGAGATTGGAAAAAAAATTGCTTTAAAATAGGAGGACAGGGAAAGAACATGCTTAGGAGAGAGGAAGACATGGAGAATAAGGATTTAAGGGATTATCCTGGATTATCCTCACTGCCACTGCTTTATCTTCACCATTACCATTTTACCTCTCAGCTCAGATCAGAAGTGCTACAGAGGTATCTTTATAGATATAGATTATACATTTATATTGTAATGTATTATATTAATCAGTATATGTGTAATATACATAGTTTACATGTATATGTATATATATGATGTTTTTCTCTGTAACTCTCTGTAACTATGTAATAGGGTGATAGATAAGGTGTTAGTTTAAACTGTTAGGCATATATTAAGACTATGAGAATGCAGAAAATAAAAAAGCTACTATTAATATTAAATAAGAACTATATATGAAGACAAGAAACCCAGAAAATAAAAGATAGGTAAAAGGGTTCCTGAGGGAGAGAGAGAAATGGAACCCTCCTAACAGATAGAGTTTGTAAGCTGAGTCCTATAGGCTCTTGGGATTATATTTTCCATCACAGTTATCTTGAATTGAGCTGTTTTATAGATCATTTCCACCTCTGAATTTTGAGAAGTTCCCCTAACAACTAATCTACTCAGAAATTCAGTAAAATTCTTAAGTTAATGGCCTTTGATAGGAGTGAGGAGAAAATTCATTTTTTACTCATCATCAAATTTAAGAAGCCAAATGCCTTCCCCATAGGCTTCTGTCTCTTTTTTATTATGTAAAAATCCAGAGAGGTAGAGGAGAAAAAATAAAACATGTTTCTAAAAGCCACTGCCTTTCACCTCTATCCTGAGTTCATCTCTAAATTAGCTTGGAGAAAATTTTCCAGTTTTGAAAAAATATCCAGGAAAGCTTAATTAAGGCTCTAAAATTAAAATCCAAACTGGAGAGCAGCAGTATGCCTGTAAAACATTCAAATAAAGGCTTTAGAAAAAGAATTTCAAAGTTCTTCTATCTGACATTATACATTTTTCACTAAAGGTCTGAAGCAAAGAGCAGTACACCTTTCATAGATGCCTAGGATTGCTTGCTGTTCGTTACAAGTAAAGGTAGCACTCACATCCTGATGTCAACTCAATGAAAGCTAATTCCACAAACCCTAATAGAAATACAAAGATATTTTTCCTTTAGACTTATGAGGTCTATTTTTGCATGTATTGATATTCTACATTTTAATATTTAATGATTTTTCTATTCTTTTCATTATTTCTCCATAAAGCAGACTTCAAGAGAAAATAACTCTTCTTCTTAAGCATTGCACATTATTTTGATAGCTTTTCTACTCATCGTTCTTCTTTAATTTCTGAATAATCTTTGTTTTTAGGTCAGTGACTCACACCTCTTGCTTTTGGCTAAAAAGATTAGAGTGGTTTCGTGGTTTTGCTACCTGTGAACTGAGTCATATTTTTTATATTTCGCCCACATTTCTGTTTATATCTTAGCTCTATGAAGCCTTATATTTATTGGATAACTACTTCACAAAATCTTTGCCAAAGGTGTCTTATTAGAAAAATTTAATCTGCCTTTCTTTATAGATTCCTGTCATAATTTATATATTTCTTATTATATTATTGGTTAACACTAAGGTTGCTCTTGTCCCCCTTTTCCTTGAAATCAGACTAACTACCAGACTCTGAAAACAAGCAGGAAAAATGGGTAGCAACTCAGCCAGACTGCCGGTAAGAAACTTGAATGATACAATGCACAATGAGCTAATTCTGTTTCTGAGCTCATTGTTCATTGTGTTATTCCAGTTTCTTTCTTTGAGTTTGGCTAAGTTGTTATCCATTTTTCCTGCTTGTCTTCAGAGTCTGGTAATTAATCTGACTTGAAAGAAAAGAGGAACAGGAGAAAACTTAGTGTTAATCTGCAAGATAATGAGAAATATATAAATTATGACAGGAAGCTATAAAGAAAGGCAGATTAAAATTTTCTAAGAAGATACCTGTGGCAAAGATTCTGGATATCCAATATTCATTATATTCCTTTTTCTTACAAGCAAGACTCTGATTTTGTATGTGGCAATGTATCACTTAAAAAAAAAAGAAGTAGAAATTTAAATTAAAAAAAAAAATCTTTCACTGTCCTGTTCTCTCACGTAGCTACGGATGCCCATGCAACCCAGTTCTGACTAAGTCCATGCAAGTAGATGTCCTCTGGATCAAGCATCTACCAAAGATTGTCAGAGCAGAGAGACTCAGCCCTCCTTTTGACTCTTTGCCCTTCTCCTTCCTGCCAAGAGCAAGAATTCAATGTCTAGAGATTCATCAGCCATTTTGTGATCATGAAGATGAAATCCATAAACTAAAGAAGGCAGAACAGAAGGAGTCGCTACACCAGCACTGGGATGCTTATCTCTGGATTTTTTACAGGAGAAAAACTAGACCCCTTATTTATTTAAGTCACTGAATGTAAAATTTTCTATTATTTACAACACATTTCTTACCGTAGGAAACAGAATAATTATCAGCATTTCAAATGACATGACAAAAATACTGCCTGAGTTTGTTTCAATGAGGTAGTCATTTAAAAAAAATTTTCTGAAGAAGTTTAGCAACCAGAAACAAGTCAGAGTTTGCTGTTGTATAAGGCAGCCAGCTTTCTTTGGAACTTACAATTCCCTGAGTTGAAGCAACATTTCTGAACCTGTCAAAGCAATCTTTCTTTACCTCCAAGGCATTCAGTCTAACTACTGTAGTAGATAATTAAAACACATTTTTATCCAGACTTACAGGGTGGACAAGCTCACCTTTTAGCTTTTTATATCTCTCTGCAGAGCCCTCTGATGTGGCAATCATATATCTGAATAGCCTTCTGGATAAGGCAGAGGAGCTTCTGGGAAAATGTCATATCTTCTCAAAAGAAGAATTATTTTATTTTTAAGGACAAATAATAGGTGCTTTAAATGTCTGTAATTTCTTCTTTCCAATTAATAGCAAATTATAGGGGCAATTTCTCTAAAATCTGACATTATTTTTTGGCTTGACAGCTTTCTTCTTTGTCAAACAATTATAGCTGTTTACTGATTTTTCTTCACTGGGAGAAAGGCTTTCTCCCACCAACCCCCCTCCAGCAAAAGAAATTCAAGTTCATTCACACATTATCACTCTGAGCACATTACTGTACTAAACATTTTCAAACTATCTTTTTGTTAATTGTGTTAACTGACATGACATATCCAAGAACTTCTGTCTTCCTATTGGTACAAAAGTAAATCTCTTTCAAATTTCTGTGAAATTTTAACAATACCTGTGTTATCTATACTGGTTTTAACACTTTCTCTTTTTTTTTGCTAGAAGTTGAATCTCCAAAAGAACCTTTACACTTTTTTTCGAGAAGATGGATCCAGCCTCCATCTAAGAATAACCTGTTTCACTCATATAAAATACAGTCTTTGTCCAGGTGTGGTGGCTCACGCCTGTAATCTCAGCACTTTGGGAGGCCAAGGCAGGCAGATCACCTGAGGTCAGCAGTTTGACACCAGCCTGACCAACATGGTGAAACCCTGTCTTTACTAAAAATACTAAATTAGCCAGGCATGGTAGCAAGTGTCTGTAATCCAAGTTACTAAGAAAGCTGAAGCAGGAGAATCGCTTGAACCCGGGAGGCGGAGGTTGTGGTGAGCTGAAATCGCGCCATTGCACTCCAGCATGGGCAACAAGAGGGAAAAACTCTGCTTAAAAAATAATAATAATACAGTTTTTAACAGGAAGTATGTTTCATGATCTCCTTACCTAGATAAGACTACAGAGTTTAAACCAGGAGTCACTTTGAGTAGTTGACTGAGCTCCTGGATACTCTAAAAGCATTAAGTTTTAGCAGACGTTGTACTTGGGGATAATTCAGACCTTGTTTGTGTTATACATTTTGAAAATATAAACTTTACCAATAATTGAATGCAATAATAAGGATGTGAAGCTGCACTTGACTAACGTTCACCTTTAATTCATTAGCATTTCTTTACTGTGAAAGTGACTTGTTTAAATAAAATGAAGGAGTTGTATGAATATAAGACATTTTCAAATACTCTAATGCATTAGAGAAGTAGCTATGTGCAATTAACATGTTATTTACAAAACATGTCTTACTTAGTCACCAAAACAAGTTCCCTGAGGACCTGGTCAGATAAGGATTTGTTTCCTTTAATCTACATCATTGAAACTAACACATGGTATTCTGTCACTTTTAAATTTACACTATTTTTAAGAATAACCTCCTATTTCTCCTCCACTCTACTGAACCCGGTTAATAAGGTTTACTAGTTTTATTAAAGTACTTACAGTTTGGGGTCATTAAATGAAACATCAGGTGGAAGCATACATTAATTACTTTTACCTGATCTCTTTGGATGTGACTATTCATTCTTCCCTTTGCTTGATTGTCTCATTTGTTCCCTGCTGTTCCTACTGTTGTCTTGTTCCTCTAGCACCTCCACTCTAATCCTCTCTGCGCTCTGTTGCCTTCTTAGCACCATGTTTCTAACATTCCTTAAACCTACTAAATATTGCCCATATCTCAGGACATATAGAACATATTTCTAACTTCTTTAGTTAGAAAACTTGGCCCTTCCTCATTTGATTCCAGCCTACATTTATACTTCAGATTTTCTGTATGGAACTCTTTTTTTTTTTTTTTTTGCATTCTGCTCCAGTCTTTATTCACAATTTTCTCTTTCTTCTCAGCTCTCAAAACCTTTTTTTTTCTTTTTTATATAAGAACATTTAGGACATCTTCCAGTTAATTGTCCTGTACCTTCTTCCTCTTTGTAATCTTCTCTACTCCCTTTGGATCAGAATTATAGCACTCACTTTTGAATTTCTACAACATTCATTGGGAATAAAACTAGTGTTAGGAGTAGAATTTTTATGATAAGACAGATTCAAGTTCTGTCATCATTTGATATGACCCTGGAAATGTTTCCTCTTCTCTAAAATGGGAATAATTAAAACAACAACAACAACAATAATAAAACAGCACACATTGAGACAGGAGAGTTCCTTTGACCCTATCAGAGTGAGAACTGTAGTGTACCAGCTCTAGGTCCAGCCAGCTACTTTGGTGATGACAGGGATGAATGTCACTCACTTGAACCCCCTGAGCTCAACTCCTTATGGGAGGGAGCATGCAGGTGAGTGGGTACTGGGTAAAGAACCAACACTTTTGGGTTGTGGCCCCATGATAGCATCTAGTGGTATGTTACAATTAATGTTTAGCTTTGCCATCCATGGACGGCTAAGTGTTGACAGCTCAGTGGAGGGTCAGAATGGCAGCCTTCTGCACCTGCCCCTTTGACACCAGAGTTCTTGTTCAACATCCAGGAAGAATCAGGTCCCATGAATGGTTTGAAAGGTGATAAATGTGGAGGATTTTATTAAGCTGTGGAAGTGGCTGCCAGTGGAAGGGGAGCTGGAAAGGGGATGGTATGGGAAGAACATCATGTTTCCCTGAAGCTCGGCCTTCTGTAGCTGGGCTCCTCTCCAAAGTCATGCCAACTGAAGTTAAGCCACATCTATCTGTAGTCTCCAACACTCAGTTGCTTCTTCTCCTCCCAACGTTCAGCCACTTGTCTATTTGCCAGATAAGATCTAAGGTTTATATGGGCAAAGAACAGCCAGGCAAGGCCGGCCAAAAAAGGCAACATTTGGGTGGGAAAACAAGGTTAACTATACTAACTTAGGGCCACAGTTTCCAGGCTTAAGGGTGGGGCCTTTGTCAGGGAACCACCATCTTCTACCCAGTATTTCCCTGTCTTCTGTAGATATCAACACAATGTTCTTAGAACAATATGTGATGTAAGGTAAACAATAGGCTGGATGCAGTGGCTCACGCCTGTAATCCCAGCACTTTGAGAGGCTGAGGCAGGTGGATCACCTGAGATCAGGAGTTCCAGACTAGCCTGACCAACATGGTGAAACCTCATCTATACTAAAATAAAAAAAAAATTAGCCAGGCATGGTGGCAGGTGCCTATAATCACAACTACTCGGGAGGATGAGGCAGGAGAATCACTTGAACCCTGGAGGCAGAGGTTGCAGTGAGCCGAGATAATGCCATTGCACTCCAGCCTAGGCAAGAAGAGTGTAACTCTGTCTCAAAAAAAAAAAGGAAAACAATAAACGTTTGCTATGATTATTTGCAGTCATTATTTTAACTATTCTATTGCAATTAAGTCATATTTATCTGTGGATTTCTCATCTCTCCAACTAGATGTTTCATTAACTGAGGTCAATTCCTTTTTCCTAAATTTTTTTGTATCCCCAGTAGCACCTAGGAGGTACTTTGTTTGTGGGTGTTTGGTAAGTGTTTGTTGATGGACTGAGATCATATGTATAGTGCCCAGAGTCATCAACAAAAGGTACCACATCAGAGCTGGCAAACAATGTGTTCATAAGTTACTAATTGAAGTGAAATTTTCTGGTTCTAACTTCAAAAGTCTCTGCAAAATGAAAGGCATCCATCCAAGGCAAGAAAATGATATTTTCCAACCAAATGCTTCAAGTTACAGTTGAGTAGTTTAAAATAGCCAATGAAATGGGAGAGTGTATTTAGAACTCATGTTTTTTTACTATCTCATCTTGTCTATCAAAAGTATGTTAACTAAAAACTACTTAATATGCAGATCTTATGTAAAAAGATCCACACCATATTGTTGGATATATAAAAAAGGCAAATAGCAATAATCTAAATAAGCCATAAGAAAGAATACTAATAAATCAGAGCATTTCAAACCGTAATTTCATTTTGCATGTAGGAAGTATCATCTTGGGTCTGCAGGAGAGAATAAACAGTAATATCTTATGGTAGATAAATTAGGAAGAAATAAGAAACTCGTTGGACAAGAAATGTTGCTATGGAAACCTTAATGTTCACAAGCTACTTTTGAAGGATCTGCTGCTTTGCCAAACTTTGTAAGTTTAACTTTCTTTCAAGCTTTTTATTTAAGAAAAATAAAAAAGTTCTTTTACCACTAAGACTTAAAATATGACAGTGACAATATACTCTCTAGCCCTCTAAGATCCATGTTAATAACTTGTCCTATGACCTGCTTCATAGCATAAATACAACTCAATTAGAGTTTAAAACAGGATGGAGGTGAAGCCCTGCATTCAGGCTTGATTTGAATTTCCTTCCACAGTGAGGTTATGGGAGGGGATGGAGCCGGGACTCACTTCAGTGATGCAATTTTAGTGCCAGGTCACAGAGCTGACAAAGATTTTTTTTTTAAACACAAGTTTAAAACCATTTAACCATGTTTCATATTTATTGATACAGAGCTGTTTGAAACCCCAAAGTCAGTTGAGTTGAAGAAAACAGGGTGTGTTTGTTGAATTCACAAATGAATCAGAAGTGTCAGAACTGAAACTAGAAACTTTTGGCTCTGAACTTTGTAAATTTTATTTACTTAATTCCCCAAGCAACTTAAATGTAAAGCAGCCACCTACGCGTCTGGTAAGCTGAGACTTAATGAGGCTTAATCGACTTCTGCGTTGCCAGTCGTATCTGCTTCCTTCAGTTTGTGCCTTTGCTCTTCTCACTCTCTGCCCACACACTCAGTGGCAATTATCTCTTAGGAATGATTTTTCTCTCACTTGGGTCACCATGGTTGAGCTTCAAGATAGACAGCTTGGTCAGATTCAGAGGAAGTATTCACTGTTTGAACAGGATTCCTTGATGAACAACCTGCCAGATTGTAGATAAGACCTTTGATTTGTTTGTATCAGGTGCTTGCCATGGTGTCCTAGACTTATTGTTTAAGTCACCATGCTCCCTGCTTATCCTTCCCTGGTGGCTGCGAACTAAAACCCTAGTAAGTATAGGTGGAAAACAACAACTACAGGGACTTTTGTTTTTCTTGTTCTGCATTATTTCTTAAGTTATGAGTACACACTGAGTCCAGCGAGAATACAGTGGCACACAGCTGTGCCTATTGTTAGGCCCTTTCCACTGCAGTAACACCATCCTGGAAGAAAAACATACCCCTGAGTCAAAGCTACCTGTCCATGAGAGGGTTTTAGAGGAAGTTTCCTCAAAAGATTCTTTGTTCTTTTCAAGTGACCCCTTGATGCAAGGAGTGCTACCCAGCCCCAGAAATAGCAAGCGCAGCCAGAGGCATGGGATTTTAACATCACACTTCAGAGACAGACATCTTGGTGTTTCATGTGACACCAAACTGACCGTCTCTTTTGGATGATGGGGACCAGCCACAGTTGGCACTGAGAATCCCCCCAACTCAGGGAAGTATAGAGATTTTTGTCTGTGATTTCATAGCTTAATGGCAAGCAACACCCTTATGATCCCAGCACCAAGTGTTCGAATCTTAGCTAAAATCCTCTTTTCTTTAGAATGAATCATTTTCTATTTATAACAATTTATAAATACAAAGGGCTTTGTATTCATTGTGATGTTGGTATTATCTATGGGTATATTACATAAGAGAATAAAGGGCTCCCATGCCATTTTTGGTAATGGATCCCAAATTTGAATATAACAAAGAGCAATGGCTTGATGCATCTCTATACTTACCAAGAGGAAACAAAATGAAAGTGAAAACAAAAGCTGCATCTTTTTATTGAATTCTTAGCCATAACTGACTCTAAAATTTTACTTCAAATCTTCTAAAACATTCCTCTTGAAAACTCCCCTGAGAAAAATGCTCTGACTTGCTTTACACTAATGAATGACTCATCTGTTTCTATGAAACAAAATAGGGAGTTATACAATAAATTACATTTAATACAACTGTAGTGATTGATTACCATATTGCCAAGTTTTATGGATTATCATTCACCTTACAGAACTGCACTTGAATATTTTTGCTGCACATATTGGTTCAATACATCCCTAAAAGTTTCACATTATTTCTTTGCCTGACAATGATACCTTAGCTTGTGTTTCTATTAAAAATTGGATGCATCATTTAAATCTACAGCTTTTTCTAAAAATCTCATTGGCTTTAAATATAAACTAACTTTTATTGTTTGGAATGAAGGGACAGTTCATAATATTCTAGCAGAACTGCCTCAGGGAAAGGCTAAGTTTAAAGAATTAGTTGTCTGAGGAATTTTTAGTTCTTACGAGTTCATATTATGCCTTCAAGTTGGTTAGCATCAACAATAGGTAAAGAATGATGCATACTTTTAGATGTAGAAGTGTAAGTTGGGGACAAATGATGCAAACCACTTAAATAGATGATACTAGTCCGCATTTTTATATTGAATATAACAATCAGCCACTCCCCATTTTTTCTTACTAAATGTGTACAACTAACAGTTTCTATTTGCTAGTTTAACTTGCTTTCCTATTTCCAGGTCACCTCAAGATATGGTTATGGTTTCTGATCCTGTTTCCTCAGTTTGCATTCATTTGTTATTTAAATGTAGGTGTTAACACCTTACACCTGTCTGCCACTTGATTTCAGTGAGAAAGAGTTTATCTGGATCTGTTTCTACCACGTGAATTTATCCACTGTCACTCCTAATTCATTTAAGGTCATTTAAGTGATCATTTCTTAAAGGAGTGCTCTGAAACTATAGACAGAATAGGGCAAAACCAAATTTAAACAGAATTTTATGTACTAACTGAAATTTGGGATTTATTTTAAAATACATAGATGGAAGTAAAAATCTTAGGACTTGGGTTTATTTTTGATTGTGGATCAACCCAGTCACCTAACCCTCCAACATATAAGTGCCTTGAATCAGATGAAACAGTGTATACAATGTCCTTTCTACTGCAAACCTTCTCAGAAAAAGGAAAAAGTGCAGCAATCAATTAGCACTGCTGTGGGCCCCGAATGGGAATATAAAAGTATGAAATCCACGTATTTCTTCTTTCTGGATTGCACATTCTCTAAAGATTGTCTCAGCCACATCACTCTCTAGTTACCATATTGTTTAATAAGAGTCTATCATGTCTAAGTCTTGGTTTTCTAAAGAAAAAGTTTTGAATAGTCTATACTGCCTGTTAAGAAAGACAGGCAGTATGTGTTATAAAGTTCTGAAGCAACCAATGACTATAAAAATAAAATTATGTTGTCAGCATTCAGCTGTTAATTTTTGATATTTTGGTTTATCAATTCTTTAAAAATGTATGAATTACAGACTCTGATGGAGTAATTCAGGAACCAAGGAATATAAAAAATAAATAATACGCTTTCTTGCCCTTGTTTAAGAAACTCATTCCTTTTCATAACAATTTTGTGGGCCTTTAGAAATTGTTAATATAATTTTATAAAGACTGAAAATCAAGAGAAGCTAAGTAAGCGATCTACCCAATTAGCAGAGCCTGTGCAGGTTTGTTACATAGGCAAGCGTGTGCTATGGTGGTTTGCTGCACCTATCAACCCATCACCTAGGCATTAAGCCCAGTATGCATTAGCTATTTATCCTGATGCTCTTCCTCGCCCCTACTCTTCCAGCAAGTCCCACCGTGTCTTGTTCCTTTCCCTGTGTTCATATTTTTTCATTGTCCAGCTTCCACTTAGAAGTGAGAATGTAAAGTGTTTAGTTTTCTGTTCCCACATTAGTTTGCTAAGGATAATGGCTTCCAGCTCCATCCACGTCCCTGAAAAGGACATGATCTCATTCCTTTTTATTGCTGCTTAGTATTCTATGGTGTGTATGTACCACATTTTCTTTAATCAGTCTATCATTAATGAGCATTTGGGTTGGTTCCATGTCTTTGCTATTGTAAATAGTGTTGCAATAAACATATGTGTGCATGTGTCTTTATAGTAGAATGATTTATATTTCTTTGGGTATATGCCCACTAATGGGATTGCTGGGTCAAATGATATTTCCATTTCTAGGTCTTTAGGAGTTGCTACACTGTCTTCTACAATGAACAATGCAAATTTTAAAAATCTCACTTTTCTCCTAATTATACATATTTCCCTGCTCTAAGGAAATCCAGTCATATTTATTACATATACTTAATAAGATAATAAATGTGAGATATTTTGAAAATTGCAATATACTATAAAATGCAAATTGTTCTAAGACTGCTTCTTAAAATGTGTGTCCATCTTTTACATTATTTAGCATTATTAGTTTTCTGCTAAAAACAAAAATAATTATAAGTATTTAATGTTCTCAAGTATATATTTTCTCTAAAAATGAAAGAAAAGTTATGGAGCTTCTCAAACACAATCAGGTATTCACAATTTATATATTTTGCTTAACAACAGAGATGGGTTATGAAGAGTGCATCGTTAGCCAATTTTATTGTTGTGCAAACATCATGGAGTGTATTTACATGAACCTAAATGGTAGGATAGGCTACATAATATAGCCTATTGTTCCTATGCTACAAACCTGTATATCATGTTACTTTACTGAATACCATAGGCAATTGTAATACAAGTAGTTCTGTAACAAAACGGAAAAGTTTTGGTGTACGGTATTAAAATCTTATGGGACCATCAGCATATATGTGGTGTGTCATTGACTAAAACATTCTTGTTGCACATGCGTGTATATGAATTCTAACAGGGTGACAGTTCAGGAAAACACGTTAACTTGAAGGTAAAACACGTTAGGCCAATATGACAATATTTAACAGCAGTTTGTTTAACCAGAGGCACCCATGTGAATTACATTTTAAACAGAAACCCATGTCTTGGAATATGGCCTCAATAACTCTTCATAAGAGAATGCTTGAAATTCCACTTGATAGGCAATCTAGGGAGCTCTCATAAGGTAGTAAATTGCTGTAATGCTTTACAAATAGGCAAGAGTGCTTTGACCCTGGTGCTATTATATGACTACTTTATGTCAACAAACTTAGGAAATAAGAAAAAGGATATATTTGACACGTACTCTCTTCTCCGCATGGTTTCATTCAACCTACATGTTATCAATTTCTATATCTTCTGGGAAATACCAGGGAGGTACTGAATTTATTAAATTAAAGTACCAGAATCTAATGAAAGCATCCTTAAAAATACAGCCACATATTAGTCCTCAAGGAAATAAACAGGGCCACATAAAATTACCTTCTTTGCTTTTCAGATGCTCTTGGTCTGGCTAAAGGGTCTAATTCCTTGTTGTTTTTATGCCGTATTTGAGTTCATTTGTTTTTAATGTTCCACATTTCCCATGGCCTGCCTTGACTTGCCACTATTTAAACTCCCTCTCAATGGGCTATTTAATGTTTTTTGCTGAATTGCAGCAAATAATATTTCAGTTTCTTTTGTTCCAGAAGAAGGAAAACTTAATCCCACAAGTAATCTGTAAGCTTCTTACTTTGGTCTGGGAATTACTATACTTTGGTGGTGGTTGTATTATGAGGTCTTTGATTATTATTTGAGACTATAAACTTGAGTCTGGGCAATAATCTGTGAGTTATAATTTTTATTGTGCCTCTTATTTTTCCAGAGGAATGAAACTCTGATCCCATAAGTAACTCTCTAAATTTCTTACTTTGATCTGGGAATTACTATATTTTGCTGGTAGTTTTATTATGAGGTCCGTGATTATTATTTGAGACTATAAAGATGAGTCTGGGCAACATTCTGTGAGTTAGAATCTCTGTTGCGTCTCTTCTCAAGTTGATGTGATTAAGTGAATCATTAGGTTTCTATCAGTAGCTTTCATTTAGTCACACAGAAATAAGAAAACTGAAGGGGTGAGCAAAATGATAATAATACTAATGAAGATAAGATGCTCATTTTGAAGAACAGGTAGGGCAATGACTTTTCTACCAAAGGGAAACAGGGCTCTGAAAAGAATCACAAAGAGAGTAAAGGAGGACAAGTACGTAGGTCCAAGAAGCAGAAAATAAGTTTTGGAATATGGCCATAAGATGAGCTACTTGAAGCATATTCAGAAAAAAATTAAATGTTATTATTTTTTTATTTCTATCACACTTAGATGTGCATGGTTTAAAACTTAAGTGGAATGAATTTGGCTTTTAAAGCAATAAAAGCAAATAAAAAAAAAAAAAAAAAACCTCTGCAGTTCTGATCCACCTTCTAAATTTTTTGGAGGAGGCCATTTTCAAGTCACCTAAATGATTTTTTCCAAATAGTAGTTTTTTTCCATGCTTATAAACATCAATGCCTTTGGTGTTATTTCCTGATTTATAAATTTTAGATTCTATCTATTGATGTCTTCTGGTAGGAGATGATTTAATTTTCTTGACTTACCTTCTCTTTCCCCACTTCATTAAACTTAAAGAAATAACAACCTTTGATTAGAGTGATAGAATTTTCGTTATCCAAACTATATATAAATATATATATATATACACACACATACATACATATATATGTATGTATATGTCGTCACCAACTAATTATGATTATGCTTTTGTGTTTCATACAATTTTTATTTTGCTCTTTTAAATTAAAGTTAATAACATATTACACTTTATACTCTTAAAAAATGAAGAAAAATTAAATAAGCTTCATTGATAAATGGATAATCATACTGTAATAAATCCATGACTTGAAATGTTACTTAGCAATAAAAGGAAACAAAGGGAAAAAATGGAACAAACTACCAATTTATGAAACAATATGGATTAATCCAATATGCATTAAGCTAAGTAAAAACAGCCAGACCCAAAAAGCTACATACTATATGATTTCATTTATATTACACTGGGGAAAAGGCAAAACTATGGAGCCAACACAGATGAGTGCTTGCTAGGGGCAAAGAGTGAGAGAGGGAGTGTCAGGATAAAGAGAAAATTCAAGATTATAGATCTTGTGATGGTTATATGATTGTATGTATTCTCAACACGGGCAGCTCTGTATATTAAAAGAACTAAATTTCACTGAATATAAATTATAGCTTAATGTAAAATGAAAAAAGTCTAAAAGTAATATATTTATTTGTTGCATAATTTTCCATGGGCTTAACGTTTTTTCTTAACACCCTGATACATCTGTCAAATAGCAATAAGTATTCTTTTCCCTCAACACTCAATACATTAGATAACCTATCAATTTTATTCCTGGAGTTCTCCCTCATCCTGCCCTCAGTCTTTCTACTCTTTTATAGATTGATTGCTCCTCAGTCTTAATACATAGTTGTTGTTATGGGAATTCTGTCCACCAATATCCTGGGATGGATCCCTTATCTTGGGTTCTGCTGCCTTCCTCTTCAATGCTGACTGCTTCTTTTTACCAAAGCACAGTTGCTTACTAAATAAAGATATAGCTCCTATCACCTTTGATATAAAATCCATTTAAGTCTACATATAAATGTAAAACTCTAAGGTGGGATAAATCAGATAGAGTTGAATAGGAGACCCAGAACCTGAGGCCACAAAATAATTGGCCACAGCAATTGCCCAAGTGGCTCACAGAGGGTTTTTCGATGTGTTTCTCAGAGTATCATGTTCATCAAGAGGAATGAAGAGGCAGGCTGGTGAAAGGGGCTTATTCTCATAACCCACGATTGAATCAAATCTTGAAAAATTGTCAAAGATCTGTAGGGAAATAAGTCAGATCCTGCAAAATGATTTATCTGTTCTTATGCCTTTGGCCTCTAGTGGAGAGCCTTGTTCTGCTTTATGAAGACTACACTTAAATCCCTCAGGCCTTGCCTTTCTTATTCCTTTCCTCAGCTTACATTACCTTGCCCTGCACTCCCTTCTTCTCTACCTTCTACAAAGCTTTCTCTTCCTTAAGGCCCGGCTCATTATTTTCTTTCATTCTCAGGCAAAATTAATTTCTGGTTTCTCTGTCTTCTCATGTCACCTTGTTTATAACTGTGTAGCCAGCATACAATTTTTTTTTTTTTTTTTGGGGACAGAATCTCATTCTGTCACCCAAGCTGGAGTGCAGTGGCATGATCTTGGTTCACTGCAACCTCTACCTTGATTCAGGCAATTCTCTGCCTCAGCCTCCTGAGTAGCTGGGATTACAAGTGCCCACCACCACATAATTTTTGTATTTTTTATAGAGATAGGGTTTCACCATCTTGGCCAGGCTGGTCTTGAACTCTTGACCTTGTGATCTACCCACCTCAGCCTCCCAAAGTGCTGGGATTACAAGCATGAGCCACTGCGCCCCACCAGCCAGCATGTATTTTAAAACACAATCTAGATGTAGGGAGGTTTCATTTTCTTTCTCAAAGAAAATAATTAATTTTCTTTCCCTTTGGTAAGAGAGAAATACAAACAAACAAAACCAAAATAAAAATCTTTCTCTTACCCTTTCAAGATAACTGAGCTGCTTTGTTTTCAAAACTTAATTTCTTGGCTGAGCACAGTGGTTCACACCTGTAATCCAATGATTTGGGAGGCTGAGTCAGGATGATCACTTGAGCCCAGGAGTTTGAGACCAGCCTGGGCAACATAGCAAGACCCCATTTATTAAAAAATACAAAAAATAGCTTTGTGTGGTATGGCACACCCATAGTCCCAGCTACTCTGGTGGCTGACATGAGAGGATCGTTTGAGCCTAGGAGGTCAAGGTTGCAGTGAGCTATGATTTTTCCACTATACTCCAGCCTAGGTAACAGAGTGAGACCCTGTCTCAAAGAAATGAAAAAAATTTTAATTTTCTGCATTTAATTCTCTATCATTTAGATACGTCCCAAGTATGTCATGGTTTTGTCTTCTCTGAACTCCCCTCCCTGCCGTGGTGTGAGGAGCTCAGGTTCTACTCTCTGCCACTCTCTGTGTGAAATACCCTCAATATTGAACCCTATGTTATGAGGAAGTTAACTAGAAGATTTTGAAAGCATCTTCGTGAATGAAAAATGTAAGCTTCTCAGCAAACATATTGGTTATAATATTGACTATACACTGGAGAAATCAACACTTAACTTCCTTAATTATACAGACTAGGAAAATTTTAGACAACCCATGAGCCTTATTTAAACTTCCTTTGACTGATATGTCATGGAACTCCCATCCATTTTCAATGAACTGCATATAACTTCTCAAATAGGTTTTCAAATCCACAACTATGTCTCTTCCTTCCTCCGCTAACCTTGGAAGTTATTCCAATTTCCTCTAGGACCTTACCTTACGGTAAAATTCATACCCTATCTATGGATAAAATACTCACAATGATTAGGCCCCAAACTTAATCTCCAAACTGCCAGATGCTACATACTTGTCATCTCCTGCTCCGGTCACAATTGCCTCTTTCTCACACTTGTACTCAATTCAAGGATATGCCTCTCCTGTGTCTTCACTTCCCTTTTCATTCTCTTCATCTTAGATTTAAAGATGGACTCCTTAGAGAGGCCTCCTCTAACCACACTATCTAAAATACACGATCTGGGGACAGGCATGGTGGTTCATGCCTGTAATCCAGGCACTCTGTGAGGCCGAGGCAGGAGGATTGCTTGAGCCAAGGAGTTCGAGACCAGCCTAGGAAACATACTGAGACCTTGTCTCTACAAAGAATGTTAAAAATTAGCCAGCTTTGGTGGCACATTCCTGCTAGACCAGCTACTCAGGAAGCTGAGCAGGGAGAATCACTTGAGCCCAGGTGGTCAAGGCTGCAATGGGCTGTGATTGTGCAAGTGCACTCCAGCCTTGGTGGCAGAGTGAGACTCTGCCTCCAAAAATAAATAAATACTCTCATAATATAATAACATATCTCTGTTGTTCTCTATAATTCTACTAATTTTATTTGCTTTGTTAGACTTTAAACAATCTACCATTTTCTCTAGAATACCAGCTTCATAAGGGCAGGGATTTGAAACCTAGTTCATTACCTAGTAAATATTTTTTGAATAAGCAAATGAATGAGCCCCAAAATACTTCTTTTCTTTTCTTTTTTTTTTTTTTTGAGGCGGAGTTTTGCTCTTGTTAAACTCTGTCTCCAAAAAAAAAAAAAAGTCCAGGGAAGAGACAAAGAAACCATAAAGTATAAGGTCAATATTGAGGCAATGGAGTTTGTGTCCAACATCTGCTTGAGGCAGACAGCAGAATGATGGACCTGGAAATTTGTTTGAAAAGCCTGAGACTGTACAGTTCTGTCCACCACCTTACTTTCATCTGGTATTTAATATTTTGCATAGTGCTTTCACACATTTTTATATTAGTTCTGTGAAGAAGAGAAAGTAGAGATGTTTTTTTCATATTTTGCAGAGGAAGAAACTGAGTATTAAAAAGTGAAGTGGGGGCCAGGCGTGGTGGTTCACTTCTGTAATCCCAGCACTTTGGGAGGCTGAGGCAGGCGGATCAAAAGGTCAAGGGATCAAGATCATCCTGACCAACATGGTGAAAGCCTGTCTCTACTAAAAATACAAAAATTAGCTGGGGGTGGTGGTGCCCACCTGTAATCTCAGCTATTCGGGAGGCTGAGACACAAGAATCACTTGATGCCAGGAAACGGAGGTTGCAGTGAGCCAAGATCATGTGACTGCACACCAGCCTGGGTGACAGAGTGAAACTCTCTCAAAAAAAAAAAAAAAAAAAAATTAGCTTGCAGATATTTTGGAAGTTTCCCATAGCTCAGATTGCTCCAAACTCCTAAGCTTCTTAAACATCCCATCAGCAAATAGTCTCTCCTTAGTTTTTGAATGCCATTGGATTTGTTTGCTTGAAGATCCCATATTCTCAGCTGAAAATGATTATCATGCAAGGGCATATCAATTTCCTTCATGTCCCAGCCATATTCTCTTTATTGTCATCATACTTATAATTATATATATAACTAGCATATTCCAGGGGGTTAATCATAATGTCAAACTCAGGAGAAGGCTGACACATCAAAATAATTGCAGGTTTTGCTAATTCATATTGTCAGTAACTCAGGTAACATGAGTGAGAATAGATTCTGAGGCAACTTAAATTTAAGTCAGACTGGGCATACTGATATGAGTGTACTTTGCAGGGATTGTGTATTCATGTGGTAGTTTTAATATCTAGGGATGGTTCAGTTTGCTTGGTTCAGTGGAACAATCTGGCAGCAACTGTGGCCTATTACAACATTGAGATGATAGAAATTCCTTTTCATAAAATAGAGATCTAAAAATTCTGTTATAAATATTGAAGTAGGTGGGTGGATCACGAGGTCAGGAGATTGAGACTCTCCAGGTCAACATGGTGAAACCCTATCTCCACTAAAAATACAAAAATTAGCTGGGTATGGTGGCACATACCTGTAGTCCCAGCTACTCGGGAGGCTGAGGCAAAAGAATCACTTGAACCAGGGAGGTGGAGATTGCAGTGAGTCAAGATTGTGCTACTGCACTTCAGCCTGGGTGACAGAGTAAGACTCCATCTCAAAAAATAATAAATAGTAATAATAATAAAGATTTATCATACATAGTTCTATATATTTATTATATATAGTTCAATTGCCTAACCTCTATGTCCCTAATAAGACATAGAGGTCTCTCCCTTAATTAACTACAGGAACTGTGTAATAAATTGATGAGGCAAGTGCCAGCATTTTTGTAGAGTTGTCTGGCATTCCCCTATTAGCCCAGATAAAATAGGTAGGTTTTGCAATTGAGATGGGATTCTTTTTTTTTTTATTGCATTTTAGGTTTTGAGGTACATGTGAAGAACATGAAAGATAGTTGCATAGGTACACATGTGGCAGTGTGACTTCAGGGAGAACAAATGGTTGCCAGAGTAGTAGAGACCAAGCAACAGCATGTAATTATTAGAGGCAGGGTAAGTAGCTACCATAGGCTGGGACTGGCTCATGCTTATAATCCCAGTACTTTGGGAGGCTGAGACAGAAGTATTACTTGAGGCCAGGAGTTGGGAGACCAGCCTGAGCAACAAAGTGAGACCCTGTCCCTATAAAAGAATAAAAAAATTAGTCTGTCATGGTGGTGCATATCTGTGTTTCTAGCTGCATGGAGACTGTGGCAGGAGGATTGCTTGATTCTAGGAGGTCGAGGCTGCAATGAGCCATGTTCACATCAGTGCACTCCAGCCTGGGTGACAGAGTGAGGTCCTATCTCAAAAAAACAATTCAAAAATTGGTGATTATAGAAAGCAGCAAACAAGTGTGATAACTTTTTAAATAAAATAGTAATCTTTGGTGGGAACAATTATGCAGTTCCAAAATCCAAAATATCTCTTTAAGTCCTATTTAATCTGTGAATGTAATAATAATCATCCAAGATCTAATGAACAGGGCCTTACTTTGGCCACTACAATGGAAACTAATGGTGGATCACTGCTGTTTAGGACTGAGTCAGTCCATGTACAGGCCTAGAGACTAGGGCCATTTATTAAAGGTCAGAAGCAGTTGAGAAATACTTGTACAAAATCCACTATGAACACATATACTGTAAATCTTCCTAGATTTCCCCCAAAGGAACTATTATCCTTTAGCAGGTTAAATGTGAACTAGGACAATGGAAATATCCATCTTTGGGAGTAGGGATGGGCTGACTGATCACTGATTCTGACCTAACACTAAGCCCAGAAAACAAATTTCCCCTGTGTGTGGCCTATTAGTCACGGTGGGGAATTAGATGGTAAACAAATCTAATCATTAAGTCCATTAACCCAACCTGTGACTATTGTACCATTTCTGGATATACAACTGGAGTAGTAATGTTAGGCTAGTATTCCAGTATTGCCTTTCAGACCCAGAGAGCAGAAAGCCATTGTGATAACAGAAAGCAAATAGAAGCCTTGGGAGCTTATTCTCCCTATCGCTATCGCAAAGTTTAACCATAAGTGGTAGCTTATTCCTGGTAAGCATCAGAGATTAGTGCCACCATCAAATGCTTGAAAGATGCAGCATGATTATCTTTAAAGCATCTCCATTTTAATTTGACTCTTTGGCCTATGTAGAAAACAGATCATTTTTGGGGAATGACAGTACATGACTGCATGGCTGTTCATGTGGTGGTTCTGATTGCAGCTGCTTTTCCAGATTTGGTCTTGGTGCTGAAAAAATCAGCTCATCTCCCTGCACCTGGTATTCAGCTACTGATCCAGTAAATCCTAAGTCCTCTCTTTCAGTATGCAGAGAACATCAGAAGTAATTTACTTTCAACCTGCAGAATCAGAAGATTACCTTTACTATCTTGCCTCAGGTCTATGTCAATATTTAGCTTTGAATCTTAATTTAGCCACTGGGGATCTTGTTCATCTCATCATTCTCTAAGACATCAGTCTTGTCCACTGCATTGATTATATTATGCTGGTAGCAGCTAGGAAGCATATTAGCAGCTATTGAGAAACCTTGGTAGAAAACATGCGTACCAGAAATTTGAGGGCTAAAATGTCCCCCAAATTCAGAGATCCGTCACTTCAATAAAGCTGTGGGAAACCTAATGACTAGGACTATGTACGAATAGCTCTCCAAAGTGAAATACAAGTTGCCACAATCTTCTTCCTCATCACTAAAAAAAGGACCCAACATTTAGTGGGTTTCTTTTTTTTTAATTGTACTTTAGGTTCTGGGGTACATGTGCAGATCATGCAGGATTGTTGCATAGGTACATACATGGCAAGGTGGTTTTCTGCCTTCATCCTCCCATCACCTATATCTGGCATTTCTCCCCATGTTATCCCTCCCCACCCTCCCCAACCCCCACTGTCTTTCCCCTAGCCTCTGCCAATAGTGTGTGATGCTCCCCTCTCTGTGTCTATGTGTTTTCATTGTTCAACACCCACGTATGAGTGAGAATGTGTAGTGTTCAATTTTCTGTTCTTGTGTCAGTTTACTGAGAATGACGGTTTCCAGATTCATTCATGTCCCTACAAAGGACAGGAATTCATCATTTTTATGCCTGCATACTATTTGTGGTGTATATATGCCACATTTTCCTTGTCCAGTCTATCAGTGATAGGCATTTGGGTTGGTTCCAGGTCTTCACTATTGTAAACAGTGCCACAATGAACATACATATGCATGTGTCTTTATAAAATAATGATTTATAATCCTTTGGGTATATACCCAGTAATGGGATTGCTGGGTCAAATAAAATTTATATTTCTAGGTCCTTGAGGCATCCTCACACTATCTTTCACAATGGTTGAACTAATTTACACTCCCATCAACAGTGTAAAAGTGTTTCTATTTCTCCATATCCTCTCCAGCATCTGTTGTTTCCAGATTTTTTTAATGATTGCCATTCTAACTGGCGTGAGATGGTATCTCAGTGTGGTTTTGATTTGCATTTCCCTAATGACCAGTGATGATGAGCATTTTTTCATGTTTGTTGGCCTCATATATGTCTTCTTTTGAAAAGTGTCTGTTCATATCTTTTGCCCACTTTTGAATGGGTTTTTTTTCTCGTAAAAGTGGTATCTTTAGACTTTAGAGGCAATATATACCACAAGTTTGGAGTGCTCTTCTAAACAATTTGCCAGATAACCTAAGGTGGATATCCTTAAATAGGGTCCAGTTTCTAAAGAAAGAAGCTCTGCCATTTGGCTCTTAAGTCCCACAGGGTTTGTAGAATATCCAGATGGTATATGAAATGTATAATAAACTCAGGCATAAAAATCATGAAGCTTTGAGTTTTGGAGAAAATCCATACTCCTTAAGCAAATAACATTTCTGATTTTGATTAACAGTCCCTATCATGCCCCTAGATTTTTTAAGACTAGTTATCTGACCATTACATACCAAAGGTACTGTAACTTGAGTTTCCCATAGAGGTTATCTGATTCATCATCATTTGAAGTGAGGCAGAATAGTGGTAGTCTATCACTTTTTGAAGGTATAAATGAGATTTGGAATGAGCATATCCTGGGGAGACATGAAACATTGTGTTAGTTGATGGCTAACATCACTAGTGCATCTACTTTTCACCCTCAACTCATACCCAAGAGATTTGACATCTTATGCTTCAAAAAATGAGGGAAGCCTATACATTTTTCAGTTAATTGGGACAGATAATAGGTTTAAAAATAAGAGTCATGCTAAGGAAGTTGAATGTGGCAGGATTGGAGAGAATGAGAGGTAAATAGTGAAGAATGAAAAGTTAGCAGAGATTAGAATGTGAAACAGTTTATCACACATGATAAAAAAATGTGGTAAATCAAAACCACATTGAGATACCATCACACACCAGTTATAATGGTGATCACTTAAAAGTCAGGAGACAACAGATGCTGGGGAGGATGTGGAGAAATAGGAACACTTTTACACTGTTAGTGGGAGTGTAAATTAGTTCAACCATTGTGGAACACAGTGTGGCAATTCCTCAAGGATCTAGAACTAGAAATACCATTTGACCCAGCAATCCCATTACTGGATATATACCCAAAGGATTATCAATCATTCTACTATAAAGACACCTGCACATGTATATTTATTGTGGCATTGTTCACAATAGCAAAGACTTAGAACCAACTCAAATGCTCATCAATGATAGACTGGATAAAGAAAATGTGGCGCAAATACACTATGGAATACCCTGTAGCCACATAAAAAGGCTGAATCTATGCCATTTGCAGGGACATGGATGAAGCTGGAAACCATCATTCTCAGCAAACTGACACAAGAACAGAAAACCAAACACTACATGTCCTCACTCATAAGTGGGTGTTGAACAATGAGAACACATTGACACAGGGAGGGGAACATCATACACCAGGGCCTGTCAGGGGGCAGGGACTAGGGGAGGGAAAGCAGGGGAGTGGAGAGCTAGGAGACGGATAGCATTAGGAGAAATACCTAATGTAGATGACGGGGTGATGGATACAGCAAACCACCATGGTACGTGTATACCTATGTAACAAACCTGCACATTCTGCACATGTACCCCAGAACTTAAAGTATAATAATAATTTTAAAAAGACATATAAAACTGTCATTATTATTTAGGAGGAATGGTAAGGCAGTGGAAGACTTTTTAATCTGTGAGTGAGCAGCATGTTATAAACACGGTTTCCTTTTTAAAAAATTATCATTCTTGCTGCAGTTTGGAGACTGGATTAGAGGGAGCAAGTCAGACCTGTGATGAAACTGATTTAGTAATCCAGTGGAGAGAAGAGAAGGCCCTGAGTATGCATTGCTGCATTGGGATAGAGAAAAATAGATTTCTTCTAAAAATATTTAGGGGAAAGAATTAATCACACTTGAGGATTCAGTGGATAATATAAATAATAGGGAGAAAGAGTAGGTAGGTCTGACTTCTGAGACTTGGGTAAAATCTGTGAAGGGTGATATCATTTTGTGATACAGAGATTACACTTAGTGGAGCAGAACTTTGTGAATATGGAAGATAGGAACAGGTTGAGAGAAATAATGTGTCCAGTCTTGTATATTGTGATGAGATGTCAATAGGACGTTGAAGTCAAGATACTTAGTAGTCAGTTGGAGACACTGAGGTCTGACAGGCTTAGGTTGAAGAGATGTATTGCAGTCATTGACATACATAAACTCCTAAAACCATGAAAATGAATGAGGTAATTCAGTAAGAATGACAGTAAACCAAGACCTCGAAGAAAACTTTAATCTGTTATAGACACTATTATGTTCATGTTTATAAACTGCTCATTGAGTTATATAGATACATTACTGGCAAAAGCAGAGTTGCAAGTTGTCTTTTACTAAAGATTTCTAAAACATCTAAAAGTAAAGAAGGCTAAATAAAATATGCATACTTCATGTAATGTGCCAATATCATTGAAACCTCTCTTTTGCTGCCTACCCAACACAATGAGAAAAAAACTTTTGCTTTATCAAATGTCGTTTTAAAAATTAGTTTAAAAGGTGCTCAAGAGATTTTCCAACTAGACTGAGTAAGTTAAAGCCAATCAAGAAAGCTGAAAAGAAATCACGGAAAGTTTTGTAGTTCACATGCATAACTGCAGAATCAGGTTGGCAGTATTTCCTCATAAACAACTGCTTCACCTCACAATTCTGGGCATTCTTATCTTACTCTCTGGAGGATTATCTTGCATGAATATCAATCTGAAGATTTCACAGCAGCTGCAGACAACTCTTTCTGAGTGTAACAATGCTAGTACATAGTATTCTTATGAAGTCTCCTGCAATATCTACCTCACTGGCCTTGTCAAAACAGCAGAAGGAAATGTGTTAACTGTGCTATTTTTCTGTTACTGCAGAATCACAATTAATAGCTCATGTAATAACACACACACACACATACAAGCACTGCGGCTCTAAATATGTGACTCTTGCTCAAGCTATATTCTGCTTGGATTTGGCATCAATCTCTTCTACTTAAAATGGATTTTGGTCATCATGGTGTCTATCTTTCAGAGTTTAATTAAGTTTGAATATCTATGTTTTTTATTTAAAAACTCACCATATTTCAGAAATACCATTAGATTGTTCAGATTTTTCTACCATTTTTTTTCAGAACTAAATAATTCTAGTTATTTGTTTGATTCAAGGAGAACCTCAATAAAAACAAGATTATATCAATATTCTCTAAAATAGGGCCTAACATATGGTAAATATCAAATAAATTATTGTTCTTAAAGCATCTGATGAGTTCACTAGAAAAGTGTAGCTTCCTCATTTCTCACCCATTATATTAGGAAAATTCTAACATACTCTGTGGATGAAGTTATGCAAAAATAGACACTCTCATATGTAGCTGGTGAATATGATAAATGGCACAGCCCTTCTGGATGAGAAATGGCAGATGAGTGTTTTAAGAAGGAAAAACTGACCCCCACTGGCAGGTTCAATTGTAGCAGAAGAAAATTCCCAGCAGGAAGGACAGAGAAATGGCTATTACAAGAGTCTATGTAGGCATAAGAAAGTGGAAATGTTGTTTTTTAGCCATGATGCTTAAAAAAAAAAAAGATAAAAGTTGAATTTTAGAATAGGAGAATGTAGATCAAGGCATAACAGAGTAAGAAATTTGATGTCTCAGATACCTGGGTCTGAATGAGTTCTGCCATTTACTAATTGCTTTATTATAAACAAGTTAATGACTGTAAGCCTCAGTTTGCTGCTTGATAAAGTGAGGATGCTATGAGCTATTTGATGACAGTTTTGTAAGACATCATGCCTAATACAGAATGTAAATATGAAGAACTTCTACTGCCTTTTGATGATGTTTTCCAAATGAGACAAAGGAGAAAAGAGCCAAGCGATATTGACCCTAGAGATTCCAGCCCAAGACATAGGATTCCATTTACTAAAGCATGATCGGCACTTCCAGGAGCTTAATATGGGACATTCTTAGGACATCCGTCAGACTCTGGCATTTTCAAACCAAATCAAAGCATACTTTCAGTATTCTTGAAAATACAATTATTATTCTATTTAGAGAGGTACCATGTACCATGTTAGCACAGAATACACAGAGTTGCAGCCAGCTTTTGTCTGAGATTTCAGCATGGTGGAATGGCTTTTAATTTTTATGCATAAAGGTATGAACTAGTCTCTGTAAAAGTCACTGTTATAACTGTCTGCACTCAAAGCTACCTTTGAAATGGTTTTACTCAGACAGATTCCCAGTGATGTCCCTCAAAATATACCATCAAGAAATCCATACCTAACAAGGCCTTACCATGATGAAAAAGAACACAGACAGCTGTAAATCACTTTATTCTGAGTTGTTTACCTCAGCTCAGGGCACAGTGCTTTTGAAACAAGGCACATGCTTCTAACCACAGACTACCAAGGGATTTTGATTCAGGTCAGTGCTTGCTTTCCCCTTCACCTTGTTAAGGAAAAAAACAGAATTTGGAGGTTACCATTTGTTAGCCACTAGATGATTGGGCATCTTGCTGAGGGAAAATGACTTCTGACTCTGCAACAATTATTCATTTGCCAAAGTTGTTGTAATTCTATGGCAATTTCAATCTCCCATAAATTTTCTATTTCTGAATGACTTTTTCTTCTAGAATGTGTATTATTATGGCCACCATTCTCACTCTGAAATATGTACAAGGTATCACTATAGATATATGTTCTTCAGTGAAAGCTGAAAATGTTCTATCCCTTAAAGCCTTTCCTTTCCTTTCTGTTTTTCTTTTCCTTCCTTCCCTCCTTCCTTCCTTCCCTCCCTCCCTCCCTCCCTCCCTCCTTCCTTCCTTCTTTCCTCTCTTTCTTTTTCTTTCTTTCTTTCCTTTCTCTCCCATTCTCTGTCTCTTTCTCTCCTCCCTCCCTCCCTCCCTCCCTCCCTCCCTCCCTCCCTCCCTCCCTCCCTCCCTCCTTTTCTTCCTTCCTCCCTCCCTCCCTCCCTCCTTCCTTCCCTCTGTCTCTCTCTCTCTCTCTCTTTTTTTTTTCCTTGACAGTCTTGCTTTGTTGCCGAGGCTGGGCTCAAACTCCTGGGTTCAAGTGATCCTCCCACCTCAGCCTTTACAATAGTGGGACTACTGGTGCATATCACTGTGTCTGGTTTCTTATTAATGTATATTACCAGGTTGTGTGACTGTGGTCTGTGTTCTAGTCCTCTAATGAGTTATACAGTCCAATTTCACATTTCTGAAACATGATGGGAGGACCTCTACATCCTAACCACCAGAGCGCTTCTAAAAATGCAAATTCATAGACCTCATCCTAACAATTTGCATTATAATCCCATTTTCAAAAGATAAAACCATGAATCCAATCCTTAAAGACACTTCCTCTTTAAATTAGGTTAAAGTCCTTCTGAGCAAAGTCAACCATCTGTCTAAGTGAACCTCCAGAGGGCCAGAAGGAATTACCAGGGGTAGTTACAAATGCTCCCTCAGTAACCACTGACATGACATGTATGTTCATGCAGGTTCATATATTATTTAGGTGAATCTGATCACTAGAAACATCCTTAACACTGGTCCAGAAGGTTACTTTGACTTATGCTGAAAGTCTATAGTTACAAAAGGAATAATGTTCATGCCAAAGCCAATTTTCCTTTGGCTTTTAGCACTAATTATGCTGATATAGTAAAAGGGACCAATCATTCCATGGGAAGCAAATAAATAAGATTTTAATTATAACTCTTCTTGATAGACTGATTATACTTAGATTATCTTGACCATTCATGTGTAACAGTTAGGAATTAGTAAATCTTCACTGCCTTACTTACCCTTAATTCCTATTAACGACTGACATTAGAGATTCTCTAGCAAATTAGGAGTTAAGCACAGCAGCTTTTCCATCTACTTTCTCAATCAGTAAGTGAGGTACACTGCTTAGTAAGTTAGGGGCAGCGGTTGCAATTTTAGGTTTCTCACAAATATTTTAGACCTCTGTTGCCTAAAATGATAGACACTAAGCACATATGGCCATTTACATTTAAAGTAATTAAACTTATAGAAGATAAAAAGAATTTAGTTCCTCAGTAGCACGGACATATTTTAAGCTCAGTGGCTGCATGTAGATATTGGCTACTGTGTTGGATAGCACAGATAAAACATCTCCATCATTGCAGAAAGTTGTTTAGACAGCTCTGTGCTCATATGATTCTGTAAATCAATATGAGTCTTCTTCAGGAAAATAATCAGAAGGTACAATAGGGAAAGAATTTATTTACTGTTTGCTGAATGAATTAACTCTAACAGAGTAAGAGCATATGTCTTAAGCTAGTGTATTAATATACTCTCTTCCCTAGAAGAGAGTAGGGCAGGAGAGGGTAGTACTTCATTCTGAAGAACCAGGTATCAGATATGTAAACAGAATATCAAGAAGAATCACAAGGATCTCTTCTTATCCTTTTCTTTTGTGTAAAGACACCAGAGTACAAAATGAAGAATAGGAAATGGATATTAAATATTTATGCACTTTGGGTCTCAGAATACAATGGAGCAAAGATGGATTTTTCAGTTTTCAACCACTTTTAGTTCTCCATCTTTTCTTCTGTTATTCCCCTGTGAAATTTCCACTCTCGGTTCTCCCAACCCACGTCACTGTTTTCCTGTTTCTTAGCTTTTGCTTATGCTCTTTCCTTCTCTTAACATTCATATTCGTAAGCTTCGCTAGCTCCTAGGATTCTTTCCTTAGAAGTTCAACCCATAAAGACCTGTGCTCTTACATCTTTAAAAATTAATTAATTTACTTCTCAATGAATATTTTCTGGAAACCTACTAAGTTTCATGACCTTATAAATGACAATCCTTTCTGTCAAGAAGCCCATACACAGCCGATTTGAATACTCTATTGTGTTTTACCGTATGTGATTCAAAGACTATGATGAGTGAGTAGAAGCTGGGGAAGCTAGAGCAGCTGCCGCGTCTAAATGATTGAGTTGAGTTTCAAAGGAAGGAATTAAAGAGAGAGAGATCATCATACATAAGTGCGCCAAGGTATGCAAGAGCATGGCAAGCTTGCTGATGTCCAGGCAGGAGTGGATGGCCATGAAGCTGGAGCAATGAACAACCAGAAGAACTTAAAGGGCTAATGAATCTAGCTAAAGAGTGTGAGTTCAAATGAGAATACATGGACACAGGGAGGGGAACATCACACACTGGGGCCTGTGGTGAGGTGGGAGGCAAGGTGAGAGACAGCACTAGGACAAACGCCTAATGCATGAGGGGCTTAAAAACCTAGATGACTGGTTGATAGTTGACAGGTGCAGCAAACCACTATGGTACATGTATACCTAGGTAAAAATCCTGCACATTCTGCACATGTATCCTGAATTTAAAGTGAAAAAAAAAAGAGTATAAGTTCAAAACTATATTATATAATATATCTCAATTTAAGGTCATAAATTCAGAAAATCCTGAAATCTGGATGTTCTCCACTCAAAGTTTATTAGGAATCTATTTCTCATTATTTTAAATGTGAAAATCAATAAATTGTTAGATGTTAAACTCACACCTCACACCAGTTCCCAAAAACACATAAATATTTTACATATCTATACATAAGCAACTTTTATGCCTGTATAAATAGCATTTTATGATTTAAGATATTTTCAATTTCACTTCCTAATTACCAAGCAACAAATAAGGTCTCAAACAAACACTATTTTTCAAAAAGTTTATGTGATCATGACATTCTACCAGTTGTGTTGGAATGAAATTCAAGACCTTTTCCACAACTAGTTTTATAAAAATGCCCTCTTGAGTTTTAAAAGCAGAATGATAAATATTTTCTAAATAAATACCAGCAGAAAAACATTGTTTGAAAAACACATACACATTCTATGAAGCTTAGATATTAAAAACCAAGATAATTTCTTCCTGAAAAATGTCCCAGGTTCTATGGAGTGAATCTGAATATACAAATGAATACATACTGTTTAAAGTAATAATGATGAAATTAACATCATCCAGTCCTTTTCCATTTCTCTCTCTCTTCACCCTGAAGTAACCACTGTGCTGATACTTTGCAGTTTAATTAAAGACTCATGAATCCCTAAATAATATGTTGTTTGCTTTTTTTTTTTGAGACAGAGTTTCGCTCTTGTTACCCAGGCTGGAGTGCAATGGTGCAATCTCGGCTCACTGCAACCTCTGCCTTCTGGGTTCAGGCAATTCTCCTGCCCTGGCCTCCTGAGTAGCTGGGATTACAGGCATGTGCCACCATGCCCAGCTAATTTTTTGTATTTTTAGTAGAGACGGGGTTTCACCATGTTGACCAGGATGGTCTCGATATCTTGACCTCGTGATCCACCTGCCTCGGCCTCCCAAAGTGCTGGGATTACAGGCATGAACCACCACACCCCTAGCCTGTTGTTTACTTTTAAATTTTTTGAACATTATAGAAATGAAAGCCTACTGCAAGAGTTACTATGCAGCATTAGACATTGATGTTGAGGTGTAGCTGGGATACATTAATTTTTCACTATTATAAAAAACTATGCATTATATGTATATTTCAAAAGATACATTTTCTATTTTTCTTTTGATGAACTATCAGGTTGTTTCTGCTTTGTGCCTCCAAATTACATTGCTATAAACACTATTATCCATTCTCCTGGTACATGTATGTGAAATTTTCTTTTGCAATTAGGACTAGAAGTAGAATGGTTAGACCATAACATATTTTCAGCTCTGACTTTACTAGATCATAATGCATATTTTGTGTGTGAATACAGTAGTTAATGCTCTTAAAAGATGTGTATAGAAATTCTCTTATTTTATATACTCACTAACTTGAGTTTTGATCATATATTAACTTTTGTCAAATTTGTATTGCATAGAGAATATGATTGAGATTTTTGTTTGTAATTCCATGAGTGTTAATGAGGTTGAATAATGTTTTATGTTTACTATTTATGACTCTTATGAGCTATTCCTCTATATGTTGTTTGCATATTTTTTTATTTTTTGGTACAATTTTTTGAACTTCTTGTAAAATACATTTATTTTTTGAGGAAATTGAGGCTGTAAATTTTTAATTACTTATATCTCACAAATTTCAATATGTAGTATTTTTAACATATACTTCTAAATTTGTTATAGTATCCATTACATTAACTTCTTTGACCTATGTGTTTTTTTAGGGGTGTGTGTGTGTGTGTGTGTGTGTCTGTGATTGTATTTGAGTTTTTTATAGTTTTACATGAATCGTATGTATCTCTAAACAATATATTTTTCAATGTCGTACTTACTTTTGGTGAGGATTCTGATTATTTATAAAAGGTGATGTATTTTTAAAGCAGTCAATGTGGATTTGAACCCCTGTTCCATCACCACTGTGGCTTTGGGCAAATTATTTCACTACTAACATTCAGTTTCGTCCATTTAAATTGGGAATAATAATATTTTAGGCCTACAGCAGAGATACGCAGATTCAGTCCCAGAGCATCAAAATAAAGCAAATATTACAAGAAAGTGACTCATACAATATTTTTGGTTGCCCAGTTCACATAAAAGTTATGTTTTCACAATACTGTGGTCTATTAAGTGTGAAGTAGCAGTATATGTGAAAAAGATACATACAATGCTCATATCTTAGTTTAAAAATACATTATTGCTAAACAAATCCTAACAACCATTTAACCCTTTAGCAAGCTGTAATCATTTTTGCTGATAGAGAGTCTTGCTTCAATGTTAATGGCTGCTGACTGATCAGGGTGTTGGTTGCTGAAGATGAAGATGGCTGTGGAAATTTCTTAAAATAGGACAACAATGAAGTTTGCTGCATTGATTGAATCTTCCTTGCAGGAAGGATTTTTTTCTGTAACATGCAGAGCTGTGTTTGAAAGCATTTTGCCCACAGCAGAACTCATTTCATAATTGGAGTCAATCTTCTCAAACCCTGCTGTTGCTTTATCAACTAACTTTATGTAATATTCTAAATCCATTGTTACCATTTCAACGATGTTCACAGCATCTTCACCAGGAATAGATTCCATTTCAAGAAACCAGTTTCTTTTCTCATCCGTAAGAATCAACTCCACATTTCTTCAAGTTTTGTCATGAGATTGTTACACTTCAATCACATCCTTGTGCTCCACTCCTGATTCTAGTTCTCTTGTTATCTCTGCCACATCTGCAGCTATTTCCTCCACTGAAGTCTTCAGTCCCTCAAAGTTGTCCATGAGGGTTGGAATCATATTCTTCCAAACTCCTGTTAATGTTTATACTTTGACTTCCTCCCATGAACCATGAATGTTTTTAATGACACCTGGAATGATGAGTCCTTTCCAGAAGATTTTCAGTTTACTTTGCCCATATCCATCAGAGCAATCATGACCTATGGCAGCTATAGCCTTATGAAATGTACTTTTTAAAAATAATAAGACTTGAAAGTCAAAATTACTCATTAATCCATGGGCCACAGAATGGATGTTGTGTTAGCAGACAGGAAAACGATATTAATATCCTTGTATATCTCTGTCAGAGTTCTTGGAAACAAGGTACACTCAGCAATAATATTTTTAAAGGAATTTTTTTTAACCAGTAGGTCTCAAGAGTGGGCTTAAAATAGTCAGTAAACCAGCCGGGTGTGGTGGCTCATGCCTGTAATCCCAGCACTTTGGGAGGCCAAGGCGGGCAGATCACGAGGTCAAGAGATCGAGACCATCCTGGCTAGCATGATGGAACCCCATCTCCACTAAAAAAATATAAAAATTAGCTGGGCATGCTGGGCTGCGCCTGTAGTCCCAGCTACTTGGGAGGCTGAGGCAGGAGAATTGCTTGAATCTGGGAGGTGGAGGTTGCATTGAGCCGAGATCATGCCACTGCCCTCCAGCCTGGTGCCTAGCGACAGAGTGAGACTGTCTCAAAAACTAAAAAATAAAATAATAAAATAATAAACCATGCTGTAAACAGTGCTGTCATCCAGGCTTTTATTGTTCTATTTATATAGCACAGATAAGAGTCTATATAGTATCATTCTTAAGGGCCCTAGAGTTTTGGAATAGTAAATGAGCATTGGCTTCAACTTAAAATCATCAGTGGCATTGGCCCCTAACAAGAGTCAGAATGTCCTTTGATGCTTTGAAGACAAGCATCGACATTTTCTTTCTAACTATGAAAGTCCCAGAAAGCATGTTCATCCAACAGAAAGCTGTTTGTCTACATTTAAAATCTATTGTTTATTGCAGCCACTTTCATCAATTATTTTAACTAGATCTTCTAGACTACTTGCTGTAGCTTCAATCTCACACTTGCTGCTTCACCTTGTATTTTGATCTTATGGAGATGTCTTCTTTCCTTAAACCTTGTGAATAAACATTTGCTACCTTCAGACTTTTCTTTTCTAGCTCCCTTACCTCTCTCAGCCTTGACAGAATTGAAGAGAGTTCGGACATTGCTGTAACTTAGGCTTTTGCTTAAACCCACTTATGCCTGAGGTTGCAGTTTTTGGAATTTTTGCAATCACACCTTGGTGATGACCTTGAGCAGCAGGTTATGCATAACTCCCTCAAGCTTAGCATTCCAATAATGAAACACTAGGCATAAACTGGGCATAAATGGGTAAGGGAATACTGTGGCTGATTTGATCTTGTTTCTAGACTGCTAAAACTTTCTCCCTATCAGCAGTAAGGGTTTTTCACTCTCTTACCATTTGCTCATTGGAGTAGCACTTCTAATTTCCTTCAAGAACTTTTCCTTTGCATTCACCACTTGGCTAGTTGCCTCAAGAGGCCTAGCTTTTGGCCTATCTAGGCCTTTGACATGTCTTCCTTAATAAGCTTAACCGTGTCTAGCTTTTGATTTAATGTGATGTATGACTGTTCCTTTCACTTGAACATTTAGAAGTCAAGGCAAAGTTATTAATTGGCCTAATTTCAACATTTTTGTGTCTAAGGGAATAGGGAGGCTGAAGGAGATGGAGAGAGATGGAAGAGGTAACTGCCTGTCAGTGGAGCAGTCAGAACACACACATTTATTGATTAAGTTTGCTATCTTATCTTATTGAAGCGTGCTCCAAAGCAATGAGTTCATGATCATGGATCACCATAACAGATACAACAGTAACAAAAGATTTGAAATGTGGTGAGAGTTACCATAATGTGACACAGTCACAAAGTGAACACATGCTGTTGGGAAAATGGCACCAATAGACTTGGTCAATGCAGAATTGCCACAAACCTTCAATTTGTGAAAAAGAGTATCTGCAAGATTCAATAAAATGGCTTATGCCTGTACCTATCTCTTAGAGAGGCTGGGAGGAGTAAATGAGATATAGATAAAGACCTTAGAACTTTCCCTGGACAGCACAGGCGATGGATGAAAGCTGGCTGTTATGTTGCTGATGATGCTGTGTGAGAAAAACCACCCTCCAGACTTCTGATAGCCTTTTGCTTATATTTTCTGATTAACGTAAGTTGTACACTTGAATATTGTTTAGCTTATTGGTCTTTTCTTTTGTCATATGAACTTCTGAATCCTGTTAAATTCCCCAATGAGAGGTCATAAAGGAATTTTCCTAATTGTTTTTTCTAAAAGGTTTCATATTGCCTTTCACATTTTTTATCTGAAATTCATTTCGTGTATGGTGTGGCAAAGGAATCCAGTTTCTTTCCTTTACAGTAGTTAATCTGCTGTTTCAGCATCACTTCCTGAATTTCTTAAGTAATTTTTACTCTTTTGTTTTGGTCTTTTGATTAAATTTTATTATTTTTCTCCACAGAGATTATAATTATCTTTTGTAGTATATCTTCTTAGAAACAAAATAAATATTATTATTGTAAATAATATTATAATCAAATTATGTTTGAAATGCTTTCTTACTCATAAACAGAAATGCCATTAATTTTTGATTATGCATCTCATGTCCAGCAATATTGTCAAATCTTTTATTATACTAACTCCTATATGGACTTTTCAAGATTTTCTATGTGGACTATTACTAAATAAGTTTTTTCCAGTTCTTATGCATCATTCATTTATTGATTATTTTTTTATTTATTTTATTTTTTGAGATGGAGTTTTGTTCTTGTTGCCCAGGCTGGAGTACAATGGCGTGATCTTGGCTAACTGCAACCTCCGCCTCCTGGGTTCAAGCAATTCTCCTGCCTCAGCCTCCCAAGTAGATAAGATTACAGGCATATGCCACCATGCCAGGCTTATTTTTCTATTTTTAGTAGAGACGGGGTTTCACCATGTTGGTCAGGCTGGTCTTGAACTGCTGACCTCAGGTGATCCACCTACTTTGGCCTCCCGAAGTGCTGGAATTACAGGTGTGAGCCACCACGCCTGGCCTATTTACTTTTATTGTCTTTTAATCTTTGTTTTTCTGAGTACAACTTTTAGTACACTATTATGTTGGGAAAAACAGCAAAGGAGAAAGGGCTTACCAAGTACCTACATAAATTAGTTATGAGTAACATATAAACAAGAAATAACAAACTGAGGAAGGCTGCAGGAAGCCTCTGGGGAGGAAGGCCTATTCATGCTTCATGTTCTGGTGCAATGACCTCAGCTCTATTATTATAAACATGCGCTCAGGGACGTAAAACCCCTTCATAGCATTATCATGTAGCCAGACTTGTAGGCTCCTCATAAGGTGCGCATTCCATCAGCTGCACATAGATAATAGGCAAGTTCTTGTTTTGTGAAACTCTCAAACTACCACTGTTATCAACACTGTTATCCTTAGAATAACACACCAGTTCAGGTTCACTGATTCAGTTCCAGCTCACTGATTCAGTTCCGGCTCACTGATTCACTCCACCATCACCCTCTCCTCACCATTACTCCACCCTTACCCTGTAGATCAAAGTGATTATAATTAATAAACAGTGTGGATGATCAGAGCTCAGGGCCTTTACTGTTTCCTCCAAATTAATAAAGTAATGGCCCCTTTTCCCACTGTCCCTCTTGATCTATCTTTTTCTCATTCCTTTGTTGCCACTGAAAATGGGCTGGCTCCCTACCTTCTGGTGACCAGTGTGGGGCTCATGGATCCCTACGTTCTGGCACCCAATGTCTGGGGCTCAAGGATTCCCTATACTATTAGACATAGGGACAGCAAGCAGTTTTATTGTAACTAATATTTAAAAATGTTTCTTATGTATTTATGTATTTTAATTGTTTATTATGAATATAATGCTTACTACAGATATGTTAAAATTACTTATCAAGACAAAAATTTTTACTCATAAAAGTATTTAATTTTTATTTGATTATACTTCTCTGTGTATTCAGAATATCAATTTTTCTTTTTACCTCTGTATTCATATAATCAATAGATTTTCTAATATTAAACTAAACAAATTCCTAGAATAAACATATCTTGATCTCGTTATATTATGACTTTCCTGCATGGTGTGAATTACAACTTTCTTTAGGATTTTTTGCATTCTCATTCTCTCCTTATCAACATTTTCACTTTCGCTAGCACAAAGCTATTCAAAATATCCTCTCAATACATTGTTTTTCCAAAAGTCTCTTTAGCATATGTTTTTTGTCCCCCATTTCTCATCTCTTATTTTCCCTATATATATTTTTAATCAATTTTAAATAGCCCTATCAAAGAACCAACTTTTGGTTGAAGTTACACTCTATATTGTAACTTTGCTTTATGTTTTAATTATGTTTGCTCTTTGTTTTTCTTTTTACTTTTTCTACGTGGTGATTTTTTTTTCTTTATCTAACCTCTTAAGATGAATGCTAAGTTGACTCATATGTTACTTAGAAATATATATAGTTCAATTTCCAAGTGTTTGAATTCACTGTATTCAATGATTTATTTTTTAAATAGTTTTTGTTTAATTGTATTACTGTTTAATTGTCAATAAAAATTTTAAGTCTTTGATCTATGGATATGACATAGTTCTCCATTTATATCTTCTTTGATCTTTTAGCAATATTTTGTCATTTTCTCTATACAAGTCTTGAACGTTTTTATTTTATTTCTAAAATTTTTGTATATTTTTGTTCTTTGGGTTTTTTTTTTTAACAAAACAATCATTTCATCTGTGAAGTAATATAATTTATTTCTCATTTTTCAGTCTGTATAAATTTTATTTTTTATTCTTGACTTACTACATTGGCTAAGATTTCCAATAAAATATTGAATGCGATTAGTGAGAATGAACAACCTTACCTTGTTCTTAATTTTAGCATGACATTAACTGTAAGCTTTTAATAGATTCCCTTTATTGATTCTATTTCTCGTTTCCTGAGTTTTATCATGAATGCATACTGACTTTCTTCAAATGCGCTTTCTGAATCGATTGAAATGACCATAGATTTTTCTTCTCTAGTCTCTTACTATGGTAAATTACAGTGATTAATTTTTGAATTTATCTTCTCTAGTCTCTTACTATGGTAAATTACAGTGATTAATTTTTGAATTTATCTTCTGTAGTCTCTTACTATGGTAAATTACAGTGATTAATTTTTGAATTTGCATTTCTGGGAAGAAAACACTTTGTAAAGATATATTAACAGTTGCTTATATTGCTAGATTTTATTTGTTAAAGTTTTAAGAAATTTTTCACCTGTGTTAATGAGGAATATTGGTCTTTTTAACGATGTATTTGTCTAGTTTGGATATCAGTTACTCCTTCCTCCTGTAATTAAATCAGAAGTTGTTTTTTTTTTTTTTTTTGAGATGGAGCCTCCTTCTGTCACCCAGGCTGGAGTGCAGTGGTGTGATCTCAGCTCACTGCAACCTCTGCCTCCAGAGTCAAGTGATTCTTCTACCTCAGCCTCCCAAGTAGCTGGGACTACAGGCATTTGCCACCACACCTGGCTAATTTTTGCATTTTTAGTAGACAGGGGGTTTTGCCATGTTGGCCAGGCTGTTCTCAAACCTCTGACCTCAGGTGATCCACCCACCTCAACCTCCCAAAGTGCTAAGATTACAGGTGTGAGCCACTGCACCAGCCTTTTTTTTTTTTTTTCCTCTTTTTTAATGGTAGTTTGTGTAGAACTGGTATCATTTTTCTTTAACTGTTCAGTAGAATTTACCAGTAAAGCCATCCAGGAGTAGGGTTTTCTTTATGGGAAGGTTTTAACTACAAATTAAATTGTTTTAATAGATATAGAGATATTCCTTTATCTATTCTGATTGAGTTAACTTTTATTCTGCTGAGAATTTGTATATTTAATCTAAATAGTCAAAATCATTGACATCAATTTGTTCACTGTAGGCCCCATTTATCTTTTTAATACCGATAAGAGCTGCAGTTGTGTCTCTTCTTTCAATCCTGATATTGACATATGTGAATTGTTTATATTTTTCCAGATCAATTTGATTAAAGTTTTAGCAATTCTATTGTTTCAAAGAACCACGTTCTGATATCTGTGATAGGCTGAATGAGAGCCTCTCCAAGATATTTACATCCTAATCCCTGGAATTTGTGAATATGTTATTTTACTTTACATGGCAAAGAAGAATTTGTTGATGTGATCAAGTTAAGGAATTGAGATGACAGGATTATCCTGAGTTATTCGGGCAGGTTCAGTGTAACCTCAACAGTCCTTATAAGAGAGAGGCAGGAGGGTAAAGAATCAAGGAAGGTAATGGGATGACAGAAGCAGAGATTAGAGAATAGAGAAGATGCTATGCTACTAGGTTTGAATGTAGAAATTAGGAGTCATTGGCCAAGGAATGTCAGCCACTGCTAGAAGATGGAAATAGCAACGATTCTCCTTTAGAGCCTCAAGAAAGAATGCAACTCTGTCAATACCTTGGTTTTTAGATTAGAAGGAATTCAGAGCTCCAAAACTATAAGATAATAAATATCTGTTGCTTTAAACTACTAAGATTATAGTAATTGTTACAGTGGTAATAGAAAACTAATAGAATAGCATTTATTTTTTCTATATTTTTGCTTGTTTTCTACTTCATTGACTTCTATTATTTAAACATTTCACTTCTTACGTTTAGCATGAGTTTAATTTTCTTTCTTTTTCTCTAGTTTTTTTTTCTTTTAGAATAGAAGCAGTGATTTCTATAATTTCCCTCTCAGCACTACATTACTCACATCACACAAATTTTGATATGTTAGTTACTTTCATTTTCATTCAGTTCAAAACAATTTCTAACCATTCTTTCATTCAAGGGTCATTTAGAATTGTGATTTTTAATTTCTAAATAAATTTTTTCAGTTGTCCTTATGGGATTTCTAATTTAATTTTATTGTTTAAGAGAACATACATGATTTTAACATTTTTAAACATATTAAAACTGTAACCACCCAATGAGTTCTACTTGCCCACTGCCCAGATAAAGCCAATTTATCAAGACAGGGGAATTGCAATAGAGAAAGTTTAATTTATGCAAAGCTGGATGAACAGGGAATCGGAGTTTAATTATTAAAATCAGCTTGGAGTTTCTTAAGGAAAATTTGGTGAGTACGGGGCCAGAGAGTTGGCAGTCCTGATTGTTTGGTTCAGAGATGAAATCACAGGAGGTCAAAGAGGGTTTGTCTCACTCTCTTTTTTTCCTGGGTGGGATCGCTGTCTGAGTCAGATTACTGGTCTGGGTAGTGAGTGCCAGCTGGTATATCAGATAACAGGGTCTAATAGCCCAAGGAGTCCCAAGTTATCTTGGAAGGTCAAGAGGAGAAGAATTTACCAAACTCATACGTGTTCGAGAGTACAAACCCATGGCTGGGCTTAGATTTAAAAAAACCTTATCTGAGATTCCTTATGGAACAGAGGTTCATCAATGCCAATTTTAAAAGCCTATGTAAAAAATAATTTTTCTTTTTGTACTTTATGCAGATAATCAGGCCAAGTATAATAAGACTAAAGTTTATTTTACAAACAAATAAATCCTATCATGATTTGTTTTTAATAAAAATGGGGACTGGAGAGAAAAATTATGCTAAAAAAAAAAAAACAAAATAGTACGCCTGTTGTTATCTGTCCTTGAGCTTTTTGTGCAGTTTGGACTGAATCCTAAATCCTTTGTGGGCTACAGGTCCCCAAACTAATGTTTTCAAATCTTTACTTTTAAAACTGGGAATTGCACTCCTTACCCTAGTACTCATATTTACCTTATAGTATACACTGTTCCCTTGAATGCAGTACTATAACTTTAGATGATAATACTAATGCCTTTGCCTTGTAAGCCTTGGAACCTCAGCCAGGCCTGCATGAGTGTGTTGACAGTTGCTAAGTGGTTCCATTCCTCTCATCTTAGGGTCAGCACCTACCCTTACTATACTCCTGGGCAGGAGGAAAAAGTTACAGCTGTCTTTGCCCTTTCTCCATCCTTATTAGCCAACACTTTAAGATTAAGGTGTTATAAAACCCAAAGGGAAGGATTGAAACCACCATTGCAAAATTGTAACTGAGACAGTCAAAGAGATCTGACCTAATCAACTCTATCTTACTTCTAACCTTTTCCAAACTGTCTTTGTTTACTCCTGAATGTAGGGTGAACTAATTTTCGGAGGAATTTATAGTCTGTTGTTTAAAACAAAGATGATAATAGCCCTTTCCTGAAACAAACACCCTTTTCCTCCAGGGGACTAGACTGTCTTTGTGGGAGTAAAAAAATTAGCCAAGATTAGAAATTATGGTTTAGGAGTCATGCAGCTGGAGGGTACTAGATTCTGACCCTCCCTAAACTGCTCCTAAGATCAGTGCTTGAGATATTTTGCAGATCCTGCAGTTGATGGGTCAGCTGGGATCACCCAGATCAATAAACTGGTTCTCTGATCTTGTAGCCCCACCCAACCCAGGAATTGACTCAGTGCAAGAAGTCAGCTTCTACTCCCTAACGTTTCTTCTCTGACCTGACCAATCAGCACTCCCAGTTCACTGAGTTCCATCTACTCACCAAGTGGTCCTTAAAACCTCTGATTTCCAAATGTTTGAGGAGACTGACTTGAGAAATAATAAAGGTGTGGTCTTCCACAAAACAAACAAACAAACAAAAACCAGGATCTGAAAAATATGTTGAACATCAATTTTAGGTTTTGCAATAATGATGTTATCCCTAGGAGCAATCTGGGAGGGAGATTAGGAATCTTGGGGCCTCTGGCTGAATGACTCCTAAACCATAATTTCTGATCTTCTGGCTAATTTGTTAGTCTTAAAAGGCAGTCTCTTCCACAGGCAAGAGAGAGGTTTTTTTTTGGGAAAGGGCTGTTATCATCTTTGCTTGAAAGTTAAAAGGTATATTAAATTCCTTCCAAAGTTAGTGCAGCCTATACCTAGGAAAGAACAAGGGTAGCTTGAAGGTTTAGAAGCAAGATCGAGTTGGTTAGGTCAGATCTCTTTCATTATCATAATTTTCTCAGTTACAATTTTTGCAAAGGCAATTTCAAAATTCATTTATTTTTCTCTCAGAATATAGGTTATCTTGATGACTGTTGCATATGTGCTTTTAAAAGATGAATATTTGTTAATGTTTTGTTTTGGGGTAAAGTGTTCCATAGATTTTACTTAGCTCAAGTTGAAACCACTTTTGTAAAAATTATAATAATAAAAGACAACTGATCTAACTTACGCCATCTCGCCTTTAACCTCCAAGCTGCACTTGTGCACTTCTGGGCATATGCCAAGCTAAGTATAGAAGGAAATTAGTTGATAGTTTAACTTTGAAACAAAGATGATAACGGCCCTTTCACAAAACAAAGCCCCTTTTTGCCTGAGGACCAGATAGCCTTTGTAAAATTAACAAATTAGCTACAAGATTAGAAATTATGGCTCATGAGTCAGCCAGAGGTCACAAGACTCCTAACCTCCTCAACTGCTTTTCTTGATAACATCACTATTGTAAAACCTAACATTGGCGTTTAAGATATTTTCAGACCCTGCATTCTCATGTACCAGTTGGTGCCACCCAAGCTGGTAATCTGGTTTAACTAATTCTGTTCTCCCAACCAGGAACAGAAAATATCAAGAAGAATCCATGTCAGCACCCTATGATTTTATCCCCAACCTGACCAATCTGTATTTCCCACCCTCTAGCCTCCTGCCTGACAAATTATCCTTAAAAAAACCTTAGTCTCTGAATTTTTAGGGAGACTGATATGAGCAATATTTGAGCAATAATATAGCTTAGCTAGCTCTGCATGTATTCCACTCTTTATTGCAATTCCCCTATCTCACTAAATTGGCTTTGTGGGGGTGTGTCTTGTAAACTTTGACTTAATGATGAACAAATAAATTCACTTAAACACAGAATACAGTGGAAGAGCGAGCTGGGGTGTTCAGGCCACTCACATGAAGGAGTTAATGGCAGCTGGCCTCAATTTCTTGACTTTCCTGGCTTTTATTCAGCACCCATTACATAACAAAAGCTTTGAGTCAACACCACTAGAGGGTAAAGGTTAAGGCCAGATTCTGAGACCTAAAGCAAACACCATTTCTAGGTAATAAAATTCTACCAACCTCCTGAATAGGAAGCAGTTAAGCACCTGCAATAGAACAAAGGTTAGTCTTAGGACCACATGAGCAAACAAGTTAGTTAGATAAAACTCCTTACATTCCTTAGTTTCTACTCTAATTTATTTAACTAAGGGATAGAACTGCCTTCAGCCAAATACTATAATAAAAACTTTTGCCTTCTAAAAGTTGTCTGATAACTCGAGTTTTCCTTTATATTTGCATAGTATTTTTTTATTTTTTAACAATTAATGTATCTGTGTCTTGATATTTGAAGTGGTTTTCTTCTAGCCAACAGAGAATTGGATCTTCATTTTTATAGATCCATTTTTAAATTCACTTAATTGGTGTGTTAGGGTATTTGCATAAAATTTTATTATTTACATAGATAGGTTTACAGCTATCATGGTTTTGTGAGTTTTTCCTTCCTTGTATGTTAAATTAGTATCTACAAAGATTTCATTGAGCCCTTACAGATTCCAAATTCCTTCAATGCTCAAGCTACTGTTATAAAATTGCTAGTGCAGTATTTATATATAATGTATGCACATCCTCCTGTATACATTAAATCATTTCTAGATTACTTATAATACCTAATGCAGTGTAAATGCTATGTAAATAGTTGTTACCCTTAATTATATAAGATATAATGACAAAATTCAGAAGACCATACATGTTCAGTACAATTATTTTTCAAATATTTTTGATCTATGGTTGATTGAATTCACAAATGTGAAACCCATGAATGCAAAGAGCTGACTGTACCTATTTTTTCTTGTTCTTTTAGTGATGGTTTTAAGGCTTCCAAGACACCCTTTTAAATTATTATGATTTAACAACAATTATTTAATATTTTATATATATAAAAATTCTACAATTTCTGCTTCTGTCTTCTATGTAATTTTTGTCCTGTATTTTTCTTCTACATGTCATATATTCCAGAATACATTATTACTTTTGCTTTATAGATTTAATTATTTTAATAAGGTTTTTAAAAATCAAAATTAGTTCTATATGTATTCACACATTGGCCATTTCCAATGCTCTTTCTTTGTGTAAATCTAAATTTCCATCTAGCCTCATTTTATTTTCTGCTAAAATAACTGTAACATGCTTTTGGTGTGGATTTTCTGGTGATAAATGTTCTTGGTTTTGTTTGTCAGCAACTTTAATTTTTGAAAAATATTTTTTGTTGGATATAGAATTTTAAATTGACAGGTGGTTCACTTTGCCCTCACAATATTTAAAGATTTTATTGTTTTCTCACTTGCTTGACCTCCAATGAGAAATATGCTGTCATTCCAATCTCTCTTCCTCTGTCTTTTTCTCTGGCTGCCTTTTTATAAACCCCAGAATTTCTCACAAAACAGCCAGATATACCACTCTAAAGACAAAAGGTAAAATAGCAATAGTTCTGTGGCTTTTCTCTTCTTGTGCAAATCCAGTGTATTTGCTACCAGTGTATTTCATTTCTAATAATTTCTCTTGCTATGTAATTAATCTTCTCTTTTGTACTGTCTAATCTATTAATCTCATTCAGCTGATTGCTTCAGATTTTTTTGATTTACATAAATCTGTTTTGTAATATTAAAAAATCTTCACATTTTTCATTGCCATGTCATGCTTTTCTTTACATTCTCAAAAATAGAGAACATGTTTATAATACTTCCTTTAAAGTCCTTATCTGCTGACTTTATCATCTGTGTGATTTCATTTTCTATTTTTCTAATTTGTATCATATTTTCTGCTTCTTTGCATCTCTAGTAATTTTTTATTAAATGCTAGAATTCAGATGCCAAATTCTTTAATTACTTTAGATACTTGTTTTTAGTTTTCTGGAATATAACTAATTTCGTTTGCATTAATTTGGGGGACTTGCTTTTACATTTTCACAGCTGGGTTCAGGGCAGTGTTTAATCTAAAGCAAATTTAACCCCATTGTTAAATGGACATACTTTTTGATGAATTCTATTCAATGTGTCATTTTTAGAAGGTCTTCGCATACTGGCTGGTGGAAATATGGGCAGACATATTTCCTGAACTTAAATGATAAGTGGATTGTTCTACCTGCTCCTTTCTAATGTTTTTCCCTGGTATTAGATAGTTTCCTCATGTGAATATGAACTCATTATGTAGTCATGAATTTGATGGAATCCCTATGCAAATCTATGGAACTTTTCACCCTGTCTGTAATTATCTCCCTCTCTATTAATTTTCTCAGAAATTTAGATTAACTTCACCTCCTTGAACTATCTCCTCCACTATGAGACTGCTCACTTTGTTTGAGTTTCTTCTCCTTGTCTGCGGCCTAGAAACTCTTTTCAGACAGTAGATTGGGACAATTAGAGGACTCACTTTCATTGTTAGTTGTTTTTTTCTTTTCAATATACTTTATCTTTTAGATTAGTTTCAGGTTCACAACAGAATGGTGCAGAAAGTACAGAGAATTGCCATATCTCCTTATCTTCTACACATCCACAGCTTCCCCCAACTCTTAGCATCTCACCAGGTTGGTACATTTATTATAACTAATAAATCTGCACTATCACTCCACTATCAACCAAAGTCCACAGTTCTCAAAAGGGTTTACATTTGATGTTGTGTATTTCATAGGTCTGGACAAAGACAAATGTATAATGACAAATACCCATCAATGTAACATTATGTAGAATTTTTTCACGTTCTAAAAATCTTCTGTGCTCCACCTATTCATTTGTTCACCCATCCCCAACTGGACCACCTCAACACTCAAAACACTGACATCATCTGATACTCTTACTGTTCCCATAGTTTTGCCTTTTCCAAAATTTCATATAGTTAGAATCATATAATATGTATCCTTTTCAGATTTGGCTTCTTTCACTTAGTATTATGCATTTAAATTTTATCCATGTATTTTCATGGGTTGATAGCTTATTTATTTTCAGTGCTGAATAATATTTCATTATCTAGATTTATTACAATTCACTTATCTATTCACCTGTTGAAGAACATCTTGGTTGCTTCCAAGTTTTAGCAATTATGTGTAAAGCTGATATAAATGTGTGCACAAGTTTTTGTGTGGATATAAGTTTTAAACTCCTTTGGGTAAATACCAATGAGTATAACCGCTGGATCATATGGTAAGTGTATATTTAGTTAGGTAAGGAACTGCCCAACTCTCTTCTATAGTGGCTGTACAATTTTGCATTCCCATCAGCAACAGATGAGATTTTTCTATTGCTCTGCATTATTGAGTTGTCAATGTTTTGAATTTGGGGCATTTTCATAGGCATGAGTGATAGCTTTTAATTTTTAATTTGCCTTTTCCTAATGACGTGTAATGTGTAGCATATTTTCATATGGTTATTTGCCCTCTGTTTATCTTTTTTGGTGAGATTGTTAAGATCGTTGGCCCATTTTTAATTGGGTTGTTCCTTTCCTTATTGTTGAATTTTAAGGGTTTTTGGTATATTTTGTATAAGAGTCCTTTACCTGATTTACCTTTGGCAACTACTTTCTTCTAGTTTTTTCATTCTCTTGACAATGTCTTTTGCAGAGCAGAAGTTTTTATGCTGTGGTTGTTTTAAACTGCTATTTTAGGCTCAGGGTACATGTGCAGGTTTGCTATATAGGTTAACTACTGTCACAGGGGTTTGTTGTGATTTATCACGTATTTATTTTATAAATTATGCCTTCAGGGCTATATCTAAAAAGCCATTGCCATGACCAAGCCTATCTAGATTTTCTTCTATGCTATCTGCTAGAAGTTTTATATTTTTACATTTTACATTTAGGTCAGTGATTCATTTTGAATTAATTTTTGCAAAGGTCATGAGGAGTGCAAACGAAATATACTTTTTTTTAATGTGGATAACCAATTGTTTCAGAACCATTTGTTTAAAAGACTATCTATGCTCTATTGTATTGCTTTTTCTCCTTTGTCACACATTACTTAACCATATTCATGTGAGTCTATTTCTGGGCTTCTTTGATCTAGTTGTCTGTTTTGACATCAATGTCACAGTGTCTTGATTGCTGTGAGTGTATAAAAAGTCTTAAAGTCATGTAATATTCTTCCTATTTTATTCTTCTTCTTCAATGTTATGTACGTTATTATGGTTATTTAACACTCCATGAAATCTTTAGAATCAGTTTTCAATATCCACAGAGTGACTTGCCAATATTTTTAATTGGGATCATATTGAACCCATAGATCCAATTGGGAAGAAACTGACATCAGGAAAGAACTGATGTCCTGACAATATTGGATCTCTCAATACATGAACATGGAATATTTCTTCACTTATTTGGCTCACTGATTTCATTTATCAGAGTTTTTTGGTTTCCCTCATATTGATCTTACACATTTTTTGTTAGATTTATACATAACTATTTCATTTTAGAGCAGTTGCTAGTGTAAATGGTAATGTGTTTTTAATTTCAAGTTTCACTTTTTATTATTAGTATTTAAGAAAGCAATTAATTTTTGTATATTCATCTTATATCCTACAGCCTTGCTATATTTGTGTATTAGTTTCAAGAATTATTTTTCTGGTTATTTCTTAAATTTTCTTCATAGACATCTATGTCATCTAGAAATACATGCATTTTTATTTCTTCTTTCCCAATCTTAACATCGTCTATCTTTTTTATGTCTGTCTTAGTGCATTAGCTAGAATTTCCAGTACAATGTTGAAAAGAAGTAGTGAGAGGATATGTTTTCACCTTGCTCCTCAACTTACCAGGAAAGTTTCTAATTTTTCATCACTAGGTATGATGCTATCTGTAGGCTGTAAATGTTCATTATTCAGTTGATAAAGTTCCACCTTACCCCTAGTTTTCTGAGAATTTTAATAATAAATGGGCATTGAATTTTGTCAAATGTTTTTTCTGCATCTATTATGTGATTTTTAATTTTGTTTGTGGGTGATATTGATTACATTAGCTGATTTTTTAATGTTGAACTGACCTTATTTACCTGGTATAAGTCTGACTTGGCTGTGTCATATAATTCTTTTCATATACTGTTGGAATCAACTTGCTCATCTATTACCATGAGAGATGTTGATCTGTAGTATTCTTCTCTTGTAATGTCCATGTCTAGTTTTGGTATTGAGAAAATGCTGGCCTCATAGAATATGTTAGAATGTACCCATTGTGCTTCTAGCTTCTGTAAGAGATTATAGATTATTGGTATAATTTATTTCTTAATGTCATAAAGTTCACAATTAAGCCCATCTTCTGAAGGTAATTAATTTTGGTTCAATTTCTTAACAAATAAAGGTCTATTCAGATAGCTTATGTCCTTTTGCGTGAATATTTGCAGTTTATGTTTTTCAAGGAATTCATCCATTTCATTATGTTATCAAATTTGTGGGCCTAGAGTTGTTCACACTATCCCTTTTTATTCTTTTAATGTCCTTAAGATCTGTAGTAATGCCCCCTCTCTCTTTTTTCCTTTCTGGGATCATTGTACAAAGCTGCCCATTTTTCAACATCTAAAGATCTTCATATTAATATTTAGTAAGTTTTTCTATGTTCTATAAAGATGAAGGTTAAATCTACTTCCTGTTATACCATAATGGATATAGAATTCATCTGTGTTCAAATCTTTTGGAAATGCTGCAATTAAGTTAGGTTGGTACCTCTCAGACTTTCTTCTTAAATCCTAAGTTTAAAATGGGAAAAGCCTCTACTATTCATTCACTTGAGAATCTGCTATAATTTGATTATCACTTCTTTGCATTTTCCCCCTTAGTTATTATAAGTATTTTCTCTTAATTTCAGTGTTTTATAGTTTTTGCTTTGATTTATCCTGGAATTCATTCAGATTCCTCTATGTGAAAATATTGCTGTATTTCAAAACTTCTGTAATATTCATATTCTTTCTAGTGTATATTTCTGGAGCTCCAATTAGACAAAAATTTCTAATTTTTTTTTCTTTTTGCAATTAATTCCTTTGGAAGTCTGGCAAGAAATAAGGACAACTTCACATAGTAATATTTTTAAGTGCTTAGTAAAGAAAATATAGGATGGCAAAAGAAAGCAAATAAATTCATGATATATTAATATATTTACATCTTCCCTAACATAATAAAACAGAGCTCTGGCTAATTAGTAGGTGTGAGCCAGTAGCTACCATAGTTTCTGAATAATGATTAGCATAAACATTATCTTGAGATCCCTATAACAACTGTAACGTGATATAAAAGTAGTAGTCAGGTTTTATGGTGAAAGATACTGGTAATATTATTGTGATTTGTTCTCTACATGAATAATTGAAGTAACTGTTGAATTTTATTTGGATCTTAGTCAAAATAAACTTAATTTTCCCATGCTTGTCACAAACTCTCTGATTTCTATCCATAAATAGTTACATGGTTGTGTATCTCATGATAAGAACCTATAAAAATGACATTATTTATGCCTTCTTTCTCTTTCAACCCAGTCTTAAATTCTAGGTTATACTTTTCTTTTTCACTGCTAAATACTGGATAAAAATTTATTCATATTTAGTTTTCACATCACTAACTCTCCTTTAAGCTAGTTGTAATTCCATGAATTAGATTTTTTATCTCTAATCTTATTTTTCATATCCAAAAGTTCCAGTTTTTCCTCTATCTAATTATCTTTTTAATAATCTTCTTCAAGTTTTTTATTTTTCTCTCTAAATATTTTCCCATATTTTTTGTCTGATACTTTTATAAAAATTTGAGAATTTATAGTCTTTATATGTCTGAGTTTAACTGTTTGCTTTTACCGTTATTTATTTATTACAGATTGTTTTCTCCTATTATATACAACTTTTTTCTGTAACTTTATCTATGTAACTTCTCTGAGAGCTGAGTTTTTAATGCATGTTTTTCTAAGGAGGATAGAATTGGTTCCTTCATAAATGAGAGCACTACTGATCTGAGGTCACTATAAATTAAATTTGGGGGATGTGTTGGACTACACAGGTTTTAAGACTAATATTCCATGTCCTTGTTAGAGTAGTATATTTTATTCTATTTATCTCTTTATTTATTTATTTGAGACAGAGTCTTGCTCTGTCACTCAGGCTGCAGTGCAGTGGTACCATCTCAGCCCACTGAATTCAAGCTATTATCATGCTTCAGCTTCCCGAGTAGCTGAGATTACAGACACACACCACAGTACCTGGCTAAATTTTGTATTTTTAGTAGAGATGTGGTTTCACTATGTTGGTTAGGCTGGTCTCAAGCTCCTGACCTCAAGTAGTCTGCCTGCCTCGACCCTGCAACATGCTGGGATTACAAGTGTGAGCCAACACACCTGGCCTAGCTTCTGATTGCAAATTCGTAGGGAAGATTTTTTTTTTTTTTTCAAATATAGACAAGTCAATGATAAGCATTTTTTTAAACCACATCTCTTTGTGGTATGAGTTATTTTGTTTGTGTGTTTCATTTGCCTTTCTAGTTGTACCTTTTTAAATGTATTTTCTTAAATTGACAGATAAAATTTTATGTATTTATCATACGTAATATTTTGACAAGTATATACACTTTAGAATGACTAAATCTTGCTAATTAACTAACATATGCATTACCTCACATAGTTATCATTCTTGTGGTAAGAACACTTTATAAATTTTTCAAGAATATGATATATTGTTAACTATAGTTACCATGTCACACAATAGATCTCTTAAACTTATTCCTTTTCTATGTAATTGAAATTTTCACTACCATTGTTCCCTTAAGTAGGTGAGGTGAGGTCATGTCTTTATGTGGAATACTTTGATCTAATGTCTTGCCTTCTTCAAGCCCTAGATTGAGTCTCCTGTTCCCTGTACAGCATCTTAATCTGACAGTCTAAAAATATAGGTAACCAAAGTTTGGGTAATGACCCCAGGCAACTGCCTGCTTCTGTACTTTCTTATATGCCTAGGTTCATGTTTTCTTATTGATTTGTTCATGGGAGAATTTTTTGTTGCTGTTCCTGTGCATTTAGAAGATTATTAAGTACATTATCTAACTTTTTTTTGTTTCTGCTTTAACCAGATGAGTTGTTCAAGAGTTCTAATATGTCATGTTGTTGGAAAGAAATGAGTTTTAAACAAAGGTAGACATATATAGTAAGATGTTCATTTTAGAAAAATTATGAAGGCAGAATTAGGAAGGTGAGAATTAGAAAGGCAGAATTATAAAGGCTGAGAGTATGATGGTAGATGGGATCATTTCTTAGGAGACTATTATAGGAATCAATCAGAAGATAAGGAGACACTAAACTGAAGCAACGATGTTGGTGGGAGAATGGAAGAGTTGCATGCTAGAGATAGAGTGGGGGTAGAAAGTTCTTTGTATCCTCGTGACTGTAAGAAAGGATAAGCTATCTTGAGTGATTACAACTTTTCTACCATTTGTCTTGTACATTGCAGTTATTGATAGTGACTTTCATTAAGATAGACTATTTTGGGAATATCCATGAAAACTTTTCCCCTGGTGTACTACATACATATTAAATATCTATGACCTTGTTAGAATTAAAACAGAAATTCATGTATTCTACAATTTTTTTATTATTAACTTGAGAGAGAGAGAAAGATAGTCATTTGCATTTCTACATGCTATCTTTAAAAGTTTGGGTTATTATCTCCAAAGATTGAAAGGAGGATGAAAGACCAAGCTAAAGATGAAGAAGAAGACTGCATGCAGTCTATAAAATATGTGTGCATAGCAATGCTTGCCAAAAAGTTATTCATAACTTGATGTCTTCATTTATTATTTTTCTATTAACATCCTATTTTTCTATTAACATCTATTATCTTTTATTAAAGATGCATAAACCATAAAAAATCCCTCAAATCAGTGAATTCTAACAAAAGTACGTTTGAGATTTATCTGATGATGGTGCAGTGATCATTATCTCAAGGATCAATTATCTGCTCTCTGAATAAAGTGAGAAACAAATTAGAGAAGAAAAATTCTAGGTTGATTCTCAGTTTTATGCCATTGTAATTTAGCTCAAGTTTTTTTTCTCCCCATGAAACCTTTATAATTAAGAAACAATTTTCAGTTCTCTTTTTTTCTACTCAATTCAATTGGATAATTTAAAAATCTGCTTGTTGTTGCTCCAGAAATAAAAATTCCCAATGCTTTGTGTGCTGATTAACATCTAAGAAATCTATAAAGTTTAATTAGGAAAAAAATGAACAATAAAGTTTTATTCACCCTGCTAAATTTTAGTGGCTAATATACTGCTTTATTTTCCATAGCTTTACTTCTTTGCAATCCTAAAAAGGCTTGAAAATTCTCATTAGGAAAACATGTTTTTACTTTGCATATGTTGAGTGGCAAAAGTAAAATAAAGCATTAGATTCGTTGATTTTGTTCCTTTTCTAATGCTTAGAATGTAAGCAATCGTTCTTAATATCCATTTTCAGTATTTTATTACATCCAACCTAATATCTTATTTATTTTTTTCCAGGTATTAACTCCTGAACTAAAGTAGAAGATCATGATGGAAAGAATCTAATTTATTTTAAGTGCCTTGAGTAGCTGTTAGGGTAGTAGGCATGTATAAGCAGAATGATTTAAAAAATGAGAAATTAATAAATTGGAGATTAACTGAAATTCCTCTTCCATTAACCACTATGTAGGAGACTCCCAACACAGAAATTTCTGGATGATAAGCTTTAATATATCTTTATATTTGACTCACATTTTATAATTGAACATATATGTTCTCTTTTCTCATGTAACACTATCTTCTAAATTATTAAAAGCTCTAATAAGTTAGACAGATAAGTATGCTTCCCTCCTTTTGATGGATTAAGATGTTAAGATTTAAAGTAATTAAGTATATTAGTTACAGTTCTCCAGAGAAGCTGAACCCATAGAATGGAATTGGCTTTGGATAACATTGAAAGTTAAAAAATAAAATTAAATTAAAAAAGAAGAATTGGCTTCCATGATTATAAAGTCTGAGAATTCTCTCTGTCTACCATCTGCAATCTGGAGACCCAGGAAAGCTGGTGGTATAGTTCCATTTGCAACTGAAGGCCCGAGATCCAGGTGAGCCAGTGGTTTAAATCCCAGTCCCAGGAGCAGAGAATCTGATGTAAGATGTCCCAAGCAGACAGGCAGGAAGTAAAAAGGGGCAAATTCCTCTTTCTTCTGCCTTTTGTTCTATTTGGGCTGTCAATGGATTAGATAATGCCTACCCACATTGGAGAGGACAATACATTATGCAAAAATCCTCAGTAAAATACTGGCAAACCACATCCAACAGCACATGAAAAAGCTTATCCATCATGATCAAGTCGGCTTCATCCCTGGGATGCAAGGCTGGTTCAACATAAGCCAATCAATAAACATAATCCATCACATAAACAGAACCAAAGACAAAAGTCACATGATTCTCTCAATAGTTGCAGAGAAGGCCTTTGACAAAATTCAACAGTCCTTTATGCTAAAAACTCTCAATACCTTAGACATTGATGGAGCATGTCTCAAAATAATAAGAGCTATTTCTGACAAACCCACACCAAATATCATAGTAAATGGGCAAAAACTAGAAGCATTCCCTTTGAAAACTGACACAAGGCAAGGATGCCCTCTCTCACCATTCCTATTTAACATAATATTGGAAGTTCTGGCCAGTGCAATCAGGCAAGAAGGAAAAAATAATGAATATTCAATTAGGAAAAGAGGAAATCAGATTGTCTCTATTTGCAGACCACATGATTGTATATTTAGAAGACCTCTTCATCTCAGCCCAAAATCTCCTTAAGATGATAAGTGACTTCAGCACAGTCTCAGGATACAAAATCAATGTGCAAAAATTACAAGCATTCCTGTACACCAGTAACAGACAAATAGCCAAATCATGAGTGAACACCCATTCACAATTGCTACAAAGAAAATAAGATACCTAGGAGTACAACTAACAAGGGGTGTGAAGGACCTCTTCAAGGAGAACTACAAACCACTGCCCAAGGAAATAAGAGAGGACACAAACAGATGGAAAAACATTCCATGCTCATGGTTAGGAAGAATCAGTATGGTGAAAATGGCCATACTGTCCAATGCTATCCACATCAAGCTACCATTAACTTTCTTCAGAGAATTGGACAAACCCACCTTAAATTTCATGCAGAACCAAAAAAGAGCCTGCATAGCCAAGACAATACTAAGCACTACAAGGTTACAGTAATCAAAACAGCATGGTACTGGCACCAAAACAGAGATATATATCAATGGAACAGGACAGAAGCCTCAGAAGTAATACCACACATTTACAACCATCTGATTTTTTACAAACCTGACAAAAACAAGCAATGGAGAAGGGATTCCCTATTTAATAAATGTTGTTGGGAAAAATGGCTAGCTATATGAAGAAAGCTGAAACTGGATCCCTTCCTTACATCTTATACAAACATTAACCATAGCTGGATTAAAGATTTAAACATAAGTCCTAACACCATAAAAATCCTAGAAGAAAACCTAGGCAATATCATTCAGGACATAGGCATGGGCGAGGACTTCATGACTAAAACACCAAAAGCAATGACTACAAAAGACAAAATAGATCTAATTAAACTTAAGAGTTTCTGCGCAGCAAAAGAAACTATCATTAGAGTGAATCAACAACCAACAGAATGGGAAAAAATGTTTGCAATCTACCCATCTGACAAAGAGCTAATATCCAGAATCTACAAAGAACTAAAACAAATTTACGAGAAAAAAACAACTCCATCAAAAAGTGCTCAAAGGATATGAACAAACACTTCTCAAAAGAAGACATTTATGCAGCCAACAAACATATGAAAAAAAGCTCATCATCCCTGGTCATTAGAGAAATGCAAATCAAAACCACAATGAGATACCATCTCATGCCAGTTAGGATGGCGATCATTTACAAAATCAGGAGACAACAGATGCTAGAGAGGATGTGGAGAAATAGGAATGATTTTACACTGTTAGTGGGAGTGTAAATTAGCTCAACCATTGTGGAAGACAGTATGGCGATTCCTCAAGGATCTAGAACCAGAAATACCATTTGACCCAGTAATCCCATTACGAGGTATATACCCAAAGGATTATAAATCATTCTATTATAAAGACACATGCACACATATGTTTAGCACTGTTGACAGTAGCAAAGACTTGGAACCAACCCAAATGCCCATTAGTGATAGACTGGATAAAGTAAATGTGGCACATATACACCATGGAATACTATGCAGCCATAAAAAGGATGAGTTCATGTCCTTTGCAGGAACATGGATGAACCTGGAAACCATCATTCTCAGCAAACTGATAGAAGACCAGAAAACAAAACACTACATGTTCTCACTCATAAGTGAGAGCTGAACAATGAGAACACATGGGCACAGGGAGGGAAACATCACACACTGGAGCCTGTTTGGGGATAGGGGGTAGGGGAAGGACAGCAGGGGTGGGATGGATATGGGAACAACAGAGTTAGGAGAAATACCTAATGTAGACGATAGGGTGATGGATGCAGCAAACCACCATGGCACATGTATACCTATGTAACAATCCTGCATGTTCGGCACATGTACCCCAGAACTTAAAGTATAAAAATAATTAAAAAATGAGTATGTCAATTCAAATGATAATCTCATCTGGAAATACTCAAGAACACAACCAAAAATAATGTTTAATCATAGGACCCTATGGCCAATCAGATTGATACATAAAATTAACCACACAAAGTCATCTACTTGCCTAGAAAATAAGCACAAAATTAGAAACAAGAACACAGGATTCCTGGTTTCAAAATGGTAATTCAGGCATTATAACACAGATTTCAAAACATATTTTAGGAACTGGCCGAAATACAGACCTATATTACGTCTCCTAGATGACTGAGAAAAAGTTTGAATTTACAGTACTTGTATTTCAAATTGCCTCAAGATTAAATATAATGTAATATATCTTTTAAAGTGAGTATGTCTAAGTATCTTATGAGTTTCAAAAGACTGACAATATTAGACGTTACTGAGAAAAAAGTGGTGACAATTAAAACAGGGTGAAATAGTCAAAGAAGAATTGTGCAATGGAAGAGTGCATTCACACTAGCAACTTAAAAATGCATTATGAACTATGATATGAGACAACATTAAAAGCTTTATACATTTAGTACTCAATGATGACAAAGTCATTGTGAGAGTGTCCATTCATTTACGGTTTGTAAAATTATAAATTGATATAATATTTCAAACAGAATGATTCACATTAAAGAACACTGATGATTTTCATCTTTAGCATTTCTACTCTTATACATTAATCTTAAGTAAATAATTTAGTAAAAAAAACAAATGTCTGAAATGATTGAAGAGCAATCTATAATGGTATAAAAATGTTGGGGAAAGTCTAAGTTTTTAACAAAAATTTTTAAAAATTTATTGTGTATCAATACAAATAAAATGCTAGTGAACAATGACTGTCATAAAGTATATGACAATATGGACTGTATCCATCTGTTCTCACACTGCTATAAAGAACTACCTCAGACTGAGTAATTTATAAAGAAAAGAGGCTTAATTGACTCGCAGTTCTGCATGGCTGAGGAGGCCTCAGGAAACTTACAATCATGGCAGAGTGCAAAGGGAAAGCAAGGTACATCTTACATGGTGGCAGCAGAGAGATCAAGAGAGGAGGAAAGTGCCATAGTTTTAAACCATCAGATCGCCTAAGACTCACTCACTATCAGGAGAATAGCAAGGGGGAAGTCTGCCCCCATGAGCCAATCACCTCCCACACAGTCCCTCCCTCAACACATAGGGATTACAATTTGAGATGAGATTTGGGTCGGGACACAAAGCCAAACCACATCGTGCATCTATTTGTAGCACAACTATGAAAGGCAGTGGAGTTTGGAATAAGTGTATGTTCACTCTTCTAGTAAAAGATTGAAACTACTGGTTTACATTACCAAGAAGTACCACTCACTCAATCTTCCAGCCATGTTTAGGGTGAGGCATTTTTCACTCCTACTGTGTTCTTTCCTCCTTCCTGGCATGTACCACCATGTTACATTTTCTTGGTGAACATGCCTGTCTCTTCTTTGTTTTCATGTATGCATCCTCTAACCATATTAAACACAGCAAATGTTTATACAAGTATGTAATGTTCTCTTTGCTTGAACTTAGGGTACCACTTCTTTCCATAAATGGCCTGCTTGCCCATGAGAAAATGTTGACACCTAGCAGAGAAAGGCAAACCCTGCTTCTTGTTACTCTGATAGACTGTAGAGGAGTATATAAGCCCTGACCATAGCTTTACCCTTCCAAACAAATTCTGTATATTTGCTGCTGCTTGGTTAGCTCAGAACATTGCTGTGACCACATTGCATGATTATCTCAGCAGCCCTGCTGATGTCTTGGCTCCTTGCCTGAGTTCACAGCCTGCAGAAGGGCAGGGCCAGCATGATGATCTGGTTGTGAGGTCAGAGCAGTGATTACTTAAGAATCACTAGCACGTGAAGATGTAAGTTGTTCTGAAGCTTCCATTTTCCCCTTCTCTTCAAGATCACTTAAGTTGATCTCAACTAGCACAGGATGACAGAGGCCTGTGTTGATTTTAGGTGTTACCCCCAGGAGCATAGTATTTTCATCAGAGATTTTCTTCAATCACTGAAAGGAGAAATATCGAACCAGGGATGAATTTTCAGCATTCAACAAGTCAGGAAACCCCATGGAGAAAAGGATTTTTTCCTCTGGTTGAAAGTAGATAATGCTCTGAATTTTTCTCCAGAAAAAAAAAAAAAAAAAAGAAGCAAGAACAGATTAAAAGGAAAAGTTTTCTGAAAGGTAACAAAATCTTCAAATATAGAGGGGGAGGGGGAGAGAGGGAAGAAATTCAACCCTCAGCCACCTCTCTGCAGTGCTTTGCAGGAAGCACAGCTCACAGCTTCTCAGCATTCTTCCTAGGAGAGCTTGGCTTATTTTCATAACCTCATTCTAATTTTTGACCTATTCCTTTTGTTGATTCAAAAGGATCCAGTAGAATCTTTAAAAAGAATACTTTAAAAAGATTTTTGCTTTCTAGAATGAAAGTTTCTTGAGAAAAGGAAATGAATCTGTCATGCTCGCCTCCACATGCCAGGTGCAGTGAATGAATGCACCTACCCATAATTCTGTTTGAACCATTTTGCCTCATGATCCATCAGTCAAGGTCTGAAGCAGGAGTGAAAAAGAGCTGGAAACCCTGTACTATCCTTCAGATACTTAGAATAAAGTGAGGTGAGTACTGAAATAAAAAGGGCACAAGAAAAATTGCTAAGTAGAAAAGGGAGAGAAATCGAAGGAGATGAGGACACAAAGAAAACATGTCCCTTCCTTACTCAGATTAAGTAAATCCTTAAGAGATGAACCATCATATCGGATACTTTCTTAGTCATTCTTAAAGCTTATATTCAGGAAAAATCTGGCAAGAGAGAGGGAGATAGATAGATAGAGAGAGAGACATTGAGAGAGAGAGAGATTTTCACCATGGAAACACTGTGATTTTCCTTTATTCCTATGCTTACCATTACAGGTGACACTCTGAAACTCTTACCAGGATGTGAACAACCTAAGCCACATTTCTTATCTTGCTGTTTGTGGTGACATAGGTTTATCAGGTTATAAAAAAACACATTTCCCCTTAAAGCAAGGTGGGTTCTGGTGATGTTAGTGAAATGAATTGGACATGGCTTCCTATATTGAACCCAAATACAAGATAAAATTTTTCTCTCTTTGCAGGCATTTTCTAAGAGAGGTTTTCTCTTTTATCTGATTCTTTCCTCATCCCTGTGCCAGATTGAATTAAATTATTGTATCAACATTTTATATTCTTGCCAAGAAGCCCTAAGACCAGTGGCAACATTTTTAATAAATCAAAAGGATCCAATAAAATAAATAAATGATTTGGGTGGCAAAGGGCAAAAATTTCCAGATAAAATTCTGAGAGGCTTTTGGCTCAGTTCAAATTGCAAGGTGCATAATCAGCAGATTTCTGGAGACTTTAAGGTTATAAGACAAGGTTGTTACATTGCACTAATTATGACTGGAGTTCGAGAAACATAAAACAGAATAAAGGAAAAGCAAAAAATAGTGATGGGAAAGTTGGCCACAGCTATCTCAAAAGCCTCATTTCTCATGACAAACTGCTTCAAAAGTAGCTCTTTGTGGTGGTTTGTAAGAATGGGCAATTTAGAAAGCTCTGTGTCTCTTTTTTTCTTTTTTAACCATAGTCATCCTTTTTGCCTAAGTCATGGAAAGAGGTTTTTTTTTAATTCCCCCACGGGTAAACGTGGCTTGGTGGCTTTTTAATTCTTCTAAATGCATTTGTGTGACCTTGAGCCATTTCTTAAAGTGTTCTTAGTATCAGCAGCACACATGCACGTGCACACCCCCCCCCACACACACACACACTCACATTGTTTAGGGACTACACTCATTCCAACATTTTTACTGTGTGAATTTGTTAACCATTCAGCATGGATTAGCTTCTACAAGCATAAAGCAACTGCAGCAGCACTGTTCCATTTATTGCTTCTCAAGTATTGCCTGGTTTAAAAAAGTTTTACCATCTGTTCTGGCTTAAGCCAGAGCTGAATTAAGAGAATAAGCTTTCACTGTTGCTTCTGTTGTGATATTATTATATTTTAGAAATGGGAAGGAGGTGAGAAGGCAAAATAAATCTATATAGAGTCACTAAGAGAATAGAAAATGAAAATTCTCTTTTGCCAACTAGTGATATTATTTTTGCACTTAGCCATGAGGATACTTCATTACTCCTCAGTAAGTCTTGGCAAAAAGAAGTTGAAACACCCTTGTGAAAATACCAGTAAATCAATGAGTCAAATATTTATCAAATTTCTTCTGAGTTTCAACACTGCTTTAGGAATGAAATCATATCATTTGACTCAATATGAATGAAGCTGGAAACCATAATTCTAAGAGAACTAACACAGGAACAGACAATACCACACAGCCTCTCTTATAAGTGGGAATTAACATTGAGCACACATGGACACCGAGGAGCAACAGACACTGAAAACTAGGGGGAGGGGGAGGAGAGGGTTGTGCATTGAAATACTATCTGTTGGCTACTGTGCTCACTGTTGGGTGCAATATACAAATGAAACCTGCAAATGTACTAATTCTATCTAAAATAAAAGTTAAAAAAATTTTAAGAGTTGATTGTTGTCCTCAAGAAACTCACATTGTAATTATAGTTGGGGTGGTGAAATGTACATATATGAAATGAATTAAAAAGACTGTCCAAATTGGAAGCAAAGGCATCTGGACACAGTAACTACCACAGGAGCTATGGAAAAGGAAATGTAAGATTTTGATACTGCTAATCATTTATGGCTTATGACTGATACTATTAATTGTATGCATTATACCTTAACTAATATTATTTTAAATTGTTTTGAAACACATACATTTATGTATCTCAAATTAACCAGGAAAAACCAATAAGGAATTCTATGTTTATAGCACAAGGGACACATGGACAGGCTACTTCATGGAAGCAGGGATTCTAACAGGTACATGTTTTCTGATCTGTCTCAACCCTTGGTGCTCATTAAAAGCACCTGGTTAGCTTTTATAAATTAACAAATGTATACATTATTAATTAATTAGCGAATTGCCTTATTAGAAAATTAACATTCCTGGGCTCTACCCAAGATCCAGGGATGAGGCCTAGGCAGTAGTCGTCATTAGAGTTCACCAGGTGCTTTTAATGAGCTGCTGGGGTTGAGAATCCCTGCATGAATTAGATCCAGACCTTATTTGAATTACTCCTTTCTGTCTTAAACTTGTGAATTTATTGTCTTAAATTGATTTCATTCAACTATGACTTTTGAAGATTCTTGCTTAAAAAAAAAGTTCCTCTAGAATTTTTCTTTTCTTTTTTTTTAATTGTACTTTAGGTTCTGGGTACATGTGCAGATCATGCAGGATTGTTGCATAGGTATATATATGGCAAGGTGGCTTGTTGCCTTCATCCTCCCATCACCTGTATCTGGTATTTCTCCCCTCATTATCCCTCCTCACCCTCCCCACCCGCTGCTCTCCCTCCCCTAGCCCCCACAACTGACAGCAGTGTGTGATGCTCCCCTCCCTGTGTCCACATGTTCTAATAGTTCAACAGCCACCTATGAGTGATAACATGGGGTGTTTGGTTTTCTGTTCCTGTGTCAGTTTGCTGAGAATGATGGTTTCCAGATTCATCCATGTCCCTATGAAGGATACGAACTCATTGTTTTTTATGGCTGCATAGTATTCCATGTTATATATGTGCCACATTTTTTTTATTCTGTCTATCGTTGATGGACATTTGGGTTGGTTCCAGGTCTTTGCTATTGTAAACAGTGTGGCAATGAACATTTCGTGTGCATGTTTCTTTATAATAGAACATTTATAATTCTTTGGGTATATATTAGTAATGGGATTGCTGGGTCAAATGGAATTTGTATTTCTAGGTCCTTGAGGAATCGCCACACTGTCTTCCACAATGGTTGAACTAATTTACACTTCCACCATCAGTGTAAAAGTGTTCCTATTTCTCCATATCCTCTCCAGCATCTGTTGTCTCCATATTTTTTAATGATCGCTATTCTAACTGGCATGAGATGGTGTCTCAATGTCTTACCATTTACTTAGCTGCCAAATGCCCAGAAGTCATCTTTGGTTTCTTCTTTTTCTCACCACCTTTTACATCAAATCCATTAGCTTCTAATATGTATACATTTTACTTCTAATATGTATACTGAATCCATTCATTTCTTCCCATCTCCACTCATCTCCTTGTTTTGGCAAATCTCTTAAGGTTATTTAGAGTTATTTAAGGTTATTGTTAAATTTAGAATGAAATCGAAACCACTTAATATGGCCTGCAATGCTTTGCATAATCTGGCACCCCATGGCCTTTTCAGCCCCATTTCTTTTCATTCCTCACTAGTCCCTATTTGTTTTTCTCCAGGCTTCCACCTACAACTTGACATTCTGTTTATTATTTTGGAAACTTCCTGTGTTTCTCCACGCTGGATTACCAACCCACAATGCAGCAGAACGTGACCATCCAGTATGCTAGTAACACACTCTATTTTGCATATTCTCTCTCTATTAATGTTTGTAGAGCAGACAGGGGAGATGGGAATACTTGTAATGTATTGGTTTATAGTCATATACATTTTCTTGTTTGTACCAGCTTTCTAGTTTTTTTTTTTTTTAATGAGAATTCCATTTTTGTTGTGTTCTTCTTTGTCAACTTCCCCACTTCTGGTTTCTTTGCTTCTTTCCTCTCAAATACACATTAACCTCAGTATAGAGTATATATACCTGGGCATTGAATTGCTGGGTTGCTAAACAGTGCACAGCTTCACTTAAATGTCAACTTGTTTTTGAAGTGTTAGTTCCAATTTACTTTCTCACTAGAGGTGAGTAAATGTTTAGTTGCCCCCATGTTACCTGTATGGCCTCATCCATCCCTAAAACTGTCAAATTTTTCACATTTTGTAGTCCACGTTTTGTACAATTTCATAGGTATGAAATAGTATCTTAACATGATCTTAGCTTTATTTCCCTGATTATTAATGAGCTTAAGTAATGTTCTCATGTGCTTAATGGGAATTTATATTCTCTCTTTTATGAAGTACCTATTCACATGAAAGCTTTTTCATAAATTGACTTAGAAGTTTTAATATTTCATGTATGTCAATTATTAATTTCATGTATTGCAAGTTTCTTTCTCTAATCTATGGTATATCCATTCACATTTTTATGATTGTGTTAAATTTTATGAAGAGAAGGTATAATTTAATATATTTATCAATCTTTTTATTTACAGTTTGTGACGATTCATTTTTTTAAAAGAAAGCCTTAATTATCAAGCAATTACAACTATATTTTTTTCTAAAGGTTTCACCCTTTTGGCTTCACATTTAAATTGTTAGTGCACATGGAAATGATTTTTATATCTGACAGAAGTTTAAGCCCAGTTGCATACTTTTTCCACGTGAATAATCAGCTGTCCAAGAACAAATTATTTTCTTTGCCTTTGATCTCTACTGACATTTCTCATAAATCTTGTTTCAGACTATGTGGATTTGGTTGTTTCTTATCATTGCTCTACTTACCAAAGCCTGCACCAGTTCAGTGTGTCTCGAATATGGCTGCTTTATACCTGGTAGTCATGTCAGCCCCTTTGCTTCTTTTTCAGGCATCTCTAGGCTATATTTCACCCTCTGCTCTTCCACACTAATTTTAGAATCAGTTTTTCAAGATCAATAGCAACAACCAACTCCTTGGGATTTTGACTGAAATTGCATTTGATTTGTAGATCAATTTGGGCAGAATTGTTTTATGATATGAAATTATTTGTGATATTGGTTTCCAGTCCATTAAAACCATATAGCTGTCATTTTGTTTATAGTTCCATTATAATGTTCTTTAAATGTTTTGTAATTTTTTCCACAAAGGTCTTGCAAAAACCTAACAGAAGTCTATCTTTTGTTGGATCTATTCTATTTTACATTTTAAAGCTATTTAGACAGTGTTTTAATTTAATTTTATGTCTTTACTGTTGTGTAGAAATACAGTTGAATTTTGTTAATTTTACATGAGAATCTTAGTGAACTATGGTAGTTATAATGAATTATCATTATGTGCAAATAATGACAATTTGTTTACTCCTTGTCAATCCTTATAAAGTGTGTTTATTTTCCTTTTACCTTATAATGGTGGCTAAATAGATAGGAATAATGATTGAAAGAGCCTTGTTTTGTTTTAGATTTCAAAATAAATATTTTCAGCATTTCGCCATCAATTATTATTTTTTAAATTATACTTTTAAGTTCTGGGTACATGTGCAAAATGTGCAGATTTGTTACATAGGTATACACGTGCCATGGTGGTTTGTTGCATTCCCTGTGTCCATGTGTTCTCATTGTTCAACACCCAGTTATGAGTGAGAACATGCAGTGTTTGGTTTTACATTCTTTTGTCAGTTTGTTGGGAATGATGGTTTCCAGCTTTATCTATGTTCCTGCAAGGGACATGAACTCATCTTTTGTTATGGCTACATAGTATTCCATAGTGCGTATGTGCCACATTTTCTTTATCCAGTCTATTATTGATGGGCATTTGGGTTGGTTCCAAGTCTTTGCTATTGTCAACAGTGCTGCAATAAACATATGTGTGCATGTGTCTTCATAATAGAATGATTTGTAATCCTTTGGGTAAATACTGAGTAATGGGATTACTGGGTCCAATGATATTACTATTTCTAGATCCTTGAAGAATTGCCACACTGTCTTCCACAATGGTTTAACTAATTTACACTCCCACCAACAGTGTAAAATCATTCCTATTTCTCCACATCCTCTCTAGCATCTGTTGTCTCCTGATTTTGTAAATGATCGCCATTCTAACTAACATGAGATGGTATCTCATTGTGGTTTTGATTTGTTTTTCTCTAATGACCAGTGATGATGAGCTTTTTTTCATATGTCTGTTGGCTCCATAAATGTCTTCTTTTGAGAAGTGTCTGTTCATATTATTTGCCCACTTTTTGCTGGGGTTGTCTTTTTCTTATAAATTTAAGTTCTTTGTATAATCTGGATATTAGCCCTTTGTCAGATGGATAGATTGCAAACATTTTTTCCCATTGTGTTGGCTGCCAGTTCACTCTAATGATAACTTCCTTTGCAGTGCAGAAGCTCTTTAGTTTAATTAGATCCTGTTCATCTATTTTGGCTTTTGTTGCCATTGTTTTTTGGTGTTTTAGTCATGAAGTCTGTGCCCATGCCTATGTCCTGAATGATATTGCCTAGGTTTTCTTCTAGGGTTTTTTTTTGGTGTTATGTCTTATGTTTAAATCTTTAATCCATCTGGGGTTAATGTTTGTATAAGATGTAAGGAAGGGATTCAGTTTCAGCTTTCTTCATATGGCTAGCCATTTTTCCCAACAACATTTATTAAATAGGGAATCCCTTTCCCATTGCTTGTTTTTGTCAGGTTTGTAAAAAATCAGATGGTTGTAGATGTATGGTGTTACTTCTTAGGCCTCTATTCCACTGGTCTATATCTTTGTTTTGGTACCAGTACCATATTCTTTAGATTACTGTAGCCTTGTAGTATAGTTTGAAATCAGGTAGTATGATGCCTCCAGCTTTGTTCTTTTTGTTTAGGATTGTCTTGGCTATGTAGGCTCTTTTTTGGTTCCATATGAAATTTAAGGTGGATTTTTCCAATTCTGTGAAGAAAGTCAATGGTAGCTTGATGGGGATGGTATTGAATGTATCAATTACTTTGGACAGTGTGGCCATTTTCACAATACTGATTGTTCCTAACCATGAGCGTGGAATGTTTTTTCATCTGTTTGTGTCCTCTCTTATTTCCTTGAGCAGTGGTTTATAGCTTTTCTTGAAGAGATCCTTCACATCACTTGTTAGTTGTATTTCTAGGTATTTTATTCTCTTTGTGTCAATTGTGAATGGAAGTTCACTCATGATTTGGCTCTCTGTTAGTCTGTTATTGGTGTATAAGAATGCTTGTAATTTTTGCACATTGATTTTGTATCCTGAGACTTTGCCTAAGTTGCTTATTAGCTTAAGGAGATTTTGGGCTGAGATGATGGGTCTTTTAAATATACCGTCATATCGACTGCAAATAGAGACAATTTGACTTCCTCTTTTCCTAATTGAATACACTTAATTTTTTTATTTCCTGCCTGATTGCCCTGGCCAGAACTTCAAATAGTGTGTTGAATAGGAGTGGTGAGAGAGGGCATCCTTGTCTTATGCCAGTTTTCAATGGGAATGCTTCCAGTTTTTGCCCGTTCAGTATGATATTGTCTGTGGGTTTGTCATAAATAGCTCCTGTTATTTTGAGACAGGAGCAGGTTGTTCAGTTTCCATGTAGTTGTGTGGTTTTGAGTGAGTTTCTTAATCCTGAGTTCTAATTTGATTGCACTGTGGTCTGAGACACTATTTGTTATGATTTCCATTCTTTTGCATTTGCTGAGAAGTGTTTTACTTCCAGTTATATTCAATTTTAGAATGAGTGCAATATGGCACTAAGAAGAATGTATCTTCTGTTGATTTGGGGTGGAGAGTTCTGTAGATGTCTATTAGGTCCACTTGCTCTAGATCTTAGTTCAAGTCCTGGATATTATTGTTAATTTTCTGTCTTGTTATCTCTCTAATATTGACAGTGTAGTGTTAAAGTTTCCTATTGTTATTGTGTGAGAGTCTAAGTCTCTTTGGAGGCCATTAAGAACTTGCTTTATGTATCTGGGTGCTCCTGTATTGAGTGCATATATATTTAGGAGAGTTATCTCTTCTTGTTGCATTGATCCCTTTACCATTATGTAATGTCCTTCTTTGTCTCTATTGATATTTGTTGGTTTAAAGTGTGTTTTATCAGAGACTAGGATTGCAACCCTTACTTTTATTTGCTTTCCATTCATTTGGTAAATCTTCCTCCATTTATTTTGAGCCTATGTGTGTCTTTGCACATGAGATGGGTCTTGTGAATACAGTGCACCGATGGGCCTTGACTCTTTATCTAATTTGCCAGTCTGTGTCTTTTGATTAGGGAATTTAGTCCATTTACATTTAAGATTAATATTGTTATGTGTGCATTTGATCCTGCCATTTTGATGCTAGCTGGTTGTTTTGCCCATTAATTGATGCAGTTTCTTCATAGTATCAATGGTCTTTATAATTTGGCATGTTTTTTCAGTGGCTGGGAATGGTTGTTCCTTTCCATGTTTAGTGCTTCTTTCAGGAGCTCTTGTAAGGCAGTCCTGGTGGTGACAAAGTCTCTCAGCAGTTGCTTGTCTGCAAAGGATTTTATTTCTCCTTTGCTTATGAAGCTGTTTGGCTAGGTACAAAATTCTAGGTTGAAAGTTCTTTTCTTTAAGGATGTTGAATATTGGCTCCACTTTCTTCTGGCTTGTAGGATTTCTGCCAAGAGATCCACTGTCAGTCTGATGGGCTTCCCTTTGTGGGTAAGCCGACTTTTCTCTCTGGCTGCCCTTAGTATTTTTTCCTTCATTTCAACCCTGGTGAATCTGACAATTACATGTCTTGGGGTTGCTCTTCTCAAGGAATACCTCTGTGGTGTTCTCTGTATTTCCTGGATTTGAATGTTGGCCTGCCTTGCTGGTTGGGGAAGTTCTCCTGGATAATACCCCGAAGAGTGTTTTCCATCTCAGTCTCATTCTCCCCATCACTTTCAGGGAAACCAATCAAATGTAGATTTGATCTTTCCACATAATCCCATATTTCTTGGAGGCTTTGTTCATTTCTTTTCACTATTTTTTCTCTAATCTTGCCTTCTCATTTTATTGCATTGAGATGATGTTCAATCTCTGATATCCTTTCTTCCACTTGATTGATTTGGCTATTGAAACCTGTGTATGCTTCAAGAAGTTCTTGTGCTGTGTTTTTCAGCTCCATCATGTCGTTTATGGTCTTTTCTACACTGGTTATTGTAGTTAGCATTTCATCTGACCTTTTTTCAAGGTTCTTAGCTTCCTTGCATTGGGTTAGAACATGCTCCTTTAGCTTGGAGAAGTTCGTTATTATCCACCTTCTGAAGCCTGCTTCTGTCAGTTCATCAAATTCATTCTCCATCCAGTTTTGTTTCCTTGCTGGTGAAGAGTTGTGATTCCTTGGAGGAGAAGAAGAGTTCTGGTTTTTGGAGATTTTAGCCTTCTTGCACTGATTTCTTCCCATCTTGATGGATTTATCTACCTTTGGTCTTTGAAGTTGGTGACTTTTGGTGAGGCCTCTGAGTGGACGTCCTTTCTGTTGACGTTGACACTATTTCTTTCTATTTTTTAGTTTTCCTTCTAACAATCAGGCCACTCTGCTGCAGGTCTGCTGGAGTTTGCTGGAGGTCCACTCCAGACCCTACTTGCCTGGGAATCACCCAAGGGGGTTGCAGAAAAGCAAAGATTGCAACCTGTTCCTTCCACTGATAGTTTTGTCCCAGAAGGTACCTACCAGAAGCCAGCCAGAGCTCTCTTGTGTGAGGTGTCTGCAAGTCAGGATACATGGGGGTCAGGGAGCCACTTGAGGAGGCAGCCTGTTCCTTATTGGACCTCTAGCACTGTGCTGGGAGATCAGTTGCTCCCTTCAGAGCTGCTGGCTGCTTGGCAGGGATGTTTAAGTATGCTGAAGCAGAACCCACAACTGCCCTTTTTCCCAGATGCTCTGTCCCAGGGAAGTGGGGGCTTTATTTATAAGTCCCTTATGGGCTGCTGCCTTTTTTTTAGAGATGCCCTGCCAAGCAAGAAGGGAGTATAGTGACAGTCTGCCTGCAGAGACCTTGCTGAGGTGTTATGGGCTCTGCTCAGTTGCTTTGTAAACTTCCCAGAGACTTTATTTACATAGGCATGGTTAAAACCTCCTACCTGAGCCTCAGCAAGGGCTGACGCCCTTTTCCCCACCAAGCTAGAAAATCACAGGTCAGATTCAGACTGCTGTGTTGGCTGTGAGAATTTCAAGCCAGCGGATCTTAGCTTGCTGGTCTTCGTGGGACTGGGCCCCGCTGAGCCAGATCACTTGGCTTCCTGGCTTCATCCCCCGTTTCCAGGGGAAATGAGTGATTCTGTCTCAGTGGTATTCCAGGTACCACTAGGGTATGAGAAAAAAAAAACTGCTACAGCTAAAACAGCCACCTAGTTTTTGTGCTGGAAAAACCAGGGCACAGATGTTATAGGCACTGAGGGAATCTCCTGGTTTGCAGGTTGTGAAGACCAGGAGAAATCACGGTATCTGAGCCAGAGTGCCAGAGTAGGAGGAAAAGTCCCTAACAGCTTCCCTTGGCTAGGAGAGGAAGTTCTCTGGCCCCTCGTGCTTCCTTCATGAGGCAATGCCCCACCCTGTTTGGGCTCGCCCTCCTTTCCCTACTCCCACTGTCTGACTGGTCCTAATGAGATGAACCTCGTACCTCAGCTGGAAATGGGGAGATCACTTGCCTTCTGCGTCGCTCTCCCTGGGAATTGTGGACTGGAGCTGTTCTTATTTGACCACTTTGGTGGAAAATCTTACCATCAATTATTTTGTATATTATTACTTTTGGTAGATCATCATTATTAACTTTAGACAATCTATTTGTGGTTTATTAAGAAGTTCTTAGGCTTGGCGCCATGGCTCATGCCTGTAATCCCTGCACTTTGGCAGGCCGAGGTAGGTGGATCACCTGAGGTCAGGAGTTTGAGACCAGCCTGGCCAACATGGTGAAACTCTGTCTCTACTAAAAATACAGAAATTAGCTGGGTGTGGTGGCGTGCACGTGTAATCCCAGCTACATGGGAGGCTGAGGCAGGAGAATCACTTGAACCAGGGAGGAAGAGGTTATAGTTGGCTGAGATTGCACCACTGCCCTCCAGCCTGGGCAACAGAACAAAACTCTGACTCAAAAAAAAAGATTATTCTTTTGCCAGGTGTGGTGGCTCAGGCCTATTATTCTAGCACTGAGGGAGGCTTAGGTGGGAGGATCACTTGAGCCTAGAAGTTTGAGACCAGCCTGGGCAACATAGTGAGACCCTGTCTCTACAAAAAAAAATACAAAGAAAAATTAGCCAGATGTGGTGGTATGCACCTGTAGTCTCGGCTACTCAGGTGGGAGGACTATGTGAGCCCTGGGAGACTGAGGCTGCAATGAGCTGTGATCTTGCCATTGCATTCCAGCCTGGATGGCAGAGTAAGACCCCCATCTCAAAGAAAAGTCCTTATTTTTGAAATTATGAATCTAAATTGAATTTATTATTTTTTCTTTTAATATGTTAATGTGATGAATCACAAATATAGATTTTACTAAGGTTAAATGAAACTTGAATTCTGAAATAAATTCATCTTTGTCTCTTATTACAGATATGAAATCAGTTCATTAAACATTTACAACTTTGAGATATATCTTCATGAGTGATATTAGCCTATGAATTTTCTATGAACACTGCACTTGTTAGTCAAGGATTTGTTAATTTCCTAAAATAAGTTACAGTCTTCCCATGTGTCTGTATTCTGAAACACAAGGTTGTAATTATTTGTTCTTGAAATGGTTGATACTCCTCAGGAAAAATATGGTCCAGGTATTTTTCTTTGGAAAATGTTCTACTTATTTATATAACAATTTTAATCTTTATTAATGCAATTCAGGTTTCTTCTTCTTTTTTTTTTTTTTTATTTTTCCTTTGCAAACATTCTTTTTTTTTTTTAATTTTTTATTGGATTATAGATTTTGGGGTACATGAGCAGAGCATGCAAGACAGTTGCATAGGTACACACATGGCAGTGTGCTTTGCTTTTCTTCTCCCCTTCACCCACATTTGGCATTTCTCCCCAGGCTATCCCTCCCCACCTCCCCCTCCCACTGGCCCTCCCCTTTTCCCCCCAATAGACCCCAGTGTTTAGTACTCCCCTTTCTGTGTCCATGTGTTCTCATTTTTCATCACCCACCTATGAGTGAGAATATGCGGTGTTTCATTTTCTGTTCTTGTGTCAGTTTGCTGAGGATGATGTTTTCCAGATTCATCCATGTCCCTACAAACGACACGAACTCATCATTTCTGATTGCTGCATAATATTCCATGGTGTATATGTGCCACATTTTTCCAATCCAGTCTATTATGAAACTCCACAGCTTCTGCACGGCAAAAGAAACAGTCACTAGAGTGGATCGGCAACCAACAGAATGGGAAAAAATTTTTGCAGTCAGGTTTCTTCTTGAATCAGTTTTGGTAAGCTGTGTTTCCCTAGAGATGTTTATTAACAAATTTTGAAACTGAGGTGAAATCACAAAGCTATTAACTAATATCTTCATAACACCTTTTTAAAAAATCATTGTATTTGTAACTCTGTGTTCTTTTCTAAAAATTCCTGACTTTTAAAACATCTTCTAGGCCTGATATGGTGGCTCATGACTGTAATTCTAGCACTTTGGGAGCCTGAAGCAGGAGGATCACTTGAGCCCAGGAATTCAAGACCAGCCTGGGCAACATAGGGAGAGCCAGTGTCTACTAGAACTGTTATAAAAAATTAGCCAGATGTGGTGGCACACACCTGTGGTCCTCGTTACTTGAGAGGCAGAATTGGGAGGATCTACTTGAGCCTGGAAGGTCAAGGCTACAGTGAGCTGTGATCACACACCAGTGTACATAAGCCTGGGTGACAGAGAGAGACCCTGTCTCAAAAAACAACAAAAAACCCAAACAACAAGAACAAAAACCTTCTTTTACTTTGACCATTCCTGCCACAAGTTTTCTTTTAATATTTTATGAATATTATTTTATTTATAATTTGTGAATAGTTTATGAAGATAATAAAATATGAATGTCCAAAACCAATATTTGACTTTATTGATCCTATTATTTGTATTTGTTTTCAGTATAGGAGACTGTCCCATTCATATCCTCTTGGGCCTTATCATTTTAGTGCCATTGCCATTTGAACCATACAATTTCAACCATTTTGGGGGGATAATTTTTATTTGTTGTGCCAAACTAGGAGGGTATCATCTAAAATGGCCTTTGGCTATTTATTCATTGTTCAGTTTGAGCAAGGGTTTCCCCGATGGCTAGTAGTAGTCACCAAGAGACTGAAAATTTATACTGAGTGCTGGTTATTGCCCAGAAAGGCAATAACCTCACTGCCTCACATGCATCCTCAGAGAGGTCCAGGGAAAAATGTATTTCTATTCTCTGTCTCTCACTGAATCATTTCTCTAATATTTTTATATGGAATATGAATGTTTCTCTTGTTACAATAGCCTTTTAAAAGTCAGGAAGAAAGTCCTCTAAGATATTTATAATGACAAATACCAGGTTCTTGGCTCTGTGTGTGCACGTGTATGTGTACATTCTTTGGTTAAGATTTTAATGCAGTTCTTGCTGGTTACTACAAAGGTCATTGCTGGTCACTTGTAAAAGACTAATAATATATGTAGAATGAGGATATTTCCTTCAAACAATTTTATCTAGAGGTGCTAATTTTTAGAAAAAACTAGAAAGAGATAAAAATGTAAATAATGTGTATGATTCAGCTCTCTGTCCTACTCAGCAATCATAAGGCATGAGGTGAACATGAGAAATGTGATTTTTCCTCAGTCTTAATTTTCACATACCTCATATCAGAGAAATATAAAGATACAAGTTTTTCATATAACACAGTCCTTAAACACATTTGATGCTCAAGGGAAAGGTGATTTCTTTCATTATAGAACCAAAATTAGCTGTGTGGGATTTAATGAGTAATAACACTATATTGTATGATGAATTAACAGTTTGTTTTGGCATAATTTTTCTGTATATAATATTTTTACCTTAAATGTTGACAATCCATCTTAATTTCAAAGAGAGTCAATTCTTTCCTATCATGATAAACCTCTAGGATAGGAGAAAACATTGTTCACTATTAGGTAAAGTCATCTCTGCCAGTGGTATAAAAGGTGAATTCTAACCACATCACCTCTAACAAAATGATAACTAGACAAATGCTAGAAAGTGATCTATGTGTTAGAGAATGGTGAGAATTCTTAGAAGGATCAGCTTATTCCTTTAGGTTTTCTACTACGTGAATTATTTTGTTTCCCCAGTAAGATAGTTTAAGTTGTATTTTCTGTTGCATGCAGATAAAGTTATCCAGTGCCTTCTTAAGACTCTGGCCTCATTTTTCAAACTGTTCCTTCCATCCTGGCTGCCCTGCTAACTGTGCTCTGGCCACAGTGATTTTCACCTAGTCGGTCATATGTACCAGGCTTCTCTTGACCCAGAGCTTTAGCTTGCAGTGCTCTTCCCATTGCTTTCACCTAGTTAGCTTCATCTTCAGAGTTAACTGAACTTCTCAGTTAACTCATCTTACTTCAGGGTAACTTCTTTTAGCCTATATTCGTATTTATTTTGTACCACAAGTAATTATTGTAACACATGATTTATGCATGTGTTTCTTTGATAACTGTTTGTTTCTCCCATGAAATGTAAACTCCATGTGGGTTCATGACTATATATTGAGTGCCTAGCTCAGGGCATAGCACATCACAGATGTTTCACAAAGATGTGAATAAATGAATTTTTTAAAAGCAGTGTTCTTATCTACCATGGATGTGAATACAAATGATTAATAATTAATTATAGTATGAATGATTACTATATAAAAATTGCTCTAAGTGCATCCAATACACAAGAGAAAAAAGCGATTCTAATTTCTGCACTTACAATTTTTTTCTGTTGGGGTTGAGATTTAATCTTATAACTGATTGAGAAAATGTATCAACTCCTAAGTATCATCCAAAGCAGAATAAAATAAATGACAAACAGATGCTTGAGCAATATATCTGTGTGAATGAATGAGTAATTCATTGTAACTGGACTGATCAGAGAAAGCTTTACTGAAGACAGTGAAGTGGGCCTTGATGGAGGACAATGAATTCTATTGGTAGAAAGATTGGTTAAAAAATTGTTACTTTTAGGTTAAAGTAACAAAATGAGGAAAGTTATAGAGACATGCAAGTGCATGGAAAGTTGGCTCAGTTAGACAGAAGGAGAGGTAGCAAGTTCCAGTGCAGAATGTGGAGCCACCAAACTCCTTGGAACAGGAGAATACTGTAATCAGAAGTGTGAATGGTAGGTCAGAATAAATGATCAATGTGGAGGAGAGAGAACAGTTTTAAGGCTATTGTAAAAGTCTAGGCAAAAATAATAACATTCTGAACTAACCAAGGGTGTTGTGCAGGTAGAAAGCTAGACTTATTTGAGGTAGTAAGCTTAGAAAAGAGAAGTTTTTTTTAAAATTAATTTTATATGGAAAAGAGAATATTTTAGAATCCCATATGGAAAAGTGATTTTTAAAATATCTCTTAAGATGCCATGCATAATTTAAAATGTTTCTATGATTTTCATTCTGTGTTCTTAGGAGGATATTAACACCATTAACATATGATTTTTAAACTGGAGATAATAAAGTTGGTTCATTGTGATTGAGATTACTAACAAATCAAATGTCTAACAGGCAATTGTCAATGCATGCAGCTCAAGAGGATGGTAAAATGCTAAGAATTAGGATAGAGAGTGGAAAAGAGGACTGATCAGCTTACCACAGAGCTGCAGATGGGCTTTCTACTATATCAGTCCACAAAATGAGCAAGAAATAGAAGTGTTCTTGGAATGGTTTTAGGAACACAATTAACAGCAGTTTGAGTTTTTGTGTAGGCAATGGGACAAATGTATATGAGAAGAGATTAATGTCATGATGTAAGAGGATAGAAAGACAGCCCAAGATATTGTAAGTGAGGCAAACAAGGTCAGTTGGAGTGACGCATGAAAAAGAGAAACAATTACGATATACTGTTGGCCCTTGAACAATATAGGGGTTAGGTGCACAAACCCCCTGAGAAGTTGGAAATCCATATATGACTTTCAAATCCTCCAAATGTAACTATTAATAACTTACTCTTGAACAGAAGCCTTATCGATAATATAAACAATTAACACTGTAGTTTATATGTTATATGTATTATATACTGTATTCTTACAACAAAATAAGAAAAAATGTTATTAAGAAAGTCATAAGAAAGAGAAAACACATTTACTAAGTGCACACTGTTCATCAGAAAGCTCTTCAGCCTTGTCATCTTCATATTGAGTAGGCTAAAAAGGAGGAGGAGAGAAGGGATTGGTCTTGCTGTCTCAGGAGGTGGAAGTGGAAGAGGTAGAGGAGGTAAGGGAGCCAGGAGAAGGTAGTACATTTCATGTAACTTTTATTGAAAAATTTCTGCATGTAAGTGGACCCATGCAGCTTAGACCCATGTTGTTCAAGGGTCAAGTGTATAGTCGTTAGTGGAGATCTCAGAATTTTGCATTTAAAGAATAATGTATTTCTGTTTAAAATGTTTTTGATATGTATGAATTATTTCTTAGTAACTGAGAGTGAACTTAGATGGAACTCCTTGGGACCCGGCAAGATGAGGAATTCTGGAGTCAAGTGTTGAGAGGATTACCAACAGAAATATTGAGATTCACAGAGATGATGGCAAATCTTAAAGGAATGTTCCAGGCTAGGTGTTTAAGCAAAAATAGAAGGTGAAGGAATTGAATATGTTGTGTAAATGTGTGGTGTCAAAATTAAAGTTATTGAGAAAAGTGCTGCCTCTTTCTCCAGGCCTATAAGATGAAGGCAGTAGAAGGCTGGTTTCACAGTTGAGATAATAGACCAGAAAATACTGTCAGCAAAATATAAATTCCTTGCTTATTCTTTCCCATTGATTTTTGAATCTTCTGTTGCTCAAATACATCAGAGAAATAAAATGTGCATATTAGTTAAAATGCCAATACCAAGCCAATTGTATTGATTCACTAATTTCAAAAAATATATATTGACTAGCACTCTGTGCTAAACATTGCCCCTTTGCCACTAACTTAAGTAATAATTTTATCTGATAAACCCATGGGTCAGCTGCAAGATTTATATCAGAGAGGTGGAAAGAAATCAAGTTTAGGAAAGGGAAAATGGCATTTTTTTTTTTGTTTGTTTGCTTGCAGGGTTTATATTTCTTGGCTATGAAGGCAATTGTGAGAATTGGAGTCAGGGGCACCAGGCTTTAGCCCTAGCTTTGCTGCTAACAGGCAGTAGAATTTCAAGTGAGTCATTTCTTAATGTTAAGCCCCGATTTTCTCATCTACAAAGTAAGAAGTTTTAAAAGTATTTTTCATCTCTTCTAATCTATGATACTAAATTTAGTTCCCCAGTTTCAGAAGAGCCATGACCTAATATATGGAATATTGATTTATTGCTAGCAGTCACTTTACATTTGGTTTCTTAACCTTTCTGGCTCTCACTGTTATCATTTACAAAATGGAGATATAAATCTGTTGTATCTCCCTCACAAGAACAAGGTAAAAATAAAATAGGATAATAAATTGGAAAGTATTAGTAACAAGAAATAGCATTACCGCCAACACATTCTTCCAAAGCTTCACTGCATTTAGATTGTTTTGTTTATCATTCTCTCCTTAACGTCTTTTATATTAGCTAAGACACAGGTGCATGCTGCTCATTCATTACTGAGTGTTTAATTTTCTTCTCTTTATTGGTGGCCTTTAAAAGAAATAGAAGTTGTGCTATTTGCCAGTTGCTCCAAGATATGATTTGTAATATGATAAAGTTAGAAAGATCTTGTTGAATTATTAAAGATTTCTGTTAACAATGTTTTCCACATCCTCATAACCAGAGAATAAAAAATAATTAATAACTTGCTAGTTAATTTGGCTAGTTAGAATTGTTTGGTAATACTTTCTAAGTCACTTAAAGATTTCTAAAACCATTGTGTTTCTAAATTTTTAACATACAGTCATGTGTTGTATAGAAATGTTTCAGTCAACAGCAGAACCATATAAAGGATGGTGGTCTCTGTACCTTTTCTGTTTAGATATGTTTAAATTCATACTTGCCATTATGTTGCAATTACCTATAGTATTCAGTACCTTAACATTCTGTACAGGGTTGTAGCCTAGCAGTGCAATAGGCTATGCCATATAGCCAAGATGCGTAGTAGGCTATACCATCTAGGTTGTGTAAATATAGTCTATGATGTTTACACAATGATGAAATTGCCTAGTGACACATTTCTAAAAACATATTCCTGCTAAGCAATGCATGACTGTGTGTGTGTGTGTGTGTGTGTGTGTGTGTGTGTGCGTGTGCACTCACACTTTGAATGTGTGAATTTGGTAATATCATACGCAGAGGGTTATGGTTAAAACTGAATAAAATGCTATTTGTGCCATTATTTTGTAAGTCATAAAGTATTCCACAAATGCTTGTCATCATTAATTATTAAGCCACATAGAAAATTTTAACTACATGCTTCAGTATTCACAAAATAATTATTATAGTCAAAGTCTTATTCACAAGTATAAATTAAGCATTACATTTTAAAATCAGAAGCTATCAGAAGTAGAGAGTCTCTCCATGTAAAATATTTGTCTAGTAATGTTACCATTTAAGTATGATGAAATTTGATGACAAAGCATCGTGAAGAAAAAAGGCTGTGTAGAGGAATGGATAAGATTTTACAGTTTGATAATAAAACTGGAACAGAACTAAGAGATCAAAATTCCAGCTACTTACATTTTATTTTAATAAAAGTAGATTATTTGCATAGGTCTTGAAAGGTGACAAATTCAACTGAGGACCTAATTCTTACTAACGAGAAACAATGAAGTGCTGTGGTAATGCTGGAAGGGACAGAAAATCTTGTGGGATTTATAATAGAGAAGGAATGGAACTTTTGAGAGTAGTAATATATATGTTATAAATTTTGGGAGAAAAATTTGTAAAACTCTAAATAAAATATGTATTATCCAATAGCCAGGAGCTCCGGAGATATATATGGCTAAAGACAAATGAGAAATACTAAAATAGAATAGAAACTCTAAAAACTATAAATTTAGAAATAAGGTTTAAGAGGAAATCAATGAAGAGACATCAAAAGTAACTGTTGTGGCTGAGTTCGGAGCTCTCTGATAGCTCCCGTTTAAAATCTGCACCTTGGAGCATGGCTACCCCATCTCTTCCTTCTGCAGGCAGGAATGAGAAGTGGCAGAACAGGGAGAAGGGAAGAAAAAAATGGCTTCTACTAAAGTAGTGGAGATGTCTTTATAACATGACTCAGCTCAGTTAGAAGATAGTAACTCTTTTGCATAATTTGGTCCAAAATTAAGCAAACAGGGCAGGTTCCTTGTAAAGGACAGCTGACAGAAGAACAGCATCCGCAGTATGATGTTTGATTTTTTTTCATACATAGAGATAAACAAAGAGAAAGAGAAAAAGAGAAAAAGAAAACTGTATCCATAGTACAAGACCCCCTGGATGTCAGTTTTTGTAAAATTCTGCAGAAAGCCAGAATGGCTTTGCTTGGAAACCTATATCCGGGATCAAGATTTCCAAGTTACAGGAGAAGCAAAAACAATAAGTTTAAAAGAATTAGTTGAAGGAGAGACAGGCAGGGTATAAAGAGATGAGGGTATCTGTGTGGACTACTCTTCACCATCCAGCAGATAACCACACAGACACAGGCCAACAGTCTGTATGTGAGACCCAGACCATATGTAGTGTACCTGAATAAGCTAAGCGATGCCAATGGCACAGCCTCTTCCACCCCATCTCGTAACTACAAAATTCAAATTTACCACTGAGAACATGGAGTAAAGAAATGCTTAACCTCTTAGAGGCTCATTTGCCGATTTTTTTTTTCCACCAGACATGAAAGAAATAGATTCCACAATCATTCCCTCATAGCCAATGACAGGCATCTGAGACAACTTCACAGTGGACAGTAGAACATAAAGTGAATTATCACACATAAAGTGGATAATCAAAACAGCTGAATCTGATATCCAGGAGAACATTTTTTTTCCATCCACAGAGGAGGGCCAGGACACATCCAGGATGTCAGGTTATATTTAGAGAGAAGACTATCCAGGATTTGAACTTGAGAGGCCATATGTGACACACACTGGGATAAATTATCCCATTAAAATGGAGAAAAGGACACAAGTTCATAGACTATTGCAATTTTGTAGAAAATGGTTGCAAGATGATCTGAAACTAGCCCTAGTCGCTTTAGAAAATCATCATAGGGTAACAGGAAAGAGAAAGAGACTTCTCTGAGAATGGAATCAGATTATTTTGGAGAATGTGGTGTTCAGTTCAGACCGAATTTTACTAAACAGAGAAATGAACATATTTGGTGTAAGTGCAAAGTCATACACACAAAAACTGTAGCAATGTTGCAGGCAAGTCACCCACATACCCTGGCATGCACCATTCTGGAGCACAATAGCCCAGTGGCTTCCAGCTCCAAAACACTTGCAGCTCTTTGCTTGAGGGCTTTCTTTCAACCACAGAGCTTACCCAGTCAGTAGGAAATGTCGGACATAGTACTTTGAAGTTAATTATCATCCTTACCTTCTTACCCTCCTAACAGCCCTTTACCTAAGACTGATAGAAATTGATAGATCCATATTGCCATTCCTTGGCTTTCAGGTGGAATAATTCTGAAAGCATGCTCTGTGCTGTCTCCTAGAATTCTCAAGAAGTATTCCTCATAGCAGTAACCTATTATGTAATCAATGTTAATTGGCTTTTTAAGTTTCCCTAACTCATTTCCTCACTCTCCATTTAGTGCTCCCCACCATCACTTCTCTGAAGAGCATTCTGATATTGAGAAAGCTCATTGGATAATGGAAGTAAAAGTCAATCATCAGGGCCCTCTGAAAATAACAGAGTACTTATTAGAGAGTCTGGAATGGGCTAAGCAGCCAGAAATCACACACTTAATGCCTAAGCCCCTTGAAATCAGATCCCCAAAAATAGGCGACAGTGAGAATGGATGTTCAAAGTAGGCAAAGAATAAATGATTTCTAAATCAATGCTCCACAAGTTTATCTGTCCATGTCAAGGACAATTACACTCCAGACAACTTGAATGTGAGCATAAGAATTTTGCTGGTGGTTTTGACATTTTTTAGAAAGCACAATGTGACACTAGAAGAATGAAGGAAGCACGCGTTGCCCTGATTCCAATTGTAATACTCAAAGGATGCATTAAATTCTATAGTAATGAGCTTGAAATCAAAATAAGAGTTATTTTTTAAAACACATACTTTGTGGCCACTTTTTAAGACAAGTGGTAATAATACACAGTGTTACAAATTAAGCTATTCTCTTTTTCCAATAGATTCACTGACAAATTAGGAGGAAATCATTTTGTATCCTGATTGCAAGGCAACTAACTGAGTTTCTTATGATTTTCTGGTAGATAAGATAGAAAATCCCCACTCGAAGATTATTAGCAACTTGGTATGTATTGTCCTAGCCAGTGGATACGGGTTATGCCTATCAAACGTGGCACTACTGGCATTTGGGTAGAACAGTTGTCTGCAGGGGTGACGGGATGCCTGTCCTGTGCACTGTTGGTTGTTAACTAGCCTCACTGATTTCTACCCTGCCAACACCAACAGGTCTCTCCACCCTAAACGTGACAACGAAAACTGCGTCCTGACATTATCAAAAGTGCCCCTGACTGAAAAGCACTGTTTGCGGGGAGATCTTTCTGAGGCGCCCCTCAGAACTCTTTTCTAATGAACTTATTTTTATGTAAATGTATGCAAAATTTGCCAATGATGAATATTAGGACATCATATGAGAAAATCAAGACATAAATTTATCTCAACTGATCAGTCTTCAAATTTAATACAATGAAATTTCTCATGGTTAAATGTAAAATATTACATTCAAGTAATAAGTGTTCTACATACAAGTTAAAGGAGACTCCATGTGAAAAAAATCTGATAATTTATTTGACCAGAAATTGAATGTAATTCACACAAGTCATAGATGCTTTTGAAAAATCAGGAAACCTAGGCTGGGTGTGGTAGCTCACGCCTATAATCCCAGCACTTTGGGAGGCTAAGGTGGGCGGATCATGAGGTCAAGAGATCGGGACCATCCTGGCCAACGTGGTGAAACCCTGTCTCTACTAAAAAATACAAAAATTAGCTGGGCGTGGTGGTGCATGCCTGTAGTTCCTGCTACTCAGGAGGCTGAGGCAGGAGAATTGCTTGAACCCAGGAGATGGAGGTTACGGTGAGCTGAGATTGTGCCACTGCATTCCAGCCTGGCTCCTGGTGACAGAGCAAGACTGTCTCAAAAAAAAAAAAAAAAAAAAAAAAAAAAAAAAAAATCCTGAAACTTTTAAGTGTCATTATCAGGGAGAAAAAGTTCAAATCAAGGAGAGTGAAAATCCATTACATTTTGTCTCATCACCAAATGCTATATGGTTGTTTTGTGCCATATTTTGTGAACAGAGGTTCAGGAAAAGTTTACTAAGATTATGAGGAGCTTAGAATCTATACAATTTGAGTAATGCCCATGATAAACCAGAATATTAAGATTGGAGAAGAGAAAATCCAGGCAGTGTTTAGGGAAGAGTGATGGTATTGGAAAGGCTGTCATGTGGAAAAGAAAGGGTATATTCTATTTTGCACAGAGAATTAGAATCAATAAGTGGAAATTACAGAAAGCAAGATAGAAAGAACCAAAATTATCCTATCATGAAATCGACTGCTTTGCAAAGGAGCTACATTTCCTTTAGCCAGGGCTCTACAATGCTTAGTCTAGGACCCTGTAAAATTGTCTTCTATGTTGGGAGAAATATTAACATAACCCCCTAAAATAGTCTTAATTTTAAATCTACAAATTTATGATAATTCTACTTTCTTAGTAGCTACCTAGCACACTTTAATTTTATCCTATTAAACAGGTGAACTTTAATTTTTATCTTAGCAAAATATTGAAATTTATGCAAAGCACGTAAGTACATTATGTTTTTTATTCCTCACTATCTCATAGGTTGTCTCCTTATCATTCTTTCTCTTTTAAGGCTGAATAGACTTATTCTAATCGAATGATTGCACGAAGTCCCACAGCTAGTAATTTTCAGATCTAGTACTTAGACCCACCTTGCTCTACATTTTGTGCTTGTGACAGATCATTACTAAGATTATTTTATTTAACTCAAAGTATACTGTTCTGTAAGTATCTGATATATCACAGACCAGAAGCATTCAGTACTTGTTTTATGGATTGCTATTTTTACTGAATGAATATTATAGTCTCATATTCTGTTTTTCTAAGAAGTTATTTTTCTCCTTTTTATTTAAAGGTAACTGCATATTTAGGGATCAGTAAGGTGTTTTTCGTAGTCTAGCTGCCACTCTCAAATACTGATGACCTCTATATGCTTAAAGATGGATGGTTTGTTGGTTAAGACCTTGCTGGCATATTATATATTCACTATCTAAAAGATACTAAATCAAAGATTCCAATCCTTGGAGAAGTTTTCCCTTAAATGAATATTAGGTTGTTCAGAAGAGTGGAGATATGTGGGTTGAATGGGGATGATTTTCATACACTTGTCCTCAACAAATGTTTGAAGATTGAACTTGTAAAAATGAAGTAAGATTAATTTTAATAAATGTTGTATAACTGAACATTTAGTTACAGAGAAGGATACTGTAATGGTTAAAGTTAGTTCGTGCCATCTTCCTTGATGTTTTTAGTTTTGTTTTGTTTTCGGAGACGGAGTTTCACTCTTGTCACTCAGACTGGAGTGCAGTGGCACAATCTTGGCTTATTGCAACCTCCACTTCCCAGGTTCAAGCAATTCTCCTGCCTCAGCCTCCTGAGTAGCTGAGACTATAGATGCTCACCACCACTCCCAGCTGATTTTTGTATTTCTTGATGCCTTCTTAATACTCATGGAACCATTCATCTTTAGTATTATTTCTAACAAAGTTTTGTTAATACCCAATGACTTTTTTAGTGATTCTCAATCTTTTGGGGAATGTTGAAGCCCTTTGAGGATTTGATGAACCTAATGAACACTTTTACCAGGAAAATGTTTATTTACATATCTGCCAAGTTATTATATATATAAATATATATATTTATTAAATATTTAGAACATATTAAAATATTTATATAGATTTAGATGTAATAGCAATTACATATATTTATATATTTACATCTATCCATTATATATACTTAAATATCTATCACATACTTATACCTATTATATCACTATTATTTTATATATAAGTTAGCAACCCCTGATGCCTAATTATTGGGTCCTGGGCATCTATGCCCTCTAAAGGTTAAGACCCAAAATCCTTGGTCTGATTACTAGTAATAGGTTTTATACAGCAACCACCTTTGAAGTGCCTACATATTTTTAAGGGAAATTAAATTATATATCCTTTAATTTAGACATTAAGAAAATGTGGATTGTTTCTTCTGTTATGTTTTTACAATCATGAATAGTAATAAAGAAATAACACATATGTCTAGACACAAGGGCAAAATGAATTAAGCATCATGTTCAGACCTTTTACTGTTGAAGTAAGAAAAACAAACTTGTGCATGTTTATCAGAAAATCATTTTCAAGGACCAGGGTTTTAAAACAGTTACTGTTGAACTAAAACTTACTCTGATGAAACATCTGATTCCTAAAAAGCTAATTTGCCTTGTGAGAAATAGTTACATGGAAATAAATAGTATGTTCTTTTACATACTTTTTTTTTTTCAAATAACATAATGTGAGAGTCAAAGATACTAGGCAAATTGTAACTAGTATGTGATAGTGTTGGAATTTAATCACAGGTTTACTTAACTTGGATTCCATTGTTTTTTATAGAGAAAAAGCATGTTTATGAAATTAGTGTTTTTATGTTGTTTTCAACTAACACTGTGTGAGTTTATGGTTTCTGGCATATCACGATGGGCAAATGTAAACCAAGGTACATTTAGTGGCTATACCTTTAAGTGTATGAATATAGAGGTGTTTGATGACAATACAAGCCAGAAAAAAGAGAGTCAGCATTCTTCCTCTAGTGTATAAAAATTGGTCTTCCCTTCAAATGCAGTTTTCTTTACTGTCCCATTAATTAAGAAATAGTGCCACATGTAATTTTTAAAATCAATAAATCCACAGTTGTATTAAGAAATATTTTATTAACAAAACAGTAAATTCCACTTGCTTAGCATTTCCAATAATGGATAAATTGGCCTTGCAACAGAAAAACAAACAAATTTTAAAAAAAAGAAGAAAACCCCTTAGATACCCAGTCACACAAAGCACTAGAAGGGTAGGGTTATGTGGCCTCTCTTTGATGTCTTAGGGATTGACCACTTCACACATTATTGTAGTATTTGTTGTTTTAAAAAAGGCAACACATTACATGGATAAAAAAGAAGCATACTCAATCAGAAAAGTTACAGTCTAGAGATGTAGTCAAATTTATGCCAAGTAGTGTGAAATCCTCAATCAACTGCAAACTATGCATGGAACCCTGATATGTTTGGTATGAAGATACTTGGGATTCAAGTCATTTTCTCCTAACTCCGTTCCTCTCTTTTCTTTTTCCATCCAGGAAAAAATAATTTTAGCTAGAGTTTGTGTAAGCCATTAGAAATATTTTTACTGATAATATTAAATTATATTATTGCGTGTAACTTTAAAATTTCTTCTGGGAAGAAACATTCAAATCAATCCCAAACAACACATTTCATAGATATACTGCTTTAAATTACCATTCTTCAGTTTATTTTCTGCTATATTTTAGCATCTTTCCAGATGGAAATTGGTTCAAGCTTAATAGATAAAATAGAAAAGCAACCTTAAAAAGAAAAAAAAAAAAACCTTCAAGCTGTAAATTAGTAGTTGTACACTTCCCTTCTGATTTTACTGGCTTTCCCTGAGTAAGACTGAATGAGACGGTGGGGGGTGGGGGGCGTGGAAAAAAAAAGATTTGTGAATTATTTTATTTTACCTGGCAAATTAAAAATAATGAAAATCTAAAAAAAAAGTAATGGATATTAAATTTTCATTTTATACCTTCTACTTTCTGGGTTATAAAAAATCTTTGTGATTCTTTGTATACAACAGTGACTTGGCAACCATAGATGGTGGTAATTTGCTATGAATTACACGTATTTCTAAGGTGCTGTATGTCTGAAATCCAGGCCACTTGGCTTTTTTCATCAACTAAAGTATCACAAAAGATGTTTTGCATTTTTTGCCTTGCTGATTAAAGCTAATTGTAAAGTTATTCTTCTCTTCTACAAAATCTATTATCATTCTTTTAGAAGGTATTCAAGTAATGCGACCACCTTTTACTGAGGCATCACCTTGTAATCTACTAATACATTTCTTTTGCACTGTCTTCTCATATTAATAATTTATTGCTGTGAACGTCATTGAATAATATGCAAAAACAAGTGTATAATCTACTTTTCTAGTACTTAATGTGTTAAACTAAAGCTATATTTAATAATATATGTGTAAAACCAGAAAAGTTAAAACATAGTCAATAATTAAGAGAGAATATTTTTTTTAAATGGGTAGTAATACAGAATCAAAAATTACTGAAAAATACTTTTAGTTGAGAAAGTGTTTACTTTCCAAAAATGTTCATCATGCACATCAGATTCAGAGAATATATATATTATTTTATTCAAAAGAAAGTTTTCAATTGCAGCAGCCAGAGTTAAGGTGTAGATTAACCGATTTTGCTTCCATAACCTGCCCACATAATGGTTCTTATTCATGCAGCAGTATATCAGTGATATTTCTATTTGATAAGGAAAGTTTATTTTATTAGGGACTAAAATCTTCTTGGGGTTTCCTGGGAGCAATATCTCAATGAAGCAAATCACCCTATTTGTCATCAATTCCTTGGCACAAACCTCTGCCTTCCTGTTTTTCAATTCGTCAATAAATGTTTGCTACTGTATGCATGTTTGGATCTTCTAGCGTACCTGATGGATTGTTGTGGATGTGTGTGTGTGTGTGTGTGTGTGTGTGTGTGTGTCTGTGTGCGCACGCGTGTCAAAATAGTGAATGTAGGTGGGAATGTGAGTATTTCAGGGAGAAGAGATTATAAGATACATATGTATATATTTGACTTTCTAATTCACACCTTTCATACAAGTACTAAAACTTAATTGCAACAGAATGAAGGCTGTACATATAAGAAAAAATGTAGCTGAGTCTTTTTATATACATTCATACATATCTTCCTTAGAATAAACACTACACTGTAATTTCTTTAAAAAATAAAAGTAAGTAATTGTGGCAATTTATAATGGTGGCAAAGAAAAAAAAAACCCAACTGAAATAATTGTTGCTCTGATGTCATAAAACTCCCTATACTTAGCAACACTTATAACATTGAATTTAGCAAAAATGGCTGAAGAGCAGAGATATATTTTGCATTTTCTATACAACAGGCTATAAAACGTCACTTATCACAGTCCAGAAAGCACACAGAGATGGATTTTATATAAACATATGTAATAACATAATAAGCGTGCATGAAAATTTCCCAATGATTGCATCTATGCCCTCTTGTTTTTGTTTTGAAATTTTAGTGTGAAAATGTGCCTTATATTTCACATTTTTGAAAATAAGGCCTCCATACTTTTTTTTTCCTCTCTCACAACCAGAAACAGGCTTTTTGAATGTGTTCCTACACAAGTCTTCAAAAAAGCCAGCACTTTGTTTCAAATGCAAGTTCCAATCCCTGCTCCAGTTGCACCAGGTGGCAAACTCTTAAAGGTTTGCAGGTTGAGTCATTCAAAAGGACAGTCTTCTCTGGCAATTGGACTAACTGACTTCTCAGGAAAGCGCTAGCACTTTGGCTAAATCCAGGATCATAGGTAGCTTCTTTTTTGTGTTATGTTTTGTGTTGGTTTTTGTGTTGTGCCTTGATGCTGTAATACTCCTTTGCTTTATGAATGCGTGCGGTCATCACTGTCTTTTAGAAATGTTCCAGCAACATAAAGACAGGCAGAGTAAATGAAAACACTGTGGATGTTAGGGAATTTATTGGCCCCTGTTGTTTGTTTTTCTTTTTTGAGAAACAAGAGCATGAGATACTTGTTTTTATTTTTTTTTTTAAAGTCTTTCCTTCCTGATTGCATTCCCTGTCTTCTTTTGTATGTGCTTCATAAAAAGGAAAGTAAATAAGTTTATATTATGTCTCAGATAAAATGAAGACTATTTCTATACAAGGGTCCATTTAAGATCTTGGGATCAGACATAATATTCTTTATCCTTGTTTTTCTTATTTTTGTTGGCGCTTTTCGCACTGCTGGGTTGTTTCTCCTTTACAACAGCCCCATTGGACTGCGCTGAGTTACTGATGTAGTTTCGACTCTCGTCCACATGGTATGAGCCTTCATCCCGGTTTCTGTACTTGTACATGGCGTAGAGGAGGATAAGGATGCACAGGGCGGCAGCAGCTACTATCCCCACGACCATACCAGTGGTGCTGCTGGACTCCCGGATCACTTCTGCTGAGCCTGGGTACGGCTCTCTCCCGCCTGCTCGGGTTGGGTTGGCTGTAGAAAAGAGGATGAAAACAAACACAGAGTGACCATTGAGTTCACTGCATCCCAGAGAGCTATATTAGCATTCATCATTTATTTCAGTGCCTAATGTTAAACACCTATGCTTTAGGAAAAGTATCCTGTTACTAAATGTAGCTATCGCTTTGTCTCACGGTTACTAAAAACTAGGGAGTATGATTCAAAGTTCTCTGGGAGAGGTTCGTTGCTATGTCTTCTTTATTCACCAATTTTATTTACAGTTTTGTAAGCGTTGCTCCAAATCAACTCCAGTAAGCTCTAAAGGGCCATATTGGTGGGTTAAGTGAAAAACCACAAACCCAACATAAAGAAAATCAGAACAGCCCTATCCTATAATACTAGAGGGAATCATAAGAATCAAATTGGTGGTGCTCTAGAACGTAGGACTAACTCTAGACTGAATCAGGACAACTAAATTTAGGATTACTTTAGAAATCGTATTGCCTTGTATTGTAAAGAATACAGTATTGAACAGAAAGACAATCCACACATTTTAACTGTCTTTTTAAAGTGTAATTTTAAATTACATTTTATAAACAAAAATAGACTAATTTCCATTTTGTTGGAGATTCCGTTGTTTACATAAGTATGTGTGTATTTTATTAATTCATTGGGGGATCTCCCAAGCTAAAGTTTGGAGGAGAAACTAATAAAGTATTCTTTCTCAGTTTTAAATACAGTCTAGATTGATTATCTGAGTCAAAACTCAGAACTACTTAATAGATGATAATAGGAGGCTGGCTAGTCTAGTTCTATTCAACTGACAAAACCCTTCTTGTGTCTCCCCAAAGTACAAATGAAGCTCTTTCTTGGATGAGAGCAATGGATTTTGGGGTGTCTGTCTTCTTGAAGGCTTGGTTAGACACTGAAATTGACCATCAATGGGGAAGAATAGACCTGAGATTTAATTGTAGATATGGGGAGAAGAAAGGCCAGCTCTTTTCCTCTAAACTTCTTTTGTTGTTGTTAAATATAAAAGGATACAAACTACATAGAATATTCTGTTCTACTCTGACTGTATGTCATGTTCTCCTTGTGAATTGTGTTTTCTGTTTTTCCCTGAATCAACATCTTCTCACTTGTCCTACATAAAATTATTACTTTTCAGATGTATTAAAAATGCTACAATTTACAAAACACTACTTTTTGCCAATTATGCATAATGAACAATAATATCAAGATTGCATATATAGGCAGACCCGACTCAAGATGGCGCTGTGAGAACAACCCAGGATTGGAGCTCTCGTTGTGTCCGCGGAGAGGTGAGTCTGAGCTGCATTTCCAGACTGATCTTTGTTGCCCACGGAACGGGGAAATTCCCAAGTGAAGAGGAGACGCGGGACGCCAGGCGGAACCTCCGCCTGGCGAAGCCGGCAGCCGGGGTGGTGGCGGCTGGCCCTGCCCAGCGCTCCCCACAGGGCGCGCTTGTCCGGGTGCCCTGTTGAACCAGCAACCGGAGACGTGAGAGGGCTGGACTTGAGACTGAGCTAGACTTGGACAGTGGGCCAGCCCAGGGGATTGCAGGGACAGAGCGTTAGGGGTGGCCTAGTGGGACGAACAAAACCGCGATTTCAAACAAGCAGATGGCCCGAGACGCTCTGTGGGGGAGGGGCGTCCACCATTACCGAGGCAACCCGCCCCAACTGAGATACACGCCCATTGCTGATGCAGCCTGCCGTTGCCGAGGCAACCCGCTACAACAGAGAGACTCCGCCGCAGGGCGTGGCGGAGAACACAGCAGAACAGCGGAGCCAGGGCGAGCCTCACGACAGCAGGGCGGAGCCTCGGCATGCAAACAGTGGCTAGTCTGCGTCCTAGCTGGGCAGGACCTCAACGGACATCCAAAAATAAAGCCCAAGCCCCTCAACACAGAGCATTTGAGAAAAAAAAAGGTTTTTTTTTAATGTGCTCTGTTGCAGCAGAATCAAACATAGGAGCCTAACAGCCCTGAATGAACAACAGAGCTCACAGCTCAGCAATTAAGCCCCTATAAAGTACAAACTGTCTCCTCAAGCAGCTCCCTGACCCCTCTATATCCAAAAGACTGACATTAGGCAGGCATCATCCTGGGACAAAGATAGCAGAAAAAGAAACTGGTAGCATCCCTCGCTGTGCCACAGCAGCTAGAGGTGCACCCCAGACAGGCAGGGTCTGGAGCGAACCTCAGCAGTCGTACAGCGAAGGGGCTAGACTGGTAGAAGGAAAACCAAGCAACAGAAATACTTGATCATCAACATTCTGGGTGTCCACTCAGAGACCCAATCGAAAAGTCAGCAACTACGCAGACGACCAGCAGACAAATCCACAGAGATGGGAAGAAACCAGCGCAAAAAGGAGGAAAACACCCGAAACCAGAACACCTCGCCTCCTAGAAAGGACCAAAACTCCTCCCCAACAAGAGAACAAAGCTGGACGGAGAATGACTGTGACGAAATGACAGAATTAGACTTCAGAAAATGGATAATGAGAAACTTTTGTGAGCTAAAAGATCATGTATTAAATCAATGCAAAGAAACTAAGAACCTTGAAAAAAGATTTGAAAAAAGATTCGAGGAAATAACAAGAATGGATAACTTAGAGAGGAATATGAATGAATCAAAGGAGCTGAAAAACACAATACGAGAACTTCGCGAACCATGCACAAGTTTCAGTAGCCGAATCGACCAAGCAGAAGAAAGAATATCTGAAGTCGAAGACCAACTCAATGAAATAAAACGAGAAACCAAGATTAGAGAAAAAAGCTCAAAAAGGAATGAACAAAGTCTCCAAGAAATGTGGGACTATGTGAAAAGACCTAACCTACATTTGATAGGTGTACCAGAAGGGGATGAAGAGAATGAATCCAAGCTGGAAAATACTCTTCAGGACATCATCCAGGAAAACTTCCCCCACCTAGCAAGACAGGCCAACACTCAATTTCAGGAAATACAGAGAACACCACAAAGATATTCCGCAAGAAGAGCAACCCCAAGGCACATAATCATTAGATTCAACAGGGTTGAAATAAAGGAGAGAATACTAAGGGCAGCCAGAGAGAAAGGTCGGGTCACCCACAAAGGGAAGCCCATCAGACTCACAGCAGATCTCTCGGCAGAAACACTACAAGCCAGAAGAGAGTGGGGGCCAATATTCAACATTTTTAAAGAAAAGAACTTTCAACCCAGAATTTCATATCCAGCCAAACTGAGCTTCAGAAGTGAAGGAAAAATAAAATCCTTTGCGAACAAGCAAGTACTCAGAGATTTTGTCACCACCAGGCCTGCTTTACAAGAGCTCCTAAAAGAGGCACTACACATAGAAAGGATCAACCAGTACCAGCCATTCCAAAATCACACTGAATGCTAAAGAGCATCAACATAATGAAGAATCTACAACAACTAACAGGCAAAACAGCCACTTAGCATCAAAATGGCAGTATCAAATTCACACATAGCAATATTAACCCTAAATGTAAATGGACTAAATGCACCAATCAAAAGACACAGACTGGCAAATTGGATAAAAATCCAAAACCCATCAGTGTGCTGTATCCAGGAAACCCATCTCACATGCAAGGATACACAAAGGCTCAAAATAAAGGGATGGAGGAAGATTTACCAAGCAAACGGAAAGCAAAAAAAAGCAGGAGTTGCAATTTTCATCTCTGATAAAATAGACTTTAAAGCAACAAAGATCAAAAGAGACAAAGAAGACCATTACATAATGGTAAAAGGATCGATACAACAAGAAGAGCTAACGATCCTAAACATATATGGACCCAATGCAGGAGCACCCAGATACATAAGGGAAGTTCTTAACGACTTACAAAAGGACTTAGACTCCCACACAATAATAGTGGGGGACTTTAACACTCCACTGTCAATACTAGACAGATCAACCAGACAGAAAATCAACAAGGATATCCAGGGCTTGAACTCAGATCTGGAGCAAGCAAACCTGATAGACATTTACAAAACTCTCCACCCCAAATCCACAGAATACACATTCTTCTCAGCACCACATCACACCTACTCTAAAATTGACCACATAATTGGAAGTAAAGCACTGCTCAACAAATGCAAAACAACTGAAATCATAACAAACAGCCTCTCAGACCATAGTGCAATCAAGTTAGAACTCAGAATTCAGAAACTGACCCAGAACCACACAGCTTCATGGAAACTGAACAACTGGCTCTTGAATGTTGACTGGGTAAACAATGAAATGAAGGCAGAAATAAAGAAGTTCTTCGAAACCAATGAGAACGAAGACACAACATGCCAGAACCTCTGGGACACATTTAAAGCAGTCTCTAGAGGAAAGTATATAGCAATAAGTGCCCATATGAGGAGAATGGAGAGATCCAAAATTGACACCCTATCATCAAAATTGAAAGAGCTAGAGGAGCAAGATCAAAAAAACTCAAAACCCAGCAGAAGACAAGAAATTACTAAGATCAGAGCTGAGCTGAAGGAGATTGAGACACGAAAAACCCTTCAAAAAATCAATAAATCCAAGAGCTGGTTTTTTTGAAAAGATCAACAAAATAGACAGACCACTAGCCAGATTGATTAAAAATAAAAGAGAGAACAACCAAATAGATGCAATAAAAAATGATAAAGGGGAAATCACCACAGATTCCACAGAAATTCAGACCACCTCATCAGAGAATATTACAATCAACTATATGTGCATAAACTAGTAAACCAGGAAGAAATGGATAAATTCCTGGACTCCTGTGTCCTCCCAAGCCTAAACCAGGAGGAAGCTGAAACTATGAGTAGACCAATAACAAGGTCTGAAGTTGAGGCAGCAATTAAGAGCCTACCCCACAAAAAAAGCCCAGGTCCAGACGGGTTCACAGCCGAATTCTACCAGACACACAAGGAGGATCTGGTACCATTCCTTCTAAAACTATTTCAAACAATCCAAAAAGAGGGAATCCTTCCCAAATCATTTTATGAGACCAACATCATTCTGATACCAAAACCCGGCAGAGACCCAACGAGAAAAGAAAACTTCAGGCCAATATCCATGATGAACATAGATGCAAAAATCTTCAATAAAATATTGGCACGCCGATTGCAACAGCAAATCAAAAAACTTATTCATCATGATCAAGTAGGATTCATCCCGGGGATGCAAGGCTGGTTCAACATACGCAAGTCTATCAACGTAATTCACCACATAAACAGAACCAAAAACAAAAACCACATGATTATCTCAATTGATGCAGAGAAGGCATTTGACAAAATTCAACAGCCCTTTATGCTAAAAACCCTCAAGAAACTCGGTATCGATGGAACGTATCTCAAAGTAATAAAAGCTATTTATGACAAACCAACAGCCAATATCATACTGAATGGGCAAAAACTGGAAGCATTCCCTTTGAAATCTGGCACTAGACAAGGATGCGCTCTTTCACCACTCCTATTCAATATAGTACTGGAAGTTCTAGCCAGAGCAATCAGGCAAGAAAAAGAAATAAAGGGTATTCAAATAGGAAAGGTGGAAGCCAAATTGTCTCTATTTGCAGATGACATGATAGTATACCTAGAAGACCCCATTGCCTCAGCCCAAAAACTCCTGAAACTGATAAGCAACTTCAGCAAAGTCTCAGGATATAAAATCAATGTGCAAAAATCACAAGTATTCGTCTACACCAATAACAGACTTACAGAAAGCCAAATCAAGAACGAACTGCCATTCGCAATTGCTACAAAAAGAATAAAATACCTTGGAATACAACTCACAAGGAACGTAAGAGACCTCTTCAAGGAGAACTACAAACCACTGCTCAATGAAATCAGAGAGGACACAAACAGATGGAGAAACATTCCATGTTCATGGTTAGGAAGAATTAATATCGGGAAAATGGCTATACTGCCCAAAGTAATTTACAGAATCAACGCTATCCCCATCAAGCTACCATTGACTTTCTTCACAGAACTGGAAAAAACCACCATGAACTTCATATGGAACCAAAAGAGAGCCCGCATAGCCAAGTCAATTCTAAGCAAAAAGAACACAGCAGGGGGCATCACCTACCGGATTTCAAACTATACTACAAGGCTACAGTAATCAAAACAGCATGGTACTGGTACCAAAACAGAGATATAGACCAATGGAACAAAACAGAGGCACCGGAGGCAACACAACATACATACAACTATACAATCTTTGATAAACCTGACAAAAACAAGCAATGGGGAAAGGATTCCATGTTTAACAAATGGTGTTGGGAAAACTGGCTAGCCATGTGCAGAAAGCAGAAACTGGACCCCTTCCTGACACCTTACATTAAAATTAACTCCAGATGGATTAAAGACTTAAACATAAGACCTGGCACCATAAAAACCCTAGAAGGAAATCTAGGCAAAACTATCCAGGACATAGGAGTAGGCAAGGACTTCATGAACAAAACACCAAAAGCATTGGCAACAAAAGCCAAAATAGACAAATGGGACCTAATCAAACTCCACAGCTTCTGCACGGCAAAAGAAACAGTCACTAGAGTGGATCGGCAACCAACAGAATGGGAAAAAATTTTCGCAGTCTACCCATCTGACAAAGGGCTGATATCCAGAATTTACAAAGAACTCAAGCAGATTTACAGGAAAAAAACAAACAAGCCCATTCAAAAGTGGGCAAAGGATACGAACAGATACTTTACGAAAGAAGACATATATGAGGCCAACAATCATATGAAAAAATGCTCATCATCACTGGTCATCAGAGAGATGCAAATCAAAACCACATTGAGATACCATCTCACGCCAGTTAGAATGGCGATCATTAAAAAATCTGGAGACAACAGATGCTGGAGAGGATGTGGAGAAAAAGGAACACTTCTACACTGTTGGTGGGAGTGTAAATTAGTTCAACCATTGTGGAAGACAGTGTGGCGATTCCTCAAGGCCTTAGAAATAGAAATTCCATTTGACCCAGCAATCCCATTATTGGGTATATATCCAAAAGACTATAAATCGTTCTACTATAAGGACACATGTACACGAATGTTCATTGCAGCACTGTTTACAATAGCAAAGACCTGGAATCAACCCAAATGCCCATTGATAATAGACTGGATTGGAAAAATGTGGCACATATACACCATGGAATATTATGCAGCAATCAGAAATGATGAGTTTGTGTCGTTTGTAGGGACATGGATGAATCTGGAGAACTGATTCATCCTCAGCAAACTGACACAAGAACAGAAAATGAAACACCGCATATTCTCACTCATAGGTGGGTGATGAAAAATGAGAACACATGGACACAGAAAGGGGAGTACTAAACACTGGGGTCTATTGGGGGGAAAAGGGGAGGGCCAGTGGGAGGGGGAGGTGGGGAGGGATAGCCTGGGGAGAAATGCCAAATGTGGGTGAAGGGGAGAAGAAAAGCAAAGCACACTGCCATGTGTGTACCTACGCAACTGTCTTGCATGCTCTGCTCATGTACCCCAAAACCTAAAATCCAATAAAAAATTAAAAAAAAAAAAAGATTGCATATATGGCAGATAAAGATGCGTGTGTACAAGTGTGTGTTCATGTTTATGTAGTAATTGAAAACTCGAGAAGACTAAAATTGTGCTTTTATTTCGCGACTACGAAATATCACTTAGTAATTAATTTTAATATTTCTGCAAAAGTTTTTGTTAATTACTGAAAATCTTTTTACCAACCATAAGGCTCTGTACTGCTTTGTTTCAAATATCACCAAGATTTATTTTGCCTTAATGTATTTTTTTCTGTGATTTTTCATTTCCTTCCCCAAATAAAGCCTTACAAATATAGCCATTTCCAAAGCAGTAGCTCTAAGTCTCAAGGTAGTGGGATGCTGTGTTCTGGTGCTACAAAATGTAGCAGGTGAAAATTTTTATGCAGAATATGTCATTGCTTGTTTTACAAAAGCCCACATAGTGTGGCTGAATAAAAAGCTTTGGAGTTGCTTCTGTGCCCAAGGTGGAAGGACACAAAGACTATAATCCACTGTATTTGATTACGGGAAATTAATTTCCTCTCATGAAAAATAGAATCTACCTCGGTAACTTGTCACTATCTGAAAGACCAAAGGCAGCACTTTCTCTTTTAAATACAGTCATCTTTGCCAAAGTGTGCCAATTAGCTCAGCTGCTTTCATACATGAAAACTTTCATTTTGCGGTGCATTCTTTTACTATGGTGTCTTGAGAGCTCAGAAGGAGATTTTATTTAAATGTCATCTAAATCATTTTTTCCAACCTGATGGAATGCTTTCATTTTAAACACATTTTCACAGTTACCTCACTTTTACTTTGTCTGTCAGAATGGAATAGGGAGAATGGAGATAAGATTTAAATGATTTAGCTTATGATAGTAAAATTTGAGAATTTTAATGGAATGCTGGATTTATATTTTGTATACTAAAAGACATATTTTTCAATAAAAATTGGTATAAGTGGACTCATCAAAAAATTTTTATCTGCTTAAGTATTTCTGAGATGTTTTCAAAAGAACTATGCACATAGTATAATAACAGGAACTTTGTGTTAAAATAAAAATGAGATCACGAGGCAGGAGAATTGCCTGAACCCAGGAGGTGGAGGTTACGGTGAGCCGAGATCGCGCCATTGCACTCCAGCCTGGGTAACAAGAGCGAAACTGCGTCTCAAAAAAAAAAAAAAAAAAAAGGCCGGGCGCGATGGCTCAAGCCTGTAATCCCAGCACTTTGGGAGGCCGAGGCGGGTGGATCACGAGGTCAAGAGATCGAGACCATCCTGGTCAACATGGTGAAACCCCGTCTCTACTAAACACACACACACACACACACACACACACACACACACACAATTAGCTGGGCATAGTGGCGCGTGCCTGTAATCCCAGCTACTCTGGAGGCTGAGGCGGGAGAATTGCCTGAACCCAGGAGGCAGAGGTTGCGGTGAGCTGAGATTGCGCCATTGCACTCCAGCCTGGGTAAGGAGTGAAACTCTGTTTCAAAAACAAAAACAAAACAAAACAACAACAACAAAAAAATGAGATCACAAAGTCCATAAGCCTGAAATACTTCAACTGTGCCATATACGTTTGAAAACATCTCCTGTTTAAGGAAAATACTTTCTTTTTTGTAACACTAGCCAAAATGTTGCTTAAGTCATGTAAGGTCTAAAAATATCTGTATACAAAACCCAGATGTAAAACTTCTAAATATCATGTTTCTTTAAAATATAACCTACAGAAACTCTTTAGATTAATTAGATCTCATTTGTCAATTTTGGCTTTTGTTGTCATTGGTTTTGGTGCTTTAGTCTGAAGTCTTTGCCCATGCCTATATCCTGAATGGTATTGCCTAGGTTTTCTTCTAGGGTTTTTATAGTTTTAGGGCTTACATTTAAGTGTTTAATCCATCTTGAGTTAATTTTTGTATAATGTGTAAGGAAGGGGTCCAGTTTCAGTTTTCTGCATATGGCCAGTTTTCCCAGCACCATTTATTAAATAGGGAAGCCTTCCCCCATTGCTTGTTTTTGTCAGGTTTGTCAAAGATCAGATGATCGTAGATGTGTGGCGTTATTTCTGAGGCTTCTGTTCTGTTCCATTGGTCTATATATGTGTTTTGGTATCAGTACCATGCTGTTTTGGTTACTGTAGTCTTGTAGTATTGTTTGAAGTCAGGGAGCATGGTGCCTCCAACTTAGACAACCTACAGAATGGAAGAAGAATTTTGCAATCTATCCATCTGACAAAGGGCTAATATCCAGACTCTATGAGGAACTTAAACAAATTTACAATAAAAAAACAAACCCCATCAAAAAGGGGGCGAAGGATGTGAGCAGACACTTCTCAAAAGATGACATTTATGTGGCCAACAAACATATGAAAAAAAGCTCATCATCACTGGTCATTAGAGAAATGCAAATGAAAACCACAATGAGATACCATCTCATACCAGTTAGAATAGTGACCATTAAAAAGTCAGGAAATAACAGATGCTGGAGAGGATGTGGAGAAATAGGAACACTTTTACACTGTTGGTGGGAGTGTAAATTAGTTCAATCATTGTGGAAGACATTGTGATGATTCCTCAAAGATCTAGAACCAGAGATAGCATTTGAGCCTGGGTATATATCCCCAAAATTACCAATCAATAATTCTACTATAAAGACACATGAGGATGTATGTTTATTGCAGCAGTATTCACAATGGCAAAGACTTGAAACCAGCTCAAATGCACATCAATGATAGACTGGATAAGGAAAATGTGGCACCTATACACCATTGGAATACCATGCAGCCATAAAAAAAAGGATGACTTCATGTTCTTTGCAGGGACATGGATGAAGCTGGAAACTAACACAAGAACAGAAAACCGAATACCATATGTTCTCACTCATAAGTGGGAGGTGAACAATGAGAACACATGGACACAGGAAAGGGAACATCAGACACTGGGGCCTGTCAGAGAGTGTGGGATTGGGGAGGGATAGCATTAGGAGAAACACCTAATGTAGATAGATGATAGGATAATGGGTACAGCAAACCACCATGGCACATTTCTACCTATGTAACAAACCTGCATGTTCTGCACATGCATCCCAAAACTTAAAGTATAATAAAAAAAAAGACCTACAAAACCTCCACCAAAATTAAAATCTAAACCCAATAAAGAAACATATTATCTTCTTCCCTGATTCAAATTAAAATTTGAATAATCATCATAGCAGATATTATTACAGGTATGTTTGGAATATGTAGTTATTCCCATATCTAATATTTTTTATGAATACTTATGCTTCACATCTGAAGGCTAAATGAAGTTTTCCTAACTTTTAAGAATATAAATATTTATGTGTTAATGGGACATCTCTCCTAGATATGCAATAAAAGACCAAAAAGAGTTAAATATATTCATGAATTATAAATGTGGTTTCTCTTATTGTCACTATTGCTTTATTTTGATGATGACTGAAAAATCTCTGAAGAAGTCTTATATTAATGTAGAGACTAGTATTAATGACTAATATGGTTAAATGTCTTTTTATATAATTTGTTCAAAATTTATATGAAGGAGAAATGCAGTCATCTCAACCATTTACTAAAATGTGAAAAAATAAGAGAAACGTATAATTTGTATATTTCATGGATTTGAGAATTTTGCATAGAGGGCTATACTATGTAAGAAACAAAAATGAGACATTTTTTAAAAATTAAAGCAATCTGAAACATGTTTTTTTCTTAGCAGTGTTGAAAGCTGAATAATGTAATTAACTGAAGTTTACTTTCACTGCTTTTTAATTTTTTTTGTCCCAGCACGTGACAAAGAATAACTTGTAAAAAAGATTTAACTTACTTAAAAAAGCAAGTGAAAGAGAATAATGGAAGAGGAGCCAAAATATGGAATATACACATATAAGCTTAAGTCTTTAACTCTTGAATCATCAGAGGTTTCCTGTGATGTGTAGGTAAAAGCAAGCTGATGTAGCCAGTTCATTATGTTGGGCCCAGGAGCATAAGGAACTCTGGTCAGTGGAAAACTTCAGTAGGACCGACAGTGATCTACTACATGTGGGGAGAGCAGGAATGCACACCTTCATCACAATAGGAAGGCTTTTGACTTTTGCTGCTATTTTTAACCTAAATGATTTGGAAGCTGCTCATTATTCTAGCAAGGACACAGAGCAGTACAACAGTTATGATTTATTTCATATTTGTATTCACTTCTTTCCTACTTACTTCTGAGATTCACTTAGCCAAATGGCTACAGAAAAATTCCTGGCATTCTTGCATAGATAATGCATGTTACCTTAAAGGACCACTGAAAAGTAGCTTTTCATCCCTCCTCTCTTTTCTAGCATTTGGCAAGATATGGTGGTCTCTAGAAATTTTCCACATGGTCTTCTTTGTCCCAGTAGATTTATCAGGAATCCTATGAGTTTTCTTTTTGTTGTTGTTGTCTAATATTAATTAGACAACAAAATACTCATCTCTTCCCAGCTTCTTGTACCCTCTGTTGCTTCCTCCATGCTCCTCTCTATTCTTCCTCCCACTGCCCCCTCTTTATCACCTCTGTGCTTTGCTCTTCCAGCTCCTAAATTATCCCTATCAGGGCCCTCTCCAACCCCAGGTAAATGAAGGTAGTCAGGACTTTTTGCCTCTTGGGTTGGTGTATTACTCAGGAAGGTGTTCAGTAAGCCACAAAATGTATTGTCAAGTTCCTAATTTCAAAACGCAATGTAAAATAATTCTTACTGGCACAAATGTCTAAGTGTGATTATTTCACTAGAACAAATTTTGTGTTTCATTTTGGCGTGATTAAAGTGTAACTTTCTAAATTTGTTTGCAGATGAAATTGTATACTTTATCAAAACAAGTAATATTTGATCACCTAATTTAAAAAAACTTTCATGATGCATATGGTGATATGAGGGGGGCACATTAAGACATTAAATTTTTCATTGTATTTATTGCATCATTTCATTGTACCTAATCATACCTTATCATATGCAAATCGAAGTTAAGTCTTTCAGTTACCTAGCACAATGATTCACAAATGAAGTGCTGAAATAACTAAGCAATTTGAAAGGTACATTTTTGAATATTAATAAATTATTCCAAGGAGATTTCACTTTGCAATGGAAAGTGACATCCTTCATTATTCTTTCTGAAATTGGAAACATAGCAGTCAATTATTGTCATTAAAGACAACTGCTCTTGATCTATGTATTTGTGACTCTGCATGATAAATGGTGTTTATAATCCTAATTCCTGATATAGAATGGGGTTTGGTAGGTGGTGAGACCTTATATTTCTATTGATGAGTGAGCTCACCAAGATATTAGCATCCCATCAGATGCTCTTTTTTATCACTCATATTGTCACTTTTATGAAATTATTTTGTAAACTTGAATGAGCTGTTCTTCCACTGTAATCTTACATAGATGATGATCCTAAAATTAACTTTCAAGGTTAGATTGTAGTTTCCAGGTAATTTTTCTGCCTGCTTTTTTTTCTTCAGTATAGACTGTAAATGTATGTGTATGTCATCAACTATGACCCTGGCACACCAAAGACAAAGCAAGAGTATCACTATATCCTGATGACAATGAAAATTCAGCTTTTGAGCTTTGAGAAAAAGATTGTGAGAAACTACCAATCTAGGGATTACAAACCATGCTAGTGGTTAAAAAAAAACATAGGCCATATATGTAAGATCAATAGGGGATCATAAAACTCCATAATGCTCAGCATATATCATTCTGCTAATCAGAACTCTTAAATGTCCTGTCTTGCAATGATCCTTTAAAAAAGGACTTGTGGCAAGATGCATTTACTGAATTTCTTCTCACTAACAGTTTCTGACCAGTCTTTCTGGTTTCCTCATAAATTAAGCTTAAAGGAATAGGTTTTAAATTTCTGTCTCCACCCCACCTAGGAAAAAGTTGCCTAAAATGATCTCATTAGGCCAGAGTTCTATACTGTGTCTAATAGATGTGGAAGTTATTATAATTCTAGGCTAGCCTTAAAAGTTTGGATTTATAGGGGAAGATGTGACTTGACTTTTCCAGTAACCAGTTTCATTAATACTGTGAAAAGAAAATTGGAATTGTAGCCTCCTGGGGTGTTTGTGAATTGAGATTAGCACAGTTTTTTCCTCATTTGGAAAAAAACAGCTCAAAGTTTATTACTTTTTCTTTTTTTTTTTTTCCTCAATACTGTGTAGGCCAGAAGAAATAATTATGATGTAATCATTCATAAGAAGCCATGTTTAAATGCCACATTTGTAGGAAAGCAGGTACACAATGATTTATATGATATGCATGAATTTGACTCATGCTGTGGTTTTGTGAGAAGTGAGGGATGCTGGATGTTTCAAATTCCTTCCATTCTCCCTCTCACCAACTCCACCCATGCCTGAACATTCTAAGGTTTACTTATGAAGGTCAGACAAGAGTCTTGAGAGAGGACATGTCTGACACATCTTAGCCCCTTCCCCAGTACCTTGGAGATTTAGGAAGAACTTGGAAATCGATAAACCTCTGCTACCCATTTGGCTGCTGTGTCTGACATACTCCTCTGCTTCTTTCAAAACCACCAAAGCGTGCATTTGAAGGGCAGTTAAGGGGCCACCACTCTGATATCAAAAGGTTCATTATCTTCTTCAGAGATTTAGGTATTTAATGGGAAGGGATGCTAGGCACAGAAAAACTCATCATGTGCTTGTACGATAGAGAAACCCAACTAGGACAGGTTGCTACCTCAAATGGTACCACATGGAACGGAAGAGACAATGAACATTCATACTCTGTATGACTCTGGTGACACTGAAAACAGAAACATGCACAATCTCCCTCATCTCCAGGGGAAGCTGTAGGATCATGGTAATTACAAATCTTATTCTTCAGTTATTCAGTATATTATGAACTCTATGCCCACACCTTAGTCATCTGTAAGCTTTATAGACTTTTTACATAGTGATTGTATCCTTGTTTGCATCCATTGTGGTGCTTACTCAAGCACCAGTGTGCCTACTGTTCTCCTGGCCCTTCACAGTCTGTTCACAGCTATCTACTACAATTTATCTTCTATATCTGTCAAAGGAAGTTACAGTCATAATATTATTGCTGTCTCCAAGTCCCCACATACCCAAAAGAGTTCAACCTTCATGTAAGCTTTTATCTTCTGTCTGTTTCAATAGTACTTATTTCTCAAAACTTGGCTCAAATGTCTCATCTTTTATGAATTTTTCTCCAAGAAAATCCACTCCTTCTATCAACAAATACATAATGGGCTATAGTTAACATTCCAGTGATTATATGAGGTCCTGGGGTATAGGAAATACCCAAACAAACTTGATGTATATGTCCTCATGGACCTTAACATATAATGAGCCAGAGAGGCATACAAGAAAGAATCACACAGTTAAGCACAAAGTAACAGCTGGGTTACTCATGATGAAGGAAAACTGTAGGTACTATGCAGGAGTCGGACAAAGGTTTCTGATTGCAACTGCAGAATCCGAAAGATCTTTCTGAATTTGTGACTCTTAAGATAAAAATGAGTAGAAAGTAGGCAAGTGAAAGTGGGCAGAGGAGTCTACTAATAACATGTGGAATAACCTTGAGGAAACAGTTTGCTTTTCAGGAGTAAACAGAGTGGCTGTAGCACAGTGAGACTAAAGGCAGAGTGAGAAGAAATATCAAGATGGACCTGAAATTTATCACAGAGATTGTAGACTATAGAATGAAGCCATAAGAAAAAGATGAAAATATTTGACCCCATAAATAACAATTTTATGTGGCAAAAGGCATATCATCAACAAAATGAAAATGACAAAGGACAGAGGAAATATTTGTAGTGCATATGACGGACCGAGAGTAAATCTCTCTAAAATGCAGAGTGTGTGTCAACTAATAGGAAAAAAGACAACCTCCCAGAAGTATGGATAAAAATACACACAAGCAAGTGGAGAAGAGAGCTCAATGCTGATGAGAATATTATTAACTATTTGATTGCTATTAGAAAGTAATCCAATAACACCTATTACAAATGCTTTAACAAATTCAATCATATATCACATCAGTAATTTTAGTATTCTGTACTATTGTAAAATCTCACTTAAACGTTTCATTCAACTCTTTTGTCTTTTTTCAACTAGATTGTTGGTCCTTTTACAGTTTCCTGTGACTCTGTTTCTCTTTCTTCTTAGTTCTCACACCTTCCAATTTCTAATGAAGATTGAACATACCGGCTGAGAACTGTATGTCGTCTGACTAATTAGAAGAAAAAATTCTGTCACTTGATAAATTTTCAAGGGTAAACTGGTTTGAATCCAATCATTAAGAAAGTGTGAAAGCCAGGCATTGTGGCTCACTCCTGTAATTGCAGCACTTGGAGAAGCTGAGATGGGGGTTTGCTTGAAGTCAGGTGTTCAAGACCAACCTGGAAAAGACAGCCAGTATCTGTCTCTAGAAAAAATTAAAAAAAACATTAATTGGATGTAGTGGTGCACACCTGTAGTCCTAGCCGCTCAAGAGTCAAAGGTGGGAGGATCACTTGAACCCAGGAGTTCAAGAATACAGTAAGCCATGATCATGTTACTACACTCCAGCCTGGGAGACAGAGTAAGAAAGTGAGAGACCTTTGGTATTAAAGTTTTGAGTAAAGGTGCTAAGCGAGGGGGCTGAACTCGGGCATTAACATCGCATACTTCTTTAGATAATATTTTAACTCACTACGTCTGTAACCCTCAACCTTCGTAATATCTTCAGTAAAAAAGATAAATATAGCATTTATTTCATTAAATCAGAAATCAGTTCTTCTGTGCTTGGGAGAATTGGGATCAGTGTACAATAATGAAAATATTGTACCTGCTTTCCCTATGCTTCAAGGTAATATGTCACTTAATCCCAATGACTGACATCACTAAGCTATTTAAAGTTAACTGAGTCACCAGTCTGTAGTTTGATTCATTTGAATGTCTTATTTACATCAACATCATCTGACACCCACAGTACTGCAAATAGTTGACAGCTAACTTGGGCTCTTTTTTCAATTCAGAGTAGTTGCAGAAGTTTCTAGGGTGCCTATCTGTCCTGCTGCTATTGGAGTTGAAAAGGATCTCATTAGTCAGGCCTACTTTCCATAATTGTCAAGAAGAAAGCCATACAGGCAATAACTGAGAAAATCAGTTTCAAAACTAGGGAGCCCAGAAAGTCTGTGTATGTTTTTCATCAATATGTATTACGTTCCAGAAAAATGCAAGAGTTATATTTTGAAATGTTGATGATACTCCTTATTAACTGATTTCTACTCATCTAAACTTCTTGATACCAAAATAGCCTCTTTTCCTGGGAGCTCATTGACTACAACACCCAAAAATATATACATCCAGAAATCATTTTCTTAAGATCAATTTCCATTTTTACATATAGAAATTTGAATAATCTGTCTTTACAAAAAATGAGATTTATTCCACAGAATCCTTAAGGCCTGAAACTAGAAATTTTTGGAGAACCTGGTTTATTCTAAGACAAAATGGCAACATTATAGCTAGAGTAATGAGGAGTGTGTGTGCAGGTGTGTACATGTGAATATGGTAGCAATCCTTCCAGTTCTCTCTCAGAAGTTGCTGAGGTTGCCGGGCACAGTAGTACATGCCTGTAATCCCAGTACTTTGGGAGGCAGAGAGTGGAGTATTGCTTGAGGCCAAGAGTTCCAGACCAGCCTGGGCAACAAAGGAAGACAACTCCATCTCTACAAAAAAATGTAAAAAATTAGCTGGGCATTGTGGTGCATGCCTGTAGTCTCGGTACTGGGGTGGCTGAAGTGGGAGGATAACCTGAGCCCAGCAGTTTGAGGGTGCAGTTAGGTATAATTGTGGCACTGCATTCCTACTGGGCAACTGAGACTCTAACTCAAAAAAAATTGCTACAGTCCTTCTTTCTTTCCCCTCCTTCCTTTCCTTCCTCCCTCATTCAAATAAATAGGTAAAGCCAAGCTTTCAAATAGCTCCATGAAAAATTTAGCAATAACTTGGGGTGAACTTACTTAAGTATCAAAACCCTCATCAAAACCTTTCTTACTTCCATATATTTTAACATTACTCAATTGTCAACTGATGCTTAACACAGCTGCTATGACTTCTGCTTCCCTGCGACACCTACATTTCGTGTCTTATTTTACTTAGTTAACAACTATTACTTCTCCTATTATTGTATCGTAGTTTCTGCGCTGTAGACTTTGCACATACATTTTTCTCATTTATTCATCGTAACACTCTGTGGTATAGGTATTATAATTACAGGAAAGAAAACAGTCTTAAAGAGCATAGGCTATTTGGGCTCTATAAATGGCACAGCCAAAATTTAAACCCAGGTCTGTCTACGGCTACCAACATTTTATAATACTCAGTGTATCTGCATTTATGACTGTAGATCAATCTGTTATTGTTTCTGGTTTTATTCCTGCATTAAATGTAAAAAACACTTAGCATTTTAGATATATTTTCTAAGCAGTTGCCCAAATCTACCCCTTCCAGCCACATTCCTCTTTACCTGCTGCCGACTCTCTGTCCTTTACTGTGGGAGTTCACATCCCCACAGAATCTTAGAAAAGCAGCAAAGAGTGGTAAGAAGAATATCGGATTATGTATTAAGTTTTAGCCCAGGGCCTGCACCTAACTTTTTGAAAGATCATTTGCAGTTCATTATCCTCTGCTAACATTCCTTTATCAGAAACATGATAATGACACATAAATTATTTATATCCCAGGGCTACTGTGGGCATCAGATCAGATAGGGCATTAAATGTGAAAGTGTCTGAGGAGGATGAGGACTTGGTGAAAACAGTAATCGTCTGTTTGTTTTCCCTACATCTTCTACTCAAAAGCTACTGAATCACAGCTGTTCCAGCAATCACAGTTTTGCATTATGTACTGCACACAGTGTCTCAATCAGCTGTGGCAGTGACCATCAGGGACGTTATCTCCCTGGAAGTAGTTGTATTTAAGGAATTCCTTTTCATGAATGGCGGTCTTGTGAATTCAGGTGGCAAAAAATGGTCATTTGCATTGTAGGGCATGTTGTTTCAGGCCATTAATTGTGGTGCTGCATGTGGAGGTTGTTTCTGTTTTTCTGTGAGACAGTCTATCTTTAGTGGATCAGTGCTCTCTGACTCCTATAGTTGGAGTGAATTACATTCCTCCCTCTTTCAAAATTTTATTATGGTATTTTATGTTTTAGGTGTCATAAAATCAATCATCTAAGACTATTTTTTGGTAATAAATTGCTGACAGCTAGGCTTATTATATTGGTAAAAACTCTTTTGATTAGGTTTTTCTGTTTCTTTCTAAAATTGTTAAGTCAGTGTTCTCCTGCTTCATTCCCTGCTTTGGAATTGCACAGTGTACTCTGGATGAAATCCAAAGTAGACTTTCCACAGCAAGGTTGCATGCTGGGTCCTAGGTGCAAACTTCCACTACCAGGTTGCCTGCACGGTGTCTATATGAACCCGAGTCATTCTGTGTGATGGGGCACTGTATAATTTTCCTGATTTAGAAGTGGGCCTATTCACTTTGGGTGATCATCTTTATATTCCTGTCATGAGACCATTGCTGTCTCAATTTTCTTTTCTTGGGAACAGATCATATTCTTTTTGGTGAAAGTGCAATAGCTGAGGTGAAAGATTAGACAACTTCCCCTCTGAGGCCACTGGGGAAGTGTGTCAAGCCTGGTACTAGGAAATATGAAAGACAAGACATCCATCATGGTGGGGAGGTTGAGTGGGTGAGTGTGCCTGGTAAGTCATACTGCTGGGAGTATTCCTGAGTGTCCTAGGAAGGAAGCAGGAAAGTTAGTCATTCCTTCTCTCAAAAGCGTTCTCCCTTTCTCTCCCCCTCTCTCTCTTTTAGTATAAAAAGCCTAAATTTTTTTCCTCCAAAAATAAGAAAAGCAGATGATATGTGCCCCCCTCCTAACATAGGGACCTAAATTTATCCAGCTAAAGCATTGCTCCTGTCTTAGTGGTTACTGAGAAAAGTTTTATGCCGATAGAGTTTAGAAATACTCTGAAAAACTTTCTAGATGTGAAAGTATCCATCATTAACATTTCCCTTTCTTGTTTTGGAGTATTTCCATTTATGATATGGTTTACTATTTACTTTGCCAGTTCTACTAATAAAAGCTAATTTATTTTATCAAAGCTTTCATGTGGATCAAAGTGCTTTAAACACACTGTCTCATTTTTATCAATACAGCAATGTCATGAGCATTGAACATCATTCCTATCATTTTGCAGATGTAAAAAATTGACTACACAGAGATTCAAAGATTTGCCTCTAATTACACAGTAGGTGGCTGAAGTGAGATTTGAACACAGGCATCAGGATTTCCCAAGTTTACTCAATGAAACAAAATATTTCATTGTGCTCTTAGATGTGACAACATCAGTATTTTTCTTTCTCCTAGATTTTTTGAATGTAATTAATGGCATCTGGCTGTACTGGCATCTTTCATACACCATTTTTAACCTGGAAAATTCATAAAGTATTCTGGTCTTTGCTATTATATTGCCAGTACCAGGCTTCTTATAACATCCTGCATATGATTAAGGAGCAACTCATGATGAGAGTGATTTAATTGACAAGCTACTGTGTTGAGATGAAAGCTGAAGGCTAAAGCCAAATGTACCATTTGCGGCTCCTTGGAGCACATGCGCCAACAGTGAAAGCATATTGGCTCCTCATGGAGGCAGCATGTCCTGTCGATTAGAATTCAGAATATGCTGGCTTACCGCTGATATCATCTGAGAAAATGAAATTAATGAGCTACCAAGAAAATGCCACAGGAAGCCAATTTCATGATCAGGACAAGTATTTGACACAAATTACAACACAACAGGACTTCATCCTTTCTGGATTTCATGTTTTCATAAGAGATAAACTTACCCTATATTTTTCTAAACCTGTGCTACATTCATTCCTCCCTTCGAGGTGGTTAAATATTTCAGAGCATGGATGTGCCTCTTGTTGTCTACTTCCAAAGCTCAACAGGACATGTGCCATACTTTTAAAAGGCTCTTACCATATTTTAGCATCTTCCAATAAGAAATTGTGATGTGAAACCAGTTATGAATGCTGCAAGGCTGGCTACATATAGACTGCCTAAAAATGTATGCTGTACTCATTACTGAACAGAGTTTTCTGTTGCTTATTGGAGGAGGCTTCCGTGTTAGCAACCATCTCTATTTTCTACAGACTTCAAGTAAATGCTTAATCTACTTAGCAAACTCACTTACATGCTAAGTAATAATTATATATGGCCAATCATATGTTAGCTAAGTTATTTTAATAGCGCCCACTCTCTCTAATGACTAAAGAGATGTGGCCATTTTTTACTCAGAAGAAATGTGTAATGCCTTACGAGTGACCTCACTGCAAGGCAGAATAATGCCTCCATTCGCAAACAACCAGTGCCAGTAGCAGTGGGTCCTCTACCTATCATTGGATGTGTCATAATTCTTTGTTGAATCCTTGGTATGCGGAATGTGCCAGGCACTCTGCCAAGCATTGTATATGAATCCTGTTTTTTCAATCTCATAATTAACCCTGTTCTTCCCATTTTACAGACTAGGAAACTGAGCATCAAAACTACTAGTAACTTTCCCAAGACCAGGAAAGGGCTGCATCTCACACTAGTTCTATCTAATTCCAAAGTCCTGGCCATAACTAATATTCATTTCTGGTGGCATATCACAATTCTTTTAAAATGTTGCTAAGAGCTTTTCTAAAGTGTGACAAATAACCATTACATTGTTAAAAAAAGAAAGTCAAACCTCACAGAAGGGTCAAAATAGTTTGATTACATACAAATTGCTATATTAAAAAAACACATGCATGAGTGCGTGCACACACACGCACACACACACACGCACACACATGCACACACAGCATCTTTTGCTAGTGATTTTGTTTCCTGCTGGACTCCTGGTGGAAACTAATCTTGTTGATTAAAAACTGGTTGCTGGGAAAGTTGATCTCAAGTTGACCAAACAAAGATAGAATTCTTCCTGCCTCTGGGTCCCTGGCCTTCCATTAGGACATTTGTGATTTCAAATACTGTCTCTGTCCCTTTGATGTGTAAATATCCAGGACTTGGGAGCCATCTCTCTGTAATATAAACAACAAAGAAGATAGCGCTTCTATCTCCTAATTTCTGTGGGAAGGGTAGGAGCCTAACTTTGGTGGGCTCCGTGCTCCAAATTGTAAAACTACCCCCTCTCATAAAAACGGGAGAAAGTTTCCTTACATTTCCTTTGGGTTAAGCTCATTTGCAAGCACAGTTGGTCTCAAATCTATCCATCCCAGCACTTAAACACTCCCCAGACTTTTTGTTTTTGTTTTCAGTGAGTTGAGTTCAGGCTGAACTCTGGCCCACTTCTATTGCAATAGCCTTGACTAAATCTTCCTTGCCTGTTTAACTTCATTCAGCGTAATTTTTATTCTGACATCACTGCCTTCAGAAAAGCAGGGGAAACTGAATAAAAATGATGTGCGATAACTCTCTTTACTTTAACCATGTGCCATTTATTTTTACTCCACTTTTCTGGAGAATTAGATTTATATGGAAAAAAACATTTCCTATACCAGCATGTTGCACAATGAAACCCAGCTAGCCATTAGTTCCCAACTCCAGCTGCCCCAGCCCGCACCTGAATGAAGAGCTGGGTTCTCAGTGCTGACTCTGGCCTGGTACTCAGGAGATACTCTAGATGTTCCCTCAAATGGAACATTCACTGCTACTGTATTTCTGGCTGCAGCTCAAAATCCTTCATTTTACTGCAAAGTGTTGGCTATTATGGGCTAATTAAAGTCACTTTTGAATAATTACATAATAAATAACACACATTTAAATGCAGAACAAAATTATTTTCTAATCAAGTTCTAAAAATATCTAGCAAGATAGTCCTTTAAATGTTTGTGATTACTTAATGAAAAGATGCACCTTGTTCAAGATACATATCTTTATTCCTAATGTGGTTAATGGTATCAATTCAATAGAAATCCCTTGATCTTTTCTCAAAATAGCACACTGAAAAACCACTCAAAATTGCATGGTAATTGCAACAAATTTAGCTTAATGAATAGTAATGCATGTAAGGAAATTTTGCCATCAAATTGAAATTTATGACATGGAATTATTTAAATGCACTTAAAAAAATCAATTCTATATTTGTGAGTTGTCTGAATTTTAGAGGAAAAACCATCTGCATTCTAAGAAACTAAAAGCCCATCTTTTCTAAAGTAGAGAAAACACTAGCTGCCTGTCTCATATTACATGACATAACTTAATCTCTCTGAATCTCCTTAGCTATGACCATGCTTCATGGTTTCATAAAATAATGAAATAAAATAATGTTTGTAGAGGACTAAAAACAATGATGAGCACAGAATAAATCTTCACCAAATACTACTTATTATTGCTATTTATCACTGCTTATATAGTAGGCAACCAACAATTGTCTTTTGAGTGGTTGTACTGATGACCTCAAAAGAGATGCCACAAAAATGGGTGATCCTTTTCTTCCCCTATGACTAACAAGATATTTTATTATTCAATGGAACTTTGCTTTTCCAAGGTTGACAAAAGTTTAATTGATTTGAAAGTAGCCTATTATATCATTAGCTACCCATCTCCCCTTACCACTCAGAGAATTGACAGAATATTCTTAGCACTGTAAATCTAAGAGGAAACTGTCCTTCCCAAACATGAACCCCAGAAAACAAAGCAGGTCCAGTTCTCTTTGTAACAAATGATAAATTACAGTTATTTATCAGGGAACTCCTATAGCAAAGAGGGTCATTATCTTCATTTAAGATCTTGAATATCAACATAAAACTCACCTTTTTCAAACTTCTTTATTTTAAGAAAGGGTTCTATTTGGAAGAGGGCCCCCAAACTAAGAGCTACTGACATGATTAAAGGCCTTCTTGGAACTTAAGTGATTTTGCAGTGTTGCATTTTGTCAATTTACTAAATGGATCTAAAATGTAAAATTTCAAAGACATGATTTACAAAAACTTATATTCATGTGAAAAAAAAAGTCTTGGAAAATATGTGTGTGTGTTTATATATATACATAAATAATAACAAATAGTAATAACAGCAAACACTCAGATAACACTTTTTTTTTAGATGGAGTTTTGCTCTTGTTGCCCAGGCTGGAGTGCAATTGCACAATCTAGGCTCACTGCAACCTCTGCCTCCCAGGTTCAAGCGATTCTCTTGCCTTAGCCTCCTGAGTAGATGGGGATTACAGGTACCCTTGACCATGCCCAGCTAATTTTTTGTATTTTTAGTAGCAATGGGTTGGCAACATGTTGGCAGGGCTGGTCTTGAACTCCTGACCTCAGGTGATCCGCCTGCCTTGGCCTCCCAATGTGCTGGGATTACCCAGCTACCACACCCAGCTATACCACTTATTTTGAGCAAAACATTTTTCTACAACATATTGTTCATATATTAACTCCAACAATACATATCTAGGCTCAGAAAAAAATCACAGAAGGTGCAATTGTTTTTCTGAGAAAATTTGTGAAAAAGGGTTATCTATCTCTCACATGTCTAGGCTTCTTAAGCTGGGCACTTTAGGCCAACAGTGGCATGTAAGCTTGTTAGTAATAGCTGTTTCAGATTTCTACCTGTCCACTAAGAACTGGGGTTCAATTAGCCCTCTGTGATCGTATAGCCAATACTTTGCATTCTGAAGCCCTCCTTTTGTATTCTAAAACTGACTATAGGAATGTGAAGTTATCATCTAGTACTAACCGTGCAGGACACTGTGGCTGTAATCAAGTATAAATGAGTTCCATGTGTTCCCACCCAGGAGGTTGATCCTGATCTAGTTTTAACATGTACAGTCCCTATCAGAATGCCTGAGTAGTTTCATCAGTTGCCCACCATTTTCAGCCAGGAAAAGTAACAGCATTATGTAAAAGGGAAAGTTGTTTGGAATATTCTTTTTGTATAAATGAATCGGTGGAAAAACCACCATTTATGTTCTACTTTATGCCAGACATTGCAATAAATGCCTTCAATATATTAATTAATATAGAACTGAATGTAAAAACTTTATATTTTTGCTCCCAGAGTTTAGCAAAGCAGTGGGTGTATAGTGACACTCAATACTTGATCACTGATGAAGGTGACAACCCACCAAATATATAACTTCTCTGTTCATTAAGGGTTCTGAGTGGAACCACAAGGTAATCCTAATTTATTAAACATTTGATAAAAAGGGATCAAGAAGATGCTAAATGTTTCCTGTTTGTTCCATTAATAGCTTTAGGAAGGTACCAAAGTAAGGAACATGGGACATTTTCAGAGAAAAAGCCATTTTTTTGAAGGTGGGGGGGTCAGAATGATTAGAAATCTTAAGTAAATACTTAGGAAGAATGAGGTACCCAGAAGAGATGGCAACACACATATAAACATAACTTTGCATCTCCTTACAAAGATTTGCTTTCACTAGCTCAAGGACTAGCAAATGTGCATAGAAGATGTATCTGTTTCAGAATATTTACCTTAATATGTTAGTTTTATAAAAAGCCAGTATCCCAAAATATAGCCTGCTAATATGCTAAATAATTTTTATCAAGATATTTCTAACATCTAATAGCAACAGCTACAATTATCCAATGTCTAATAACAGCAGCAGCTACAATTATTGTCTATATTATTTTATGTTTGCATTCAAGATGAATTGCAAGCAGGAAAGAGAGATGTAAGAAAACCAGTACATTAGGAAACCATGACCTGCAGGAGGAGCAGACTATAATGAAACATTCTTCAGATTTAAACAGGATTCAAAACAAAAACGAAAAGAAAAACACAACCTGTCTTCCAAGAAAAAAGTTGCAAAATAGAAAAGCATCGTATAAATTAAGAAATTTATTAGAAGCTGTCACATAAATAGAAATAATTTCTGCAAAAAGACCCACCTCCATAGGAAGCATTAAAGACAGGCATGAAAAAAAAAAATAAAGAGTTGGACAGAAAAAGCAAATGTAGAAAGAGATTTAACTTTAGAAACTGACAGAGAAACAAGCTTGGCATACATTATCAAGACCAGGGGAGATAGATCACAGGACAGTTTTACAGTGAATGATCCCATTAACACAAAAGAATCTGAAGTTCTTGTTTTAGCAGGAACTGATGAATTGAAAACTAAGGAGTGAGGAAGGAGACACTGAAGGAGAGGACAAAAACTAAACCAGGCTTGGTACAAGAGCGTTAAAGAAGCTGTCAGTAGATAGAGTCAGTAGCTGGTGTGTTTTGCGTTTTCAGCAACAGACTTCGGTGCAGTAGAAAAGAATTGAAATTTACGGAACAAGTCCATGCAGGCAGCAAGACAAATAGGCTTTCTGCTCCGTGGAGTTAACCTTCTTGTGGGGAGATTCAAGCTACACATTAATGAATGAATAACAAATAGATAAGTAAACATGATTCTCTCAGATAGTGATAGTGTGGTAAAGAAAATGAAGGCAGAAAGATTCCCTGCAGTATGGCTGTTAATAAGCTGTTATCACTTTCCATTGTGTCATTGTGTTATATTTAACAAAGCAGACAAAGTCAGGTGAACAACATCGAGAAGACGATGACAAAATGGTTCACCCCCCCATTTTCTCTCCTTTCCTCTATCTTCTTCCTCCACTACCTTGTTCTTAAGTCTAGTGTCACCACAGCAAAGGACAGTAAACTAGTCTATGGGGAATGGTTAATCAGACCTGTAAGCAATGGCTCGAAGAACTGGATCATTCAGCTGAGCTCAAGAAGAAAAGAAAAAGTGACAATTTTAAGTGTAATTAGTTACCATGATTCACTAGGTATTCAAGGTAGAAATTCTGCAAGAAGAATATGATAGCCCATACATAGGCAGTAAAAGAGGGATTCAGCAAGTGCTATAATTATGAAGAACTTCAACAGTTTTCATCGCTATATTAATAGTGTGTTAAATACTGAAAAAATTGACTACCCTCAAAAAAACACTAACTGGGAAAACAAAATCCATGCTAGAGGATCTCAGAGAAAATGAGATAGAAAAAGGAATGTCCTGGTGCAAAAGATGAACACTAGGAATGTTGGGCATGTGAGCACAGAAGAAATGGGGAAATTTGAGGGTAAGAAAGCCAGAGAGATGGGACTGATATAATGACAGAAAAGTAATAGCAATGACTTTCTTGTACGGTTGCTAACTAACAGAGAGATTAAGCCTCCCAATGAAAACAAAGGCGAGATCTTAGCAAAGGGGCCTAGGGTAGTGCCATGATGTGACTGTATCTTTCATGACAACCAAGAGGGAATGATTGCAGAGGTCAGTGAGCTGGGGGAATTGAATGGATGATTGTGAGAGAGCCGGTGGTGAATGACAGATGTTTCTGGGGGCTGAGGGTCCTGATTGGCACTGTGGAGCCTAGAGGAAAGAGGACCAGAGCATATCCAGCCTGGACTCCCGTGCCCTCTCCTGTTGCGAGGTGACTGCTGAGCTCTTCTTATTCCCTGGGCTTCAGCAGCTGCTCTCTACGTGCTAGAGTCAGTAGTTACAATCAGTGGGGAAGCGATACTCAAACCAAGATGCACAATACACATCCCAGTTTACTCTAAAGAGCAGATTTACTCTAAAGTGGTACTCTTCACAAGAATGCAAATTAGTTACTTTCTTGTGACATGAAATTCTCCTGGGATTCTAGCTGACGTCAATAGAGGTGACACCACTGGCAGAGAGTGGTTAGTCCATATCCACCTCACTGATTTTGTTAATGCAAATGAGAGGATATTATTATTTTGAGATAAAGCCTCACTCTATTGCCTAGGCTAAAGAGCAGTGGTGTAATCTCAGTTGACTGCAACCCCTGCCTCCCAGGTTCAAGCAATTCTGCCTCACCCTCCTGAGTAGCTGGGATTACAGGGGCAAATCACTACCCATGGCTAATTTTTGTACTTTTGGTAAAGACAGGATTCGCCGTGTTGGCCAGGCTGGTCTCAAACTCCTGACCTCAAAGTGATCTGCCTGCCTCATCTTCCCAAAGTGCTGGGATTACAGGAGTGAACCACCATGACCAGTGAAGAATATTATTGAATTTAAACACTACTTTCTAAAAAAAAAAAAGTACCTAATGGAAATGAGCCTAACACTTGAGATTATGAGTATTTAGGCTACGATGAATCTAGGCTATGATTCATTCATGTTTGAAGGTCCACAGCCACCACTTAATGGTATAAGGGCTGTATGGTAATAGAATTTATGTGTTAGTCACATCAGAAGATGCAAACATCATGAAGAAGTAAAATGCTTCAGCTTGAATTTTAGGGAAACAGGGCAAGACTAAAATATTTCTCTATTAAATATATCAAGGGCTCTGCCTACTGTTTGTTTTACTACTGCCATAATGCTCTCACTTCCAAAACTCAGAAATATATTACTTAAGGTAATTTGCTGGCAGAGTGAGTGGTGGGGGCTTTTTGTCATAGAAAGGTCAAATAATTTTGCACAATGCGCTGCAATTTTTTGGCTTTATGATTTTACCGTGAGTGACCCAAGGGAAAGCCCATTATACTGTTAGACACAAAAATTATGTTGTGAGCTAATGGAAAGTGATCAATGAGGTAGCAGCTCTGTGTGCTGTGCCCACTGCTTTTTCTGAAATACATAATCTTGGTGTGTTTTTAATTTTTTTCAAAAACTGTGGAAAAATTTATCTATGTAAAAAGCAAGGGTCCTCATTTTACAATAAGCCATTGTATAGTAGGGTAACCTTCTAGACATAAATGTAAGGCCCTTCTAAGGAATATAACATGCAACAAAGATTTACAGTAAAGCCAAGGAAGTAAGAAAAAAAGTCGACTAACCTAACCCACCTGAGCTCGGCTCACAGGGGTCAATGTCCTCATCATCGCTGGGACACTCTGCTGAGGCCACGAGGATGTCGTCTGTGGTCTGCAAAAGAATCACATTCAGTAGATTAATTTAAAGACTCCTAACCGATTCTCTAATCTTTGTCTCACTGCTAAGTGAAACACAATTTGTTTATTAGAAACCAAATTCCGTATTTCCCTTTCTAACGACACAGAACTTACATTTTAGATCTTTCATAGAAGTATCTGCCTATTGATGAAAACTTGATTACACCTTAGTTTACATGAGGATGTAGAAATGGTGACAGCCAACTTGTAGATACCTAACCACTCAAATGCAGATAGAAGCTGTACACAGTATCACACAGAGGTTTAAAACAACCTGGCAGAAACAGATGATTTGAAATTTATTACAGCCTGGAGTGCTACAATGTATGCATCAGTGAGCTTTATGTAGTCCTTGTGCTTGGTTTCCTAAAAGCAGAATAGCCATAACCTTTTACATTCACGACTACATAGAATTTGATGAATCTTTGAGATATAGCTTGTTATTATAGGGAATACAGATTAAGTAAAGAATTAGATCTTTCACTGGTAAAAGGCAAGGAAATATAATCCATTTATGACACTTTTTCATTTTCATTAAGACGTCACACTTGAAGCTCATTTTTATAACGTTCAGATAGCAGGTATTGTTTTCCCATTGTCCCTCATCATTATGGTTTCATAATAAATGAAAAGTGTATTCGAAGTGGGGGAGGAGAAGAGGTGACAGTTTTCTTTGTGACATTCTAGTTGCTTTATTGCATTTATAGCAAAAAAGGTAAGTATCACTGTAATAAAAAGCAGAGCGTGTAAATCCTAGCAGTTAGTCACATCATCAGCACAATGACAAGCACTAAAGGTTGTTCTTTATCGCCACTTGCAAGCTGCAGTAAATTCAGTATACATATTGCATGGAATTTGTAAGGCTTACATCAGAGTTGGGTACTACTAAGGCAAAACAGAGAACCCAAGGTAAACAAATAAAAATATCTTCATTATATCTACTAAGGACTAAAGAGATTAGACTTGTTCAAACAGTACTCAGAACTGCAACATTTAAAAGTGGAATTAAAATAATATAGGTCTTCAAAGAAAAAGCAGAAATAGGATATGAGCACTTAATATTAAAGGAGCACCTTTAATATTGTCTCAGACTAAAGTATAACTAAGTTTTATGAAAGTTGTGGCAAGAGGCAATGCACTTTTACAGAAAGTATTAATCTTAAAAATCTTTCAAGTGTCTTTAAGAACAAAGAATTTGTTCAGATGCTAATGCTTCACAATATAACTTTAAATAAACAGAAACCTTTCAATAGTATTTGAGGTAGTTTCACGTTATTCTGCTCTTAATTCTTCTGAGACAATTGGGAGCCTTTCTAAATTCATGCATTTTGCTGCTCCTGTTTTAGAAAGGGAAACTCAAAATACTGGTTTTCCTGGAAGTGTAATTTTTTTTAATTATTGAATTTATTGACAGTTATTCATAATATTCTCACTTTTTATTCTTCTATGTTTGTGGCATTTGTAGTGCTAACTCCCCTTTCATTCCTGGTATTTCATAATGTGTGGGTTTTTCTTTTTTTAATTATACTTGGAGTTCTGGGATACATGTGCGGAACGTGCAGGTTTGTTACATAGGTATACACGTGCCATGGTGGTTTGCTGCACCCATCAACCCATCATCTACGTTACGTATTTCTACTAATGCTATCTCTCCCTTAGACCTCTACCTGATGATAGGCCCCAATATGTCATGTTCCCCTCACTGTGTCCCTGTGCACTCATTGTTCAACTCCCACTTATGAGTGAAAACCTGTGGTGTCTGGTTTTCTGTTCCTGTGTTAGTTTGCTAAGAATTGTTTCCAGCTTCAACCATGTCCCTGCAGGGGACATGAACTCATCATTTTTTATGGCTGCATAGTATTCCATGGTATATATGTACCACATTTTCTTTATCCAGTCTATCATTGATGGGCATTTGGGTTGGTTCCAAGTCTTTCTATTGTGAGAGTGGAGTGCTGCAATAAATTTGCATATACCTGTGTTTTTATAGTAGAATGATTGATAATACTTTGGGTATATACCCAGAAATGGGATTGCTGGATCAAAGGTATTTCTGGTTCTAGATCTTTGAAGAATTACCACACTGTCTTCCACAATGGTTGAACTAATTTATATTCCCACCAACAGTGTAAGAGCATTCCAGTTTCTCCATATCCTCTCCAGCATGTGTTGTTTCCTGACTTTTTAATGTTCGCCATTCTAATTGACATGAGATGGTACCTCATTGCGGTTTTGATTTGCATTTCTCTAATGACCAGTGATAATAAGCTGTTTTTTCATATGTTTGTTGGCTGCATAAATGCCCTCTTTTGAGAAGTGTCTGTTCATAGCCTTCACCCACTTTTTGAGGGGGTTGTTTTTTTTCTTGTTAAGTTCCTTGTAGATTCTGGATATTAGCCCTTTGTCAGATGGATCGATTGCAAAAATTTTCCCCCATTCTGTAGGTTGCCTGTTCATTCTGATGATAGTTTCTTTTACTGTGAAGAAGCTCTTTAGTTTAAGTAGATCCCATTTGTCAATTTTGGCTTTTGTTGCCATTGCTTTTGGTGTTTTATTCATGAAGTCTTTGCCCATTCCTATGTCCTGAATGGTATTGCCTATGTTTTCTTCTAGGGATTTTATGTTTTCAGGTTTTATGTTCCAGTCTTTAATCCATCTTGAGTTAGTTTTTGTATAAGGTATAAGGAAAGGGTCCAGTTTCAGTTTTCTGCACATGGCTAACCATTTTTTCCCAACAACATTTATTAAATAGGGAATCCTTTCCTCTTTGCTTGTCTTTGTCTGGTTTGTCAAAGATCAGATGGTCTTCTCAGAATTAGAAAATGAAACTACTTTGAATTTCATATGGAACCAAAAAAGAGCCCATGTAGCCAAGACAATCCTATGCAAAAAGAACAAAACTGGAGGCATGATGCTAGCTGACTTCAAACTATACTACAAGACTACAGTAACCAAAACAGCATGCATGGTACTGGTACCAACTCTGATATATAGATCAATGGAACAGAACAGAGACCTCTGTGTAACTCTTAATGTCAGTGAAAACTGTTAGCGATTGGCATAATAATCATGTAGGTACCTTTTTTAAAAGAAAGCTTTAAAGGCAAAGACCCGTTCTCCTTTTGGCGTGACTACATCTTGCTGGATAATATCCAAACAGACTTGATAATGATGAGTTATTGGATTATGTCGTCTTGCCAGTCAATTGCTCCAGTTTGCTCCAGAGCAGATAATCAGCTCTTTTCCTGTCACCAACATCTAGTGGAAAGCTACTTTTATTCTCAATTTCAAATTAATTTCAAGGATACAGGAAAATTCCTCATTTTCTTTGAGGAATTTAAAATATGTTGATGAAACCAATATAGTTTTGTTGTTCCTATTGGTGTTTTATTCTTGTTAGAGGGAGGAGGATGTAAATAAATGTAAATAAATTCTTTAAACCAATGGCTATCACATCAGCAGTAATACTGCCCCTTTCCGTCCTCCACCTGGAGGGCAATTGGAATTGGGAGGTCTTGCTACTATTGATGTCTACTGTTGACTGCTAAACATTCTTTTTCCTCCTCCTCCTCTTTTTTTTCTTTTGTAGAGACAGGGTCTCAACTCAGTCTCACCATGTTACCCAGGCTGATCTAGAACTCTTGGCCTCAAGCAGTACTCCTACCTCGGCCTCCTGAAGTACTGGGATTATAGGAATGAGCTACCACACCATGCCTAAATATTATAAGATACACATGACAGCTTGAAAACAACAAAGAATAATCTAACCTAAAATGTCAATAATGCCAAAGTTGAGAATTCCTGCTCAAAACATTTAAAAACAGTTCTGTGCCTTAATTTTCTTCTAAAAAAAATGGATAGCATAATAGTATCTATTGTTACAAGGATTAAATTAGTACATGAAAAATACCTAGAAGGGGACCACATTGTAAATATTAAAACTTTCAGTATTATTATCAACATTTTCTTCAATATTTCATGTTACACCAATTGAATGTTTTGTACTATATTTATAAATATAGATATTAAACTGAAACTTGTACATATGAATTATTCTTGAGGGCTCATGTTAGAATTTGTATCAAATTACAGTAACTATATGGTATTTTGTTCAACTAAGTACCATCTTTTCCTGTCTAGGTTCAAACTCTGACCTCTTCAAAGGCATATATCAAATATAAACTTTAAAAACTGCTTCTTAAAAAGATTCATGGCTACAACTGTGTGACTCAGTGGGCAGTGTTTCATGCAGACGAAATTATTTGGGCAATACGAGCAAGGCTTTGTTTTAAAAGCTGACCTATTTTCTTTCGGAACAACCCTACAGCAGCCAGAAAGTGAGAATGTTCTCAGTGTTACCTTCCGCAAAACACAATTTCTAAAATAACAAAAGATGTCATACAATGGTACTTCCTATAGCCCTCCTACAGTAGAAAAAGAATAACTACAAATGTGACCTTTTTTAAAACTATGTTTTACTTTTTAATATAATTTTCCTTGTATCATGAAATACACTCTTGATTTTCATATATATTTTTCCTTCAGAAATTAAAAACCAGCAACAATCTTGAGAATAAAAGACCTCAAATCAATAAACGGCTTGGAAAAAATCATCATCACAGTATGAAAAATCAGGAAGTAGCTCAAGTTTAGGGAAAAGAAATCAAATTTCACTTTGGAGGCTGAATTAACTGCACAGTTTTCTAGCCAAAGCTGTGTCATTTTAATTTAATTCACTGTGTTTGGAGCTGCCTCTCTGTGACTTGCTGTTGAGAGAGTGGTAGAAAGAAACTCAAATATATCACATTAATCAGTTCTATTCTTTAGTATCCTTTCCTGTTGTTTATAACCTTTTTGAGAAAAGAGACAACCTGCTGAAAAAGAGTGTGTTCAAGCAGAAGCATTAGGTTTACATAACAGTCCATTTCGATGAGTTTCTCTAACTGTGCATTTAACCACCCACAGGTGAAAGTGCTATGCTGATCTTCCCTAATTCAGACTAGCCTGTACATGCACATGGTAAGCATCACTTCTTGTTTAGAATGTCTACTAAAATTTAGGTCTCTATACTTTTAGGGAGAAAATGATTTGAATAGAGTTCAAGAAATAAAGGCTCTAAAACTTAATCCATCATGTTCTATATTTGAACATGAATATTTTGTAGGATGTAAGAAATATGTAATCAGGTTGAGGGTAAAAAGAATGTTTGTAATGCCTGGTAGGAGGGTAGACCAACTGATTTAAAACTCACGGATATTACAAAGAGAGCGCATTTGGTTGACTGGAATTTAGAGAAACACAGATGTATTTTTGTTATTTTTTTCTCACTTATAGAAAACCTTTTATTTTTCAACATCATTAATGGTGGAATTTTCTGTATATGCACTTGCTGTCACTTTTAAAAGTATAGCCTAATTGTATAACTATGTGATAAAAATATATGAGGAAAGCATGAATAAATCCAGTATGTAATATTATATCCCTGCTAATAATAGCATTCCAAGACTTTATTCCTATGGTAAACAGCTTTCCTGAACACTAATATATTCTAATGGAGAGGTTTACAGAAAACTATACTATAAAGGCAAATGTGCTTTGTAAAGAAAAGAGCAAGTTCCAATTGTAAAATAGGATGTTCATTGTCAGTATGTGATCCTCACAAACCCTTGTTTTATTCTAAAATTTTAATTGAAACTTTATTTCTAAAACCAATAGTGTATCCTGTTGTACATCTATATTGTCTCAAACAATGACATGAGTATTATATAACATTAGTTAGCCTACTGTGTAACTGTTATGACTGATATTTAGACCGCATTAATAGCAACAATTAATGGGTCGAGTACGGTGTTGGCTGAAATATGGTGTCTTTGGTTAACTGATGGACACTAGTTCTTGTACTTTTCTCTATGCACTGCTGCTCTGGAAGAGAGAGCTCTCAAGTGTGGCTTTCATGACTGAATCTAATAGTTTCACTATAAAATATTTATCACTAGGCAAGGTTCCTTGAAAAAAAAATTAACAGGACAGTGGCTCAAGCCTGTAATCCCAGCACTGTGGGAGGCTGAGGCGGGTGGATCATGAGGTCAAGAGATCGAGACCATCCTGGTCAACATGGTGAAACCCCGTCTCTACTAAAAATACAAAAAATTAGCTGGGCATGGTAGCGCGTGCCTGTAATCCCAGGTACTCAGGAGGCTGAGGCAGGAGAATTGCCTGAACCCAGGAGGCAGAGGTTGCGGTGAGGCGAGATTGCACCATTGCACTCCAGTCTGGGTAACAAGAGCGAAACTCCGTCTCAAAAAAAAAAAAAAAAAATTAACAGGATTCAGAATTAGTATCACAAATTCCCAAGTAAGGTCCAACCCATTGCACTGAAAACCTATGGAGCAAGAAGTTTCTAGGAGGTAAGGGAAGTCACAATTCTCACCAAGAAGAAAAACTGCAGAAAAATAATCATTTTCTGATATGTATATAGGTATATAATTCCCAATTTCCAATCTATTTGATTAAATCAAACCAGTAAAGAAATGAATCAAATTGGTGGTTTCAGATAATCACCAATCCTATTAAAGGTACAAGAGGAATTTAGAGACTGCCTAGATCTTATTCTTGTCTCCACTGTCTCAGTGAAGTTGCCTCAGTTGACATCATAAAGATGTCAAATTCATGGCTCACTATTTAATAAACATAAAAATTATAAACTGAAATCCAGTATGTGGAGGATGAATTTTACCTCCAGCACATGAATAACAAAGATAGTGAGACCCAATTATTCAACAATGAATACAAAGTGCCTCATATATGCATAGCATTTTCTGATAGGCATAAAATATGCTCAGTACATATCAAGGTATAATTGGTGGTTCCGACATGCAAATAATTTATTGTTCTCTCTCTGTTCTGAGGCAGATGAACAAATAACTCTTTAATACAAATAACAATGATGTTAATTCAAATAGCTTATTTTTCTCAGAATGGAACAATGTTCCTATATCTAGTACTTCATTTAAAATTCATCAACAGCATCCTTATCTGGAATGCAGATGCAGGTACTATTATTCAGAGTTAAGTGTCTGCTAAAAAAAATACTCATCTATACACTCATTTACCCAATCTGTACGTGGGAACACTGGCTTTCATGAATATGTAGGGCAAAGCTCAAATATCCCTGAAAACAGCCACTTTCACATTTCTTTAATGTTCTTTCCCAATTGATACCCTAGGCTATTACAAAAAATGACCATAAATCAGCTGTCTGCTTGGGAAAAAGGCAGACTTGAAAGACACTAAATTTTCTTCCATTTTTTTTTCAGCTGTTTAAAATGTATGCAGTAGTTCCAGAACCATCAAAGTGGGTTTGAGCAGAAGAACTCTGTCATGGTAAAGAAATCACATCTTACTCAATCTAACGTCCATTTTTATGTACATTTGATACTGGTTATCCTAACAGGCAAAACTCAAAGGGAAATATAGGAATGTGGAAATAACGTTACAAAAATACACTTGAAGTGAATTATCAGGAAAAGAATAGAATCAACTTTTTTACTAATCAGGAAATAACATCATTTTAGCAAACTTATTCAAAATGGAAAACCTACAAATAGGAAACCTGCTGTCAGGGAACTTAAAATTAAATTTATCTTTAAAAAGAACCATGTTTCGGCCGGGCGTGGTGGCTCAAGCCTGTAATCCCAGCACTTTGGGAGGCCGAGGCGGGTGGATCACCAGGTCAACAGATCGAGACCATCTTGGTCAACATGGTGAAACCCCGTCTCTACTAAAATTACAAAAAATTAGCTGGGCACGGTGGTGCGTGCCTGTAATCTCAGCTGCTTGGGAGGCTGAGGCAGGAGAATTGCCTGAACCCAGGAGGCGGAGATTGCGGTGAGCCGAGATCGCGCCATTGCACTCCAGCCTGGGTAACAAGAGCGAAACTCCGTCTCAAAAAAAAAAAAAAAAAAAAAAAAAAAAAAGAACCATGTTTCTTTTTACTATTTCTTTAAGCTACTGATAACCTCTATGCTCATTGCATTTCCATTTTTAGCCAAGGCAATGTCGGAGGACTGGCAAAATAATATGAAGTTTATACTTTCAGGAAGCCATTGAACAATCTATTTCTGAATTCTCACTAATCAGAATTTGGGGATGTAAGACCTCCAGAGACTGCTGACAATGGAGTACAGGTGCTGAAATGAGTGATTGACTGTGTTTCCCGTCTGTTGGTTTTGCTTTTGGACAATGTACTTTCTAAAATAATGTTGGTCATTTCCAAATTAAATAATTACTGACAGATGTTTAGAAAAGTAAATGTAGGCTTCCAGTTGTATCAGTATGAATATCTAGTCTTATGATGGATTAGTCACACAGGTTGAAATGAAAACTAGGGTTCTACCTGAATCAATATGACTATCTACTCCTATTAATGAACTGATGGAATAATTAATACATTAATTAGTTGCACAAGTTGAAATCAAAATCCTTTTTGGTAGAGAGGCCAAAATAAAAACAGACTTTACAATTGTAAAATGCCCATGATGGATAATTTCAAGTAGCATGACTCCAAAATCCAAGCTTTCTTTGTTGCCATGTTAGGGAATGAAAACATGCTTTAGTAAAGCAGTCATATATCTTTTTGTACTGAGCCAGGTCTTACAGATCATTAATCTAAGCTCTTCCTTTTACCTATTGAGAAATTAAAAATAGAGAATTAATTTTTTTGCAACAGTTATACTGCTGGTTAATGGCAAATCTGTGAGATTAGCCGACACCCAGTAGACTATGTTTATCTATTATCCCAGAGGACTTCTATTCATCCATTCATCTACCTGTCCATCCATCCATCCATCCATCCATCCATCCATCCGTCCGTCCATCCATCCAAAACCATCTTGTGCTCTACTAAATTTAATGTGATTTACAAAGATATGTGTTAAAATAAGTGAAAAGTTGCAAAGGTAGAGTACTGGATTTTAGATAAGTAACCACTCAAATCATCCTGAAGATATACACACAGACAGGAGTTGCATAGTTACAGCTACTGCACCATTTGATATTGCAACACATCACTTAACACTAAGAGGGGAGCACAATTAATGCTAGAGTTCAAATTTTAAAAATCCTATTATAGAAATTCAAATATTGACATAATTACAGTTATTTTGAAATGGAGTTAACCAGAAAGTTCTTTACTTGTGGCAATATTTTCTTAAATTATTGTTTTAAAGACCTTAAATACCATGCCCTCCATCTCTGTACCTAAATGCATAATTTTTTTGGTGACAGAATAAAATGCAAATTATTGAATCTTTTTCTGTCATTTTATCCCTTTGACTTAAAACACTGCAGGCTATGTTGGCTACAAAATTAACTCAGTGAACTCTCTGCTCTCTTCTCATTAAGCCACTGATGAAAATCTTTCCAACTTCCAAGGTCTCCCTTATTAACGACTGTCTTTACAACATAAGTGCTAATGAGATATTCATCTTTGTTTCTCTCACACAACTATCATTAGAGTTCTGTCAGATTACTTTTTATTACATCTTGGGAATAAGTACATGAAAGTGATCATTTACTAGCCACATTGGTGGTTTCTCCAAAAACAATTAAACATGTATTGATCTTCAGTCTTATTAACGCGATGACCTTAGAATTGAAGGTTCAAGATCAAAGATGTAGAAGAAGCCATATTTACCTTTGGATAAACAGCCAGTTATAAAACAAACTTTTCTCTGCTACTGGGTGGTACTATGACCAGTATCACCTTGATACACTTTAACTTGGGGATATATAAGAACTCACATCCCACACGATGCTTGGAGTATAGAACAGCAAGAATCATGGATGTGGCTGGAAATGAATTAGTTAACAGAAAGTGTATTTTCTGATTTTGATTTGATTCATGAGTTGAACACATGCAAGGTTCAGTACTGAGTGCCCCCAAATAAGCCAATATCTGAGCAGTACTGCTATGCTTGTATCTATCCGGTGGTGATTGAGAGTAAACATTATCTGGCTCAGATGTCACAATGTTACCTTGTTCATGTGCTGGAGGATCCAGTGTTTTCTAGTTCTAGTTAAACTGAAACTCCAAGCTTCTACACTTGACTCCTGCACTCCTTAGGGTGCACATTGGCTCATTAGTACATGTTTAAGATGTTGTACTGCTGAAACACCTCAGTTTAATTTATACTATGGTGATCAAAAATGCAAAATAAATACTATTCCAGAATTCAAGTCTCAGTTTTGGTTTTCATGAGCAGTACACATCATCTTGGACTGGTTTCTGTGTTCTAAACATAACATATGAATATATATATTATACATTTAAACATATGTATCTGTATATGTAACTAATTGTGTCTCACAGGATGTTAAGGGAGTCAAACTTGATATGTGTGAAGACATGGTGGAAAGTATAAAAGTGCTCATGATGTGGTCTTTATATAAATTATTACAGAGAAGAAATGGACACAGGGAGGGAAGCGTCACACAAGGGGGCCTGTCTCAGGGTGGGGGACAAGAAGAGGGAGAGCATTAGGACAAATATCTAATGCATGCAGGGCTTAAAACTTAGATGATGGGTTTATAGGGGCAACAAATCACCATGGCACATGTATACCTAGGTAACAAACATGCACGTTCTGCACACATATCCCAGAACTTAATAAAATGAAAAATATTATTATAACTAATAAGAAATTATTTATGTCCCTCACATGACACTATAAAGGAGAGCTCTGGATAGTTCTTGAAGTGGGCAGCCAAATGTCCATTTAACTGAAAACATTTTATTTTCATGTCCTGAAGTCCTCTTGTTCCTCAGTTGAATAAGATCTGTATCTCTCACTTACACTAGCCCCTCACATAGATGCTGTTATTGGGCTGCTGCTTATTATGCCAGCATTGGATTCATTGCAGCATTGCTTATTTAGGGCATATGTGTGGATCTGACTAGTACCAAACAATGCTAATAAAAGGAGAGAAAGAAAAAGTGGGGGGCGGAGCGAGACACTGATTCCCTAAGTGTAATTCATGCATGACAATGCTCCTTACAATAGGAGTGGTTGTATTTGTAGTTATAATATGATGTTGCCAATGGTTTGTCTTCTATGTGAATTAATAATATGCTAATCAACTTCCGTAAGAAAATAAGCAATATTTTCTTAGTGCATTAGACTAGTGGACGTAATTGCCTTTCCAAATCATCTTGATCTAAAAGCATGAAGACTGCTTAGTGATATGTTTTATTTTATTTCATATGCTGCTTTTGGGCAGAGTTTGTGTTTTATGCCCCAAGGACATTGACACAGGAATTCACTAGAGTTGATTTAAAATGACATAATCACTCAAAAACCTGGTTTATATTCTTAAAACATCTGCATGAATAAAAGTATTTTTTGAAAATAATTATGCTATGAAAAATAATCATGAAAATATAATTTTGTTACAATTGAGGGATTCATCTTGACCTTAAAAATAGAAGAAATATTATACATGACACTTGAATTTGCTAGAATCATCGCATTTTAAATAATGTACTTCTTGATGGTCCTCTACTCTAAGCTCACTACATTTTTTGTTATGAAAAAGTATGATTGTTCCAATTGCTCATTTATACCAGCTAATTAAAATTTTAATATAAAAGTGAGCAAGTACAGATTAATTTTTAGGTATACAACTCTTAAGAGTAGGATATGAGAATGGTGGCAAAATCTTTTTCAAAAATTTTGTCTGCCTTATAACATCTCTAGAAGTGACAATAAAACTTTCTATCTGGCTTTCACATTATACCCCATGGCTGGAAATGTATAATAGAGAAATAGCAAAATGTAACATTATCTTTAAGTGAATGAGAGAATGACTGAAGGTTAGAAGGAAGACAAAGCTAAAAAAGTCTTGCAATAAGTTGGTCTTCCTGTTTTTATGAAGCATTGGTGTCCTTCAAGAAGGCAGTAAGATAAAGCCTACTCTGTGGAAGGGACTGAGAAAAACGTAGTTAACTATCTTTTTTTTCTATATAATATTCCTCAAGTCTATCTCTTACAAACTCTTTTGCAACAGTTTTAGATTATAAATGATTTTAGTTAGTTGCAAAAGAAAAGTATTGCTTTGTAATATTTTCCTTCAAAATCTAACTACAGGATGAAAGCTTTATCTTCTTCCTGAAATATATTGCATGAATTTTAGGATTGGCTGAGACCAGCCATAAAATTCATACCAAGAAATAAGTGCAAGACAGCATGCGCGAATCAAATGTATATCTATTGATTCTTCCAGCATTCATTCATTCATTTGTACTCATTTGTGGACTGTTTTCATTTAATAAAGAGTCATACAGGGAAGGAATAAAAAATACAATTTTCTGACTCAATATTAGAATATTATGTAATCTAATTTTGGGTTTGAAGACAGCATCTGTCATTTTATGAATTAGCATTAATCTTTTACACATGCATTAAGTGTTCACATTGTATATTTAAGGTTGCATCCCCAGGGCCTGCCATAGTACCTAGCATATAAGTGATAAATATCTGGCCAATGAGTCAGAAATGGTTCCAGCTAATATAATTGGAAAAATAGAAGTGATTTGATAGGAAAAGCCCAACATTATAAATCACCTCACCATACTAGGCAAAACAAAAGAACCTTATACTTTTACAAAAACATTTCCAAATGCAAGAGATCGACAGAACCAAAGATGCTCTATGTTCCCTGATACTTGATCTATCAGCTGATTAGAAAAAGTATCAATTTGAAAAGCAGGAAGAAGCATGGTCATGTTAACATTTTTGGAAATGTGACTGCTGCCACCATTCTTTGTAAGGCAATCAATTCTCCTTCATTTCTACAACTAATAAATGGTGCCAGTGTTAACTTTTCTCCTTTTTCCTTTGATTTTATTTTTTTCATCTCTTTTTATTTCATTCGTAGTGTCCCAACTCCCAGAGTTACTACCTCAGGAAAAAAAGATCTCACATTGCCAGAAAAGCCCAAAGAAAAAATGCTGTTTCATCCTAACCACCACTCTGTATCACCTTAGGTCCATGCATAAAATTAGGGAAGAGAATGGCATGCTCTCTTCCAGTTATTATTATATGATTCCATAAGTCAAAGAAATCTGGAAATGTTTCCATGAGTAGAAATTTATGATAAAGGAGATAATCGTTTTGACTGTGCTAAAATACTTTTTGATACAAGGAAGGTGACGTGTATGTAACTGTTGATTTGAGATATCATGAGCCCTGACACTTGACTTCTAGTTCGCCAATTTAAATTCCTAAGCTGCCTACATTCTATCAGGATAATTTGCCATATAATCATGTATGGGTGGGGGAAATTGGCAGCTTTTAATAGTCCTCAAAGGTAATTCCTAAGAGAGGTCAGTTGGGACTGATGAAATAGTGATAGATGCTAAGTAACCAGACAAACCTGTTTTGAATTGGAAAGTGGAACTTCAGGGTGTAACAAATGCAGACCCTGTGTGAGCAGCAAGTTGCTTTGTCCACTGCTGAGCATGGAAGGAGCGTGAATGTTGGAGCTGAGCAGACTGGACTTACTTAAATCCCAGCTCTGCCACTTCCTAGCTGTGTAACCTGGGCGAGTTCCCCAAGTTCTCTGGATTCTTTTCTATGTAAAAGTGAAGTTGTGTACATCTATTTTGCATGAGTATTATTTGTATTAAATTACCTAGACCTAGATAGGCATACTGTCTAGGACTGTAGCTGGAATATGGAAGATATTATTGTATTACATAGATACAGCTGGCTTTCAAAATGAATGGCTCTGTAGACATTTTCACATTGTTCTCACTGCAATATGGAAATTAAGGTTTATTCCTAGCACGGGCCTTCCTAATCTTCAGAGACAAATACTCCCTTCACAAAGTACAATTTTCTCACCTAAATTCACACTTCCATGTTTAAATACTCTATAAACAGAGCAAATTATATGTTTATGATAGGACAGTGCTCATAAAAGCACCTCAAAAATCACATTATCAGTGTATTGAAAATACAAGGAGCTTCTCTTCTCTCTAGCTACATGATGTAACCAAGCAGTTGTCAAATCATATTTGGAGGCTCTTTGAATTATGTGCTCTAGTTCCCTTTTAGGTAAAGAGAGGCAAACCCTGAATTGGTATGGTCAGGTGTGCGTCAGATATGCAGTATCAAATTACTGCACTGCACTGCACTGCTCAGGAGGGACTTAGAAATATATCCCAGTCTCCTGGCTCTCCATCCAGATGGCATCTTATGTTTTCTACTACTCCCAGTTTCGCATTTGGGTATGAGGCAGACAAAAATTTACTACTTTTCCCAAGTTTCTCATATGTGACTTGTCTTTTGCAATTCTGCCCTGTGTCTTACTGAAATTTTAAGCAAGGCTTCTGAGAAATACTAGGGCATGGTGCCATCACTCATAGCTGCCAGACTGGAGAGCACTCAGTGGCTGGTGCAAAGCTCAGTAAAAACCAACTGAAGAACACAAGCACAGAAAAAGGACAAGAATTTTGCTAATTGTCTTCTTTGAGAATGAGGAACTTCATTAGAGAACTTGCCTCTCTGCAAACATTTCATGAGATGGCATCTGCTGTTGAACTCTTCCTGCAGGTATTTCAGTGTTTTATTTTACATGACATTTAGATCTCTAAGTGATCAGACATATCATCTCTTGGATAGCTTTCACTTCACCAGCCTTACACTTACAGTCTGTCTCACTCAGTTCTGACATGTTTCATTGAAGTTGTGATCATTCCTCTGCCATCTGGGTTTGTCCTTTTCCTTCCTGCACACCTCTACAATTCCTGCCTGCTCTCTTCCCTTCATTATGATTGCTTAGATGCCTACTGATTAAGGACAAGAAAGAACCCTATTCAATATAAATATACCTTCTATCATCATGAGAACTTACACAGTTGTAGTTTTTTAAACAGATAATTCAGAATACAAACTTTTCTTGATTATATCATTGTCCTTTTGTGAGCACTAGGTCCAGAAACAGTGATCTCAAAGAGTATCACTGACTCTTCCCCATAGGAACCCCAGTTGCTCGTTTACTTTTCAGTCTAGGAACACTCAGTCAAGTTTTTCTCTTTTGTCAGACTTTATAGATCTATTTTTTTCCTTACAGTTTGCCATTTCAGATCTGCTTTGAGCTGGAAATCCAGATAATCAAGGTTCTCTATCTTGGGAAATGAGAAATTGGCTATAAGGAAAAAGGTGTCAGAGAGGTTCTTAAATGAGAAAGCCCAGGTGCACCAGAGCACTCACTCAAGGCTCACAGCTTAAAATACTCAAGACCTGTTGGTTGCTTCCAAATGCAAAGTTCTTTGTGATGGTAGTGACTCTCCCAGTAATATTTTCATTAAAATTTTACAAATAATTTATTTGTAAGTGACTCTCCCTGTAATATTTTCATTAAAATGTTCAAATAGGTTTTTCTTATTTTACTTAGTCCAGGAATCCTTACTGAAACAAGTTTCCACATTTCTAAATTTCTGTTTTCCAAGAGCTATTCAAACAGAAGCCAAGCCTCCTTTTGTGTTCCACTGAGTTAGCTGGGAGGGAAATGGAGATGAAGTAATATAATAAGAAAGGTGGCTGTCTTACTGTCCTTGACTACTTTTTGTTACCTGAAAGACTTGAAGGTACAACTGGCTTGTATTTTTATGTAGAACCTGATGCAGCCATGTAGGCATCCAGCTTTAACTATCCAGAGTGAATGATTCACCTGGTATACCCTGAATAGAGAGAGAGAGGTGCTCTCCATGGTAGTATCTTTTTGGTTTCCTAGGACCAATTCTTTGCCTGACAAATTGAGGAGTCCTGGTACAGGTTATGGGATCTTACAATGCTGCTTCCCAGCAATCTGCTGCATGTGTAGTCACTGGAGTTAGACACACCCAAGTTTAAATCTGTACTCTACCATTTAGAAGTGGTAGAACCTGGGTGATTTATTTAACCTCTCATTTGTAAAATGGTAGGGATGCAGTATCAATCTCTGCAGTAGTTGTAGGAATTAAGAAAATCATGACAGATTATATACTTAATATTATTCCTTTTACATGATAAACTCAAATATTGGCTATTATCACCTTAATTATTATTTTCTAAGAAATACATATGTTTTCTCCAGCATGCTGAGAATAACATGTTTCTTATTAAAGTGGGCAAAACTCCAGTATCCTAATATTCACAAGAGGTAGAATATCCACTTTTGTCCTTGCCTAGCATATTGTGAAGTGGAAGGGGAAAAAGCCAAACAGTGCATGAAGAATGCAAATTTATTTTGTTCGTGAATGTTCTATTTTGCTTTTTGACTTTTAAACTCCATCTTATTTCAAAACATAGTCCCAACCATTTCAAAGAATTTTTTGAATTGGAAAGCCCTCTTTCTTTTGTTTCATAATAAGCTAACTGCAGGTGCAAACTCGAGGGAGACCGACCTTGGAAATTTTAAGTATGTTGCCATGGCAATGGTTTGCAAGAATGTGTATGAGTTTCATCTTGGCTCTCAAGCATTCAACCGAGTTCATATGTGGAGGTTCAAATCACTAGGCACATAATGTTTGCCATTCATTGTGTCTTGAACGGTTTGGAAATAACTGTCTCTGTAGCTTATAGGTACCAGAAACCACAAAATTCTACTTATTTATTTATTTATGCAAATGTAGAGATCTAGTCATTCATGTCTGCTCTTAGGTGGCCCATCTCACCAGTTTGGCTGCTCTAAGAGAAGCTGTACACATAAATTCAACACTAATCATTTTTACATTATGGCAGACACAGTTGTACTCCCAATATGGAATAGCTATAAAAATGTTCTGCTGAATATCACATTAATTTCCTCATTCAAATTTGACAGATCTCTCAAGCAGCATGATAATTATTTAAAGATATTGCATTAAAGCAAAATTTCAGTCTAATGAATTGTGGAAGGTCTCCTTAAGACCTTAAGAGTCCCACACATGTACACGAATGTTCATTGCAGCACTGTTTACAATAGCAAAGACCTGGAATCAACCCAAATGCCCATTGGTAATAGACTGGATTGGAAAAATGTGGCACATATACACCATGGAATATTATGCAGCAATCAGAAATGATGAGTTTGTGTCGTTTGTAGGGACATGGATGAATCTGGAGAACATCATCCTCAGCAAACTGACACAAGAACAGAAAATGAAACACCGCATATTCTCACTCATAGGTGGGTGATGAAAAATGAGAACACATGGACACAGAAAGGGGAGTACTAAACACTGGGGTCTATTGGGGGGAAAAGGGGAGGGCCAGTGGGAGGGGGAGGTGGGGACGGATAGCCTGGGGAGAAATGCCAAATGTGGGTGAAGGGGAGAAGAAAAGCAAAGCACACTGCCATGTGTGTACCTATGCAACTGTCTTGCATGCTCTGCTCATGTACCCCAAAACCTAAAATCCAATTAAAAATTAAAAAAAAAAAAGACCTTAAGAGTCTCATCCTATAGTGTAGGAAAGAAAGTAAAAGCATACAAGTCCAGTCATTAAATCAACACTACCCTCCCCAGAAAAAGCACCAGCCCCAGCACTACCAACAAAAGGACATGCAAAAGACATCATTTTATCACACTACCTCGATGGCTCTTAAATGGTTCAGTTAATGCTTCTAAATTCCAAAAGATGCACACTGAACTCATGCTTCATTGACAAAAGAGGCAATGATTCTTGACTAAAGCACTCTTTTCCCCAGAAATGGAATCCACAAAACACTATAATGGGGAAGTTTTAAAGCTCTCTATCTGTTGGGTACAGGAGATAATTATTAACAAATTGTCTTCAAATTACAAGGCTTTTTTTATGGAAAATGAGTAGTAAATATCAGTTTCTTAATTACGTAAATTATTTATTTAGTTGAAATCCAGCAAGAAAAAGCTGGATTTCTCACAGTGTATGTTCTTCAGGTTTCCTATCAAAAACTTGCTGCAAATGATTCATCATCATACAGAATGCCCTACATAAAACAAGGCCACAGGGGACCGCAGTATCTCCTGCATTTTGTTACTGACAGAACCCTTCACAAAGGCATTATTAGGTACCAAACCCTGGCAGTTATTTAAAATTCATTTCGCTGCTTTAACTTTGACAAAGTGCACAAATGCACACACACGCACACACACACACACACACACAGTCACTATCTCTCAATCTCTGGTACTCCTTGCTGTAACATCTTGTTGATGTACTTTAAGACCACAGTAGAACTTTCCTCCCCTCACCCTCCCTTCTAAGAAGCTTATACCAATGCTGGAATTAAACACAATAATTAGCTATGCAAACTGTCAACTGTATCTAAAAAGAAAAACAACCCAGAAAACACAACAATCAGCGGTTTCAAGCCCTAACAAGAATCTGCATTGAATTCTCATTTAATTTAAACAAAAATAGATTAGGCCTTTTGAAAAATATTCAGTGAAACTTCTATGGAAATAGGACAAATTAGCCAAAGGGTCTTTATATCTCTAATTTCTAGGATGCTGACATAATAGAACAGTCCAACACTCTTTCCAAATAAATGCTGTTCTTCTCTTTAATAGCCAGATTTACTTCTGAAGGTGAGGAGCACCAAAAATATTTCCAAAGTGGATATGAAATGGGTTAGTGGATCTAATTATATGCTGTGACACCCCAGTTCCCAACTCTCCCCCCACAACCTGACCCTAATCATTTTATCAATGGTAATTAAAATATAAAGGGAAACTATAAGGGAGAAATAATTCTTGAAATATCTGGTGTGGCTCAGTGTGATGGCACACACCTCTAGTCCCAGGCACTTGGAGGAGGCTGAGACAGGAGGGTCACTTGAGTCCAGTCTGGGCAACACAGTGAGACCCCATAACTAAAAAAAGAAAAAAGAATCTGGTGTTTTTGGTATGTGAAAGGGAGGGAGTAGGTATGCAAGTCTTTGGGTGGAGAGTATTGATTATATAATTTGTAGCTGAATTTTTGAGTTTCTTCATAGATATCAATCAATTGCCTGCTCACCTTTTGGGAATTATGCTGAGTTCTGATGAAGCAGCAAGGATTATCTCTATGACACAGACACCTCGAATACTACTCTAATGCTTCCATTGACTGTTAATGTTTTCTTAATCCATTTGCATCACGTAATAGAAATCTGAATTTTTTTAAAAATTGAGAATTGTAATGAAATAAATCAACTCAACTCTGTAAAAGTTTTGTTTGCTTCAAGTCTTTTATCTTTAAACTTGCTGAATAACTGCCTGCTGTAAAATTGGGAATATAATATATAATGCCTGAAACTGGTATAGAGTAAGACACAGTAATCTAAGATTTGACTAAGGGTTCTAGCAGCATTCTAACCTATTGATGTGGGGCAAGTAACTCCCCATCCTAATATAAGTAGGTTAGAGTAGATGACCTTTCACATCTCCCTTGCAGTGATGGAGAGTAACACAAGAGTCCTTGGTCATGGTAGGGGTAAATACCCTGATTGTGGTGGTGGTTACAAGAAACTACACATGTGTTAAAACTGCATAGAGTTACACATGCACACATACAAACACAAAAGCACAAATGAGTGCAGGCATCACTGGCATAATCGAAATAGGGTCTATGATTTGTACCCCGTCAACATTCTGCTTTCGATACCGGACTATAGGTAAGCAAGATGTTAACATGGCAACGAGGTTGGTTGAAGGGTAGAGGGATCTCCTTTTATCTTCCTCTGCAACCTTCTGTGAATCAATAATTTTTTCAAAAAATTAGAAATACATAAATACATAATACATACATATATAAGTATAGTAATCTATTTCATGAAATGGCTTGACAGAGATAAAATGACAACATATAGGGCCTGATGCTTTATCAATGGAACGAGATTAATTGGTTACGTACAATTCACTTTTCTGCTAAAAATTATAGTTGTTCTCTAAAATAACTATTGTTTTTAATGTAGTTACAATATTGACTATTTTACCATTACTCAAGGTAAAGATATTGTCATGTGTTATTACTAGTGAACACCATTTTTGTCTACTTCTTTGTCACCTCTGAATATTAAATCCTAGCATTAAGACATGAAATCACTAAAAATTTCACCACCAAACAATTAGGCACTTGATTTAAAAGAGAAAATGGCAGGTATGGTGGCTTATCCCTGTAATATCAGCACTTTGGGAGGCCAAGGAAGGACGATCACTTGAGTTCAGGAGCTCCAGATCAGCCTGGGCAATATAGCAAGACCTCATTTCTAACAAAAAAAAAAAAAAAAAAGAAAAGAAAAAGAAAAAAAAAAAACCAGCCAGGCAAGGTGGCTTGTGCCTATAGTCCCAGCTACTCAGGAGGCTCAGGCAGGAGAAGCCTGGAGCCCAGGATGGACACTGCAGTCAGCTATGATCGTGAAACTGCACTCAGCCTGCACAGCAAAGTAAGAGCCTGTCTCTAAAGAAATGAAATATATATATATATATATATATATATATAGAAGAGAAAATGAAAATACAAATAAAACTGACAAAACAGGAAATATCACAGATTCACTAAAAATTAAATTTCCATTATTTATTTCCTGAGGCTGCTGCCATTTCTGCCCAATTAGCTATCCCTACAATGTGTAATCTTATTTTTCAATCCACAAATCCTGCAAAATTCTTATTTAAGAATTCAGTTGTGCTCAATATAATTTGTTTTAATGTCACAGAATTCAGTGAATTTTCCTGACTTCCATGAGGTCTAAAAATAATGGCTAGTGACTTAGAAATTTTATTGCTATGTATTGGCTTCCAAATTTGCCTTTCTAGTGGCAGGAATGGACAGAAAAAGACAGTAGATGCCACTAGCAGAGTTCTGGTACAGGCAAAGCAGAAGGAAAGAGGCAAAGCAAACAGGAAATAATTAAGAAAGAGAATGAGCAGAAGGAAGGAGAAAAGCTAAGAAAAGAGTTCCTCCACTTATGTTTGGGGGATAGCAGGGTATGTCTGTCCATTTTACAATGGACATCTATGATACAGCTATTTGACATTTAGGAAAGTAGACTGAATCTCCCACGAAATGAGATGGGAAATAAGTCTTGATTTCAGTATTCTAAAAAGGGCTTAAAAGAAAAGAAGTAAAGGACTTTACTCCTCCAAAACACCAAACCTTCAGACACAGAACAGAAATGTGCCATTAGAAGAGCCCTCCCACCCCCATCCTTGAATATCTTCCACCAAACAAAACAAGGTGAAACAAACTCAGGCAGTTTCTCAATCCCTTTAATTAAAATGTCTAAGAATGGTAAGTTAAATGACAAATCTCTTTCAGAACCCATTAATACTTTTTCTAGAGCTAATACTATCGGTAAATTTTAAATAGTGGGAGGAATTATTATAAAAGAATAAAATATGTAACAGATGCTGAATCAGTCATATGTCACAGAGCTGCTGTAACAAACCCAGGCATGACAATGAAAAGAGCTGGCTGAGAAGTTGTGAGGCCACACACCTCACAACTCCTCACCTTCTCTCTTTCTAGTCCCACAGAAGCACTGTGCTTCTAAAGCTTCAAATCCTGAAGTTCAGGGAATGCTTTAAAGATAAAGTGTTTAAGCGAACTATTTTCTGGAAGCCAAGTCTATCATTATAGGATTATATTAAAAGCTACACTTCTACTGTACATATTAATTTATATTCCAAACTGCTGGTTTTCCAGAGCATCCATTGAATTCCGGTGGGAAGTAAACAGTCTCTGTTTAGATTCTGATGACAAATTAAAATGTAATCACTACATCTTCCATATATTAAAGAGTCTTCAGTGGGTGAAGACTTTCAATTAAGGCTCCTTCCATATATTAAGAAGCCTCACAAAGTGCTGGGATTGTAGGCATGAGCCACCATGCCTGGCCTCAAAGTTCTAATTATGTTTACCTGTCTCTCAGAAGAACTTTTTTTTTGCTAAAGATTTCTAATTATTATAAACATCAGCAAGCTGTATGTGGGTTTTGTTTTATGAGACAGAGTCTGGCTCTGTCGCACAGGCTGGAGTGTAACTGTGCAATCTCAGTTCATTGCAAGCTCTGCCTCCCAGGTTCAAGCAATCTCCTGCCTCAGCCTCCCAAGCAACTGGGTTTACAGGCACCTACCACCATGCCCAGCTAATTTTTGTATTTTTAGTAGAGATGTGGTTTCACCATGTTGGCCAGGCTGGTATTGAACTCCTGACCTCAGGTGGTCCACCCTCCATGGCCTCCCAAAGTGTTGGGATTATAGGTGTGAGCCACCAAGCCCAGCCTAAGCTTTTATATACAAATTGTAAACAGCCATAAAAATAATTTGTCCTACAGAACTAACCTTTTCTTCTTAATATAGACTTTCTCCTCCACATTTATAGAAAAATGCTTACAAAACCTTGTTCTCAGAGGATCTCATTTGGCATTTTTGAAATTTATTTTTCCACAAATCTTTATCAGTGATAAGAATGTTTCTCAGACTGTGCTGTCAATTGCTTATGTCACCACTTTCCTCCCCTCTTCATTAGAAACCACAGTGTACTTCATTTCTTTAAAAAAGAATCTGACACTGATTTGGGGAAGGACTTTTAGTCCAGAGTATGCAGCACTCTATGAAATATTTATTGATATAAAGCCTAAAAATATACAGAGTAGGGACAGCATTCACATGGACAATTATTTAGTAGATTCAGCTGGTGTGATTTTACACCACAGTGTTCTTATGATTATCAGAGAGAATCAAAGTTTCTTGACATATGGTAATAAATATTTTCACCTACAATGAATAAGTTTGCTCTTTTGGCATTCGTTACATAAAAAATAGATTTAAAAATCATTCGAAATTAGCAAAAGTAGAAGTTTGGGAACACAAGGGTCATAAGCAGTATAGGGCGTCATACTGTGGGTTTCACTGAAGTGTGCTTGCTACAACACTGAGAAAATTTTCCTCATTTTCAAGATAAAGAGATGTTGTTATTTCTCCCTATTATGTTTCTAGGATTCCAGATGAGCAGCTGTATTTTTCATTATGGAAATGGAAAAGGAGTTTGCTCTATAATTAATGCTAGACATGACAATTTTTTGTACACTACCTTCAAAATGAAAATCTCATAAGAAAATCCCAGTTGCTAATTCATCTCAAAATCCAGGTGAGATAATTCAACAAAATGAAAAGCAGCCTGTTCATTAGACCAATTTTCTTTAAAGCATTTCTTTTTTTTTTTTAAAGGAAACACATTTATTCACACTCCAAAGTCACAAAGTATTAGAGCTGTGAACTCCTCACCTTACAAACAAGGAAATCAAGTATCAGAAGATTAAGTCATTAAGTCTTCACCAGTAGATGTAGAATTTTCTCCAGTACAATGTCTTCACATAAATCAATTAAAAGAAAATGTTCTGAAATTAGATAAGCTCCAAAGAGTAATCTATTCACCTGGAACATGCTGAATTTGAGGTGTACTAATAGCAGTTGTAAGGGTAGATCTGAAGCTGAGAAGACAATTCTGCATTGGGGATTGTATAGATTTCCCAGAGAAACCAAAAGAAAAAAGGAGATTCTGACCAACTCCAGAAAAAATCTAACATTTAAAAGGGTAAAAGAAAAAACAGGCACAAACAAAGAACTGCTTTCCTGTTAATTGTTTTTACTCCTAAAATATTTGATTGAATGTTTCTGAGTGGAAATCTGAGGAGCCCAGAGAAGAGGATTCTCTTAGGCAATTGGTGGGAGTAAGAAATTTTGGGACATCTCACCATCGCACTCAGTGGCATCTATGATACAAGAAGTAAAAAAATAAATCACTTTCAAAAGTGATTCACCTTAAAAAGTGATTAAAATTAACTGAATGTTAATTTCTTAGTATTGACAAATGTACAATGGGTTATATAACATATTCACATTAGGGATAGATGAACAAATAACTCTCTAAAATATATTTACAACATTTTTAGAATATCAAATTGTTCTGAATTAAAATATTTATTTTCAAAATAAAAAAGCATGCTGATCTGATTAACTCCTATATTATATATAAGATGACAAAACTGTGGTAGTTATAAATACATTCTCTTAAAAAAAAAAGATGCAGATACATTCAACAAAGAAAAAGAAATACAACCACAACCCGAACAAGCAACCTACAAATCCCTCCCCGCTTCTGCTGTTTATAGACATAAAACAGGTATTGTCCTGGTTTGAATGGCATGTCTTTGAAAATATCCTCCCATTTTCAAGTTTCAAATAAACTAAGCATACGGTTTTCTACTTAATCTCATCAATTTAAACCTTCATATCGCTTCCTAAAGTACTGCAAAAAGTTGATGCATCATTGAGGGATTTGCTAAATAGAGTGAAATAGGCTGAAGTCAGTATTTATTTAATTATTGTAGGAATCGCGTTCTGTTTAAAATGACACCATCTCTTGCAATTGAAATCTTACTGGCTATGTGGAAAACTAGAAAGTCAGGAATCTAGAAAACACTTGTTGCAGTGGATTCCTTTAAACAGTGACCTGAGCTTACTTTTCTCTAGCTTTTTTCTTTTTTTTGAGATTTTTTAAAGCAATCAAGAGCTACCCAGTTTAATGTTTTATACCTAGGTATCACTGCAGTCAGTTTTAATGAATGGTTCACAAAATATTCCATAATTATTCACCATATTTTAAGCTACTTACTGAGAAAATAATAGTATTGATAAGCATTCCTGTACCAGGAGTAGATGGTATACATAATTACTATCACTTATTCAAAATTGTTGCACCTAAGGCCAGATACTCGCTTATGCCCATACCCCTCCACACTTACCCAGTAGCTCCATCCCACCAAAAAGAAAAGATAATTAAGAGCTAGAGAAGGAAGTAGAATCAGTCAAACAAAGAATTCTTGCCAGAGCAATTTATAAGAACACTGAGTTATATATGAGGGTCTGAGACAGTTAGGCAGTTATGCCAAAGTGTACAATTAATTTTTCCTAAAGGAAAACACTTTGCAACAATGGCTAATTTTAATGAATAAAAAGAATGAATACACACTAAATATGCAGATGACTTTTAAGCAAAAGTTGCATCCATTTTGCATTATTTTTATTTTTCATAAAGCACAAAAACTGGCTTTTAAGAAATCAATATGTTGTCCTGAGAACATGTAGAACAACAGGAAACAACCCCCTTGACTGATTTTGAGACAAGCTACTTGGGTCTTCTTCTTGATATTCTAGTACCCTCAGCGTCTGTAAGGCCATTTTAGAGGCGGGTATTGACACTAAGATATGGGTAGCCCACCTGAACTGACCTGATTTTGTGTTACCTTTTATTTGTGACTGCATAACAAGTGCTGCTTACACAAACACAGGAAACATGGCAGAACAACATTAACGTATCTCCTTGAATCACAATGAAGTCTCCATTCTCCTAGCTGCCTTGAAATGTATAGAAGACAATGAACAAATATATATTAAGTAATACTATATGGAAAAATAGGGCTTCAGTGCTCCCCTAGTTTTATAGGTATTTGTCCTGATTCCTCAACTGGACTTTTAAGGCAGCAAGTGTATCATTTTCCTTTGCATAACCCATGACATATAGCAGAGTACTGGCATAGATGCAGTCATCCAATAGATATTTTAACAGATCTTAACAATGTACGGAAGCTCTGAGAAGGGTGCTTAGTAATTGCTTATATATTTTATTTTCAACACTCTGGAAAGAGATAGCACAATTCCTAAAGGCTAAGAAACCTCTTGGCAAATCCAAGAGTAGCTATTCCCTACCAAATTTTTGGCTTGCTATATGTACTCTTAAGCCTTTTATTTAATAGCTATATATTTAACTGTATTTTATATAGACACATATTTTATACACATGTGGTCCCACTACAAACCTAAAGGGTAGATGATCCACTCAAATCTATTTGTGCTGATAGAGGGAGCCATGGTATGTAATTAAAACAACAGTTTTTAAGCCAATGAAAGGTAAGTGGTCCAGAAAGTACATCTAATCATGCAAGATAATCCATTATGTAGACAGTTTATACATGGAAAATTGAGAGTTGACTCCCAAGGCTATACATATGCAACTTCAAAATAAAGCACTTTAAAAAAATCAAAACTCTATGTAAAATTTTTGATCTGACAATAAAATGGTTTTGAAGTCAAAATGGCAGCCTTAGTTATATATATATATAATATCTTATATATACATTTTATTTTATATATGTAATCTATACATTTGCATATATTTTTTTCATTATAAATAAAATCATTTCATTGGATGATTGATTAGGAAAGAATTTTGCCTTTGATACACTCTCCTATCTAATTACTAACCAGGACCAACCCTGCTTAGCTTCTAAGATCAGATGAGATTGGGTACATTCAGGGTGCTATGGCCATAGACTGAGATAGTCCTGCAGAATTTTCAACTTGAATGATGTTAAGTCAGCCAGGTAATGCATTTCCCCATGCTTTTAAGCCTTCACTTTACCCATGACTTTACTATTAGATTTAGGCTATGAACTTACGTCATCATGTTTTTCATCAAAAATCTGAAATAGGCTTAGAGCCAAGATGGTGGAATCCTATGAGACTCATTACACTTTAATAAAAAAGCAAGGGAACCAACAGTGAGGGCATAGAGACTTCAGAACTAATTTCTTTTGGGAACTGACTTATTTTGGCTCCCCCAAATAATATTCAAGTCATTCCCACCATGATATATAGCTTTTGTCTTCAAGGTAATGAATACTTAAAGTAATGGAGACTTTATAATAAAAGGTTTTACATTATAGTTATGGAAAAATAGGACAAGTATTTGAATGTTTTTATTCCCAAGAAAGTGAATTGTGGGTTGGCACACAGATCAAAAAATATAGCATAACATTGAGACAAAAAAATGTATCATTGATTTTTGGGAAATAATTCTGAGGTAGTTACTAATGGCTAATCAAATGAATTAAAATAAAGGTGAAAATTTGAGGAGCAAATGGAAATGGCCAGTGATAATTCACAGTTTATGATGCAAAAATATAAAATATCTCATGTATTCTGCTTTCTAATAGTTATTACACAGTTTGAAGTCATACTGTCTTTAATTTGCTAAAAGACCCTAGAGATATCCCTGAATGCGTAACTGTCTGTGACTCTCTACAATTATTCTGTGTACTGGAAATTCCCTACCTACTCTACAATATTGTCCTTAGCTCCATTGCCTATGCTAGATAGATGAAAGAAGGAGGCCTTCAGGAGATTCAAATATCAGCTGTCAATTAAATGTAAATAAGATAGCAGAAGATAAAATCAGTCTTTCTGGGTCAATACTGGTAACTTCAGTATAAATTTAAAAAATTTAAATGCTAAAGAACGTATAAATCTAAACTTGGTATTATTATACTATCTTGAATTTACAAAATACTTATTGTTTATGTTTAATAATCTCAAGTTCTGCAACAAATGGAATGCTATCTTTTTCTATCTGTTAGTGTTTGAGTCCATAAACCACAGGCAGAGCAGCAGAGGAATAAAACACTGAGAGCCAGAGAAATGGAAGGTGAAAGAGGAGACTAAACAATAAAAGGCACCACTTGATCTAAGTATAATTAAATATTCATTAAGGCTGTTCACCTGTGGATTTTGTAGTGCTCGTAATACTAGAATTAAGAGCACTAATTTAGATAGGGTGAAATCTCATTTAAATGTCATTTTCTAAATGGGCAGAGTATAAGCTGAGCTCTTGAAATATTTAAACTTAATATAGACAAAGGGCTAAAGTACTTGGCTACATGCTTTTTTCCCATTTGAAAACTAAAAAGTGTCAGCTAAGAGAGCTTTTCCTATCAATTAGCATTCTGCCTACTGCATCCATCATATAGTTAATTGATTGCCCTTGTACTTTATAAATGCACCCAGATGCTCTGGTATGAGCATATTTCATAAATTAAAGAAGCATATGGAAGTGACACAGACAGTAACATTTCATCATAACTACCCAGAACATCTTTAATATGCAATGCTACATCACTAATTATTTTGTAAACATGTACGCATATCCCTAGTTAATGTCTTGGTGAGAAGTTTGCTTGGCAGTTGAGCCAAATGCAACTGTGGCCAGACATTTAATAGTTCAGGGCTATTCTAGTTTCATTCTTCATATTCTTCATGCTCACAAGGAGAATATGTCTTTTAGCCTACTGGGCAATCTTGATTGTGCAAAGTCAATGAAAATATTTATTCTTTACTACTGAGTAATTTTGCCTAATGAACAGCAGTCTACCCTCCATAATATAAATATTGGTCTGTCTGGAGACTCTGTTATAGGGAATTTGCCAAGTGAGAAGCATTTTGCTGCTTACTGAGTTTTTTTTTTTCATTAATATCTAAGGAGAGAACATGAAGGAAAATGACTGAAGAAACAAGTTGGCTTTGTTCTTCAACTTTGGGAAAACTCAAATACAAAACTCTGTAAATGTATAATGATCTGAGTGTATTATCCTGAATTTAAGGTACCAAAAGTAATTTTTTTTCTTCTTGTCTAAGTCATCATTCCTTGTCAAACCAAGTTTCAAAGGATAAATCAAAAGAACTTTAAGCATGGAAACTTTCTTTTGAGAATGGAAATTATCTACATATATTAATATAAGATCCCCTAAATAGCTGACAAGTGAGCTATGGGCAACCCAAAACGTGCATTTAAACATTTTAAATTTGTGTTTTCTTGATATATTTTGGCAGCATGATTTTTGTCAGATTCACTTGCACTTAGGATTGAAAATTGTATGTGGGTTCAACTAGAATTTTGTTAAGAGTCATTAAAATCAGAGGATTCAGAAGTAAGTTGATTTTCATCCTCCTTCAATCCTTTGACTTTTCTGGGCAAAAGGTGTGCCCATATCTCTGGGAGCTGGGAGGGACAGAAGGCTTGATGGAGGTTGCTGAAAGATTAATTTTATTTCAGAATTTTAACTGGGTATTGGTCAAACTCCACGCTGCATGACAGAATCAACAAATACTTAAATAAAATATTCAAAAGTTATTCTGTAAATGACCATCTATTAAAAAGCCAGAAGTAAAATAATAGATTAGTTAGCATGAGTTCTAAGCATTTTCGGAATTGAAAACTTATTTAGGGAAAATTTTGGTAAAACCTATAGATGCTTGAATCATCCAGTCTGGTAAATAAGTTCAGTAGAAATTGCCATATTTACATTTAGATGCTACTAACTAAAATAATACAATAGCCTAATGTTAATTTTGCTTCTGCTTTTCCTGAACATGGCAAAGAGAAAAATGTGACAAACACCACAAATAGACAACAGACCATTTATAATCTAGTAAAGCAACTTCTATTTAAGGAATTTCTTCCCTAATGTAATGAAAATAGTTGTCACCACAGACATGACATTCTGTCTTCTAATTAAATGAAGATGCAATCAGAAGTTCCCTTGAAAAGAGAGGCCAGGCTTACTTCACCATTAAGCACACTCTTCCCCACGGGCACCGTCCTACCCTTTTTCTGGTATGCAATCCCTTCTGTCCTCCATCTGCTCCACCCCCACCTATTGTCTCCACTCACTCGGAGCGTGCCAGTCCCATCTGGCTACACTCTTGCTTCTGCTAGCTATAATTCCCCACAGGCCTAGAGAATGTTTGAATGCCAAGGCATTTTTTGCTTTTCTCGAGAATAAGGACTAGCTAGGAGGGTATCAAACAATTCCCCAAGGAATTCACACACACATGAACATGCATATGACCTCTTCACATACACAGACAGCAGTTTAGAATCCTCTTCTAGGATATAAGCTCTTAAAAAATGTTCTTAATTATTTCATCTGGGAGGCATTTTAGAAAATTAAAATCTTACCATTGTTGAAATAATAGAAATTAATATTTCAGGAATATAAAAACTATTATCCCAGACATGCATTTTTTTATTAAGCAGAATTAGTGTAAGCAAATGTTACTCACATCTTATCATGAGATATTTACATTAATCAGGTTTAATCATTGATCACTAATACATTTTCTGTTTTACCAAACATGCATTTAATTCAGAAATTCCGTCTTTACAAATGCTCATGAAAATCCCACTCTGCCACAAAAGCATGCATGGTCAGAATCTAAGCATATTTAAGCAAAATTTTCACCAAGTCAGTAACAATAATAAAGCAGTCTGGCAAGTATTGAAAGCAGCTTTTTATTCATGCTTTTACTTGAACTAAGTTAATACATATATACATACATATGCACACACACAAACACACACGCAAGTTTTGGTTGTTTTTGCCACAAGCATGCTGATAAACCCCTGAAGCTCACAAAAAGCAGCAGACAAAACTAGAAGCAACCATGCTCAGGGTTTAAGGACATTTTAAAATTTAAAGCAACCTTTCTACATTTCACATACAGCATGCATAAATTTGACATGCAATCTTCAAGAAGATATATTTTAACATAAATCTTAAAATTAGTTTATCCGAATGAGTTTATTCTTATTTTCATTATTATTGTTTTTAGGCTTCTGGTATCTTAAACCCTGCATGCTGCAGATCTAAGCTGTGCTCAGCAGCGGCTGTGACAGAAGAAGCTACCTGCGAGTTTTCACAGTGCCATCTCATATCCATGTCTGTCTGGCTACCCTGCGTGCTTAGAGCTTTTTTCTTAATTCTTAATGGAAATCCTAGGAAATTTAGTCCATCCTCTGAAATCAATACTGGTGACAGGAGAGCTCCCTGACTCAGTGGGAGATCAAGATGATAAATTGCCTGCGCATCAGCCCGGCCTATCAGTGCCCTGCACACAGATGGGCGAGAAAAGACACAGAAAAGGCTCTATCAGTCACGTGTCACCGAGGAGCCAATGGCTGACGCGCTACTGCAGGAAGGGATGCTGCAGTTCCGTCTGCAGTTGAGGAGGCTGTTGGTACACAGCCCAGCCCGCGCACCACTCAAAAAGTCTAAGCAGTCGTGGATTTTGAATTTGTTCTCCTACCGAGACTGCATAGGGAAACAGACCTCCCTCTAACCCCCTGACCAAATTAAAAGCTTATTTTCATGCACGAACATTTTCTCTATATTACATTCTAATCCAATGTGATTGCTAAGCAGAAAGGAAACTTAAAAACAAAAACAAAAACAAAAAAAACCTCAGTCCTTAAACTGCTATGTGCTTTTCTTGAGATAATTATTATCTTTTTGCCTAATTTTAAATTAGAAGCCCTAAACTGCGCAATTAGCATGCAACCCTCCTAGCAGAATCTCCTCCAAGCCTTATAATTGTAATTATAATTCTATTTGTAAGTTAATGAATATTTTTTGAATGCCATGTTTATAATGAGTATTTTTATAGGATGAGTTTGTAAAGACAATTATGCAACATTAAGAAATACATTTTTTTTTGCTAATTACAAGTGTTCCTCTTTAAAGACAATTTAAGTCCCAATAAATATGCCATTTGATCAATCACTAAAAATAAAAACAAGCACCAAAAGATGCACATCCTGTTTCCAAAGCCTGAAGAACAAATGTATTATCCAACTATGAAAATATGTACTTATTTGCTGCCATTTCTCTGAAATTTACAATAATTATTTGGTAAGCAACGACTACACATCTGGAATACAATATGGAAATATATCCCCAAATACATCTGCTTCCAGTGATCATACTGTAATAATAGATATGTTTACACATTTCTTTAATGTAACTGGAATGAGTATATATACAGTCTGACCGAGTAGGCTGTAAGTGATGGGACCAGAGTGTGTTTAAAATGACAGTATCATGGAGATATAACAATCTTCAGGAATAAAATTTCTAGAAGAAAAAGTATCCTAGCCACCCTAGCACTTATCTTGATTGCTTTTCATTGCCAAATTTTAATTATATTCATGTGTTTGAAAGAACTAATTCCAACACCTTTTGCAGTCAGGCAACACTATTTAGAAAAAAAAGTGAATGAAAATAAACATTGATAGATATGCTTCATAAGTAAACTGCAACTTAGTTGTAGAATGCTGAAATTCCAAAGCTCAGTTCTTGGGAACTATTTTTTAAATAGTCTTGGGAACGATTTTTTAAACTAGACACATTATTGAAAGATTGATCCCTGTCAGAAATTTTTTGCAAATTTATTCCTTTCTTTCATTTAGTATCGACTACCAGGAAATAATAAAGCATTTTTCAAGATTTTATAAATAGATATTGTCATGTGTTTTTCTATCCAGACTATTTATTCGATAATAACATAATTCTTTTTTTTTTTTTTTTTAAATTTTTTATTGGATTATAGGTTTTGGGGTACATGAGCAGAGCATGCAAGACAGTTGCGTAGGTACACACATGGCAGTGTGCTTTGCTTTTCTTCTCCCCTTCACCCACATTTGGCATTTCTCCCCAGGCTATCCCTCCCCACCTCCCCCTCCCACTGGCCCTCCCCTTTTCCCCCCAATAGACCCCAGTGTTTAGTACTCCCCTCCCTGTGTCCATGTGTTCTCATTTTTCATCACCCACCTATGAGTGAGAATATGCGGTGTTTCACTTTCTGTTCTTGTGTCAGTTTGCTGAGGATGATGTTTTCCAGATTCATCCATGTCCCTACAAACGACACGAACTCATCATTTCTGATTGCTGCATAATATTCCATGGTGTATATGTGCCACATTTTTCCAATCCAGTCTATCATCAATGGGCATTTGGGTTGGTTCCAGGTCTTTGCTATTGTAAACAGTGCTGCAATGAACATTCGTGTACATGTGTCCTTATAGTAGAACGATTTATAGTCTTTTGGATATATACCCAGTAATGGGATTGCTGGGTCAAATGGAATTTCTATTTCTAAGGCCTTGAGGAATCGCCACACTGTCTTCCACAATGGTTGAACTAATTTACACTTCCACCAACAGTGTAAAAGTGTTCCTTTTTCTCCACATCCTCTCCAGCATCTGTTGTCTCCAGATTTTTTAATGATCGCCATTCTAACTGGCGTGAGATGGTATCTCAATGTGGTTTTGATTTGCATCTCTCTGATGACCAGTGACGATGAGCATTTTTTCATATGATTGTTGGCCTCATATATGTCTTCTTTCGTAAAGTATCTGTTCATACCCCATCAAGCTACCATTGACTTTCTTCACAGAACTGGAAAAAACCACCATGAACTTCATATGGAACCAAAAGAGAGCCCGCATAGCCAAGTCAATTCTAAGCAAAAAGAACACAGCGGGGGGCATCACACTACCGGATTTCAAACTATACTACAAGGCTACAGTAATCAAAACAGCATGGTACTGGTACCAAAACAGAGATATAGACCAATGGAACAAAACAGAGGCACCGGAGGCAACACAACATACATACAACTATACAATCTTTGATAAACCTGACAAAAACAAGCAATGGGGCAAGGATTCCATGTTTAACAAATGGTGTTGGGAAAACTGGCTAGCCATGTGCAGAAAGCAGAAAATGGACCCCTTCCTGACACCTTACACTAAAATTAACTCCAGATGGATTAAAGACTTAAACATAAGACCTGGCACCATAAAAACCCTAGAAGGAAATCTAGGCAAAACTATCCAGGACATAGGAGTAGGCAAGGACTTCATGAACAAAACACCAAGAGCATTGGCAACAAAAGCCAAAATAGACAAATGGGACCTAATGAAACTCCACAGCTTCTGCACGGCAAAAGAAACAGTCACTAGAGTGGATCGGCAACCAACAGAATGGGAAAAAATTTTCGCAGTCTACCCATCTGACAAAGGGCTGATATCCAGAATTTACAAACAACTCAAGCAGATTTACAGGAAAAAAACAAACAAGCCCATTCAAAAGTGGGCAAAGGATATGAACAATTCTTTTTTTTTTTAATAACATAATTCTTAACAAACTTTATTCTTAAAAAAAATTATCGTTCAGAGCTCCTGTCATCAAAAAGAAAATAATAATAAAGCTTCAATGCTACACTTATTCAGCCCTTTACATTTAGCCACAAACTAGAAACCATCTTAATCACTGCTAGTAAACTGATTAGATAAACCATAATACAACCTTACAGGTGAAATACTCTTCATCTCTAAGATACAATGTGTTAAATCGTATGTTTTTATAGGAAGAGATTTCTCAGCTACATTTGAATAAAAAAGGCATAAAATTTAAATTCGTTTAGGCTGTTCTTACACAACACATGCATGTATACACACACAAATGGTTGTATATGCAGAGGAAATTTATTTATTTATTTTTGAGAGGGAGTCTTGCTCTGTCACTCAGGATAGAGTGCAGTGGTGGGATCTAGGCTCACTGCAACCTCTGCCTCCAGGTACAAGCGATTCTTCCACCTCGGCCTCCCGAGTAGTTGGGATTACAGGCAAGTGCCACCATGCCAAGCTTAGTTGTTGTTGTTGTTGTTCTGTCTTTTTAGTAGAAATGGGTTTCACCATGTTGACCTGGTGGGTCTCAAACTCCTGATCTCAAGTGATCCACCCACCTCAGCCTCCTAAAGTACCAGGACATGAGCCACCCTGCCCAGACTACAGTAAATATCTGTAAGGATATAAATTATCAGTTAATACTGGCTACATCTGAGGAGAGAGACTGAGTTTAAAGGTAGGACTAAGACATAGTTTTATTAGATACTATTTAATATATTTTGTTCAAGTCTATGGTTTACTTTTCTAATTTAAAATTAACTAAATAATGTTATCGATATGTTCACTTAGTTTAGAATAACATGACTGGTAGATGTTTTCAGGTAAAATCTTGAGGGGGAAGGGGTGGATATAGAGAGAGGGATATGTAGCCTGCTTTTTTTATGTAAAAAAATTAGGGTAGGTGTGGTCAAGAAGGGAACTGTAAAATAAAGGTTCTGGCAGTCTTAGCTGAAGACCTTCATATTTTATGTCAACTTGAGGTTCTTTTATCTATGAATGCAAATAACAATACAGACATGCAATAAGAGCTTCACAATTTGGAGTGATGATTCACCTAAATTTTGTGTAATTCTTCCAGACACAAATGTAAAGGGCTGAGAAGTAAATGATTTGTATATTTACCCAGACTTGGGCAAATTAACCTCTCCAAGCCTCAGTTTTCTCAGCTGGATGCAATTAGCAAGAAGTGGCCGAGCTAAACTTAAATTTCAATTTAGGTTATTGTTCACTGCTGCTTCAAAAGCAAAATAACATCCATGTTTTTACCAATAATGGTGTGGGACTAAAGACAAAACAAATTTTCATGTGTTTTTTCCCCAGGAAATACTTATGTTATCCAAAATTCAAAACATGGCTTATAGATTCTCTTGTTGAATAACACTTGTTATTCAGATTCTTGTAACTTTAAGAGATACAAATAAATACAAATAAGATGCAAATACAGAGATACAAATAAAAAAAATTGAGTTGGCCAAATTAAGTCAAAGCTTATAATTTGAATAATTAAAGCGTTTGGAGGTTTTACATACAACTGCTATGAATCAGTGGTTTGGGATGGTGATTTTGCTCCAACCCACACCCAAGGGAATATTTGACAATATCTGGTAACATTTCTGGTTGTCAAAATGGGAGGGTGCTATCAGCATCTAGTGGATAGTGGCCAGGGATGCTGCTAATCATTCGATAATGTACAGGACAGTCCCAGTCACAAATAATTATCTGGACCCAAATGTCAACAGTGCTGAGATAAACCATGTTCTAAATGCTAAACTTTTCTACCTTCTTCCCCCAAAATTAAAAATATATATATTCTACATTGTGAAGCACATATTGTAAAGTGGCAAGATTTAGATGGGACCAAGAACCAAGCCCTAGGTCTCTCCAATTTTAATAAGTTACAGAAAAGAGGAAAAAACAGCAAATGAGGATGAAGAGACAGGAGGATAACTCAAAGGATGGTGACCTGGAAGTCAGAGGTAAAAGTGTGTTAGTAAAGAGATTAGGGTCAATTTGTTCAAATGCAGTGACAGGTTAAGTTATCTGCTCTTCAGAGTTTTTTTTTAAAAAAATTAAAGTGAGAAATTAACCTAATTGAAATTAACAATACAAATTACTTGAAGTCTTTATTCCTTTGCATGACATTTCCATTTTTAAAGGCATGGCCAGAATATGTAGCTGGGTACAGTGGCTCACGCCTGTAATCCCAGCACTTTGGGAGGCCAAGGCAGGCAGATCATGAGGTCAGGAGATCGAGATCATCTTGGTCAACATGGTGAAATCTCATCTCTACTAAACATACAAAAATTAGCTGGGTGTGGTGGCACATGCCTGTAGTTCCAGCTACTCAGGAGGCTGAGGCAGGAGAATCGCTTGAATCAGGGAGTCAAAAATTGGAGTGAGCTGAGATCATGCCACTGCACTCCAACCTGGCAACAGAGTGAGACTCCATCTCAAAACAACAACAACAACAAAGTAGTAATTACAGGAATCACAGGAGGAAATATGTGAAGGAGAGGAAGCTTTTGTAACCCTCAAATTATAATTCTTATAATTCTTAAGCTACTTTGTCTACAAAGGTGAGCTTGTAAGCAAGAAAGTGAACAGATTCTATCTTGGACCATCCTACATCACAGCTTGCAGGGGATGCAGGGTGCCACTCTCTCCCCTTAGAAACTATGTCTGCAGTTCTTATCCTCAGGCTCTCACCAACTCTCTCTATCCATAGATAAGGTTTCTGAGAAGAGAGTTCTCAGGACTAACTTCTGGTGCTTTTCCCCCGTGACTCCTTTAATGCTAATCCCCACACATTGTGAGGCCTGTGGTGTTCTGGGTTAGTACAGCAAGGCTCAAAGACAGAGCCAGTGGAGCACTAGGACAGTGGAGCAGCTTTAAGCAAAACTAATGCCTTTGTTGCAAAGGAACTGTTGGAAATGTCACAGAAAAACAGCTGGGGGAGGGAGGGCAGAGGAGAAAGAAGGCAAGAGAGAAAGGGCAAGAGAGAGTGCTATAAAAAGAAAAAAAGAAGTCCTGATCATAATACGATGGCCACAAACTCATGGCTATTATTACAAACTCTGTGGTGAGGGAGAATACGACATGTCATAATTCTCTTAAAACTAGATAGATTTTTATGACTTGAATAGTCTAACTCCTTCATTTTAGAGATGCTGGATTTTAATGTAAAGGTTAAGTAATTTGTTTTAAATGTTAAGTAAAAGTGACATTCTTTACCAAAGCAACCAGTGAACCTGATACTGGCAAATTTCAAGATGCTTTCAAAAATCATCATAGATATCAACCAAGATAAGACTTGGGGAAAGGGAGCCAGGTGTGGTGGCTCATGCCTGTATTCCCACTCTTTGGGAGGCCAAGGTGGGTAGATCACGAGGTCAGGAGTTTGAGACCAGACTGGCCAACATGGTGAAAGGCCGTTTCTACTAAAAATACAAAATTTTGCTGGGCATAGTGGTGTGTGCCTGTAATCTCAGCTACTCAGAGGCTGAGACAGGACAATTGCTTAAATCCAGGAGGCACTGGTTGCAGTAAGCCCAGATTGCACCACTGCACTCCAGCCTCGCTGACAGAGCAAGACTCTGTCTGGGGGTTGGGTGGGGGGAGACTTAGGGGAAGGAGAAAAAGTTGATGTTCAATAAGAGATAGCAAAAATCTCCAAAGCCTTCTCTTTCCCATGTTGATGTATTAAGGCATGGAAAGCCTTTGCTATCAGGGAGAGACGGTACAATCCTTCAAAATATTCCAATGAGTATTTATAGTTATGAAATACAAAAGAAGAAGCTTTGAGTATTCTCCTTTCAGAAAAATTTGAGTGGCTGCTGAAGTATTTTTAATGCAAATTTTTATCTATATTTTCACCACAGTCATGATGAATAGGATTCATGGTTGACTTTTCAAAGACATATGTCAGAAAGTAAACTCCAGGTGATGGCAACTATAGCATAGGGAAATATTTCGGATTGTTTTCAGTTTTTAAGAGATGGGAAAAATAGAAGTGGTGGAAAATCAAAGCAGATTGTCTTGGTTTCTTATTATTTTTTGCTTTTCCTCCTAATAGTGGGAGCAGTACTTTGAGACCGTGGAGTACCATTAAACTCTTATGAACTATTAATTTAATATTTGCAAGTATAGATTAGAGATAGGAAGGGAATTAATGTCTAAGTGAGTAAAATTCCACGTCGTCTTATACTGTTGTTTTTTTCTGCTACTGTATTATTGTGGGTTTGTTTTTTTAACACTGGTTGTTATCTAGGTAATGCTTTTTAAAAAGCAAAAAGAAACAACAAAACCTATAGCATCATGCAATCTTTTCATTAACATTATACCCTAAAAATTACTACGCTAATGTTAAAAATAAAGAAATTGGGACTCAGAGGGAATAAATAACATGTATATCCATGAAGCTGGCAACTGAAAGTCTGTGACTACATTTTGAATGTTCTCTCCAAATATAAAGTACTCCTAGTGCTCTAGAATAGTTTTCTTAAACTTTATTATGCCTAAGAATCAACAAGGAACATGTTAAATATCCAGATTTGGGGGTTTTTCCCTGGAGACCAATTCTCACTTTAACTTAGATGGATTCCAAGAGTCTGCAGTGTTAATAAACATTCCATCGTTCATACTTTAAGAATCTTGGGGCCATATTGGAGTTTCAACTTCAGAATTTTTCAGGAAAAGCCATATCAACAAGATTTCTAATGAATAAAAATGAGAAGCTTAAAAGAAATAAAAAGAAAAGTTGGTAGGAGTAGTTGTTTACCAAGAGAGATACAGGAACAGAGAATGGCTTCACAGAGGAGATGAAAAATGCAGATGATTTTAGAGTCATCCATTAAGGGATAGTTTTCCATATTGAATTTTATAAGTATAGGATATTTTAGTTGAAAATATTTTTGAGCAATGAAGATTAATATTGATAGAAGAAATGTACACATCATAGCATTTAGAATAGGATGACTCTTTCCTACCTACAAATAGGGCACTTGGCTGAATTGGTTCCTACCTCACTGCTGCAATTAGAAACCATGAATGTGCGGATATACAGGCAGTGTTATTTTGTATATCCTAGAAAATCATTTATTTTGAGAGGGGTTTTCATAGGATGGCTTTCTAGACCTCTAGAGAGAAGTAAGATTTCCTTTATAATATGAGAACCTACTGAAGTCAGATCCAAACCTCCCCAATTGTTTGACAATAAATCTACCCAGAGAAAAGTCCTCAGCCCATTTCATGTGAAATGATGACTCATGAAGATGAAATAGTACACTGTACAGAAATCTTCCAACTGTAGCTTTTCTCCAAGCTGGCTGGAGGTTGGAAAGTTTAAGGTCAAAGATTAATGGTGCCAAAACATGCTGATTTCAGACTAATCTCTAGATTTTCTGCCAGTCTCTAACAAGTTTTTACATTTTCTGAGTTTTTGGCATGCTACATATTTCTCTTACTTCCACAGAAGGATGATGTATTGTTCACTTCGATCCAGCCCTCCAAACCCAAAGGATAAGGTTAATACGGAATTGAATATTTCAGGACAATACATTTTACCAAACAGTAGTCTGTGACTGAGTATTTTTCGTAACTTATTGATGAAAGCATTAATCAAAAAACCATAGTCCATGGGCAAGTCTATTACAAGAAAGGAAGGAAAATTGGAGAAAAGGAAGAATGGAGAGTAGGGAGGGAAGAGTTCATTTTCAAAAGGAAAAATGAACACAAAACCTTACATGTAGTTGAGGCATAACAATGCACTATGTGAGAAACTTTGGTTTGTCAGTGAATATAGCTTGTCAGGCATTATCAAGTGTGAGTCCACTTCATCCACTCCTTTCCCTGCTCTTGATAATGCGCCAAGCAGTAATATTTTATGCAACAAGAATGACTTAAATAAGACACCTATACAGAAGGCCACAGATGACTTCACAATCCAATGTATGAACATAAGCATATTTACATACAGAATCTACATGGAGTGAATGTTGCCTATTAACAAAACTGTGACTCTGAGTTGGAAACAAAGTTCAGCTTGAACTGAATATATTAAAAAAATCAGTGAACAGATGATATTTTCAAATGGACACTTATACAAATACAGTGTTCCAAGAAAAATTTCCAGCAGCAGATGCACTTATTTCATGAAGACTCAATATTTTATAGCAATAATTTTCCAAAGTTAAGATCTAGGGTGCTTATTAACAATGCAAAGTGTCTAGTCCCACTCTGATCTATGGAATAATAATTTCCAGGGATGAGAGTGAAAATCTGTATGTATAACATGTACTCCACATGATCCTGACGTAGGTTGTTTTAGACCTTATTTGAGATACACACTCTCCAATATACATAAAGTCAAGAACCAGAATCTTCTCCAGTCATCCCCTGCAGTACTCACACCAGCCTTGGACATGCTGGCTCCTCCAATTCAATTAGCAAACACAATGACTTTCATTTGGAGAGAGAGACTGGTAAATCTAGGAAACGATTAGGAATGATGGGATGAATAGATTATCAAAAGATTTCATGGAAAAGGCTGCATTCAAGTTGGGCCTTCAATGATGGTAGAGTTAATTATTTTAGCAAAGGCATTGAGGTATAAAGTGCTTTTTCTTAAAATTGTTAGAATTTATTATAAAAAAATGATAAGATTCTTTATCTTTTCAGCTAGAGGGCTTAGCAATGCTTCCAGCACATATGAAATCATCAGTAACTATTAGTTGAATTCATAAATGATATGACCACAAAAAAGTAAATCTATTAAAAAAAAACTCACAATCCCACCTCCTTGATACGACTTTATATTATTTTTGTTGATGATGCTGTTGTTTTGATTTTCATTTCAGATTCTTCATTTCTTATTTGTACAGATAATCTTAAATAATTATAGTAACAAAGATATTGTTTTCTTTGGTTTTATAAGTTATGTAATGGCACATACATTTTTCCATGATTTAGAATATTTATATTTAGATTGATTTAGAATATTTATAATTATTCTAGTAGCAAAAGAATAATCAATCAAATGGAGGTAATGTACATACCTATTTGGTGTTTTTTAAATGATGAACATATTTCTATTCTGCATTCTGCTTTGTAAATAACAATTTTCTCCCTTTGTATGTTTTTCACAACATAAACGACCATAAATGAAATGACTACACTGAAGAAGTAATGCTTTTATAGATCTTGAAACAATCTGTCAAACTACTTTTCAAGAGTCTTGTTCTAATTTTCACATTGTCTCGAGTATGGTGTGTTCCCTGGCATCTTTGCTGGCATGAACATGCTGTCTTTTCTATCTGGGGATGCCCTTTTCCAATTTAAATAAATAATTTTGGTAAACTCCTACACATTGTTTTGTACCAAGCTCAAATGCTATTCTTTTCTGCAGCCTTTCCAAATCCCCTAGGAAGAGTTAGTCATTATTTCCATTGTGCTTCCATGGTACTTTGTAATAATGCTTTTTGGGGCACTTATTCAAATAGCTCTGTGTTTGTTGTAGTTTGTATATTTCTTATCTTTTCCCTAGATTATTAGCAACTCAAGGGATGAACCACTGTCCACTTCATCTTTGGAACATTAGCTTCTAGCACAGGGATTGGTTATATTAGACATTTAGTCTTGTTAAGCAAATGAGGAATAAATAAATAAATGTGTTAATGTGATACTCTAGTCAAAATCTATGGCTGTATGTTTGGGTAAAAATGCTTTCTTTCCTTAAGTCTTTTATAGGTTACTTAGTACTAGGAACGTTTATATTTTTGTAGGTCTTTTAAATAATAGTTTTATAATTTTTACATTTATATGTTTTGTAGGTCTACATTTTTAATATTTTTGCTGATGACTTTCTAGATGGCACAATTATGTAACATGCTGTGAATTAGATCTTTGAGTCCTTTAGATAATGACTTTTAGGTATACTGGAATCAGAAAATGTCTCTATCTAGTTCATAAAGAAACAACTTTTATTAGTAAGTGTTAGGACTAGTGAATAGGATTAAAAATCACCTGTGGAGAACACAGCATATACATGGTCCCACTGTAGATGAAATAAAGATTTAAAAATAACTGCTAATATATTATTTAACAAAATATAATCAATAATTATTCTAACATATATCACTTTATGCATTTTGTTGCATTTTTACATATATTCTCTCATTTTATCTTTATCAAAACTGGGAAGAACTGCTAAGACCAGACTCCGTGGCTCCTTCCTGTACTCTGGGAGGCTGAGACAGGAGGATTACTTGAGGCCAGGAATTTGAGACCAATCTGGGCAACATAGTGAGATCTCATTTCTACTGCCACTACTACTAATAATAAATTAGCTGGGTGTGGCAGTGTAGCACTTGTAGTGCCAGCTACTCAGGAAGCTGAAGTGGAAAGATCACTTGAGCCTAAGAGGCCATGATCATGGCACTGCACTCCAGTGTGGTCAATAGAAATACCTGGTCTCAAAAAATTAAGAAAAACAAAACAACGGGAAAAAAAAAGACTGACAAAGTATATCAAAAATGTAATTTAAAAAATAAGTAATCTAACACATAGAAATGTGACTAGTAAGTGGTAAAATCAGAACAAGAATTCACATATTTTAAGCCACATTTCAGCCTTCATTCTAGAAAAATCACTGGACCCAACTGAATTTTGCTAATTTCAAACTGAGAAACTGGGCTCTGACATAGTGTAAACAGGTGTTTAAAAAAAAAAAACAGAAACTTCTCTAGCAATAAAAGCATTTTTCCCAAAATAATGCTTGTGAATAATTCAATATGAAAAACAGTATAAGAGGACTCATATTGAAGTGAGTGGCCAGTGATGGGGCTGCTTTCTCTCCTCTCTTATAGCTCTTAGTAATTCCGAGAGCTTGCATTCAGGAAAGCACTGTATTGGGCCATTTTCTTACTTAGTCATTCAGTCATTAAACGAATACATCTTGCAGCCTAACTAGATGCAAAGAATTGTGGGAAAGATAAACAAATATAAGACAAAGTCCATTGAGAACACACACACATACACACACACTAGTATATTATACATGCCACGTAAGTTATACTGCACAGTTGTAAGCATTCTGAAAATTCAGAAAATAATGATATCTAGGCCCATATCCTAGATTGAGTCCACATGTCCACCTGAGGAAGAAAATGAACACATACAGATTTTGTTTCTTATTTGGTGACTGTACAAACCATTTAATCTGTCTGTGTTTGGGTGTCCTTTCCTGAGAAATAAATTTCGCCAATCAAATGCATGTAATAAGTGACTATGGAGAGAGAATAACTTAGTGGTGAGAATGAGGCAGTGAAATCAGACAGATCTGGTTTTACAGCCTTGGCACTTAGATTTAGCTAGTTAGTCCACTTCTCTAAGTCACAGCTGCTTCATCCATAAAATCAAAGTAACAGCAATATATACCATTTGAAAATTTCCATAAGATATAAATAAGATAAAATGCAACACTTAGCAGAGAAACTAGCACAGATTCAATGGTCAATAAATAGCAGAAATTCTTATTAATTCTTAACATGAAGACGTTACATCTAGGATTTGCATAGAATATTTCAGTTCTATGATTCAATAAATTTTATATTTAACATGACTCCCTCACCATGGAAGAAACTAGTGTTCTATATTTAATGAAGACCAAAGGCTTTGGCTTGGTAAACACTACTCTTAGAATTTTCCTCCTTTTCAAACTGCATAGATTCATGTGAAGCCTGGGAAATATGCTGTTTTATTTTGCAATGCGCTAGATTTTGCTTGCACTCTGTAGAAAATGTTAGGCTTTATTTCAGTCATCATTTGTGCATAAACTCTAGTTAGATCAAGCAAAAACAATGAAGTCATTAGTGTGCATTGAGTTTAGTCACTTATTTACATGCTACATTAATTGCTTTAGAGATTCTCCACTTTCACTGTCACAAGCAAGACAAATGGAGTTTACCTTCAGGACACACCACAGGTGCCTTCCCAGCAAGCTGGCTACAACCTCATCTGCTCCTTTTCACTTAAATAGTCATATTGTCATGCAAGTGAGTGAGAATGATGTTAACACAGACAAAATCTCCAATCTACATTTATTGTTATTTACAACAAAAAAAATTATTCACTCACTTTGGAAGTTAAACCGTTATTAGTAACACTGACACATTTCACATTGGAATGGGCCATGCCAATATGTTAATGATTTATGGTACAGAATCACTTCATGACATGACCCAAGGAAGTGTACTTCATCTGTGGAATAATCAAAAGCCCATCCATTCTGTGAAGAAAATGTTTTATATTCTAAAGACCACTACCATGAATTAATAAAAAAATCTAGTATCACAAATTGTAGACAACCTAAAAGAATGTTAACTTAATAATAATATGTTACTCCTATCTAAATGAGGTTGATAAATTGGCCAGAAACTTAGAAGCCACAGGACACATGTATTACATAATAACCACATAAATAATCTAGGATTTCTCTAAAGCAGCGATTCTCAATTTTGGTCTTAGATCTGATTTTCACTGTTGAAAATAATGCAAGACTCCAAAGACATATTGTTTATGTAGATTACATATGTGGGTATTTAAAGGTGATAAAAGTTAAATATGTAACTCATTTAAAAATAACAATAAACCAATTAATATTAACATAAATGTAAAAAGTAACTACACTTTTAAAAACATACATTTTGAAGAAAACAGTACTGTTTTATGTTTTTGCAAATCTTTTCACTATCTTTTAAAATAGAAGACTGGGGCTCATGTCTGCTTCTGCATTCGATCTATTGCAATATTTCATGTCATGTAGTCTTGAAAAATTTCACTGTATCCTTATGAAAGAGTGAGAATGAAAAGGGTAAAGTTTTTTTCTTTTTTGTTGACATATAATAACTGAACATATTTATGAGATACAGAGTAATTTTGATAATGCATACATCATGTAATAATCAAATCAGGGTAATTAGCATTTTCATACTCTCAAACATTTATCATGTCTTTGTTTGGGGAACATTCAAAGTCCTCTCTTCTTGCTTTTGGAAAATATACATTAGGTTGGGCACAGTCACTCATGCCTGTAATTTCAGCACTTTGGGAGGCCAAGGCAAATGGATTGCTTGAACCCAAGAGTTCGAGACCAGCCTGATCAACATGGCAAAACCCCATCTCTACAAAAAATACAAAACATTAGCCAGGTGTGGTGTTTTAGTTACTTGGGAGGCTGTAGTGGGAGGACCACCTGAGCCAGGGAGGTTGAGATTGCAGTGAGCCACTGCACTCCAGCTTGAGTGACAGAGTGAGATCTGGTCTTAAAAAAAAAAAAACAGAAAAAAGAAAATATATATTCAATTATTATTAACCATATTTACCCTACAGTGCTACAGAACACTAGCACTTATTCTTCCTACTTAAACATAATTTTGTATCCATTAGCCAAGTTCTCCCTATTCTCCCTTCCCTGTTTACCCAGCCTACAATTCTGCTCTCTATTTCAATCAGCTAAACTTCTTTTAGCTCCCACATAAGAGTTAGAACATGCAGTAACATGTTAGTATTATTTTGAAAATAGTTAGACCTCACTGAAAAGGCCTTATGACACTCCTTTCCCTGTCCTCACCCTTGGCCTCCCAAGACTTCTAGCCTATATTTTGAGAAACACTGTTCTAATGTTTTTATAATATTTAAAGAATATATTACTTATTATTTTTGATATCCAATTTACATATATGTGTTATCTTTTTTTCCCTATTTGAAATTTTTCTGATGGAGAAAATCATCACAAACCTTAAATATCACTTTATAATATGTGGTAATCCTGCCTGGAACCACAGTATACATCAACATGCAATATTGATTAATTGACCCATTGATAGACTGAAGCCTATAGTGTCTTATGGTCCCTTAAATAGCCTTTAAAATATGTGATGTAGTAGTATTTGTACAATTTGTCAAATTTTGAGCCCATTATGTCAACATTGTACCTAAATAGGACAAGCTAATCATACCTAAATTTATTCTAGATGAAACAAAGTTTTTTTTTTTTTTTTTTTTTTTTTTTTTTTTTTTTTTTTTTTTTTTTTGGCAGCAGCTGTGACTTTTGGAAGAGGAACTAGAATTCTAGAGAAATTATTATACTTTTTTTCCCCTGTAAAATTTTATCCTAACACATTAGTCAGGCAGTATTTTAAGTTCTAATCAATTTATGTATTTAGGTGTAATTTCACAATTACAAAACAATTGAAAGCAAAAATATGAAAATAAAGATCAGTTTGAATTTATTAGAAGCTACAGTTTCATAGGTCTATAAGTGGAACAAGAAAAGTAACAAATATTATTTTTATGTGTTCCACTGCAAAATCAGATCCTTTGAAAGACACCCACTTAGCAACTTGGAAATGAAACATTTATACATTCATCCCTGCTGAATTGGTGCAAAGTGTGATGGTTGGGAAAATATATATTAAAGAGTGAAACAGTCTCCTAAATTAAAGGTTTTTATTATATAATAAATAATTTATTTGACTCTTTGAAAATGATTCTATTATCTCCTAATCTAGGAAACCCACAGAGAAAGACTTCGTGTCTGCCATTACCTTAGTAATCAGATAACTGTTTTGACTGTTCTGTCAGAAAAAGCTGTATAGACTGAAAAGAAAGCTCGTTGTTGCTAACACCTAGATAAACAAAATAGCTGCTAGACTAGGAAACAAAAAGAGGGGTCACAGATCTGAATTGACTCTTCCCTTGTCATAAGTCATAGGACAGCAGATGTACTAGTTGTCTTTTGCTTTCAGAAGAGGTTTATATTACCTAAACTCATGGCTGAATCACAAGGTCCATGGCCTGCAGACTTAGTGACTTTGTAACAGAGTTCTCTTAGACATTTTATCCTCTTTACACTAATTTTGTTCTTGACACAGCTAGCTATATATGTATAAAAAAAAGCCTTGAAGCCTGCCTATTTGCCTGTGAACACTGAAAATGAATTGAATTATCACTGTACAAATAAATTTGGGAAGCAAGAAAATGGGAAGGAAAAGAGATGATTAATATTTGAACTGTAAAGCATGTCTGAAATCTATTAACAAATGTGCATTGATGCAATTATGTATCATTAAATAGCAAAGTAAGAAATCTAAATTAACTAAATTGCAAATGTTGTAAATAAACTTCTAACAAATTACTTCAAAAAATTAAAACTCTCGGGTTCACACCTGTAATCCCAGCACTTTGGGAGGTTGAGGTGGGTGGATCAAAAGGTCAAGAGATCAAGACTATCCTGGCCAACATAGTGAAACTGTGTCTCTACTAAAAACACAAAAAATTAGCTGGGCATGGTGGTGCATGCCTGTAGTCCCAGCTACTTGGGAGGCTAAGGCAGGAGAATCGCTTGAATCTGGAAGGTGGAGGTTGCAATGAGCCAAGATTGTGCCACTTTACTCCAGCCTGACGACAGAGTAAGAATCATTCTCAGCAAACTGACACAAGAACAGAAAATGAAACACCACATGTTCTCACTCATAGGCGGGTGTTGAACAATGAGAACACATGGACACAGGGAGGGGAGCACTACACAGTGGGGTCTGTTGGGGGGAATAAGGGAGGGACAGCAGGGTTTGGGTAGTTGGGGAGAGATATCATGGGGAAAAATGCCAGATATAGGTGAAGGGGAGGAAGGCAGCAAATCACACAGCCACATGTGTACCTATGCAACTATCTTGCATGTTCTTCACATGTATCCCAAAACCTAAAATGCAATAATAATAATAATAATAAAAAAGAATCTGCCTCAAAAAAAAAATTAAAACTCTTATCAGTTGAAAACTATATCCAACAGAAATCAGGTAGGAATTTCTACTACCTGTTCATATGCATGTACAGTGGGAATGTGAAGAATTGCCCGGCACAATGTGGCAGCCAGACTCTAGATTATTCCATTTCAGTTCTGAGTAACTGTAATTATATGCTATTTTTAGCTTACGAATGCTAAGATTGCTTAATTCTTAATAAGCTAAGGTTGTTTAATTCTTAATAAGGTAGCCAGCCCTTAACTGCATGGTGAAAATCCAAGTCCTGTGGCTTGTGTGCCACTTGTCTATAAAAAGCAAATAAAGGACTTACATTTCTGGTTTAGGTTGCAATCCATCAAGTGAAACCTTGGGGTCTTTAGGCTAAGGATCCTTATTTGAAAATCACTGTTCTACAGCTTATTAAATTTCCATGTCAAAGAGATCAAAGAAGTCATTCAACAAACATATATTGGGTCTATTAAGTGGCAGGTCTATTTAAGACTCTGCAGATGCAGTCATAGCAAATGAGACAACAAGGCTCTAAGGGAGTTCATCTTCTATTTGAAGACAGTCAGAAAACCAACAGCCAACCAACAAGCAGTCAATGCCATCCAGGGAAAGACCATGAGGGGCATTCCTTTACTTGAACAAGTAGATTTATTAACTGTTGTAACAAGGAAGAACACACACCACAGGGAACCAAGAAATACCTTAGTAAGATGCCTCATAAGTAAGGGCATTAGTAAAGGCAGTTTGGGCTTATTAGGTGATTCTGGAGACGGTTTAAGAAAGCAAGGCTTTGTTCTGGATTGGATGCTGTCAGAAAGTAGAAGCGATTCTAGGATTGGACAGCACAATAAATTTTATCTATAGCAAGAGCTGACTATAGTGAAAATAAAGCTATGATTGGTAGGAAAAAAGCATTCATTCATGTTAACCAAAAGATGGTTTGACATTTTGTGGGTTATATAGTACCACAAATTTTTATTTGTTTTTAAGTGAAATAATGCTGTAGCATTATTTTCACTCAATTTATTATGCTCTTAGAGTGACCGTGTTTCATGATGGTACTCTATGAAGTTATTTCTGTCTAATGGGTGAACAATATGATCTACCTGTGGGCTCCAGACCAGCTTCTCACAATGCTGAGGTATCACTGCATGGATTAGATCAGTTCCTAGACATCGGGGGCTACTTTTCCCTTTCAAACATGCAAGCTGCCAACCAATAAATTTTGAAAACTATCAAAGAGTGATAGAACTTAGTAAAAGGGAGGCCCTTTATCTTGGGTGTACAGGGAAAGGCTCTTAGATTTGAACAATCAGAAGGAGTCAGCATATGACTAACAGGGGAAAAACATTTCTTTCCTAGGGAATAAATAACTAAGGCCCTATGACAAGAAAGAGTTTGAGCATCAAAGAAAGTAGTGTGATCTAAGAATTATCTAAGAGCACAGTGAGGAAAGGCAAAAGGAAGGAGGGAGAGCCAGGTGGCCAGATGGAAGCTGTGTAGGGTAGGTAGGGTATTGCGACTTAATTCTACAGGCAATAGGAAATCATTGAATGTTGTAAGAAAAGATAATGACACAATTTTATTTATATATTTAAAAGATCATCTTGTATATTGCATAGAGAAGCAGAGATGTGAGTCAGGAGGTTTTGCAGTTTAGGCAAGAGATAACAGTGGGTTGCCATAGGTGTTGGGGGTGGAGAAGGCAGAGATGCCTGTTCCGAAGTCAGTGTTCATGAGACTTACTGATATGTTAATTTGGGAAGTGAAGAGCAGGAAGAAATGAGTGAAGGATGATCATTCTAGTTGCTGGGTTCTTAGTGTCAGTGATAATCTTATTCATCATATTACTCCTAATACCCAAATCACAGAGGGCACTAGACTTTGAATGAAAGAATACATGTTGTGGCTAAGGTTAGCACTATTAGCAAACTTCAAAACAGTTGGGGTTTGGTTCTTAATTTCTTCAGGTGACTTGCAGGTAACTCAGTGGTGGTAGCAAGGTACAAAATACCCCAGGACAACACAGAACAACAAAATCAAGGTAGAATTGTGACAAATAACTTCTAAGTAGATATTTCATACATATTGAGTAAATACTTGATTTACTAAATGTGCATAAAATAAATTTGGAAAAAATTAAAATAACCAGAAAACTTCCTCAATTTGATAAAGATATTTAAAAAAACTTATTGCTAATATCATACTTAATAGTGAGAAACTTGATGCTTTTCCACTAAGCTTAGAAACAAGGCAAGGATATTCCTCTTTCACCAATTATTTCAACATCACACTGGAATTATCAGCTAATGCAGTAAGACAAGAAAGACATAGTAGAAACACAGATTCAGAAGGAAGAAATAAACCTATCTTTGCTTGCGGGTGACACATTGTGTATGTAGAACATCTGAAAAAATCAGAAAAAAAAACTCCTGGAACTATAAATGATTATTGCAAGGTCACAAGGTACAAGTTTAATATATAAAATTTAATCCCTTTCCTATATACCAACAATGAATAAGTAAAATTCCAAATAAAAAACATAATATCATTAGTTTTCCTTATATAGAAGAAAACTGCATATTTTATATGTATTTTATTTGATTTACATCTATGTATTTCATTTTGGGAGCGTGCTAATGTAAATCATAATCCCAGTACTTTGGGAGGCCAAGGTGGGCAGATCATGAGGTCAGGAGATTGGGACCAATATGGTAAAACCCTGTCTCTACTAAAATATTAAAAAAAAAAAAACTAGCTGGGTGTGTTGGCATACGCCTGTAGTCCCAGCTACTTGGGAGGCAGAGGCAGGGGAGTCGCCTGAACCTGGGAGGCAGAGGTTGCAGTGAGCCAAGATCACACCACTGCACTCCAGCCTCACAACAGAGTGAGACTCCATCTCAAAAAACAAAAAACAAAAATGCTCTGTTCTGTGAAAAACTATTAAGAGAATGAGAAGACAAGCTACAGGACTGGAGAAAATAAACGCAAAAGACCTATCTGATAAAAGACTATAATCCAAAATATTTGAAGAACTCTTAAAACTCAACAAAGAGAAAACAAAAAAATGGGCCAGGATACAAGGATGGCCCATTTTTTTGTTTTCTCATTGTTGAGTTTTGAGAGTTCTTTGTACATTTTGGATTACAGTCTTTTATCAGATAATTCTCTCACCATTCCTATTCAATATAGTATTGGAAGTCCTAGCCAGAGCAATCAGGCAAGAAAAAGAAATAAAGTGTATTCATTTAGGAAAGAAGGAAGTCAAATTGTCTCTATTTACAGACGACATGACTGTATATTTAAAAGACCCCATCGTCTTAGCCCCAAATCTCCTGAAACTGACAAGCAACTTCAGCAAAGTCTCAGGATACAAAATCAATGTGCAAAAATCACAAGCATTCCTATACACCAATAGCAGACTAAAAGAGAACCAAATCAAGAATGAACTGCCATTCACAATTGCTACAAAGAGAATAAAATACCTAGGAATACAACCATAAAGAATGTGCAGGGCCTCTTCAAGGAGAACTGCAAACCACTGCTCAAGAAAATAGGAGAGGACACAGATGGAGAAACATTCCATGCTCATGGTTAGGAAGAATTAATATTCTGAAAATGGCCATACTGCCCAAAGTAATTTATAGATTCAATGCTATCCCTATCAGGCTACCAATGACCTTCTTCACCGAACTGGAAAAAACCACCTTAAACTTCATATGGAACCAAAAGAGACCCTGCATAGTCAAGCCAATTCTAAGCAAAAAGAACAAAGTGGGAGGCATCACACTACTGAACTTAAAACTATATACAAGGCTACAGTAATCAAAAGAGAATGGTACCAAAACAGAGATATAGACCAATGGAACAGAACAGAGGCCTTGGAGGCAATGCCACACATCTACAACCATCTGATCTTTGACAAACTTCACAAAAATAAGCAATGAGGAAAGGATTCCCTGTTTAATAAATGGTGTTGGGAAAACTGGCTAGCAGTGTGCAGAAAGCAGAAACTGGACCCCATCCTGACACCTTACACTAAAATTAACTCCAGATGGATTAAAGACTTAAACATAAGACCTAACACCATAAAAACCCGAGAAGAAAACCTAGGCAAAACCATCCAGGACACAGGCATAGGCAATGACTTCATGACTAAAACACCGTAAGCATTGGCGACAAAAGCCAAAATAGACAAATGGGACCTAATTAAACTCCAGAGCTTCTGCACAGCAAAAGAAACAATCATTAGACTGAATTGGCAACCAACAGAACAGGAAAAAATTTTGCAATCTACCCATCTGACAAAGGGCTAATATCCAGAATCTACAAGGAACTAAAACAGTTTTAAGAGAAAAAAACAAACATGCCCATTCAAAAGTGGGCAAGGATATGAACAGACACTTTACAAAAGAAGACATATCTGAGGCCAACAAACATGAAAAAATGGTCATCATCACTGGTCATTAGAGAAATGGAAATCAAAACCACATTGAGATGCCATCTCACGCCAGTTAGAATGGCGATCATTAAAAAAATCTGGAGGCAACAGATGCTGGAGAGGATGTGGAGAAATAGGAACACTTTTACACTGTTGGTGGGAGTGTAAATTAGTTCAACCATTGTGGAAGACAGTGTGGCGATTCCTCAAGGCCTTAGAAATAGAAATTCCATTTGACCCAGCAATCCCATTACTGGGTATATATCCAAAGGATTATAAATTGTTCTATTATAAGGACACATGCACATGAATGTTCATTGCAGCACTGTTTACAATAGCAAAGACTTGGAACCAACCCAAATGTCCATCGATGATAGACTGTACAGGGAAAATGTGGCACATATACACCATGGAATACTATGCAGTCATAAAAAATGATGAGTTCATGTCCTTTGTAGGGACATGGATGAACCTGGAAACCATCATTCTTAGCAATCTCACACAAGAACAGAAAATCAAACACCACATGTTCTCACTCATAGGCAGGTGTTGAACAATGAGAACACATGGACACAGGATCACACACTGGGATCTGTTAGGGGGAACCTAGGGGAGGGACAGCAGGGGGTGAGGAGTTGGGGAGTGATAACATGGGGAGAAATGTCAGATATAGGTGATGGGGAGGAAGACAGCAAACCACATTGCCATGCATGTACCTTTACAACAATCTTGCATGTTCTTCACCTGTACCCCAAAACCTAAAACACAATCACACACACACACACACACACACACACACACACACACACACATATACATATATATATAGCTGGACATAACAAGAACAAACCATCAAAGTAAAAAATTGACAAGCCAATTATTTGGACTCCATCAAAAAGAAACATTTCTCCTTTTCAAAAAAATCATTAACAAAATGAAAAGCCAAACGACAAAGAAAGCATTTTTGTAATTCACATATCAAACAAAAGACTTGCATCCACAGTATATAAAAACCCCTAGAATTCATTGACTTCCCTCCAAAATAAAAAAAAAAGTAGCATGACATTAATTTAACTTTAAAAAAGGGCCAAAATCTTAACAAAAATCTGACCAAAAGAGCTATAGATGGCAATTAAGCATATGAAAAGATGCTCCACCATCAGGGATATGAAAATTAAAACCACAACAAGGTACCATTACACACCTACTAGAATGACCAAACTCTGGAACACTGACAACACAAATGCTGGCAAGGATGTCAAGCAACAGGAATGCTCACTCACTGCTAGTAGAAACATATAATTTCACACCCATTTTGGAAGAGAGTTTGGCAGTTTCTAACAAAACAAAACATACTTTTACCATATAATCCAGCAATCACTCAGCTTGATATTTACCCCCAAAAGTTGAAAGCTTATGTTCATATAAAAACCTGCTGGAGATGTTTACATAAATGTTATTTATACTTTTTAAAACTTGGAAGCAACCAAGATATACTTCAGTAAGTAAATGTGTTAATAAACAGTGGTACACCCAGATAATAAAATATTATTCATCATGTTGTAAAATGAGCTATTGAACCATAAAAAGACATGGAGGAATCTTAAATGAATATTAATAAGTGAAAGAAGCCAATAGAAAAAGGCAATAATATGGTATAATTCCAACCATGACATTCTAGAAGCAGCAAAACTACAGAGATAGTATAGAGTTCACTTGATGCCAGGGGTTTTATGGACAGGATGAATAGGCAGAGCATAGAGGATTTTTTTAGGGCAGTGAAAATACTCTGTATGACACTAGAATGATAGATCCATGTTACTATTTATTTGTCAGATCCACAGAATGTACAACATTCATGTAAACTATGGCCTTTGGTTGATTCTGATGCATCAGTACAGGCTCACCAATTGTAACACGTGTCCTACTCCAGTGGAGGGTGTTGGTAACGAGGGAGGCTATTCATGTGTTGGGAAAGGGAGTATAAAGAAAATCTCTACCATCCTCTTAATTTCAAAACCACCCTAAAAACTGTCTTTTATGAAATTAAAACACATTTAGAAATCATAGACAAAAAAATAGAAAAAGATTAGGCAATTGCTCATCATAGCAGATAAAAATTCCAAAGGTTCTGAATTTTGTTCCAAAACACCCTCAAAAGGGCGTCCACCTTTACCTTATTAACTTATTTGAATGGTACATTTGCATGTCTAGGACAACTCTTAGAACTGGCTGTGGTGGAATTTTCAACCTTTTGTTAACCTTTCAAAGTCACATGCCCATCAGATGGCATTATCTAATTTCCTGCCCTGAACCACAAGAGAACTGTTCTCAGGAACAACACAGCAACTGAATATTTAAGTATAGTCAATAAACCACTGCTTCAGAATCACACTGGGGGGATCCTCTGTTTTCCCTCACAAGCAGAGTCTCTCAGGAAGCAGCATGGGGGTACCCCTCATTAATGCCTATGAAGGCTCAACTGGAACCTAGACTTGCTCTTCAATGTGATGATGACTCTGGCAGACACACTTGGGCTTCTCGGGTGTTCTGTCTTATTGTAGAACCCAACAAGACAAAATATTAATGTGTGCAGGCAGAAATAGGTGTAGAATATAAGCAGGATGCGTCTTTCTCTATTGGTTTGTTTGAAGCAATATGACTAGTAGACTAATCAAGTCTGTTTAAGAGGTTTAGTTTGGCAAAATCCTTGTAGAGCATTAAAGGAGTAGTTTTAATCCACAGATAATATAACACCTAGATACAATGCTAGAATATCCAAAATAATTTATTTCATTCTACATGCTTAGATTACTGAATACTAGAATATATTGAAACTACACTGGTAAAAGTTGTTGGGAAAAAAATAAGTATCTCAGAGATCACATGGTCACAAGCTACCTATAAGGACCTCAAACCATGTTAAAACATCACAGCTGAGGGAACTACTTCAAAGAAACAAAAACAGAACATAATTCATAAACAAAAGCAAGAACCCAGAGGCAAATTTGCATCCATTAAATACACTCCTTTGGCCAGTCATGCTCATTCATTCTCATTCAAAACAATGATTTGATGATATGGTCAAGCCAGAAAGTATTCTGCTTTTTGTAAGGCAAAAGGTGAGAGTGAATTTCTAGAAGTTAATAAACAGCTTAGCAGTTTTCTTTCATTTTGCTCATAACATCATGGAAAAATCACTGAAGTATGAGAAACAGGATTCTGTCACACCAATGCCTCACATCCAATGCAGCGAGAATGAAATATCGACATATTTAGGTTTAGTTCTCATCATTTCACCCAACTCAAAGGAATGACTGAAACACTCCTTGGTAACATGAAAACACCTGAGGAAGGGAGAGAAAATAATCACTTTCCAATCTTCTTTGCACCTTTCGATTTCATACAGCTAAGGATACACATTTCTCACCGTGATTGAAGAGGGTGGTAACATCTGTCAAATCTGTCGAGTCAAGACATGAAACTCAATTTTAAAATCTCAGTAAAGGAGAAAAACGAGAGAAAGGTAACTTGTAATTTCTGCCAATTAGGTATACAGGAATAACTAATTGAAATGAATGTTTTATAAAAAACCTTCTTTGACGCTTAAAAAACTGAATTTCTACATTTTAATAACATTGTCATGTATAATTATAGGGGTGTTAAAATTTTGTTTCCTCTCTTCTGAGCCCTAAGTTTGCCTTCTGAGAGGAACTCTTTAAAATTTAATCATATTTTAAAAAGTAGTAAAGCCTACTACTGTTCATATCATTTTCAATAATCAATAGACCTTAAAGAAAGGAAAGAAATGAAGATAGCCTGTATTTCAAGTGTGGAAAGCACCATGCTGGATAGTAAAAAAATATTTAGAGAGCCTGAGTATATGCCCCTTGGGTCTCATGACTCTGCCAAAATGACAGGGTGATTTCTAGAAATTCATTAATTCTTTCAATGAATATTTACTTAGTATCCACTATGAACAATGATCTGAACAGAAAGCTGGGAGTGGGGTAGGGTTAGTAAGATGTACATACATGCATGAGGCACAGAAAATGCTTTCACGACCTTATGGTCTAGAAGGGGAGAATACATGCTTTTCTCTATCTTATATTAAAATTTTGTGTGTGAGAGAGTCATGAGAAGTAGAGATAAAGTATGATGAAAGTTCACAAAGGTTAAAAATCACTTCTTACAAGGGAGGAATTGTAGAAGTAGAAATAACTGACTTTGCCTGAAAGGATGAAAATCTCAGGATATGTAGAGATGGTAGAAGGACATTTTCTTTGAAAGAGGTTGCATAAGCAAAGACATTAAAAAGATATCATGGTGGACCTACAAATCATTCAGTTCACCTGAATCAAGAGGAGGACAGGAGTGGAAAGGCAGATCGGGGATTTACGTAATATGCTTGGCTAAATCCATCTACTTTCTAATCTCTGGAAATATTAAATAAGTTAACTTACATGGCAAAGATTTTGTAGATGTAATTAAGACTCTTGAGTTGGGGATATTATCCTGGATTTTCTTGTGGGTCCAAAGTAATCACAAGAGTCCTTATAAGTGAAAGAATAAGGCAAAAGAGAGAGAGGGAGCTATACTAAGGGAAGCAGGGATCAGAGTGATGAAAAGAGGGGTCATAAACCAAGGAACGCAGGTGGCTTCTAGAAACTGGAAAAGACAAGGTAACATATTCTCCCCTGAAGCCTCCATGAGGAATGCAGCTGCCCTGCCCATCCATGCTAGACTTCCAACCTTCAGAACTGTAAGCGAATTTATTTGTGCTGTTTTAAGCCACTGTATTTGTATAATTCGTTACAGCAACAGGACACAGATACAGAGTGGAATGTTTTGAATATACTACATTTAAGTCCCAATAATCATTTATCCATTCTTTCTTGGTGTACTACAACTTTCACTTATTGTTTCACTACAACACTTAAGTTGTATTTTTTATTTTTTAAATATAATTATCTGTCTGCCTCCTTTGAGTTATAAAGAAGGTGAAAGTGCTACTAACAATATACAGAAAACCCACAAAGAGAAAAAGATTTGAAAACAAGATGCTGAAATCTTTTATGAACACAGTATATTTGAAATGCCAATGGGTCAACATGGTGGGTGGACAGTTGGAGATGGAAATTCATGCCCCCTACCTGAAAATAAGAGTGCATAACTCTCAGAAGCAATTACAAAAATTTATTAGAGCTCATAAAAGAGAATCATTGAAGTGTGACTACTGAACACTGGGAAAATTTAAATGGTATGTATTCATGAGAAGGGAGTTATTTAATCGTGATATTTTGACACAAGTTGCTGAAGAAGTGATTTTATATTAAGTATTATTAGCTAAAATATTATAATTTTAACTAGCTTGTGATTACCTATAAGCAAGGCATATGGCAATATACTAGAGATGAATTCCTAGATGAAGAAAAATACCTTTTAAAGAAAAGCATATCATCTATAAGTTCCTTGGTTTATGAAATATCTCTAGCAGGATATTAATCCCGCAACCTCGAAAATATTTTCTGAGTATCTACTAGCGCAAGGCAAGATCCTTTATTCATTTTTATCCTTACATAGACTTTGGCTTTGAGAAGCTTATTGTCAGATCAGGCGTGGTGGCTCCCGCCTGTAATCCAAGCACTTTGGAGGCCAAGGCAGGCGGATCACCTGAGGTCTGGAGTTCAAGACTAGAAGCTAATTTTCTCCTTCTTATGTAAAGTTGTGTACTTCCTCAAAATACTAGATACTTAGAATTTCTCTAAATTATGTTCCTCCCCAAGGGTATGTAAGTTTTAAGTCTCCAAAGCATACATGGTCTGTCTTATAGCCTGTTCTAGAGTTAAACTCTATAGACCAGGGAGAATCTGAGGGTATTCTTTGCCTGGGAACCTGGGGAAGCTGGGCCTGAGGGCTGCTAAAGAGACTTCACATAGGGAAAGGAGACAAAGAAGGCTTAAAGCAAGGGCAATAAAAATAACCTTTACCTGTTTCAAGTCTTGGGTTGGCCCAGACTACCACCACTTCAGGGATTTGATAAAATGCTGCATTGCTTTTGCTGAAAGAGAGCCAGGTCAGCAGAGTGGGATGACCTTTTCCAACAGAAATGCCATGATGTTTAGCCATCAAGCAGAAATTTCAGGGACAATACAATACTGCAGCCTCCACTCTTTTATCCCAAAGTAAAAACCATGCAGGTAAAAAACACAGGTTAAGGGAAGAAATAATTAAAACCCTTACCTGCCCTAAACTCTGAAAAGATGATGGTGTGTTTATCCCTGAACTTTGTCTCAACACAACTCCAGGTAACTATAAATGATGCCTCCTGATTTTAACAGAATATTATATGATCAGTTACTCCTGAAGTAGTGCAACAAGAAGGATAACCTCCACCACTTGCAACTCTCAATGCCTATGTATATGTACGTGCATGTATCTTTAATTGTAAAATGTATGTAATGAATTCCCTTCAAGATAGGGAGGATATACGTTTCCATAGTATGCACTTGGTTGCTTTTCGCATTTTTTAAAAACATCAAATCTTTTTCAAAAACTTTTTTTGGAAATACCCAGTATTTTTGTTACCCAAAGCACATGCGAATTCAAGCATACTTCTTTAAGTAAAAATTAAAATGTAAAATGAACCCATTTATGCTCAAAAACCAATCTGAAATGCATTATTCACTTCCCTGCTTTCTTAATCAAAAGATGATGAATGTAATTTAACCTTTTTTTAAAATAATGACATGGGTTTCATTATTAGGAATAATAATTATTCTATATCGCTGGGATACATGGAGACCCTTAGGGATTGCTGTGGTATATTGAGCTTCTTGCCTATATGAAGTAGCCTAGTTACCTTTTTTTGTTTTTTTTCACTGTGAGCCAGCTGTTCATAGGTTTTCCTCTGCCCTTTCTCATTGGCATGGTGTATGTTGCCTTTTTATATCTACTCTCGTTGCAGTCAGTCTTCCTGCTTCTATGAACTCCTAACCATATGAAGCAAAACATTCCCAGTGTCCCAAGCTCAGGCAAATTAACTGGCACTAGCATTTTAGGCCAACGCTTCTCATACCTCAGAGTACTACAATTAACCTGGGGGGTCTTCTGAAAACGCAGATTCTTCAAATTCTGCTTTGGTAGTTCTGGAGTGGAAACTAAAAATCTGTGTTTCTACCAGCTCCCTGGTGAAGACTTTGCTGCTGGTCTTTGCAACACACCTTCAATAGCAAGAAATTAGATATCATGAATTTTTACAATTCTGTCTAGATTAAAAGAAAAGTTGTTTTGAGGGTGTGACTGGCTATTCTCCTGTAAATAAGATCTAAAAATTTAGAATATGGATTTTAAATTTGCTATCTCAAAAACGACTTTCCTTGTCCATATATCCGACTCCTGACCCCACCACATAAACATATTTCCCTTCTCTACACTAACACAGCATTTAATTTCTGCCTCTCTTGTGGAATTTACATATTTCTAACTTGTTATTAAGATATAAGTCAAGTACTGAATTGAAGAGGAACCAATATCTGTATTTTTTGAAACTATGCTTTACTCAAAAATGGTTGTTGAATAACTGTAGCAATTGAAAGCTATAAGGTTCTTTACATATAATTTCATATTCTTTGTTGCATGAATTTTTCAAATAAGTGCAGATAAGGCAGTGAGACAATAGTATAATAAAACAGATCAGTGCAAATTTCAAATCAACTAAGAAAGTAAAATGTGTTTTCAGAGTTCCTGCCTCTTTGTGGTATACTTATTTCTTCAATTTCCCTCCTCCCACCACACCTATAGAACACACATACATATATACAAGCACACGCAATCTAAACATATATCATCTTCATATCCTTTAATTTCCTAAACCTTCTTTCAAGAAAGCATCTAGTATTAACTTATACTACAATGTTAATGCCTAACTGCAGCATAAAGTGACATTTCCTACCTTCACCCCATGAAAGGTTTAAATGTTTCAGTAGAAATCAATGCCTACACATATTGGAATGAAGCTGTGGAAGAAGATTTTTGAGTTTTTAATCATAAAGCAAAAGATACGTTCAACAGAAACTCTCCTAATATTCTCCCATTGGGTGATGTTAGCACTGAACTTCTCCTGTTAATTGCTAGCCCATGGGTTTCCTGCTCCTGGGCTGTAAAGTTGCTGTGTAGTGATGAACTGCTTGTATCCTGATATGATGAACTAATATGCACAGAAAATCCTCACTAAAAGTGCAAGCTACAGAAACAGTTAAGGCTAACGCAGGACAAACACAAAAATCAACTTGACAGCTCATTTGAATCTACATTGTTCTTTTTTCCAACAGCAGACAGAATTTATCATCTACTGGAAAAGAATAAAACAAAGCCCCAATTTCCATTAAACATTCGTGTAATAAAAAGAAATGAAAATTATCTAACTAGAGATAATTCAAATATGTAAATAAAATTATCAATGGAAGCAGACATCATCATAGCTTTTGAGTTAATATTAGGCAATATCCATTTTGCTAATTTTATCCAGCACACAAATTTGCTACTTATCTCATGCCTTTAATTAAATCAGTGGCCACCTACATGAAATTCTGAAAGCAATCAGTAACAGGTGCTTAGAAGGAAAAGGTGAGGCATAAAATAAGACAGTCAACATAATGTAGAGAGATTTATATAGTTACTCTGTATTAACATATTCCTAACAACAGAGACTAATAAGAATATGACTCTAGATAATAGTCCACAGAGTTTTGAGTCATTTTTCTCAATAACAGGAGATCAATGTGATGAAAAGCGCACAAAGGGTGTCTGGATCTGCCTTTCCTAACTCTATAGATTGTTTGCTGTGAAAATGGCTACAAATCAGCTCAGAAATCTGAGCATAAAGCTGGTGAGCAAGGCAGGCTGGAGGCACAGATGAGCTCTGGCTGGGATGCAGTGCAGACAGCTACAAAATGAAGTTCCTACATTTGCTTTCTTGGTTATCCTGGAGTTGTTCAGTTGTGAAAGCCAGACAACATGGCCTCGATTTCAGATAAGATAAGAGTCATAAAATTGTTATTTTCTTCCTCCCACAAAATAAACTCAACAAGTCAGCACATTTTGCTGAAAAGGAAAGAGAGAATAGTACTAGCTTGGCAGTGCCTTACACATCTCAGAACACAGTAATCAGCGGCTTTAGAGTCAAAGGGATCCGGGTTTGAAGCCACAGCCCAAGAAAGCATGGCTGAGCTATTTAACATCTGTAATTTCGGTGTCCTTATCACAAAATGTGATGGTAATCTCTACCTTACAGAGAGCTTATAGGATAAATAAAATAACATTTATGGATTGTTTAGCAAAATGACTGCTCAATAAATAGTATTTATTACTACTTACATCAAAGACAATCATGCTGAAGTACAAATTTTATGATCTCTTTCAGCTTGTCTGAAAATGAAGGAGATGAACTGAATGCATACTAAAATTCTTTAATCACCAGGGGCTTAAACATTTAAGTATGTAAAGCACTTAGGGAGTACTATAAAAGAGTAAGCTATTATCAGAGAAACACAGAATGTGTTAAGATAGACGCTGGGGCCACATCATCTTCATTCACTTCCCTATTCTGCTGCTGCCCAGCTATATGCTTTGGATGAGTAACTTAAATGCTCTCTGCCTCCGTTTCCTCATGTGTAAATGAGAATAACATTTACTTTTTGAATTATGTAAAAACTAAATGGGTTAATAAATGTAAATAAGAGATTGGCACATACCAACTTCTATGTAAGTATTTACATATATGTTTTAGAGCACACACATATTAAGGCTTGTAAACATACTAAAGCTTGTAAACAGACCTTAGACTGATTGGTAATTTCTGCCTCCTATATCTACAACTTTTTTAATCCTTTCCCTTTGACTGTGGGCACGACCTGTGACTGGCTTCTGGCCAATATAAAATGGCAAATGTTAGGCTATGTTATAAAGACTCCATCTTAGGAGCCAGGAGTGAGTGACTCCTGCTAGCCTTCAAGAAGCAAGCTTCTTGATGCGACCTGCTAATAGAAATTCCATTTGACCCAGCAATCCCATTACTGGGTATATATCCAAAGGATTATAAATCGTTCTACTCTAAGGACACATGCACACGAATGTTCATTGCAGCACTATTTACAATAGCAAAGACCTGGAACCAACCCAAATGCCCATCAATGATAGTCTAGACAGGGAAAATGTGGCACATATACATCATGGAATATTATGCAGCAATCAAAAACGATGAGTTCATGTCCTTTGTGGGGACATGGAGGAACCTGGAGTACATCATTCTCAGCAAACTAACACAAGAACAGAAAATGAAATACCACATGTTCTCACTCATAGGCGGGTGTTGAACAATGAGAACACATGGACACAGGGAGGGGAGCACTACACAATGGGGTCTGTTGGGGGGAATAGGGGAGGGACAGTGGGGGGTGTGGAGTTGGGGAGAGATAGCATGGGGAGAAATGCCAGATATAGGTGAAGGGGAGGAAGGCAGCAAATCACACTGCCACGTGTGTACCTATGCAACTATCTTGCATGTTCTTCACATGTAACCCAAAACCTAAAATGCAATTTTAAAAAAAGAAAAGAAAAGGGTCCTCTAGCAGGCAGCCTCTAAGAACTGAGGGCCTCAGTCCTCCAAGCACAAAGAATTAAGTTTTACCGATAACCATGCAAGCTTGGAAGAGGGCCCTGAGCTCTAGAAAGGAATGCAGCAAAGGTAACTCTGTAGTTGTAGTCTAGTAAAAGCAAAGCAGAGGGCCCAGTTAGGCTGTGCCCTGACTTCAGAACACATGAACCGTGAGATAAATTGTGTTGTTTAGAGCTTGTAAGTTTGTCATTCATTATACAGCATAGACAACCAATATGCATACCTTGATATAGAATTCAGAGAAAAGAAAGAGAAGACACAAAAAAGCTTACTTTCTCACTGTTCTGTGTTAGTTTCATGCTGAATAGCCTGGACCTGGCCAGTTATTGCTGAGTCTGTCATTTAGGAGAGAAAGATCTTATTCTGTTCGTGATTCCTCCTCTAGGCCCTATTTTAGCTTCTGGCCCTCATGAATGGTGAGAATATTAGGATTTCAGTGATAGCTGTTTTTCCAGTTTCAGATTCCAGTTCAGGAATTTTAGCAAAACAATATGAACTAAAAGCACTTTCTGAGAGTGGGAGGAGATAAAAATATTTTTCTTTTTCAAAGTTTACTAGGTTTTGCTGACAAAATTCATCTTATGTATTATTGGCTTTCTGATGAGCTTCCATCCCTCATTTTTCTGTCCTACTCTGTCTGCCATTCCAGAGAAACAGACTATGAGATAAGGTATCTGTGTACCAGTTTGAGCTTAGCTTACAGTCAATTGTATAACAAAAGATGATAAAGATGAGTTAGTTCAACTCTCTCTTCTGTTGACCTCAAAGGATTGGGGTCAGGGGAAACAGATGAATAATAAATAAAAATAAAGTTCTGGGGAAAGTTACAAGGGCAGAACAAATAAATGACAGTAATGTTACAAAACAGTCTAGAAACCTCAAAGGAATCTAAGTAACTCTTAAAATGCCTCAAGCCCTTTCCAAAGTAAGAACCTGCTTATGATTTAGAGTTTAGACCAAGAGATTTATAGAACTTGAGAACAGAAAAGTAAGTTTTTCCTCTCTTTGACAATTTCTATATAAAAACAGTGGTTTTTGAGATAGTTGAGTAATGTTCTAAGGCTTGGAGGATGAGACTATTCTGATTAATTATGCATCAATATGGATTAGGGTCCATATATACCATTTCTGTCACTAGTCCCTTCTGTACCTATTGTAGGCAGCCTCTAAGAGCTGAGGTTGTAGGGACAGGTACAGAAGGGACTCACGATAGAAATGGTATACAGGCTACACATCTCTTGACCCTAATTATGGTCTTACCCTTTTAATTTATGCAGGAGACATCAGAGGCTTGGGGAAAGAGAAATAGCTCGTTAAGATTATACAGCTAGTTGCTTTCAGCTGTGGGAAATAATCACAAAGGCAATTTGCACATTTGCTTATTCTTGTTAAGTATCTCTATTCCTAATTCCAAACTCAAATTTTTGCTACTTGAGAAGCTGTTTTATTTCTTAAATTTATGATGTCTCTATTATATTTTGCCAGTGTGAGGAAATGACTGTCTAATCTTGTCAATGCAATATTTATTCTCAATTCCTGCTATATTCATTCCTCCTAATTTGAAAGTTGATAAAATCTGTTGGCAACCTCCTTGAAGCTGCAAAGCAGTTACCCAAAACAATTTTCAGAATGTTCAGTATAAATGGGCACATGAACCATTCTTGAAAACTGATGCGCCTTTTCATTTCACATGTTTAAATCAGTTTTCCTAAAGTCTGTTATACATTTTAAAATTATTTAAGTTTTTCACATCCTTGTTTTAAAATTTCCAAACCATAACACAGTGACCTTTCAGGTTCACATGTGAAATAGACAATATTTCCAATATTCCACGAGGCGCTACGGGGAAGAAATGATGAGTAATTCCATAAGGCACTGATAGACGTAAAAGAGAGTATGCACTTTGATGTCAGTCCAGACAGAAATCTTCAGGACAGAACGTTTTGCTTCCCCTTGACTTAACAGATGCCCACTCTCTTTTAGAACTACTTCCTGACAATGAAATCTAGTTGTAAAGATGCAGATTAATAATTGAAACACATTGAAATAAGTATTGTGTTTAGGTAAAAAAGCCACAGGGTATGAAAAGGCATGGTGTATTTGGTGGCAGGTAGGTGAGGTATTGCTTGAGGAAAATCTTTACATTGGTGGGGTGGCAGAGATAAAAGAAGATGGAGATAGAAATAGGCAGGGGTTAGATCATAGTGAAAGCCTTGTCGTTATTTTAGGGAACCCAGGAAGCTTAAATCTATCAATCAGGGCAGTGACAGGGTCACACAGATATTTTAGGGACACTCTTGGGAGTAAGGAAAAATTTGTGTCTTTTGACTCATTTATAATAAAATATTTGTTGTAGTTGTCCATATGATTTGGCTATTCTGCAAAACACTTACGTCTCAACACTCGTAAGAACATAGAAGTAAAAGTTAAGATACATATAGCGTTGAATAATCTTTAGTATTCTCCTATGTTAATTTGTATGTGATTTTTAAAAGTTGTTTTGAAAAGCATTTTATTTCCTGTTTAGTGGTTGTTGTAGTTTTCTGGAGTCTTTTCACTATTCCTAATTTAGGCTATTTGGCATATTAAACCTCATGATTGCAAACTGGGGTTTTAATACTAAAACGTCCATTGTTCATTTAGATTTTTCCTCCTGAAACTCTGTAGAATTATTCAATGCAATCTTTTCTCTACTCTCTCTTTCTACTTTCCTTTGCCTCCCAAATCAACAACCTGAAGATTGCCAAATTAACACACATGAATCCGTAGTAATAATGCAGTTAAGTTGACACTATGAGTTATGGTCTAGGCAGAGAATGTTATGTGCAGAGCTTCCATTATCATCTTACCCCAAACACAGTGGTAGGTTATTCACCTTCATTCCTTGCTACATGTATTTAGTTAAAATAACTCAGAATTCTTCAGGAAAGACAAAGAGAGGGTAAAAGCTGTTGCTCATCTCATTGCTAAAACCCTGGAAATATTTTCTGAGTTCCACAGATCCACAGTTTGAGAAGCTGACTCTTTAAATGTGGCATCATGTGGGCACAACAGCTTAGAAAACAGTGGAACAGCCTGTTGCCTTACAGCCAGGTGATAATCCACAGTAACCCAAAAGAATAACAAATATTCACAAAACCACTGTCCTCCTTTTTCAGTTCATTATTGAATGTTTGTACTTTTTCTGCTGCAAAGAAAGTAATAAATTACCAAGCAATAGATCATGTTCTCATCAAGTGCCAGGCAAAAATAATTCTTATAACTGCTCACTAGGAAAAGATAGTAGGCAACTGGTAGGAAGGAACCACAATGTTATACAACAAAATACTATGCACAACAAGGATATGGTGTACTATGGAAAGCAGAAGATTATCTTTAAAGAAGTGATATAGACTTTTCTGAAAATGTTCAAAATTGATTCTTACTACTTGAGAGGATGAGAACTAGCTCCAACTCTAAAATGGCTCTAAATCATTTTCTCTTTTTACCAGTCTACTGCTTTCCTGCAGGCCAATAATAACATTACTGACCTGGACAACCGTGAGAGTCTCCTTACTCACAGTTATCCAAAGCCTTTAGGCTTCATACTATGGAATGGATCATCTACTTTTTATCAGCCTTATCTCCCAAAACCTAAATAACTTCTCATTACTACTAAGAATAAAACAAAGCCACAACCAAAAACAAAAACACACTCCTCTAGAGTTTCCCATTACCTGGAGGATTAGTCTAACCTCTTTTATATAGTATTTAATATTCTCCAAACATCTGCTTAAAATTATTCACTTCTCTGCATTCTAATTACCTTCTGCACCAAATTCTACAGTTCTCAAAAACACTGTGCATCTTCACAACCACAGCCCTTTACTCATGCTGAAGCCTCTGCCTAAGATGCTTTTCTGCTAATTCTCCATCTGAGAACTTGTTGCCCTTTTAATGTTAGCATTTTTGTCACAGTTAGATCTGTTAGTTTTATGGGAATCTATTTTGCCCTATAGAGAGCTTTTTGAAAGCATAACTTGCAGCCAGTGTCCATGCTATTAAAAACACACACACAAAGATTGCCTGTTGAGTGAAGCTGGGATCATACCTTAGTTGTCGTTCTACCTCATCAGTGACTAGCATTACTCTTATATAACATAAATCAATCATTGGCAAGTACTTGTGGATGTGGAACTTCCTCAGTTTGTTCCCTTTCTCTTTGGTATCTCTCCTCTGCATCCTCAACCCTCACAATCAATGGCCAATTCCTCTTGGTTCAGCAATGTTCCTCTTGCCTATATCATACTCCCACTGTCATTACCCTAGTTCTAATTCTCATTACCTCTTTCTTGAACTACTGCAATTGCTTCCTTAGCTACTACTCAGCTTCTGGTCTCTCCCTTCTTAGACCATTGTGTAGTCAGCTGGTGAAGTCATTTTCCCAAAGCACAGCTCTAATAATTCCATTCCCTGGCTTAAAAAACATCAATCGCTCTCTAATGCCTGCAGACCAAGTCCAAACCCCTTAGCACGTTTTCTATCATCTACCCACCATCTGCCTTTGCAAACTTTCATTATCCACTCCTGTTATACTCATTCCACATGCCAGGCATTCCCTGAGGCATTCTGTGGATTCTCTCCCATTCCCTAACCTGATGTGTGAATTCTCTCCTTTGATCTCTTAGGTTAATCTTTTCCTCAACATTGCCTGTTGATATACCTACCTTTAAGAAAACAAATGAAATGCCTCTACCATGATGATATATGTCAAGTATGTAATTTTAGACCTTTTTTGCTAATAGAGTACATTCATTGTATTGCTAAAAATGTATTAATCCATTTTACTCCTATTGTATACAAACTCTGCTTGTGATTAAAAACTCTCTGCAGGGATAAATCATATTTTGTTTACTTTTGGTTTTGAGGTTGGGCCTTATACAGTGCAAACACAAGGCACAACTTCTTGATAATCAGAAGTATTTAACAATGAAACAGACTGTCTTGAAGACTAAAAATATTTGAAGAGAGGAAATCTATGAAGATTACTGAAGGAAATGTCTGCACTAGGCAGGAGCTGAGACTGCATGACCTTTTAAGTACCTTACAATGGCAAGTTTCTGTGCTATCAAGGTAACAGGCCAGGTACAGTGGCCAATTGTTTCAGCAATGGACACTTTGGGAGGCCAAGGCGGGAGAATTAGTTGCCAGGAATTTGAGACCAGCCTGGGTAACAAAGTATGACTCTGTCTCTACAAAAAATAAAATGATAATAGCCAGACATAGTAGTGCATAGTAGTGGTACCTGTAGTACCATCTCCTAGGAAGGCTGAGGCAGGAGGATCATTTGAGCCCAGGAGTCTGAGGCCACAGTGAGCTTTGGTCCCACCACTGCGCTCCAGCCCGAGTGATACAGCAAGATCCTATCTTTGTCAAAAGGTGTGGGGGGGGGCAAAACTGAGTAATTTACTCTTAATGTGAAATAAAAGTCCAAGAATATAGAAAAAGAATAGAGTACTATTTAGCACATTTCTCTCTACAGCCAAAAAGCTGGAACCCAAACTAGGTCAGCCTTCATGAAAATCAGACATTATCATGAAGAAAACAAAACCACCTTTAAATGCTTTTCATATACCTTTATTTTATTAGGACAAAGCACTGTGAAATATTCTCTGCTTTTAATGAAGCGAGCACAATTTCAGAATATAAAAGGAAAACGAAACCATTCATTATTCCTATTTTAAAGCCTTGGAACCATCTACTATGTATAAGGTTTTGCATTTTTTATTGCTTTGGTTTATCCCAGCAGCTCCTTTAGAGCTGGAAATGAGGGGCTCTGTTCTTGAGGTTCTAGTAACACTGATGAATAGTGGATCACATTCAGAAAGCAAGAGTTGAATTTTCTTTAGAAAGACAAACTTACGCTGACTGATGTCAGATCTCTATACTTTTTATAACCAGACATGTATTTTTCATTCAAAAGTATATTTTTGAGAAATTTAAAACATTTATAATAGAATAAAAAAGGGAAACAAATATTAAGTACCATGGAATACATTCCAGAATAGAATTTACACTCTTTTGTTCTTCTGAAATTGTATGCCTTTCTAATTTAGTACAATATTCAAATTCTTTCTCTTTATAATTCTATGTCTTAGGATTTAGGGATGGAGAGGCAAAGTATAATATCTAGGCTGAGCTACACCTATTAGTCCATGTTTATAATGTGACTGATTGAAAACTTTCTTAAGAGCCATCCAAGAAGGAAAGTGGATATTTAGGTCTCAAACTTTGGAAAGATGCAGTGCTCTTTCACTGTGATACTATAATACATTTTTCAAGTCAGGACAACTTTTCAAGTGGCACTGTTGACAATCACCATGGACAAAAGGCGTAAAATGTCAGTCTCTCAGGCAACCTTGTATATATGAGTTCCCTAAAATACCTCAGAATGATAAGTGCTATTCTTTTTTTTTTTTTTTTCTATACTTTAAGTTCTGGGATACATGTATAGAACATGCAGGTTTATTACGTAGCTATACATGTGCCATGGTGGTTTGCTGCACCCATCAACCCATCATCTACATTAGGTATTTCTCCTAATGCTATCCCTACCCTAGCTCCCCAAACCTTGACAGGCTCTAGTATGTGATATTGCCCTTTCTGTGTCCATGTGTTCTGATAGTTCAACTCCCACATATGAGTGAGAACATGTAGTTTTTGGTTTTCTGTTCTTGTGTTAGTTTGCTAAGAATCATGGTTTCCAGCTTCATCCTGCAAAAGACATGAACTCATCCTTTTTTATGTCTGCATAGTATTTCATGGTGCATCTGTGCCACATTTTCTTTATCCAGTCTAACTTTGATGGGCATTCAGGTTGGTTCCAAGTCTTCACTATTGTGAATAGTGCTGCAATAAACATACGCATGCATGTGTCTTTATAGTAGAATGATTGATAATCCTTTGGGTAGATACCCAGTAAAGGGATTGCTGGGTCAAATGGTATTTCTGGTTCTAGATCCTTGAGGAATTGTCAAACTGTCTTCCACAATGGTTGAACTAATTAACACTCCCATCAACAGTATAAAAGTGTTCCTATTTCTCTACATTCTCTCCAGCATCTGTTGTTTCCTGACTTTTTAATGATAAGTGTTATTCTAACTCCCAGTGCTGTCAACCAAATGTGAAATATCACCATTCTAAGCAACCATCCCAGCATTGCTATGAAATTTGGATGCTGGATCCAAGAGATCTATTAATGATATGAGAAAATGTACTTATTTTCTTTAAATTTGTATAACCATCAACAAAGAGAAGACAAGATTATTTATACATCAAGATCTTTGCTTTATTAATTATGTTTCCCCAAGTATCTAGACATCCCTAAAACAGGAAGTTTAATGTTTAAATAGCATTTACACAAGGTTTTCCAAGTGACTTGGAGTATGATGACATCTCCTAAGCAAAAGTGATTAGACCCACAATGAATTTAGCTTGCAGATAATGAAGAGAACACTAGAGAACCGAGTTTGGATCTGAGTTTTGGTTCTTCTCCATATCCTCTTGGAGACAATTAGCTTCCTTTACCATTTAGATGTGGAAAGGGTCTTGTTTGCTAAGTTTGGGGAAATACAGAAAACTTGGCAGTCAGGAACTAAGTGGAATTCCAACGGATTGAAAACTCCGTCAGAGAGGGGGATGGCATCTTATGTTTCTTTGTGATTCTTTCCTCCCTACAAAAGTCCAGAATATGACTCTGAACACTATGTAAGATATATACAGTAACTAAAATTAATTGACAAAATTTTCTGTGGAATCTGAAGTGCCTAGCCAGAAATAATACAAGTGCAGATTGCATTTTTTAAACCCTGCATAGGAAGGAGAAGAAAATGAACATTCTGCTTCAGGATTGGAGTTTTCTTTCTGATCTGCTAATTCTACAAAGTATATAAGATTACTCAACACATTTTAAATGGAAAGCAACAAGCTCACTCTACATTATAGGAGCCATAATGTCACTAGGGGGTGAATGTAGTATGGTTGTGAGAGGGTGTTTTCAATGTTAATTATAAAGTTTTTAGGAGTCGAAAAATTTCTTCAAAAAACATTAATGACAAAGTATCTCTGCAAGGTAGCAAATCACTGAGTCAAAAAAGCTCAGGACGATCTCAATCAATAACTTTACAACTACCAACCATTTGTTTTTCCAAAATTTTAAGTGAACAACTAAGAATTTGCTGAAAGCCTCCTTGGAGAGTTTTCACAATCTTTGTATAGAAGTAAACAGTATTTATAATAGTACCCAGATTTGTATGGACTGGGCTTTACATGGCTATGGGATCTGCTACAGTTCTTGATGATCCCTTATCATGAATGGAATTTTGGTAGCTATTGTTACTATTTCTGCAGTCACTAAGCATAGAAAAACCTCACTAAATGCACTAAGCATAGAAAGTTCTTACTAAATGCACAAGATTCAAATAATCTCTAGAATTAGACTAAAAGGACATTAAAGATGGAATTTGCCAATTCCTTCATTCAGTTAATTATATGAGGGCTAAAGCCATAGTAATATACAGGCTCAAGTAACTTAAAAGATAACATATTTGAAATTTACTTGCTGGAAAGAAAGGGGCACCCCACCCTGATTTTAATGAATTTCAGAGCAAATACAAGCTGTCCTCAGTGGCTTTCATATGAGATCCCTGCACGGTCTTTTTCCTTTAGAAATGCAAAAACTATTTCAAGATTTTTATGCCTGCTTGGAGAAAATTGCTATTGTGTACAATTAGCATATTTACTAAGGTTTGTCATTACTTTTGGTAATTAAAATCATACAAAAAGAGAGACATATCCAATTCAAGAAAATTACAGAGTACAGTAATATACAATCATAGCGGTCACCTGACAATTATTAAAATACACCAAGTTCTCCCTTACAGTAAAAGTATTCACCAGAGTAGTTTCTGAGTAAGATTACTGCAGTGCTTTCTATTTAAATATGTTTTTTTGCGCAGAAAATTATAATTACATTTGCATAACTACTGTAATCAATCTAGAATTACGGCTGAAATTTTTATTCTTCAAATCACTGTGCTGTCTAAGATAGTAGGAGCTCTGAGGCATAATCTAGGTTTGTGGGCCATTATTCTAATTTGTAACAGGATTAAACGTATTTTTGCACTCTCTTTACAAGAATCAATCACTCTAGAGACATACTAGACAATATAACTACATCGTACAATTTGTTTTCTTCTGTCTTGAAAACAAACAAGCAAACCAGGCTTTAATTTACCAAATCCATTTTGTCCAAAAAACAAAATAAAACAAACTTAAGTAAAAAAAAAAGGTAACTCAAATTTATAAAAAGAGAACGCCAAATGATATTTCAAAATGATATTTTATGAAACAGGCTCATTAGGAATTCAAGCATTCATCTCTACATGTAGATGCCCTGTACTTACTGAGATTAGTTGGGATGGCCGAGCTAATTTCTGTCCCATCTTGAAAATACTGGCTACCATAAACCAAAGATTTCTTTTGAATATTCTCCTTTGTTCCTGCTGTATTCAACAGGCTTCCTTGGGGCCTGATATTATTGTCATATCTTTTTTAAAAATCCAAGTCAGATCTTATGAAAACAATAAGCAGACCTAAAAAACATTAATCTGCAACCAGCTTCTTGTAGAACTAGCCTTTTAAAAGGATATCTCTAAGAAAATGTCCGGTTAGTCCCTTCTTCTGACCAATGAGCTGATAATTTCAGACTCTCACAGACACCATCACATGCATTCTCTCTCAGGAGGGTAGAGACTGAGGCATGGTAGCAGGCCAGGGAATGAGGTGTTCTAAAATCCTGTCTCTGGACCTGCTACAACCTGTTTTTGGTAACCGGGCCCCGCTCCTCAAGAGAATGACATCTCCAGGGATCAGGCCAGCACAAAATATATTCCCAATAGCACAAACAAAATATATTTCCTGAGAAGCACAACATTAAGTCACTACAGAAAGCAACCCTGAAGCATTTCTCTAAAATGTGGTTTCAAAATCATTTCCATGTGCAAAGATATTAAACCAGACTCAGTATTTTCAAACCTTTTTACTTGAGAAGATTTAGAGCTTAGCTCAAAGTTGTTCAAGGAACTGTTTTAATGACCAATTAATTCAGACTGGCAGACACACAAAAATAAACATATTCCGAGAATAATAGCAAGGGCTACATAGATACCCAAAATACTATGACTGACTTTGGTGAGAAATTGAGATAAGCTGAGGACAAACATGACATCAGCAGTGGAAATATAACCTTACTTAACTGTGTACCCAAGTGTTTGTTTATAAGCATAGATAATACCTACCTAAAAAATGGAGCCCAGCAGGCAACTATATTTATATTTACATTATTTTATACAATGGGTTCTTGCCTCACCATTTAGAGGCTGGTCAAGCTGTCAGCCTCTAGAAAGCACTGAGAGCTCTAGGTATAGAAACATCCTTATTTGGAAGGTATCTGAAGCAAAAATAATGACAATTCCAAGATTCCTTTTCTTTAAATAAGGTGGAAACCCTTAAAGATAGAGAAAAGTAGTCAAAGGAGCAGACAAAGAATCATAGAAAATTGGAGGTAGGTGGACGTTAAGTACATTCTATTTTTTTATATATATTTCTTTATTTTCACTTTATATACATTAAAAACTGAGGCTCAAACAAATGAGTATTCATAATAATGATTACATAGCCAGTAAATGCACTGATAAATATAGAGCTAAATTACTTTACACTACACAACACTGTATTTGAATAAATAAGCTCATATTATAGATGTCGGCAAACATAATAGTCCAGGGTCAATATGGCGGAGAAATAAAAGTTGACTTTTTTAATCTTAAAAGTATTCTCGCTTTTATTCCCCTATCTTCATAAGGTTGGTTAAACAATAATGGTTAATAGACAACATAGAATATTTGACATTTAAAGGAGAGTCTTTTCTCATAGAAACCTTCCATGTCTTGATCAAAACAGGGTAATGAATTACTAGAAGAATATGAGCAAAGAAGAAATAGGCATAAAATGTTCTTCAAGGTCAGTCTTGAGATATTACTATTATATTTTATAACTGCATTTATAACTTACGTCTTTTTTTTTTTTTTGAGACGGAGTTTCACTCTTGTTACCCAGGCTGGAGTGCAATGGCGTGATCTCGGCTCACCGCAACCTCCGCCTCCTGGGTTCAGGCAATTCTCCTGCCTCAGCCTCCCAAGTAGCTGGGATTACAGGCATGCGGCACCATGCCCAGCTAATTTTTTGTATTTTTAGTAGAGATGGGGTTTCACCATGTTGACCAGGATGGTCTTGATCTCTTGACCTCATGATCCACCTGCCTCTGCCTCCCAAAGTGCTGGGATTACATTATGTTTTTTTAAATCTGTTATTTGTAGTAGAGTGTATAGATTAGCATACTTATGGAACAAATGTGTTTCTCTATCCTTGTTTAAGGCAAATAAGTTATAATTCATACACAATATTAGTCATGGTGTCATCTCTTCACCAATTTTATTATCATGTATAGGTCACAAGCTATTTCTGGATTCATTTTTCTTTTAAAAAGGAGAGCTTCAATAGATACAACATTTTAAATATTTTATCATGAAAGACTTTTCCACCTGCATTCATCCTACAGATCTAATCTTTTTTCATCAGGGAAATACTCTTTGTCCTGGAGTCTCATATGCCACTTGCCATAGATTCATTTATTTATCTACTCATTGAATAAGTAAAAATCTACAAGGCTCCAAGTTCTGTAGCATGGCTACATAGACTATTACAAACAAGAAAGAGAAGTAGTCGACCTTTTAGAATTTACACTGCAATGAATGCTTTCATTTAAGTGTTGTTTTGTATTAATAGTTAACCCATGGAATGGAATGGATTGCTTGCCTGAAGTTTTACTTCTGTGGGATCTTTAATACTTGTGGGCTGTGTCCTTCTTGGCTGTGGTGTATGCTCTGTTAGTGGGAAGACTTTGCAAAGCCCTTTTGCAGGGGAGAAACCCTACCTGCTTGAGCTCTATCTGAAAACAAATCCTACATTTTCTCATTACCATGACCTCCTCTCTTAAGCCATTAAATATCCCTCTAATAACCGTCACTCAAGATCGTGATTTAATCACTTCATGTCCAGTAAAGTACTGATTTCATTTTCATTGGTTTTATGTCATTATTTAGCCATTTTAGGCATCATATCTTGAGAAAGAGGAGATTTATAAATATTAAAATGGGGTTTTTGTTTGTTTTGGGTTTTTGAGATATTACTATTACTGTTTTTTGTTTTTGTTTTGGATACAACTATGTAGAATAACCAAGATCTATTTCTCATTCTAGCATGTGGGTTCAGCATTTTGTACAAATGATTTTATTGGCTTAATACACTTCCAAGTTAAATAATCTCTTTAGGAAGAATCTTATTTGACCTCTCGAATTGTTGGCCTGGTACCCGGAGCAAAAGAACTGTGTTTTAATAAGGATTACTTTTGTCTTGGTGTATTATGCTTTAGGCTCGCACACTAAGATGATGTAGTTGCAGAAAAGAAGACAAGATGTGCACGGTTTGGTTACGATCTTCAATCATTATATGTATGTATAAAGAGGCTTATGGATGAAAGAATTTACAATATCTATTACATATATCGAAATGTATGCTACTGCTTCCATTTCTTATAAACTGCAGAACTCAGCTCTAAAACCACTCAGTGGAAACTTTTTAAAATTTTATTTTGGTACCAAGCAGCAATAGCAAAAGTTCAATGACTGGCTGTGCAGAAATTTGGACTAATTTCTAAATGTAGGTACAGCTTTAATAAAAGACATTCCTTATTTTTCAGATCAAGCAAACCTACACGAAAGGGAAATTACATCATTTTGGTTCTAGTTGCAGTGAATGCCTGACAATGGGACAGTTGGAAGAGTGGTGTAATGACCAAACGCTAAAGCTGGGTGAGTTAGAAAGGATTATTTGGAGATAATATGCCTTGCCTAGGAATTTAAAGAAGGGAAGGAATGTGAATAAGCTAGTAGGAGGGTGATCCAGAAGTTAAATATGACAAGTATAGCACTGGAGATAGCAACAATCATGTGTTACTAGAATAAAGAGGTTTTGTTTTTTCTTTTTTAAATAAAGAAATAAAGCAAACCAGAAAGAAAAGGAAATGAAGGAAATGAATATGGAGAGATGGATGATAGCAGAGTGAATAGTGTTGAAGTATTGGCGGGGACATTCATATTTAATAAGTGTATAGTTTCTTTATCAAGAGTAAAAATGGGAAAATGCTATTTGAGGATTAGTTACCAAGGCAACTAAACTTCATAATTAATGATGATCATGGTTAGCACTTACTAAGTGCTTACTATATGTCATATACTATTTTTAAAAACTTTACGTATGTCCTGTATTTAACGCAGGATTTGTAACCATGATGCAATTGACATTTAGAGTTGGGAAATTTAGTTGTGGGGAACTGACCTGTGCACTGTATGGTGGCTAGAAGCATCCTTCACCTCTATTCACTAGATGCCAGAAATCACACCAAATATCCACACACGCACCCCCACAAGTTGTGACAACCCAAAGTGTCCCCAGACATTGCCAAACGTTCCTTGAGGGTAGTATCTTTCTAGCTGAGAACCACTGATTTGTTCTTAACACCACAGTATCAGTTAAATTTCATTAATTCTTTCTTTATTGCTTCTTTTTATAGTTGAGGCACATGGATACTAAATAACTTGTCCAGTGTCACATGGATAATAAGCAAATTATAAAGCCTCCCTGTGAACCTCAGTGAATTAATTCTTAGGTCTGGGTTTTTTTTGAGATGGAGTCTTGCTCTGTCACCAGGCTAGAGTACACTGGTGCCATCTGGGCTCACTGCAACCTCGGCTTCCCAAGTTGAAGTGATTCTCCTGCCTCAGCCTCCTGAGTAGCTGAGACTACAGGCACGCACCACCACGCCCACCTAATTTTTGTATTTTTAGTAGAGACGGGGTTTCACCATGTTGGTCAGGCTGGTCTCAATCTCTTCACCTTATTATCTGCTCACCTTGGCCTCCTAAAGTGCTGGGATTACAGGGGCCTGAATTCTTAACCATTATTGTCTATTACTTCCCCATAATCTTTCCAGGCAGAAATCTAGCATTAAAAAAGTAAGAAATAGCCCAGTGTAATAAGTCTCATTTTAATTGAAATATGAAAAAATGGTAGACATTTAAATTTTAGTTAATGCTATCACAGCCGATGTAGTCAAGACTCCTGTCTTTTGTTTTGCAATTTATCAAAAGGTTGACTTTCTCATCTAATTCTATTTCAGTGGTTTGTTCTACATAATTTTAAGGAGATTTTGTTGTATCTGACCTTAAATCAATATTACAGCAACTATTATGATTTTTCAGTGCCTCTCTTATCATTTCTTCTAGGCTTTGGCTGGATAAGGGAAATAAAAGCTCCTTGTTTTTCTACAGCTATAAGAAATGCAATTATTAGGGCCTATCTTGAATTTTCCAAGTACCCCTAGATTGTACAATATGCCTAACTGTCCTAGCACTAGGGGACGCTTTCCACACACTTTATGATTAGAACTGCTCAATTTTCCTTAATGATATGTGGAAAGCAAGGAAAAGAATGCTGGGAAGGAAAAAGGTCTCTCCTTTGTTTGATCCTAAAGTTCTGCAAATCACGTAGTGAGACCTCCTAAGAGTTCATCTCACTCTAGGCACACAGGAGACTGTTGCTAGAGAAAGGATGAAGACATAATAATAACTTAGAAATGATTATAAATGGTCATAGCCTGTCTTTGGCTAGAAAAACAGAAATATCTGGTAAAAAAATAAAATAAAGCCCTGGGTTTGGCTTGGGAGGAGGGATCCTGGGCCTGTATGTGTGGCCTCTGTTTCCCCTTCTGTATAACATTAATGACAGGTCCTTTTTAATGATAATGTTCCATGCATCAGTAATAATGAATAAAAAAGAAGAAAGGATTTGCAGGGTTTGCTTATTACCTTAAAGCACTGACCAGCATAAAGAAGGCAGCAGGTGTAAGAGACAAAAAGAGAATAATAGACTGACACATCTGAAAGCACACTAACAGCCTAAAACATGTTTTTTTCATCTCAGAAAGTTCTCCCTCTGAAACCCGAGACTCCGCTTTCTCATCTGTAAAATGGGTTAACACTATCTTGCAGGATTTTGTGAGGCTTAGACAAAAATCTCCAAGTAGATGAAATTTCCAACAGTATCCATCAAAATATAAGCACTCAGTAAACTTACATTGGTTAAATAAATAGTTTTCAGGTGAAAATGTAATTGTGAAGTTTAGTTCTCTTTGCCTTCCTGGGGCTTTGTGGAATATGAAAAAAAGTAAAAATCTTTTTTTTTTTTAATTTTAACAAGACCCATGGACTAAAGGAAGAGTAGAGAGTAATGCAATTTAAAAGAGCAATGCAACTAGGTAGGTAAAACTCAGAAATTCCAGACACCAGTGATAGGAAACAATATAAAATGCATGAGGCTCGGGATAAGCCCATTACTCACAGAAGGCAAGATGCCTTTTTCTATAACCTCAGGGGCCTTTCTTTGCTTTTTAGTCAACTAAACTTGAAGTGAGCGAAGGAACTCATATAGGAGAATTTGCTAACATTTATTTGCCAGTGATGGGGGAGGAGTGAGTGAGAGCAGTGGGACGATGTATTATTTTGTTCTCACCCTGCTATGAAGAACTGTCGGAGACTGGGCAATTTATAAAGAAAAGGGTTTTAAGTGACTCACAGTTCTGCAGTGCTAAGGAGGCCTTAGGAAACTTACAGTCATGGCGGAAAAGGAAGCAAACACATCCTTCTTAACATGGCGGCAGGAGACAAATTAGTGCCCAAGGGAAATGCCGTACGCTTATAAAACCATCTGCTCCTGTGAGAAACTCACTATCACGAGAACGGCATGGGGGAAACCACCCCCATGATTCAATTACCTCCACCTGGCCCCACCCTTGACACGTGGTGATTATTACAATTCAAGATGACATCTGAGTGCAGACAAAGAGCCAAACCATATCAGGTTATACAGAAAAAAATAAATCAAAGAAGTTTGTCCTCAGACACTGAAGCAAAATTTCATTGTTCCAAGACATTCTACAATGAAGTGAGAAGCTGGGCACTTCCCTCCCCCACTTCAAGACTTACTAATTGGTAGAACAATAATGTCCTTAACAAAGACAGCCTGGAATGGATGAGTCTGACAGAGCCCATCCATCCTTCCACTTCACAAACTATCTACATTTGTTCTTTTTTTTTCCTCTGGCTTTGGAGAGAGAGGATGTGTTCCAGCTTACAGACTCTTAGGAATAACACTGGAAATTGAACGTCTAATCAGCATTTTATGCACTATAATTGTGTAAACTTTTAGGACTGCTGTATAATAATCATTCCCTGCTGTGTGGTGAGCACTTTGGGCCCCTCTGGATGATAGATGTGATATGAATGGGAAGCATTATTATTATTTATGCCTTATAATATGTCAACTCTACGTCCTCTGCCACAACAGACACTTATTTCAAATGTGCAGTAACAGCCCCCGAGTGATGTATTGTCAAAATATTTTTGAAATGAAAAAGCAAAATTAACCACAAACTGCCCCCTTGTCTCCATGAAAATAGCACTCTAACACTACCAGGGAAAATCAATGTTAAATAATAGAAGCAACAACAAAATAAAAGTCTAAAAGAATTGGAAGAGCTCTGTGTTTGGAAGAAGTATGCTTTGGTAAATCCCAACAATGATAATTTTGCTTTCCAATTAAAGTGTAATAGTGAAAGAGCAAACCATCACCCCAGGGTATCCTCAAGAACAGCTCAATGAATTCTGGCTTACTTAAAAAGAAGTTTTCAGTGGAGCTGATTTCCTTGAAAAATATTTTAGAAACAAAGACAGTCTCTTTTTTTGTATTTATATTACCCAAATCCTGATATCATCTGATGACTCATCAATTCATACAGACCTTTAAGGTTGAAAAGCACATATTTAAGTATATAGTAAACAGAAAGTAACAAATGATAGAAACTAGATTTTAGTGGATAAAATTCTTCTGCACCATCAAAGACTTTCTAAGAGCCATGAGTTTACTACTAAGGTCATTCAGTTTTCATTTTGGGACAGGTCATCTTAATTTTCAGGATCTTTTTCCAGAATGTTATTTAATTAGTATGACTGGATGTCTGAATCAGGATGCTACAGTATTTTTAAAAAGGAAGATGCCAGTTTAAATGTGATAGATACTTAACTGTATCATTTGATAAACTTTTAACAGATTGGAACTTTGATGCTTTCCCTAAGGTAGGAATGCATTCAAGGGACCCTTGTGAACTGAAAAAGTTAATGCACTTCTCTAAATGTTTTGATTCTGGCAGAATCTGAAGCTATAAAATAACATTTCTTCATTAACATACTAGTCACAATGCTATTTCCCATAAAGTGCCTCTAGCATATAAGGCTGCACTTTTTCCAGACCATCATTTATAGGGCTGGTTTATTTTTCTTTCTTGACATTAATGAGCTATGTATTCAGGGAAATAGAAGATTTCAATGCCTGTCAAATTACCTTTCATATTACTAAAGCTTGCTTTTCTCCTTCTCAAAGAGCAAGCAGGGACTTCTTTTAGAATGTGGGGACCAATGGAATATTCAGTAAAAAGGGTCATGAAGATAAATGTGAAAGCAGTAATGGACCCATTCCAACTATGACTTCATGACAAAATGCTCTGACTTCAGCATTTCATTACTTGCCATGTTGTCATCCTTTGTCTTAGTATCACACCTCCCCTCTTCCCCAGATTATTACAACTTTTTGGGAAAAGGAGATACAAATATATGTGAAATTTTCTGTAGTTGTATGGTACCATGTTCTAAAATTCAGACTGCTGATTGATATGAAACACGTTTGTAGAGATCAAGGCGGCTAGTTATTTGTAAGCACTCTGGAGAAACAGTATCTTTCCTGAGAAATCTTGATACATCATCTTCCTCCACATCCTTAGCAATTAACTGAAGCTAACTGTTTCACTAACATTTCCTTTTCCATTTATGTGGAATGGGCTGAATGTGTTAATGCAATGTAACAGGAGAAATGGACACAGAAAAATCTTCTTTCATATTGATCTCAGCATCCTGTCTGTGTCTCATTTGGGATGAAGAGAAAAAGTAATCAAGAAAAAATGAGTTTGCAGGGTTAAGAATACCAAGTAAATATTACTGGAAAATATTTAATAGGTAAATATAGATGAGGGAATAGGCACAAGGTTAGGTAACAAGCAGATTGAATTTCAAACGTCCTAATAACTCTCCCTGTTTTCCAAATCCTTCCAAAACATGACCTCATCTGTGCTTTCATTATTCCTAGTGTATAGGGTTTGATAACTCATCCTATCCCTTTGCACAGTGAAGAAATTTACATGTATTCAGCCTTAGCTGTCCTTATAGTAATTCTCTCAGTTCCTTACTTACTAGTTTTCTTAATTTGGTTTTGGCCTGTTCTTGGTAAATTTGAAAGCTGTTTGAGGACAGGGATATGTTTATTCTGTACTTTTCTGGTATCCTCCTTTGGAAAATCAGTACTTAAGAGCTAGGTCTTCATTAATTATTATAAGGTGGTTTCAGAGCATATAGTGCATTCCTGAAAGCCCAGTTTATCATTATAGCTATATTTGTATACATTCATTAAGTATACTGCATGCCCCATTTTACACTCAAAACTCAGGTAGCTGTAGCACTAAATTCCTTATAATTTTGATTTATAAACAGCAGAAGTACAGGGGTAATCCACATTTTATAATAAAAAAATGATTGTGTATCATATCTTAAAGAAAGCATTTTAAATACATGTTTATCCTTTTCTTAAATGGTTTTACTCTTTGGTATATTCATTCTGATTAAACCGTTTTAGTACAATAATGCTAAAGCAATTTCTGTAGTTTCAGTTTTTCTTCTAAAATTTGTAACCGTATGCTGAAAGTGAACGTATGAAACATTCTTGACATGAAAACACACAAGTTTTCAAACATAATTCTTTATCTTTAGACATAGCACCTACCTGAACTTTTTGCCAGACAGGCTTATTCTCAGAGTATGCATTAGTAGTACTCTAAAGAATTAAATAATTCATATATTAACTAGTGGTACAAATTCCTATGCAGTCACATTGGTTACTTGATAATTCCATTTACATCTTTAAAAATGCTCTGTTTCACTTCTCAGGAGTAGTTCTGACAAATTTTATGCTTTTTTCAGATTCAGGATTAGTCAGGTATGGATAGTCTATGTAGGTTTCCCAAAGAAAAATCAGTAAATTTTAAATATAAATAGATAGGAATTCTCTCTTTAAAAAACCAATTTGGATTTATGTGTGTGTGTGTGTGTGTGCATTTGTGTGTGTGTGTGTGTGTGTGTGTGTATAATTACAGTAGTAAAAATTTTATTAAATCTCTACCAAAATCCCTCCTGCCACATTCCTTCCTCTTTCTACTTTTTAGTAACCACAGTGATTCTTCTCAATTTTTCTAGGAAAAAAACCTGCATTCAAACTGATCTCAGAAAAGAATTTTTCTCATGCCAAGTTAGACAAGTTAGCAATGGTAAAATATATTTCATTAAAATTTTATTTTAGTTTCATTAGGTAGGGAAGGTTAAATAATTTAAGACTTTTCCTAACTAGTAATAGATAATTATGTCAATTCTTGCCTAAAAGCTTCAACAAGCGTTTTCAAAGTGCTGATTTCCAATAAGCACTTTCAGAAGGGGTAAGATGTATACATGATCATCTACTTAGGTCAACATATTATATAAATAGTGCTAATGTGAAATATCGGCTGGGATTTTTAGTATAGGTTGTTTCTATAGTTTAAAGACCAAGTTGCTTAGGGAGTGTCCATTTCTGTAAGACGTGTGGAAAATATCTATGAAACTTTACTCTGCGAATGTGTACTAGCTGGGCAAGCTATATGGCTATGATAGCAGGATGGAAAGCTCTTTTGGTTGGAAAATGCATAGACACAAATGACAAAATCAAGTGTAAGCAAAGACAGTAAGCAAATTGGAAAATCTCTTGGACAAAGATAATTTTGCTTTTCTTTTGAACATCTCCTATGACATATAGCATATGGTTACTAAATGCTTCCAGTTTATAAACAGTAAAGAATTATTATTCTAAGAAATAAATTATTAGAGACTCAATATGAACCCTTATTTCACTAGATAGCCATACTTAAAAGAGGCAAGAATGTAAGTTAAAGCCAGGAGAATTCTTTAGTGGTCTTTCTAGATGTTAGAATTCCTCAAATGTATTCAATAATTAAAATCATTTTGAAAAACTTTTAAAAATAGAATATGCAATCATTTTTAACATGTATTTTGCTAAATTCATCCATTCAGAAGTTTTCTCATTTCTTTATGACCCTATTCAAAAGATAATTCAAAACCATAGCTACAAAATATATGTCAACAGGCAATTTTTAAAAACCTGATAAATATTTATTTCTTGTTGATTCAGTCTTGGATATTAAGTTTTAAAATTTAAGAAAGGTGACACCTTGGTACTTTCTGATTTTAAAATTGTATTGGCTCTTGTAGTTAATGATTAGATACACAGAATGCCTGATCTTCTAATACAATTAACTCTACCTCAAGAATCTTTTCCTCTCCAGAACAATATAAAATATATTAATAATTTAGAAAAGCAGGGGATTACAGCTAGCACCAATTCAAAGTTCTTGTGAAAACAATTAAAGAATATGTATAAAATTTCAGAACTGGGATACAAATCTGAAATTTTATAAAATCATTGTCAAACAACTGCAGATGCAAGAATAATATGTTTGCTTTATTTATTCATACTCTGGAACAGAATCAAGTTTGTATAAAATAAAATCAAATTTTCAATTTTTACAAAAAGAGATGTTTTATATTTAGTTATATTCCATATTTTATTTTCACTCTTTTTCTGAAATCTGTGATGAGTAGTCACTGAAATATCAAGGAATGAAAATGTTATATTTTTGTTCAGTGGCCTATAAATTTACTGATTGTCAGGATATCTTATATAGTAGGTAAAATAAAGCTTCTAGGAAGGCTGAATTCTATCCTTAGTTAATGCCAAGGTTCAGTCTCTACATATATTCCCAATTGTTGCTGAAATTAAGTAGTACTACATCATTCTGTTGTCTGCCAAGGGAGTATGCGTTCTTCCTGCCTCACTGATATCCAGGAAAGGAACAAGAATACACTGAAGATAGTTATTTGCAGCAGGTGCTGAGGCTCCCTTGATATATGTACATATACTTGTCAGACTCCATTATATCTAGAATCCATAAGAAAGGCATAAATTACTGCCAAGGCATAAATTTTGCCAAGGTTCTCTCATCCTTCCTGGAAAGGAAGTCCTACTACTTTACTTTGCTTAGAAAATCTGGGTGCTATTCTTTCCTAAATGAGATTTTGATTAAGAATTACTGTATCTGAAACTCCTTTGGCTCTCATCATTTATTTTTTTCAATGCCATTTGCAAATATGTGATATATTTGATATAAAGATACAAAGAAACACTGATGAGATTACAGTTTCCCTGGTACTATCTAACTAAAAATGAACTCAAAAACATTTAAGAACCTGGTGTCATTCTTTTTTTTTCTGTGAAAACACATCTCAATTTTTTTCCTGTAAATGTTTTCAATCTGGTGACCTACAACAGCTTTGCAATGAAAATCTTGAACTGGTTTTTCCTTACTTTGAATAAAAGGCTAATACAAGGCTTCATGAATGTTTAACCAGCATCACACTAAAAAATGAGGGAATCCAAGGCAAAGCTAATGAACTGATCTTTTAAAGAGCGATTCAATGTGATCATTGATATAGCTTTATTCTCTTCAGGGCCAAATATGTGTATATGGCTGGTCTTCCTTGGATCTGATTCAAGGCAATTTAAATATTTAAGTACCAAAACCATGGTGGGTTGTATCAGTTGGATGACTATATCACATACAACATAGTGGGCCTAAAATACATTTTTTATAAGAGTTAAGCTATACTCTCATATATAATTTTAACCTAATCAACCTGTTCCTATATGCCACCTAGAAAAATTAAAACATTATTAACATTATCTAATGTCTATGCTAAACACTTTATATTTGTTATTTTGCATAATCTTCACAGCACCCCAGGCATTAGGTGTTATTATTCCTATTTTACAGATGAAGCTGGATGTCTGTCTAGCTATATTGCCAGTTCTTGCTGAAATCAAGTAATTACTCATCCTTCTGTTTTATTCCAAGGAATTGTGTGTCCTGCCTTTCACCTAGGGAAGAAACAAGGATACACTGAGGGCAGTGATTTGTAGTAGGTGCTGAGGCTGGCTCAGTATATGAACATATGCATGTCAGAGGGGTTTAAATAATGTGCCTGATATTCCACAGAGGATGAGATTAGGAACTGGAACTGAACTTCATCTTACAAGACCTTAGACTGTGACTACCCACCTAAAATACCTTTCAACATAAAGGACAGGTTTTTACCCTGAGTGTTTTTCTAAAACATCTTACATGTAAAAGTATCCCAAGGTTAAACTCAAGCTAAATAAAAAGGTTCCCCTTGGCCTTATGCCCTACTTTCCCTGAATACACTTCTTAACACCTTTATGTTTATGAGAAACATTATATTATATGTACTATCTTATAGGAGAAAGCTAACAGTTTCCTTTAAAGGGTAGAATATTAGGCTTCTTTCTTTAAATAAATTATAGCTGTAGCTAAAGAATTAAAGTTTGAGTACAGAGAATCAGGTTTTAGTTCTGATTCTGTAACTAGTTTTGTCACCACAGTAATTCTTTCTTTTTTTTTTTTTTTGAAACAGAGTCTTACTCTGTTACCCAGGCTGGAGGGCAATGGCACAATCTTGGCTCACTCTGCCTCGCCTCCTGGGTTCAAGTGAGTCTCCTGCCTCAATCTCCTGAAAAGCTGATATTATAGATGCATACTACCACACTCGACTAATTTTTTTTTTTTTTTTTTTTTTTTAGTAGAGACGGGGTTTCACCATTTTAGCTAGGCAGGTCTCACACTCCTGACCTCATGATCTGTCCACCTTGGCCTCCAGAGTGCTGGGATTACAGGCATGAGCCACCATGTCCGGACACCAGAGTAATTATTTAGGTTACTCACCTATAAAGTGAAGGTTCTGGGCTAGCTGATGAATGAGATTCACAATAGTTTTCAGATGGTGTGATTTCAGTAATATTCACTCGGTCTATATATCTACAAACACTGTAGTAGATACTATGAAGAGATACACAGCAGTGGACAAGGTCAAGTCTGACACAGGTCAAGTCTGAATAGGTTTATAATTTGGTGAATTGGGAGTCGACAATGAATGAGGTAGAGAGTGGAGGTGGAGCAACAAAAAATGTTCTTTTATGAAAGATAATCTTTACTGACCCACTACACCTGCAATGTTCCTTTTAACTGCATATTCCTGCAATACATATATATAAGCTCTATCCAACTATGGCTTTACAACCAGTCCCAGGAGATTATTTATAAACAAGATTTGGGAAACAATAGCAAATATGAGTAGGTGGAGAAATGAAAGTTTAAGTTTAGAAGACTGGCTAGTATGGAGATGAGGAGTTAAGGATGAGGAGTCAGAGATGTTAAAATGAATGGAACTTATATTTAGATAGGCACATACATGACATGTGCAATGTCATATAAAGCAAAGCTGCTATAGATTCTAGAAGCCATGATCTTCAGGAAGGTAGCTAATGAAAATGAGGTTGGGGTCGGAAGAGTAAATAAGGAGCAGAGTCTATGTAAGAAAAATATGACAACGTGAAGTAGGAGGGAAAACTGAAAATGCTTTGGGGTATCTGAATTTTTAAACATGTTTCTGGAAATAATCTTAGTTTCTTAACCATCTATAGTGGCAGGAATGTTGCATGCATCATCTGTCCTAATTTTTACAATCATCTTGCAAACTCACATATAGTTGCCTATTTTATGCATGCTTAATCAGGTTAAGTAGCTTGATAAAGGTCTCTAGCTAGTATATAAGAAAGTAAGGAAGAGATCACAAGTATGCACTGCAGCTAGTACCATGCCGAGTCTGAGTCCCAGACTAATTTTGCAAATAGGAAAAATGATGACTTTAGCCTAGGTGGCCTAACTTTAGGCGAGTCCCAACTGGGAACATGTTATAATGCCTTCTTGGAAACCGCTACTGGCTTTTCCTCACTGGGTTCATCGTGGATATTAATCTCTTTATTTTCTGTATATAGGAATATGACTTGCAGACATGGCATACTGTGCGTATAAAATACTTATTAGAAAACACATCAGCCAAGAAGCAGGAATTGCTGATTATTTTATTATTGCAGCAAACTCATCTTTCCACTATCCCAAGTCCATATTCTGCCTACAAGAATGAAAAAAATCCACCAGATTTATAATTCAACATCTATTCAAGTTTTGAGGCACATGCTATCTGAAACACCATAATTTTTGAGTTTGAAACAGAAAATTTTTCTGTAGCAACTTTGGCCCTGAAATGTCTTCCAATTTCAATATCAGGAGGTTTGATACAGTGGTCTGAAGAGTGTAGTTTTTCATAGAAATATGTTCTATTTTTCAACACCAAATGAATATCTCTTTCCTGCATATTGCTTGAAATAGCCATTTCCTTCACATGGTTGTGTTTTATTAGTCATGTCATCAAATTTGGCAACGTGAGATTTATTTAGGGGGAACATTTCATCAGTTACAAAAAATAAAGCATGTGCTGTCTCTCAACAGGTTTAGTGACACCTTAAATAAGCTCTGAACTATTGGGAGAATTACAAAGAACACACTTTTCTGAAAGCCATTATAATTGCATACACATAGAATTAAAAATAAAAATAAAAAAAGGATGCCTGAAGTTTAACAAGGGACACACTCTTTCTCCTTGATACCTTAAATGTGTTAATGTTTTAATACAGGAAGTGGCTTCTTTTACTTCCTTTTTAGATTATGGCCCTGAGAATATGCCACCCAGATGATGGAGCAGGAAAAACAAGACAATTTGAGAACAACTCTCAGAAATTAGCTGATTTCCTAATACTTATCAATACTCACTTGCCTTGATATTCCCTTTCTCATTCTTGCCTCCCTTAAATGTAATTTCCACACAGCATCCAAAGTAATTGTCTTAATTTATTAATCAAATAATGGCATTCCTCTGTTTACTCTTTTCACTGACTCTCCCTGCCCTAGAAGTAAAGCTCTATTTTCTACCATGTCCTAATTTTCCTTCCTTCCTTCCTTCCTTCCTTCCTTCCTTCCTTCCTTCCTTCCTGCCTGCCTGCCTGCCTTCCTTCCTGCCTTCCTGCCTTCCTTCTACCCTCCCTCCCTCCCTCCTTCCTTCTTCTTTCCTTCCTCCTTCTCTCTCTCCCTTTCTTTCTTTCTTTCTCTTTCTTTCTTTTTTTTTTTTCTAAACCCTAATTAGGGGTTAACCCTCTAATAAATCTTTAAATAAGAAACACTCATTGTGTTATTATAGAAAATTATGATGCTTAATATCTTGTCAAAAAGAATTATTTGTTCTGTAGAATGGGAGTTCTGTGAAACTAAGTTCATTCCTCTGTTGTTATTATTCAACAAAGGGGACAGTAGACAGACCGGCTAAACCAAGTCCTCCCTAGCTGACTTACTTTCCTTTGTGCTTCTTGATCTTAGGTGACCTTATTTCCACCCAGGGATTTTTTTTTTTTTTAGAAAGAAAAGAAAAAGGAGTGAAGGAGAGGAAGAAAGAGGAAGAAAAAGAGGGAGAGAGAATGGGAATGTAGCTTTATTCTCAAAATGGGTATTAATAATGGCCTATCAATATTTTGTGTATTTAAGGTGGAGAATGTATATTTTGTGTATTTAAAATGGAGAGCTCTATAAATATTTATTGAGTTTACTTGTTCCGGATCTGAGTTCAAGTCCTGGATATTCTTACTAATTTCCTGTCTCATTGATTCTGAATCTTTTTATGAGTCTTATGCATCTGGGTGATAGAATCGTTAGCTCTTATTGTTGCATTGATCTTTTTACCACTGTATCTTTGTTGCTTTGAAATCTATTTTATCAGATGCGAGAATTGCAACTCCTGCTTTTTATTTATTTATTTTTTCTCTTCATTTGGTTGGGAAATCTTTCTCCATCCCTTTGTTTTAAGTCTTTGTGTATCTTTGGATGTGAAATGGGTCTGGATGTAGCATACCATTAGGTTTTGGCTGTATCTTTTGATTGGGGAATTTAGTCAATTTAAATTTAGGGTTACTGCCATTTGATGTTAACTGGCAATTTTATTCATTCGTTGATGTAAATTCTTTATGTTGATGATCTTTACTTTTTGGTATATTTTTAGAAAGGCTAATACTTGTTTTTCCTTTCTTTCTTTTTTTTTTTTTTTGAGATGGAGTTTCACTCTTGTTACCCAGGCTAGAGTGCAATGGCGCAATCTCAGTTCACCGCAACCTCCGCCTCCTGGGTTCAGGCAATTCTTCTGCCTCAGCCTCCCGAGTAGCTGTGATTACAGGCATGCACCACCATGCCCAGCTAATTTTTTGTATTTTTAGTAGAGATGGGGTTTCACCATGTTGACCAGGATGGTCTCGATCTCTTGACCTCATGATCCACCTGCCTCAGCCTCCCAAAGTTCTGGGATTACAGGCTTGAACCACTGCACCCGGCGTTTCCTTTCTATATATAATGCTTCTTTCAGAAGCTCTTATAAAGCTGGCCTGGTGGTAATAAAATCTCTGAGTACTTGCTTGTTCATAAAAGATTTTATTTTTCCTTCAATTGTGAAGCTTAGTTTGGCAGGATATGAAATTCTGGGCTGAAAGTTCTGTCTTTAAGGATGTTGAATATCGGCCCCCCACTCTCTTCTGGCTTGTAGAATTTCTGCTGAGATATCTGCTGTAAGTCTAATAGGCTTCCCTTTGTGGGTAACCTGACCTTTCTCTCTGGCTGCCCTTAGTATTTTCTCCTTCATTTCAATCCTGGTGAATCTAATGATTATGTGCCTTGGGGTTGCTCTTCTTGAGGAATATCTTTGTGGTGTTCTCTGTATTACCTGGGGTTGAATATTTTCCTGCTTTGCTAGATTCAGAAAGTTTTCCTGAATAATATCCTGAAGAGTATTTTCCAGCTTGGATTCATTCTCTTCATCATATTCAGGTACACCTATCAAACGTAAATTAGGTCTTTTCACATAGTCCCATATTTCTTGGAGACTTTGCTCATTCCTTTTTATCCTTTTCTCTCTATTCTTATCTTCTCATTTTATTTTATTAAGTAGGTCTTCAACCTCTGATATCCTTTCTTCTGCTTGATCAATTCGGCTATTCAAACTTGTGCATATTTCACTAAGTTTTTGTGTTGTGTTTTTCAACTCCGTTAGTTCATTTATATTCCTCTCTATATTGTCTATTCTTGTTAGCATTTCCTCAAACCTTTTTTCAAAGTTTTTAGTTTCTTTACATTGGGTTAGAACAAGTTCTTTTAACTCCCAGAAGATTCTTATCATCCACCTTCTGAAGCCTACTTCTGATAATGGAACACAGTCCTTTTCCATTAGGGCTTGTTCTGTTGCTGATGAGGAACTGTAATCCCCTGTAGAGGGAGAGGGGTTCTGATTTTGGGTATTCTCGGCCTTTTTAGGCTGGTTTCTTCCCTTTGTTATAAATTTATCCATCTGTCATCTTTACAATTATTGCCTTTCTGATTGGGTTTCTGAGTGGATGCCCAGTTTATTGATTCCCAGTGCTAGAATCCAAGCAACCCACTGCTCCGGCCAAAACAGCAGCGATAAGACTGATGGTGCTCTTCTACCCAGGAATCTCCTCCCATTTACTCTGCAGGAAGAGCTGCCATGCCAAGGCACTGGCAAAACCGCTGCGCCGGCCACATGAGTCGTGCTGGTGACCTGTGGGGCCCCTCCACTGGGAATCTTCTGGTCTGTGAGCGGCGAAAATTCATCTGAAAGTGTGGCGTCCTCTCATTCTCTGTGCTTTCACTAGGAGCTACAATCCCGAGCTGTTAGTGATCAGCCATCTTGGATCTCTCTCTCTCTCTCTTTCTCTTTCTTCTTTCCTTCCTTCCTTCCTTCCTTCCTTCCTTCCTTCCTTTCTTTCTTTCTTTCTTTCTTTCTTTCTTTCTTTCTTTCTTTCTCTCTCTCTTTCTTTCTCTTTCTTTCTTTTTCTTTCTTTCCTTTCTCTTTCTCTTTTTCCTCTTTCTTTCTCTTTCTCTGTCTCTCCCCCTGCCTCCCTCTTTCCCTCCCTTCCTCCCCTCCCTCTCCCCCCACCCCTTTCTTGAGACAGGGTCTCACTTTGTCTCCCAGGCTGGAGTACAGTGGCACTCTCATGGCTAACTGCAGACTTGACCTCCTTGGCTCAAGCAATCCTCCCAACTCAGCCTCCTGAGTAGCTGGGACTATAGGTGCATGCCACCATGTCCTCCTGATTTTTATATTTTTTGTAGAGATATGGTTTCCCAGGCTGGTCTTGAACTCCTGGGCTCCACTGATCCTCCCTCCTTGGCCTTGCAAAGAGCTGAGATTATAGGTTGGAGCCATGGTAACTACCTGAGCCTTACCCTATTTCTGCAGGGCCTTGCATATTCTAGTCTCTGTCTCCTGTTTAAGAGAAACTCCTATCCTAACATCTTTGCTCTAACTATGCTGCCATGTAGACTATCTTTGCATATGCTCACTTATTAGAATCCTCCTTATACCCTGAATGTATTTACCACTTGCCCCAGTGGTAAATAAGCCCTCCTTCCTATTATGTTGTGTTCGTTTTCTCTGGGCTAAGATTCTGTCTTCAAGATCTTTGTCTTCAGATCCTTTGTACTTTGCAGTGTGTCTTGGGCATAAGTACTGAGAGCATGGGGTAAATAAATGCAAAGGTGAGAGAGGCTGTGGAGAAAAAAATTTAAAAAAACTCTTGGCATATACAGAAGGCCTTTTGCTTCTCTTACTCTCAAAGCTCTTATTTCTGCCTTAGCCATAACCTTAGCAAAATGTTTACCAGTTGTTCAAAGATAGCTCGTTCAAAGTAAAACATTAAAATGTTGCTCTTTAAAATTCATTTTCTGGGTATACTTATGGAGCTTTTATAATCCTATAAATATAGAGAATTGGATGCATATTTCTTTTTTAAAGACAGGTTTGTATCCAGTCTTCCTAGGTATCTAATGAGGAGACATCAAGTCATTTTAAAACAAAAGACCCAGATTCTAAAATAATAATGTATTTTTTTATACTCAAGACTCTAAACACAATTTGACAGACCTTCAACAGTCTTGTAAATAGGCATATCTAGTCCCACTCCCTATTGAGAGAAAATCAACAGCACAGTGTGTCCTACTGAATGTTATATAAGTTGTTGGTATCAGCATTAAAACAAGGGAGTCTTATTCCTTGGATGCTGCTCCATATCATCTGGATTGGCAACCTGCCAGCACACCACCTTAGCCTTATCTTCTGCACATTGCTCAGACTAAGGCAATGCCTGGCAGGTAGTAAGTATGCAACAAATGAGCCATCATATATAAAAATATAATGAAAGGCCACTAGGTAGTCTCTAGAAGTATCTGTCTTTAATCCTATTTTTTACTTATTACAAGTCTAAACATCGCTAGTTTATCCCAGAAACCTAACTGCTTCTTTTCTGACAATAGCTATATGAGGTAAGATAGCATTAATAGAATAATATTGGAATCTTTACATTTAATTAGTTGAATAATAAAGCTATATAACCTAGGAAATGTGCTAGGTTCAAGCATAATCAAGATACAGAACTTGTCTTCATGGAGCTTGCAGTGCTGTTAGTGAGTTTGATGTTTGTGTTTTCCTCAAATACCTATGTTGAAACCTAATCCTCAGTCTGATGTCATTAGGAGGTCAAGTCTTTGAGACGTAATTAGGTGTTGAAGGTGGAGCCCTCATGAATGGAATAAGAGCCTTTATAAGAAATTGAACAGACCAAGTTTTTCCTTTTCACCACGTAAGAGAGAACACAGCTATAAAGATACCTGTCTATGAAGCGGGAAGCAGGCCCTCACCAGGTACTGAATCAGCTGCCCCCTTGATCACAGACTTCTAGCCTCCAGAACTGTGAGAAATAAATGTATGCTGTTTATAAGTCACCCACTTTATAGCATTTTGCTATAGCAGCCCTACTGCAATGAAGCAGTCACTATGGACTGAATTATGTCTCCACCCAAATCCATATATCAAAGCCCTAACTCGTGGTGAGTTTATATTTGAAAATAGCATCTTTAGGAAGTAATTAAGATTAGATGAGGTATGAAGCATGGGATCCTAATCCAACAGAACTGGTGGCATTATAAGAAGAGGATGAGAATGCACACACACCTGCTCTCCATCCTATATGCAGAAACTATGGAAAGACCACATGAACACACAGCAAGATGGTGGTTTCCTGCAAGTCAAGCAAAAAGGCCTTGGAATGAAGCCTACTTTACTGGCATCTTGATCTTGGACTTCTTAGCCTCTGGAATTCTAAGAAAAAGTGTCTGTTCTTTAAGTCCCCAGTCTGTGGTAGCCCAAGCAGACTAAGACAGCAATAGGGCACACTGGGCTCTGATTTAATGGGGAGTTTCTTTGCCTTATCCTTAATAAGTAACAAGGTCTTTTGAATGAACCTTATAAGAATATCCAATTACCTCAAAATATGATTATGATGCTTAAAGGAGTAAAAGCACATAAAATACCCAGCTCCATGCCAAAGTGCTCAAAGATGCATACGCAAGCGGGAATTTAAAATGTCTGGGTAACTATATGTCCAATGAGTGGTAGAGACAAAAAGGGCTATAGAGTTCTAGAGGAAAAGGAGAGTTCCTTTGGTTGGAAGAATCAAAGAACATTCAAGGTAGCCTTAATATGTATCTCAGCTTGACTAAATGTTAGACAGGTTTCTTCTTGACTATAGGCCCTTGACCTTCTTTTCCTTAGAGCATTTACTTTAGAAAACTTGCAATTATAAATTATTTCTCTGCCCCTTTTGAAATGTATCTAAACCTCCTGAAAAACTCTTGCCAGTTCCATGATCTAAGGAGCGTCTCTCTTAAGGACCTGGGTGCAATATGTTTCAGATGTAATTATCAAAATAGATAGTGCCTCCATCTCCCAGTCTCTGTGGGTACATAGGAACCATGATAGGTGATCAAATAGAAACTATAAAACTACTTTCTGTCATGCATATGTGAGAAAGTTTACTTTCCCCTTTTGTAACGACGATCATGAAATGCAGGTGGCTTATGATCCTCCTGCGCTCACATTTAAAAACTGTCCTGCACTTCATTTTTTCAGAGTCGAGTTCAGTTTCTCTCCCCTATTGCAATAGTCTTGAATAAAGTCTTTCTTGCCTATGATACTTTGTCTAGTACAATTTTTTTTACTTTGACAGGAAACATTCATAGATAATATACAACTTGATATATGTTGTAAAGTATGGCTTAGATATTGGTTTGGCAATGTATAACTTAAAATGAAAAGTTGCATGCAGTTTTATGTTAGCAGTAACTACTTACTGAATGTCTCAATGCTTTACTCAAGAGTTTTCCCAAGATCTTTTTAATGTGTGTTATTTCAACAGTTACTTACAGAGCACAAAGTGTCTTTTCAGGTTCAAAATCCTGCACTAAAATTGGAAGCACTCTATGGCACTAGATTCTTGTATATATACTTTCAGGCCTTTGAACACATAGATAAATCTTTGCAAATGGGGAGAGAGAGGGAGAAAAAAAAGTTCCTGGCCCATAATTTTAAAGCACTACCTACATTGGGACTGTTTTCTAAAGAACTCTTTAGGATGTAGCATATATACTAACATGTAAAGCACACTTTTGCACTAATACAAATGCAAAATTATATAAATGTAATATTCAATGAGTCTTAAGAAAGTGAGATGCCAACATTTATCTTTAAAACTAAAGTTTAATATTTCATGAATCAATGTAAAGCAGCCACCATGCTTGGAAAGAATCTTTTGCTCAAACTCAGAATGTCATTACACTATTAATCTTGACATGTTTTTGAAAAATTTAACATCCTTTTAATCAAGCATGATTCATTACAAATAGAATCCAAAGAAATATCTCAAATGACTATATTTCTAAATTACCTTGCTTATTACTTACAGAATATTTTTCTTATCCATATCCAGCTTAATTAAAATTTCAGCACTTATTAGTACAAATGAATAACATTCAATTCTCTTAGCCATTGAGTTACTTTTTCTAGTGTACAGTCATTTAGGCATTCACAAAACATGGAATTTAGAAATCTTTTAACATAAAGAAGTTGAAAAAAGTAAAGAAATACTAGTTCGCCAATTTTTCACCTGTCAGAAACTTCTCTATATACTTGTGTATTTAGAAAGCAGCAATGCACAAGGAAGAGAAATGCAATTTGTCTCATCCAAATGCAATATATAACACGACCAAGTGCTGTTAAGTGCTAAAAATGTGTCTTAAAAGACTCTCTATGTTTGCATCATTTTGGGGTTGTTTGGAAGTTGAACCCTTTTAGTGAGAAGTATTGGAAGATAAATCTAGTTCTGAGCCCTTAATGCACCACTCACTGGTGAGGCATTCTTATTAGAGAGCATATCTTCTGGTCTCACTAGTTCCCAATGAATGTATCTGGCCTTCCCTAGCAATATATAAAGTCTGATAACATGGAAGACATGATTGCCCTCTACCTAACACTGAAAAGTGTAAATATTTCATTCTTTGTAACAAGATATCAATATGGGATTTTTTAAAAAAAGAAAATATCTACCATTCAATTTGAAAATTCTTTTGGAGAATAATAAAAATGATAGATATGCTATTTCACTGTGACCAGTCAGCCATTATTGTTAGGAAGAATATGATTTCTAAATACACTGAAAGTTTGTGACATGTGCAAGACAAGAAAATCACCTTTATTCATTTGTAACAAATATTTTCTTGTTCACTCCCTGCATAAACTAGAACAATTAGTATTTTCTTTGGCTTTCTTGGAGAATAAGAAATTTGACTTGAAACTTGATTGTGATGTGGCTAGCATTAATTAAGTGGCAGTATTCAAGATTGATTGGAGACAAGAAGACTAGTTAGGAGATTGTTTTGTCATAATTCAAAGTAGAGAAATAGTGCCACAATGGAAGGAATGGAAAGGAAATTCAATTTTAGAAATTTCACAAAGGAAATATGGTTAGGCCATTGAGGTTGAATTTGCAGAATTTAGTAATATACACTAAGCTTGCAATTTGAGAGCTAAAATCTGTTTCAAGTTCAGTGAGCTATGGACTAAACTGTGTTCCCAGCAAATTCATAGGTTGAAACCCTAGCCTCCAATGTGACTTATTTGAAGAGAGGAACTTTAGGAGGTAAAGTTCAATGGAATCATAAAGGTGGGGCCTTAATACAATAACAATGGTGTCCTTATGAGAATATAAAGTGACACCAGAGCCTTTTCTCCCTGTGCACAGAGGAATGGCCACACAGAGAAGGCGGCTGTCTGCAAGCCGGGAAAGAGCTGTCACCAAAAATCAAATGAATGGACACCTTCATCTTGGACATTCCAGCCTCCAAAACTGTAGTATAATAAATTTCTGTTGTTTAAGCCACTCAGTTTATGGTATTTTCTTTTATATACACACATTTACACACATGCACACAGACATATGTATTATGTATACACACAATATATATCTCTATTTTGTCATATATACATATATGTACATACACATACACATATAATCTTATTAAAATCTAATATATGTTATATTTGTCTCCATTAATTAAAATTTAAGTACCATGAGGGCAGGAATTTTAATATATTGTGTTCACCACTGTTTCTGCACTGCCTAAAACAGTGCCTTTCCCAATTCTAAGCAAAACAACAAAGCTGGAGGCATAATGGTATCTGACTTCAAAGAATACTACAGGGCTACAATAACCAAAGCACCATGGTACTGGTACAAAAACAGACACATGGCCCAAGGGAATAGAATAGAGAGCCCACCTACAACCATCTGATCTTCAACAAAGTTGACAAAAGCAAGCAAAGGGGAAAGGACTCCCTATTCAATAAATGGTGCTGAGATAACTGGCTAACCAAAGAAGATTGAAACTGGACCCCTTCCTCACACCATATACAAAAATTAACTCTGCTGGATTAAAGACTTAAATGTAAAACCCAAAACTATAAAAACCCTGGTAGAAAACCTATGCAATACCATTCTGGACAGAGGAACAGGCAAAGATTTCATGACAAGGACACCAAAGCAACTGCAACAAATGCAAAATTTGACAAACATGATCTAATTAAACCAAAGAGCTTCTGCACAGCAAAAGAAATTATCAATAGGGTATACAGACAACCTACAGAATGGGAGAAAATTTTTTGCAAACTATGCATCTGAGAAAGGTCTAATGTCTACCAAGTATAAGGAACTTAAACAAATTGACACACACACAAAAAAAACAGCCAAATTAAAAATTGGGCAAAAGGACATGAACATAGACTTTTCAAAAGTAGACGACATACATGCAGCCAACAAGCATATTTTAAAACACTCAATATCACTGATCATTACAGAAATGTAAATCAAAACCACAGTGGGATACCATCTCATACCAGCCAGAATGCCTATTTTAAAGAGTGAAAAAATAACAGGTGCTGGCAAGGTTGCAAAGAAAAGGGAATGCTTAAACACTGTTGGGGGGAATGTAAATGAGTTCAACCATTGTGGAAAAAAGTATGGCAATTCCTGAAATACCTAAAAGCAGAACTACCATTTTACCCAGCAATACCATTGCTAAGTATATACCCAAAGGAATATAAATCATACTATTATAAAGACACATGTATGCGTATGTTCATTACTGCACTATTCACAATAGCAAAGACATGGAATCAACCTAAGTGCCCATCAGTGGTAGACTGGTTAAAGAAATTGTGGTATATGTACACCATGGAATACTATGCAGCCAAAAAAAGAATGAGATCATGTCTTCTGCAGGAACATGGATAGAGCTGGAGGCCATTATCCTTAGCAAACTAACACTGGAACAGAAAAACAAATATCACATGTTCTCACTTATAAGTGGGAACTAAATCATAAGAACAAATGGACACATAGAGGGAAACAGCTGGCACTGGGACCTATTGGAGGGTAGAAGGTGGGAAGAGGTAGAGAATCAGGAAGAATAACTAATGGGTATTAGACTTAATACTTGGGAGACAAAATAATCTGTATAACCAGCCCCAATAACACAAGTTTACCTATATAACAAACCTGCACATATACTTCTGAACTTAAAGGAAAGAACAGTGCCTTTTCCACTGTGTTTTATAAATATTTACTTAATAAATGAGTGAAATAATGCCAATATTTGAATGGGGTTGTGTATATGACTCACACCCATATAGATCTGTATCCTATTTCTATCATATTTCCATTCCTTTCTAAAAACATATTTTCATTGTCTTACCTGAATACTGTTATTCTAAGGTCCACTTGGATAATTATATAGTTACATAAATGAGTAGATTTTAGCAGAGGTGACTGGCCCATATTAGAATGTAATTCAAAACTTGAAATTATTCAATTTATTTAAATTGAATATAAAAACCTGGTTCTATTTGTCTTAAATAGAGTTGAAGTCATATACCTTTCTTACATTTCATTCTTCCATCTCATCACACAATGAGGGTACACAATGCTATATTGCAATCCAGAAAACATTCTTCTCCTCAGAGGAAAAAACAATGACCTTCTCTTAAGTTCTGCTATTTTATTGGCTGTGATTTCAATGAGAATGCTTAGTATGACTATTGCAAAGCTTATAAAAAAATAGCTTAAATATAAAACTGAGGACAATGTAGCAGCATGTGTGTTAATGCTTAACAGACCCACAGACACAATGGCTATGACAAGGCCTTTTAATCAAGAGAGAAGCATGCACATATATCATGAATATTAACAAAAGTTATAGAACTCTTTCACGGTTCCAAATTGTGTCCTGTCTCAAAATAAATTCATATGCCTTATGGTATAGTGATCTTTGAATAATGGGATCACTGACCATTACAGTTTTCTGATGAATACTTCTAAGGTGAAAAGGAGAGAAAGCTAACTATAAGACTTAAATAGCACCTGCTGTCAGCTAAACAAATTAGCTGCCCTGAAATCATATGTACCCACAAGGAAGGAATAGCATAATTTTTACCTAGGAGACTGTCTTCAGAGGAAAATGGGTAGAATAGAAATAGCCAGTATGATATGGTTTGGCTGTGTCCTCACCCAAAATCTCATCTTAATCCCTATAATCTTTATAATCCCCACGTATCAAGGGAGAGACCTGATGGAGGTAATCGATTCATGGGGGCAGGGTTTCCCCCATGCTGTTTTCATGACAGTGCATTCTCACAAGATCTAATGGTTTTACAAAAGTGTGGTAGTTTCTCCTGCATTCATTCTCCTTCCTGCTACCTTGTGAAGAAGGTTCCTTGCTTTCCCTGCACCTTTCACCATGATTGTAAGTTTCCTGAGGCCTCCCCAGCCACTGAGCTGTGAGTCAATTACACCTCTTCCATTTATAAATTACCCAGTCTCTGAGTGCTCCTGTATTGGGTACGTACATATTAAGGATCGCTAGTTCTTCCTGTTGCATTGATCATTTAACCATAGAACAGCAATCATTAAAAAATCAGGAGACAGGTAACAGATGCTGGAGAGGATGTGGAGAAACAGGAACACTTTTACACTGTTGGTGGGAGTGTAAATTAGTTCGACCATTGTGGAAGACAGTGTGACGATTCCTCAAGGACCTAGAGATAGAAATTCCATTTGACCTAGCAATCCCATTACTGGGTATATACCCAAAGGATTAGAAATCATTCTATTTTAAAGATACATGCACACGAATGTTCATTGCAGCACTGTTTACAATAGCAAAGACCTGGAATCAACCCAAATGCCCATCGATGATAGACTGGACAAGGAATATGTGGCACATATATACCTTGGAATATTATGCAGCCATAAAAAACGATGAGTTCGTGTCCTTTGTAGGGGCATGGATGAATCTGGAAACCATCATTCTCAGCAAACTCACACAAGAACAGAAAATCAAACACCACATGTTCTCACTCATAGGGTGGTGTTGAACAATGAGAACACATGGACTCAGGGAGGGGAGTATCTCACACAGGGGTATGTTGGGGGAGACCAGGAGAGGGACAGTGGCGGGTAGGGAGTTGAGGAGGGATAACATGGGGAGAAATGCCAGATATAGGTGACGGGGGGATGGAGGTAGCAAACCACATTGCCATGTATGTACCTATGCAACAATCCTTCATGATCTGCACATGTACTCCAGAATTAGAGTACAATAAAAAAAATTACCCAGTCTCCAGCACTGCTTTATAGCAGTGTGAAAACAGACTAATACAAGTCTTCTAATAACATGTTATTCCAAAATTTTCAGCTTTTGCCAAATCTGTATACACATTTGTGTGTCTTTATTTGACTTTTTAGCTATTTATTTGACTTTTTAGCTGCTTAGTTATCAAATTCTATCATTTAGTTGGCTTGAGCAGAAATAGTAATACAGGTTTTACCTCATTTCTTAAGGTATGATTAATTACAAACATGACCACAGTTCTTGCTAATCCTCTCCTTGAATTAGGGCTGACCATGTGACTTCCTTAGTAAGAGTGGCAAAGGCAATGTAACACGAGTTCTGGACCTGAGCTACAAGAGGCTTTGCACAATTCCATTTTCACTCATGGGATTCTGTGAGTAAACTGGCCTTCTGGAGGATGGGGCATAAGCGCTGTACAGATAAGTTGTTCTAACTAATCCATCTTACATCAGCCAGTCTCTAGCTAACATAGCAGCTGATCACCAACGTATGAACTAGTCCAGTAGAGACTAGCCAAATCTAGCCCAGATCAGATGGCAGAACCACAGAATTATGAGCTACACAAAAGGCTGCCATTTTAAGAAACTAAGTTCTAGAGGAGCTGGCAACACATAAAAAACTAAATGACACAAAAGGTTAGCTGAGAAACTTTCTTTTAAAGATAAAATTTATTTTAATCCAGCTTAGTTAAACAGAATATCTTTATTTGGTTAACTTTAATAGATGAAATCGGTAATGATAATTACACAAGGCTAAAACGTTTTATATATGGTTAAGTTTGAGTGTAAAATGTTTCTCTTTTTGTTCTTTTTTAAAGTCTATCTCTGGGCTTCTTTTTAGCAAAGCCAGCAGTAATTTGGCTCTAATTACAATCAGAGTTAATACAAAAATGTTTTTGAAGTCAAAGTAAAAAATTCAGAATGTTAGAATATGGCGAATAGCCCAAATCCTCCTCTCCTTCTAACACTACTTTAATATCTCACATGTTTCTGTTCCTTACTCCTCTGGAACAAATTGAAATGGGATAATATATAAAATTATACCTAGTTTTTCATTTGGGTTTTCTTCATTGATGAATAGAGGGTTATGAAGTCAGAAACAGAAGACCATTTTCTTCTAAGATTTCATTAAAGATAAGATACTAGGGAGATTGAAGGCTATTGTGCTGATTTACCATATCATCTACTTCCAACCATCAGAAGTGAATGACAATGCAATAATGCAAAAGAACTCCGCTCTTATCAACCACAGAAGCATTTAGAATGTCTGTGATTGCTCTTTGAGTCCAAACGATTATTACTAAACTTTGTCAAACAGGGAAGATTAAAAGATTTTTAGGGGTTGTATAAGTGCAATGCCATAAACACTCACGCAAGTAGAAACTGCTTCAGCAGGTTAAGCTAATGTGGGAAGACACTAGGAATATCAGAATTCAGAAACGGTAACTTCAATGCATTGTTTTCTTCATATTTCAGAATCTGCTAAAAGTTGAAAACCAGATTAATTGTGGCCATAGAAAAGACTTCTTACTTGCCATTTGAATTTGAAAAAGAAATTACTTAAAATGTTCTGGGCATTCTTTTCTGCACAGTGACTAACGTACTTCCAAAGTATCTAAATTCCTCCAACCATATTAGTAATTCCAATGTTCAGTTTCAGTTGGAAAAAAGACAGATGCTCTTGTGTCTCTCCCTCCTAAGACCCCACAGAACTAAAAGCGAGAAAAAAAAAGTAGGCTTTAAACTCTTAATAGTGTAGGGAAAAAGTATTCATCAGTCAGCAAAATCAAGAGATTTCCATACCCTAGTGGAAGACTAGAAGTGGATGAGAGAGGCTCAATGAATGAAATAAGAAGGAAAAAAACAGCTTCTAATACGATGTGTAGAGACACCTGAGGATAAAGAAACAGTGAGAGCCAATCTGTAGATAGTCTGGAAGGAGATTAGCAGAGCATATACATAAAAATCACACCAATACTATGTTGAATGGGAGTGGTAAGAGAGGGCATCCTTGTCTTGTGCCAATTTTCAAAGAGAATGCTTCCAGCTTTTGCCCATTCAGTATGATATTGGCTGTGGGTTGTCATAAATAGCTCCTATTATTTTGAGATACATTCCATCAATACCTAGTTTACTAAGGGATTTTAGCATGAAGGGATATTGAATTTTATCAAAGGCCTTTTCTACATCTACTGAGATAATCATGTGGTTTTTGACATTGTTTCTGTTTATGTGATGGATTATGTTTATTGATTTGCATATGTTGAACCAGCCTTGCATCCAGGGATGAAGCCAACTTGATCATGGTGGATAAGCTTTTTGGTATGCTGCTGGTTTCAGTTTGCTAGTATTTTATTGAGGATTTTCACATCAATGTTCATCATGGATATTGGCCTGAAATATTCTTTTTTAGTTGTGTCTCTGCCAGGTTTTGGTATCAGGATGCTGCTGGCTTCATAAAATGAGTTAGGGAGGAGTCCCTCTTTTTCTATTGTTTGGACTAGTTTCAGAAGGAATCGTACCAGCTCCTCTTTGTATCTCTGGTAGAATTCAGCTGTGAATCTGTCTGGTCTGCCTTTTCTTTGGTTGGGAAACTATTCATTACTGCCTTAATTTCAGAACTTGCTATTGGTCTGTTCAGAGATTCAACTTAGATACCATTTCACACCAGTTAGAATGGTGATCATTAAAGTCAGGGAACAACAGATGCTAGAGAGGATGTGGAGAAATAGGAAAGCTTTCACACAGATGCTAGAGAGGATGTGGAGAAATAGTAACACTTTCACACAGATGCTGGAGAGGATGTGGAGAAATAGAAATGCTTTTACACAGATGCTGGGGAGGATGTGAAGAAATAGGAATGCTTTTACACAGATGCTGGGGAGGATGTGGAGAAATAGGAACGCTTTTACACAGATGCTGGGGAGGATGTGGAGAAATAGGAATGCTTTCAAACAGACGCTGGAGAGGATGTGGAGAAATCAGAATGCTTTTACACTGTGGGTGGGAGTATAAATTAGTTCAACCATTGTGGAAGACAGTGTGGAAATTCCTCAAGGATCTAGACTCAGAAATACCATTTGACCCAGCAATCTCATTACTGGGTATATACCCAAAGGATTATCAATCATGCTACTACCAAGATACATGCACATGTATGTTTATTGCAGCACTATTCACAATAGCAAAGACTTGGAACCATACCAAATGCCCATCAAAGTTAGGCTGCTTAAAGAAAATGTGGCACATATGGAATACTATGCAGCCATAAGAAAGGATGAGTTCATGTCCTTTGCAGGGACATGGATGAAGCTGAAAACCATCATTCTCAGCAAACTAACACCGGAATAGAAAACCAAACACCACATGTTCTTGCTCATAAGTGGGAAGTGAACAATGAGATCACATGGACATATGGAGGGGAACATCACATACTGGAGCCTGTTGTGGGTGGGGACCTAGGGAAGGGACAGCATTAGAAGAAATACGTAATGTAGATAATGAGGGGTTGATGGGTGCAGCAAACCACCATGGCATATTTATACCTATGTAACAAACCTGCATGTTCAGCACTTGTATCCCAGAACTTAAAGTATAATTTTAAAAAGTCACACCAGTTGACATCCCTTTACTCTGTGGCATTGTGGTAGCCTCTAAGGAAGTCATCAGTGTTCCTCAGTGCCTGGCATTCCTGCGCCTATGTAATATCCTTCCCTTGCATGTGGGCTAGACTTACAGCTGCCAGGAGGAAGTGTCACTTACAAGATTAGGTTACAAAAAAGCCTTTGGCCCCTATCCTAGGCTTGCTTTCTCTCTCTCTCTCTCAAATCATCTGTCCCGGAAGAAAAGTAAATTGCCAGCTGTTTTGAGGCAGCCCTGCACCCACATACAAGTAAGCTTGAAAGTGGATACCCCTTGTATATACAGCTGAACCTTCAAGTGACACTGAAGGACTGGTTACCAGCTTAACTCCAGCCTCACAACAGAAATTGAGCCACAGACATCCAGCTAAGCTAAGATTTACCCAGATTCCTGACCCATAAAAAGTAAGATAATAAATGTTTCTTATTTATAACTGCCTAATTTGGGGATAATTTGTTATACAGGAACAGATAGCTATATAACCACCTAAAATATATATTTAAAAAATACCTCTTTCCTTCCCTCCCTCCCTCCGTCACTCCCTCCCTCCCTCCCTTCCTTCCTTTCTTCCCTCCCTCCCATCCTTTTTTTAAATTTTTGCCAAAAAAGCAAAACCAATGAACAAACTCAAATCTAGACAGTGTTTCTTATAAAAGCAAATAATGGGCAGGCACAGTGGCTCATGTCTGTAAACCCAGCACTTTGAGAGGCTGAGGTGGGCAGATCACAAGATCAGGAGTTTGAAAGCAGCCTGGCCAATATAGTGAAATCCCCCATCTGTCCTAAAAACACAAAAATCAGCTAGGCACAGTGGCACAAGCCGGCAGTCCCAGCTACTCAGGAGGCTGAGGCCAGAGAATCCCTTGAATCTGGGAAGCGGAGGTTGCAGTGAGCCGAGATCACACCACTGCACCACAACCTTGACAACAGAGTGAGACTCGGTCTCAAAAATAAATAAATAAACAAGCAAAGAAACTGTCCTAGCAGGTAAGGCTCTTTCTGTGGATGTTCTCTATTCTACCATTAGTTTGTCAACTATGTGCCTGCTATTTCCAAAGAAAAGCCTGCAGCTCTCCATATTCTGTTTATTCTCAACCTGACAACCAGTCCAAACTAGTGCTAAAGAACAGAAGACAGACATGGAGATCTCTTTAGATACAGATTGTTGAGAAAAAGAGATAAGGTTTGATATAATTAAAAGCATGATTGGAAATTCAAAATGACGAAATAATAAAGGTAAGGGTTGCAATCCAAGAAAAAAAAGTATGTTGAGTACTCACAGAAAAAAGAAACTATAGAAAACAAATATGATTCAAATACAACACAAAATAAAATGGTCTGATTCTGAGCAACAGATAAGTTCAAGGGTATCCACTTGATCCTGCCCCTGGAGGTGGAAAAAAATTCTCCTTTGAGTGGTCCAAGTAATATGATATTGAACCCATAAAATAAAAAAAGTAATCTTAACACATAACTGAGATTAGTATCGGACAGTATTTACACAGTAATGGTAATCTAAATACTCTTCATTGCTTTTCCACTTTAGAATCCTCATGATCCAAATAAAATATGGAAAATTTAGTTGTGGTTGGTTGCCAGACAGAATGTTAAAATTAACATCCCTGGAAATATAACGAGATCAAGAGCTGAGGAAAAGATGAGGGAGCCAGAGAAATGGGGAGAAGCATAAATATCTTTAGCTCACTAATATGGATATTTAAGAGATAAGAGATACTTTTGTAAGTTAATGGAACAAGACATTAAATGCAAATATATTACTTAAAGCAAGAAAAATTTTATATATTTTATATACAATTTTATATAATATATATCAAGTATTATATATAATATTTTATACACACACATATTTCAGAGGAGAATAAAAGCAAAAGAAAGGATGAAAGCCTGAGCTAATTCTCAATTTTCCTACTGAGAATTGCATAAGTATTGTATAAAAGGAATAAATAAACAAATGGAACATAATATGTTATTTGGAGATACGGAGCTAATCACCGAAGAGAATTATTAAAAGACATTTTCTCTGGGGAATAAGACTGGGGTTGAGGAGGGGATAAATGAGAAATTGTTGCTTTTTATATACCATCTTCTAAACTATGTTGATTTGTTTTTATGTGCTTACATTACCTTAATGAAAATAATGTAACAATTATCTCCACTTGTACATGTACAACAAAGCCAAAAAGTGAATTTTGGGAGTAACCTGTCATTAGTCTCAGGAATAGTGTTAAAAGGAAGGTATAATTAATATTTGCAATTTGAGTTACCACCCATTTAAATATATTGTATTTTCAGATAAGCCACACAGCAAGAATAAATTCCTTTGACGTTTCCTAGGCTTTGTCAAGATTTGTCTGTTGTAAGGAATTCATTACTCTACCCAAACTTCATTTAAGTCTCTGTACCAATTAGTGTTACGGCAGCATGTCCCTCTAATCTCTTCTTTGCTTCTCTAGTTCTTTGTACTTCATTCCCATTTTAATTTGCCTACAAAAGTATCATAATTTTTACTTGCTTAAACTCTGCACTGAGTGTCTTTTAAAAATGTTGTACATTTTCCCTATTTTGATCTGTTTTTCAGCCATAGAAAACATCTCAATATCAACCTTATGCAAAGCTTGTCTCGTTGCCCTGTCAAGAGTCAGCACTGCAAACTGGTTCTGTAATCATTAGGCTTCCTAGCAATTTTCACCTGTTTCTTCCACTCCTCTGAACTGGCTGAACACATCAAAACATTGGACACACCGTTTGAAAATGTGGATTCCTGACTCTTCAAAATGGGCCAACTACTTGTAAAATTCTGAAGTAAGCATTAGCAATTAGCCTGTGGCTCATAATAGACAGCAAGGAAAAGGTCAACTCCCATATAGACAATAAGGTATGATTTCCTGTAGAGAATTTAAGAACAATAATAAAGATGACTAAAAGTCAGACTGCTTTACAGGGTATCAACAATTCTACACAATGACAGTGATAAACTACTCCTCTTGAGAGGGGGCATTAACATTGCCCCTCCCCCACCTTGGTAAACCACTATAACCCAAAATGATGAGACTCGAGTAAACCTCTGGAACAGGGTTTTACACATGTTAATCTATCACCTGGTAGGCAAAATTACACTACTTTGTGCCTGTCTCTTTCTATTTTAAGGACAACTACTGGTGCCTTCTTCCCAGTCTTATGAGAAGAATGTCAACAGCATAAGTTAAAATGGGAATTATGCTTCCTGCACGTCACATCATCCCTTTTTCTTAAATAAGTATGCACATAATTTTTTAAAAACCCAACAACTGTAATCTCAAAATATCTTTATACTGCATATAAAGGAAGTTAATCCTTTTATCATCTTGTTATCTGTACCATATTTTCCATGTAAATATTGATTAATCCAGGAAAATTCAAGACTGATATGGTTTGGCTGTGTCCTCACCCAAATCTCATCTTGAATTGTAGTTCCCATAATCCCCATGTGTTGTGGGAGGGACCCAGTGGGAGGTAATTGAATCATGGAGGTGGTTTCCACCATGCTATTCTCATGAGAGTAAGTTCTTATAAGATAAGGGGCTTCCCTCCTTCTCTCAGCTCTCATTCTTCTCCTTTGTGTCACCTTGTGAAGAAAGATGTGTTTGCTTCCCCTACTGTCATGACTGTAAGTTTCCTGAGATCTCCCCAGCCCTGTGGAACTGTGAGTTGATTAAACTTCTTTCCTTATAAATTATCCAGTCTTGGGCATGTCCTTATAGCAGCATGAGAATGAACTAATACAAGGACTAAGCAATACACAATATTTATCTCAGCATCAGATTATGCATTCTATGTTCATTATTTATTCAAAAACCACTTACTAAGTATCCTCTTTACACCAAACACTGCATTAGGTGCTGAACATACACAGATTAATAAGACAAAGGTCTTGACTTTAAAATGCTTGTTGAAAAGAAAACTAAAGGTTATGATCTTTAGCAGGTAGATAATTATTTAACTGTCTACTTAAATGAATGTCTATTCATCTATCTTTTCTGAAGTGCTATGAAAACAGAAAACAGGTTCTGCTTGAGGTTGTTCAGGAAATCTTAAAGTGAAATGCAAGGTCAACAATTTTCCTGTGCCATTAACACTGACAAAGCTTTAGTATTTTGGAAATGTAGAAGAGTATTGCTAACTAAATCACAGGTACAGTTGCAAAATAGGACAAGAAGTCAGAAATAGGAACACTACTGGCAGAAGAGTCAGTGTATCACAAAGTGGGAGGTTGCATTTTGAGTTTAGGAAATGTGAATAGTTTACTAATAGCATAACAAAGACATATTTCAGACTAGATGCTTTACACATGTGTTTTTTTACTTTTCTGAATCAAATTCCCAAATGATGTAGAATGCAAGACCACATTGACAAAGTTATATAAGATAATTGAGCCATTAAATAAACATGGAAAACACCAGTCGCAAAAGAGATTAACTCAGATCTGAAACTACAGTGAAAATTCCCTCACTGGACAGTGAAAAGCCCTCAGTTCAAAACACAACGAGTGGGGCATTTGGCTTTCGTGTAGTGTCTTATCTTCTATCTTGTAATCGGTTGCCATGTAGGTTCTGTCTAGAATCATTACCAACTGCTAGTTAATGCTGTGCATGGAAAAGTCAGACCTGGTAATGTCACCAAGGAATTTGAAAGAATATTAATAAGTCCTTTTTGTTTCTGAAGAAATAGACTTTAGAACCAGAGAACTTCCGTTCAAGGAGAATTTCTTTTGGAAGAAATTTATATTCCCTTTGAATCCATGAACGCAAGTACCTACATCACTTTCTAGCTGTGCTCCCACTCTTTCAAAACACACTCAGGGGACAGCTGATACAAAGGTAAGGTTGGAGGTGTAGAAATATAAAAATCAGTTTCTCTCAAGTGTGTTCCAAAGGCACATTTTTACTGCTGAATTTTTCATGCTGGCCTATATTTAAGGAGTATCTTATAGCAGCTAGAATAGCATGGCACAACACATAGAGACTCCTCACTTGGTTCACTCTCCAATATTTTGGGGAATCTATAATTGAAAATATTTGTTACTCTGTCCTGACATAATGTGGGCCAAATGGAGAACCATTTCTCTTATTTGAGATTTGGGTCATCATGTGTGAATCTGCAGTGTCTAGAATAAGGACTAGCATATGGAAGGAAGAATGAAAAAAAGGGGGAGGAAGAAGAGAAGAAAAACAGGAGATGGCACAGTGGGGATGAGGATGCTAAGGAAGAACAAATGAGCACCTGCTATGTGCCAGATGCTATGCCATGAGCTTTATTTATGGAAATCTGTTTCATACTCTCAAAGAATGTGTCAAGACAAAGATGATTTTAAAGTTCTCATTGTTATTGCTTCATACTTTACTCCATGTCACAGTTAAACATTGGTGTTCAGAATTGTAACAGTCTTGGAGTTTTCTCAAGAGCATAGAATTTATTCCACGTAACGATGAAGATAATTTAGCTCCCCCATTTTGAATACTCTATACATCCTAGTGAACTCAAAAAGTCCTAGAAGGGAGCTAACGAGCCACCAATTACTCTGTTACATCTACAGATTTGATGGTAATGTCTATGTTAGAAGAAACTTCCCACAAATACAACTTAGATTTTTTTTTTTTTTTGAGACAGAGTCTTGCTCTGTCACCCGGTGCCAGGCTGGAGTACAGTGGCATGATCTCGGCTCACTGCAATCTCCGCCTCCTGGGTTCAAGCAATTCTCCTGCCTCAGCCTCCCTAGTAGCTGGGAATACAGGCGTGTGCCACCACACCCAGCTAATTCTGTATTTTTTTAGCAGAGACGGGGTTTCACTGTGTTGGCCAGGTCTCAATCTCTTGACCTTGTGATCCACTGCCTCAGCCTCCCAAAGTGCTGGGATTTCAGGTGTGAGCCACCGCACTGGCCACAACTTAGATTTTAAAGACACCAACAAGAGAATGTGGGTAATTTCAGAGTCAGGGTAGTGTTTAGCACATTACCAACACTTAAGACGTGAAATAGTATGTTTCTCCAATATGCTTGTTATTAAAAAGAGACTAAAATATCTTTTCTCCTTTAAGTGTGTCTCAGATTCAATTGTGTTAGTAATGCTGTTAATAATACACTCTAAATTTGTGATATACAAAATCTCTGCTATTGTTGATATAGGGCTTTCTCTAAGGTTTGAGAAATGGTTCTTTAAAAAAATCCTGAATTGCTAGGTATTTTATCAAGAATACCATAATAATACCTAGCAAAGTGTGCTACATATATTATAGTTGCACAGAAGATATTTACAAATTTGTAATTTTAAATAAAAATGTTGTGGATTTACAGGCAACATACAGCATGGTAAGAAAATACACACATATGTACCCACCTATTTTGTTTTGTTAATTATCATTTAGAATGCTTACTAGATAAACCATTGGTTAATGCAAGTGCTAGTTGTCTGCCTTGAGATTTTTATATAAAGAGTATAGTGTTAACAAGAATGTAGTGAGAGTTGTTTGGTAAATGCTGAATGAAGGCAGATAAATTAGCTGAGCCTTCTCTTGAGGTTCCAGCCTTACGGTGTTAATATATTTTTATTGCTGGAGAACTTTTCAGTGATACCAACAGATAAAAAAAATCTAATATAGGCTCTAGATGATAAAACATGTAAGAAATTAACATAGAGATTTAAAATTAATATTGACTGAGTTTATTGAGCAAGCTTAACGTTTACATATATCATGAAGGAGAAAAGTAAGTATTGTTGACACACACAGACACTCGTATACACACAATTATATTTCTTAATGCTTCAGATGCTTTTGCTTCCTCCTTCCCCTCACAGAAAATGAATATTACATGTAAGAGATGAGTAAATCAATAGATGTAATAAAAACATAGGTATATATTTGAAAATCAGAAGTTCACAAAGTATTGTAGAACAAATAATTTGTAGTGCTGGTTAAAAACTAAGACATTTAACTTAGGTTATATTTTTATAACCTAATTATTTAATAAAAAGATATTCCTTTGTCCTACAAATGAGACTGGACATTTTAGAGAAAGTGCCAAAGGTAAAATCACTGTCATGTATCAATTAGCTACAAAGACTTCATTCAATATTTCCCATGCTGATAAAGAATATATCAAAAGATATATCAAAAATCATAAGCCCAATCTCGTCTAACTCACAGCTGGAAGTACTTGATGTTTTTCATTCTCAAGTTGAAAAATGAGTATATAATGAATTCTTAAGCTCCTTAATCAAAATATGTTATCAAGGACAGATACAGAAATCCTATTTGCAAGATTCAGTACCACACCATGAAATTAGCTTCTGTCTGTGAACAACTGGGAAATAGATACAAGAAATTTCTCGAGTGCTCAGTCAACAATAATTTCAAGTTGGTGAAGGAGGAGGGGAGGTTGAGTAAAACCGTGCAAGTTAGGGGGATCCCCAGAAAGCTCTTCATTGTCCAGGACTGTCCCAACATTGCAGTGTGTGTAGTGCTCATGGGCCTCATGTTAACTCTCCCTTTGTGTCTTTACCTGCCCTTTACTGCCCCTCACTTCCCATACTTAAATACATCCCTTAGGGGAAAGGTGCTGCCTCATTCAACAGAGAATTCAGCTTGGTAGATGCGCTGCTATAGAAACAGCTATTCTTCAAGGTTAGAGAAAATAACTTTAAAGGTAAGAAAGATGCTTTAATTTACAATGTGTACCTAAGGAATGCTTCTTAGACATGACTTTCAGTTGTACAGTGCTCACCTATGTCATGTCAGGTACTTTTAAAATTTCTTTATATTTTAGGATGAACATGTGAAATTTCTATTTTTTACAGTAAAAAATTGGTGAAGTAGCCATAATTTCACATGGTTCTTATACCCTTGATTCATATAATCCTCACAATAAATCTATGAGGTGGGAAAGTAAGGTAGTGAAAGGCTAAGTAACTCATAGGTAGTATATGCTAAATTCGAGGCTGAGATTTAGTTGGACATTTTGGCTTCTGGAGTCAATGCCCTTGGCGACTATGCATAGTGCCCCAACCTCCCATGCAAGTGTTCAGACCTTTGACTCCCAGAACACAGGGCCTCATAATCTGACCGTATTAGGTATCCAGCATGGAACCATATTTATAGGCAATGCCTAAATAGATACAATTAGAGGGAGTAATACATGATACAGAACTAAATTTCACTCATGGTTCAAACACTTACTGTGTGACCTTGGACAAATTGTTCACATTTCTGAAGGCCGAACTTCTCAGTCTATCAGATAGAAATAAAATTGTTTATAGATGCATTAAGGAAGGGAATAATATAATCATAATTGCATTTTTGAAAGGCTAGTCTGACACCTGGGTGGAGATCACAATGGAGGTGGTTAAGACTATGAGAAGGCAGGAAGTGATGAGATTCTGCATAAAGGCAATATATAAGGGCAGAAGACCAGATCACTTCAAAGTATCCTGAAAAATATTCTTAAGCTCCTTAAGAAAAAAAGTGGTCAGCATAGCTTTGGGTAAGTTAGCTTTTCTATGCCTCAATTGTCTACTTTGTAGAAGAGGAATAATACTACCAAGCTGTACATTTTGAGTTCTCAAAAACATATATTTTTATCTCTTCTTCTTCCTGAATGATTATACTTCTGATTTAATTAGCAAGATACTTAGAAGCCAGAGGACCACAGAGGTCAAGTCCTTCTAGAGGTTACAAACAGGTAAAGTGTATCTTGGTGTTGCCTTTACTCTTTTCTCTGGCTTCTGGCTTCTGGCTTCTGGCTTCCTAATGAAGCTAATGCTGCCAGTGCTACTATCCACACAGGGTGCAATTGTGCTGGGTCTGAGAAAATGCCTGAATGTTAATATACCAACATTTTGTGTAATGGATACCTACATCTCTAACACTTTATGCACATCTATTCAAAAGAGATTTTCATTTCACGGTTCCCCTCCACACACAGGCATCCCCTTCTTTCTTCCTCTGCTTTTTCTCCTGTAGCCTTTGACATCCCATGCTATTTGTTTCCTTGTTCATTGCTCATCTTCTCTAACTAGGACATACGTTTTGTGCAGAAAGTCTAATTTTGTTCAATGCTGTATTTCTATGGACTACAAAGATACTAAAAGGTACCTAAGATACTGTAAGTGCTCATCAAACTCAGTTTAGTGAATGAATGAATGGATAAATGAATATATTTATCTAGGACTAGCTTTGTGGGAAGACGTCTCAAAACCAAGCTTGCATCTACCGAGAGAGCATTTTGTCACCTAGTAAAACTGCCAGACCTCAAAGAAAATGCACCACGCAGAACTAAACAAACAAATAAAACCTTTAAAATGCAATACTCTAGCACTTTTTCTTGCCAGTAATGAGAGGAGAAAAACACATTCTGAATAACTTGCTTACGCACATTTAAAATTACAATAAATTACACTCTTCTCACCAGGCACCATTAAGTTTAGGAGAACATGCCTTTGTATATATTTTAAAGTCTACACTAAAGTGTTTTTCTTTCAAATGTGCACAAAAATTTGCTGTAAAAAGGTACATTAATTTAAGTGAATTCAGAAGAATGATTGAACTAGGGAAAATAAATTAATTATTCATGTCACCAGTATTTTTATATGCACAATGGTTATCAGAAACATGCATAATTGTAAGTAATGTTATTATTTTTTAATAGTAAAACCATAGCTAAAGTTAATTAATGTTTTTAATAAAATAAAAATATGTTCTTTGAAGTTGCCAAATGTATTTTGTTGGCTCTAAATATCTTACAAGGAAATACATGTAAACTCTGCTTACATATTTGAAATAAATAATATTCATTTTTCAAGAGTACCTCCAAAGCCTCCAAGAAAGCAACAGAAGTGTCCAATATATTCAAATATTCTTTTCTTGCATGAACATTAATTGGGTGCCTTTTCAGAAAACCCAACTGGGAATCAAATGCCACTGACTTTAATGGGATGTCTCATATGTGAAATGCACATCTCTGACAATCTACCAATAATATTTCTTGAATTCTCAACAATTCCTTTCCTTGAGTAGGTTTGCTAACTCCACCCTGAAAAAAGTGCCTAACTGATACCATGGAACTGCTCCAATACATTTTTCACTCATATTTACTGATTTTATCTCACTATATAATTTAATTTCTTCCCAAGAGTTGCAAATTATAGTTCCTCCAGTCAAACACCAGAATCTCCCAAAACTTTATACTCTCTCTTTTCTCAAGATTTTTGAAACAAGATGAAAAAAAAATGAAAAAGATTATGGATTCTAAAAACCAGGCAAGGATATCAGAATCAAATTCTGCTCTGAATTCAAAGAATAGGACATAATTCTTACTATTCTTATGAAGTATGATTTTCTTACAAAGGTAAATCTTAGATATGCTGTAAATGTAGAGTACAATATAATTTATAGACCAAATGGGATACTTTTGGAGTCAAAAATATACTATTAATAATTACATTGAGTATCAGGTATGTACAGGTACTATCCAGTCTGACTGGGCTGTATGACCACATGATGGAAGACAGAGGTGAAATCTGTTTTGATAAATAATTATGAGAAGATCTAATTAAGAACATCATAACTAGAATCAAAGAAAAATTTTAGAGCTGAGTACAACTCAAGAGATTCCTAGTTCAACCTACTTAGTTTTCAGAGGCAGCGAGGCCAAAGTACAATGATGTGACCCACGTTGTCCACATCACAGAATGAGGTAGGTGGTTTGTGTTAAAAGTGGAAACCGGTCTCCTCGTTTACTATGCTATTTCCATTTTACTACAATCTGTCTAAGTAAAATACACTATTAAGGATTCCTCGTCTCCACAGTTTATATGCAGCTTGTAAAATATTCTCGAAGAAAAGAACAAAAAGACCATAAAATATGCTATAAAGAACATTCCAGAAGCAATGTCAGAAGCTTGATCGTAGCAGAAACAGCACTGCTCAATTTTCTACTCTATGTGGACAGCCAAAGGAAGAAAATGTCCTCTTCACGTTGGCTTACAGTTACTCATCTCATAAGACATTGCAAGTTGAACTGGAAGAGGGAAGCATTCAGCAGCCAAAACACTTGATGACACTCCTGCCCCACCCCAAGAAGCTCTCAGAATCTCCACAAACTTTATACCATCAATAATTTTTGCAAATATTTGCTTTCTGAGATTAGCCTTCTGGAAAGTTGCATAAAACGAGGGGGTCTTATGAAAACATTTTAAAATTACATATTCCAAGTAAAATGAATTTTATATATTTTATGTAACCCATATCAAAAGTTACTATCAATATTGTTATCTTCACATTGAAAAGAAACCATTTGATCAGAAGTTTTGGTAAATGTCCCTATTCTTGATATAAATTATATCTTTCTAAAGTAAACATCAGGCTAAAAATTGATTATCATTCATGAACTTCCTTTTTTAAAAACTTTTTAAAGGATATTTACTTTAAAGTAGGAATATTAACAGGACTTTATGGAGGTAATTTTGATGAATACTCCTATGTTCTCTGAGTCTGAAAACTGAAATACACTTCTCCCCTATCACTATCCCTGCAGGATGGCTGAACAAACCTCATCTCATTTATTTGAAATGAATCCAATTTAATTCTGCCTGAGCAAAAAATCTGTTTCCATAGTTTTAAAACATGCAATCACCCCAAGGTACATTGCCACTGTAGCTTAAGTGGCTCAATGTTATCACTGAGAAAAATACACTTTGATTGAGAAAACAGTCCAGTGTGGCTTTTGAAAAATGAAATGACCCTTTCTGATATACAATTTAGTAAGAGAGTTGATAAAAGCAGTATGGGCAAAATAAAGGAAGATGCTTATCCAACCTGCAAAATAGGTCAAAGGTTACAATTTTGAAATTAACATTAGAAATTTATCTCACATTTAAACTTCCTAGAATTTGACTAAGTCTAACAAGGAAGTACTTTAAATGTTATATGTATTGGTAGTCTCTCTGTATTGAAAGGATAATTGAAAAGTCAATTATGAGTTATGGAAAATTTTCAACAAATTATTCTGTTACTGAAATATAAATAAATTGCTTTCCTCCCTAATGTTTTTCCCCATACATACATGCATTATTACATGTATTCATGTATATATATATATATATATATATATATATAAAATCTCACTACTTAAGAAAATGTTAAGAACTATTAGCTCAACTTTAAAATACTATTGCTATAATTGAATACTTGTAACATATTAATTCAAATTATTTAATTGCTGTCATTGGTTTGTTTAAAAAATCTAAAAATTTTAAATATCTATTTATAAATATACTTAATAATCTTTTAAGTCAATATCTCCTCAAATGGACCAACTATTCACTAATTGATTAGATCATTTACTTCTATGAACTGCTGCTGTCTTTAAACATGTAATAGCTTAAAAAAAAAGAGGCTCTTTTCATTGGCAATTAGTGAGCAGTTAACTGTTTACCTTTTGTATTAATTAATATTGTAAAATGCATACATCTTTATTTCTGTATTTCTAGTTATTTAGCTTTCAAATAAAATAGTTATTTTGTACTTAAAAATAATATTTCTTAATATACATTACTAATTGATAAAACACATTAAACCAGTGCTGCTAATTTTTTTCTTGTTTTGGGGCACCTATGGTTTATAGAGGAACCATGGCAACTATAATTTCATTAATGATAAAACAAGACAACTAAGAAAATAACTATTTCAAATTATATTCATAAAAGTATTCTTAACTCTGAATGTCCTCTTGTGAGTTAGTTTAGATAAAGAAAAGTATATCAATGTATTTGAGTTTCATTTTTCCTGTATCAGATTCACTTTAATAACTTGCTTCTCATTATATGAACCATAAATCTACAACAACAATAACAAATCATTAATGAAATATTAACAAAGAATGTTAAATGGAGCTACTGGGGAAGCATAAATCTGTCCAAAGTCACAAGTCTTTATCCAAGGAACGAAGCGCTATGATGTTATCGGCAACCTTGTAAATCCTAACAAAAGAGAAAATCAACAAAAGGATCACACTCCAGGCAAATATTCCTACTAAAATGTGTATTCCATGAGGGCAGGGGTTTTTGTTTACTGTTACCAATATATTCTCATGCCCTAGAAAAGTATCTGACACATGTAGAAAGTGATCAATAAATATATATTTGCGAACATCCTATAAAACATCGCATTTTACTTTGCAGCCAAATGCAGATAGGAAAAGAGAGAAAAAAGAAAATAAATGCACATGTAGGTGTTATATGTCCAACACTACATTTAAGAATTTACAGAATTTGTATTTTTTGGCCATCACTCTTCTCCTAGGACATTTCTCTATTCTGTTTCTCTCACCCTTTCCCATTCAAAGTAAAAATCAGAATCTATTTTCTTCTTTTTCTGGGAAATATATGTTAACTCGTATTTACGGTGCTGATACAAACAACATTTGCCTTCTATTATTTCCTTCCAAACCAGATGCAGGTCTGTTTCAAACACAAGAAGTCAAAGCAAGTTTAAAAATAATTGTCATTCTTGGTTTTTCAGAATGTACTTTTCTAGAAAAGTAGGGATTGTGTGTTTGGAAAAACTTTAAATAGCACCACTGAATATACTCACTAAGTTAGTAAAACAGAACAAAATGAAACAATCAATTTTGGACCAAGAAAAATACACAATTCTGAAAAAATTAACAACTGGATATGTACCAAGACTATAAAATCTAATCGCATTTAATGGCATTTGAACAGCATCTAACAGCATTTGGAAGAAGATTTTAAAATTTTTTTCCTGTGCTCTTCAGTGATGGAACACCGATATCCAAACCAGTGCCTGAAATGTAGTAGGCAATCAATAATTACATCCTGACAGAATTAACATACTTCCAATTGTACAAATGCCACATGTAAAAAGTATATTCTTCAAAAATTTTAGGAACAAGATTGAACCATAAGCTAATTAAAGTTAATTCTAGGTGAGGGCAATTAATCACATATACAGAATATCTTACCCCATATTTTGGGTTTGTGTTCTCATCATTCACCAAGAATCAATTCAAAATTTTTTAACTTCAAAATACAATAGAAGTATTGTACTACTGAAATGTCTTTTCCAAGCTTAAATTTGATTTCATTTTATTTTGAAGTGCTGAGTTTAAACAGACAAGTTTTTTCAAATATTTCATTAACTTCTTCATTTAAACTAAAAAATGAAAATCCTATGTAATTAGAAGACAATCCACTCAGCTTGGGCTAGAGGAGGGTTATTGAATCAAGACTATCATTTAGCATCTAACAAACCAAAACAAAATCTTTTATAAAAAGTCCACAAACCTCTAGTGAAAAGCATATACACATTTCATATTCAAACAGAATGCATTATGTTAAGCCAGTCTCAAAAAAAGCTGTAATGCCTGAGATCAGAAAAGTGTTCCATTTTAGAGAAGACACATCTGCAGAAAAGCCCATTATCATAAATAACATAGAATGAAAATGAAGGAATGAAATCCACAGGCTCACCTGACTAATGGGTTCTTTTGTTGGGGGCTTTCCTCTTCTGGCTGTGCTAGTAGCCAGGGTTGTGGTAGTCTCCATAATTGATGTGGACATCTCTGACTGCATGGCAGTGGCTGTCGACTCAGTTGTCATAGAGGAAGGCACTTCACCAACCAGTCTCACATTTCCCACTATGGCGATGTTGGCATCGTTTTCAGCTGCCATATTCAGAACTTTCAAGCCATTGTAGTAAAGCCCAGAGAGTTGGCCCTGGAAGGGCTGGCCCTGCTCTTTCCCGCCAATTATTATGGTTGCTTGGCTATTGAAGATTGTGAGCTGACGCCCTGTAAAAATAATATTACATACATGCAAAAATGTTGATTGTGAACTCTATATCTAAAAAGGATGATAAAACACATCTTTCATGGGGTGAATAATGAGAGCAATAAACTATAAGAGAGGCAATTGGCTCATAATTCATTGCTTATAAATGAGGTGTCCATGAAATGCATAATTATTGGCAAATACTTGTAAATTCTCAACTTATTGTAAATGTAGTGCTTTTGCTAAAAGACCAATCAAAGATACGTATTACAAATCAGTTTTTAGTGGATCCCTTTCCCTTTTATGTCAAGATCTTATATTGTTGGTCTCTTAACTCTAAATTGTTGAATTTAAAAAAATGTAAGATAACATTTCAAGTATTTGTCATTCTGAAATTACTACTGACAGAAACTAATACGTAGTAGCTGAAATCTAATTTAAATTTTATGGTAAAAATTTCATAATTCACATAATTTCCACATATAACTATATGCTATTCTTTAGTATTGTTTATTTTTTGAAGGCATTCATTGTTATTTGGATTATTCTATTTTTCCGGCAATCACACTGAAAAGAAATGCATGGTTTACACTGAGGATGTCAGAGACAAAAAAAATTCCAAAAATATTTTTCTGATTGGCTTTCAGCAAGTCTATCAAAACAAAACAAAATGAAAAAAGAAATAGCTTCAGATGTAAAAAGCGGCTTCAGGAATGATACACAAACCGATGGAGAAATTATGGCACATTTCCATCAAACAGCAATCCTTAACAACAGTACCATTATCATCAAATTGAGTATCCAGTTTTAGCAGATTGTTCTCTGCTCATAAAAGCATGCACACAACTTTAAGTTCAGTTTTAATTAGGGCTTGTTCCCAAATCCTCTTAGAAGGTTGCAAACGTTAAAGGGACTTCATTATGACTGGCAATTCATATTGCCCACTATTTAAGATTCCTAGAGTTTAAACAAAGAGTTTTTTTTTTTCAGGACCATAATAAAGATATCAGAACTACATATATTTTAGTTAATAATTTAGAGGCTGGAACATGTAATATAATCTATGAATGATTTATCATTTTGGGTTAATGCTTGCTGTGAGTACCCTCATAGATTGAGTTAGTGGATTATATTTAACAGTCCCTTTAACCTTAAGTTAACTGGGTAAGATTATTAAACAGCTGGTACGTCTAAAAATGTATAGAAATTATTATACAAGGTATGCAAATATTACTATCTACATTTTACTGTTTTAAATTTGTTTTTAATTTAGTTTTACGGAAAATTTATTTTTTATGTTTATTAGTGTTACAATGAAGTACTACTTGGTTATGTTCAAATTATTTTTTTATTTGAAGTTTTAATCAATGTTTTTTACCTTTGTCGAGTAGCCATTCATCAACTACTCGACCAAGTCGATATGGAATTCGCTGTCTAGCAATCGCCAGGCGCTCGTTATCATTGTTTCCTTTAAAGTTTAAAGAGACATTTCATTGGTTAAAATCTGTAAGGTCAAAGGTTAAAAGTTAATACTTAAAGCTTGAGCTATACAGTTGCCACATGATTTTTTGAAATTTGGAATTTTAAAAAGTTCTACCTAGAACATTTCATGTTTCAGACTTGTCATTCATTCATTTATTTTATTTTAGCAAACAAAATTATTCCTATGTTAATTGAAAATTAGAAATCTGCATTTGAGCTAGGTTATTAAACTTATGTTATAGACAGACCCGAACAACCAATTTAAACAGCATATAATAGCTTTACAAAAAATGACCATTGACCTCAGGGTTTTGTCTTTTTGATGTTTCTTATTAACTAGTTAAACATGTTCAGGTGAAACAGGTTTAAGTTTTCAAAATACATTCAACCTCTTATTCGAGATTAATAATTTATGATCACCAAACTTAATACCATCTTTGGCACAATGAAGCATCTAAAACAGGCCTAGCATACTTTATTTTCTAGTCAGAAAACAGAAATTCTTATTCACTTCATTTAAGAAAACAACAAAGTCCAAATAATTCTTGTGTATTTCACATAAATTGGTTTATCAATCACTTGGAAATCACAAGAGAATACATCTTGCATCATCCAGATATGTTATAAGAGGAAAAGGCTTTGACAAAAGTGACTTTATTTGAATGTCCTTGAGTTTCATTTAAAGCTTAACATGCTGAAGCAAATAGCATTTGAAAAATAACTATATGTATGTTTTTATATAGTCAAGTATCTGCTTTTTATTAAGTTATTCTTTAAAAGCATGACAGCTTAAGGAAGAAATATAAGCCACAAACAGTGGCCCCTATTCATAGATCTAAACTAAGTGAGAGCCCTACTTCTCTGAATAAAAAATTATCTCCTAGAAACACTGTTTAAATTGACCTTGAATATTGCTTGCAAATAGATGAGTGTTTTCTTGATCTATAAAGCACTTAGGAAGAATCTGAGATGCCATCTTGGTGTTCAATTGTGTACAATGCAAGATGAGATTTTCTATTCCATTAGAATTAACTAACATGGAAATTTGAGCTAAGACATTTTAGCGTTAGCTTAGATGAGGACTCGGAGGTGAAAGAAATGTTGAATGGTAGTACTACCTATATAAAAAGAGTGGAGCATTTTGTTAGAGAAGATAAATGAATAGATTTACATTTTATTCCTCTGATTTAGATTAATTTATAAATGCTTTCTTTTGCTACTCTTATGATATATTATACTTACCACAATAAACCCAGCATAATGCTGCTTACACACTTTTGGACAGACAGAAAAGAACTATATTTCAGACCTCATCAATTTGTCATTTGAATGTCTATATGGATGAAAATATTTCACACATTAATATTTAATTTAAAATGTAAATATCAAAGCCAAAGCAAATATAAAGTTTAATGGAAACATTAATATGTATTTGTCTGTATTATGTGATCATTAAAACACTGTAAAATAATATTTTATAATGTGGGAATATAGTTTTGTTTAATAATTTTTTAAAAAGGACACTAATGGTAGGAAATTCTAACCCTGTCTTCATTTTTTAAAAGTGTACACAACTTGTGTTTTCTTTTGTGTGTTTGCATGTATGTATATTTGGAAATTTTTTTTAAATGTAAAACTAGTTACTTTCGGACAGTGTGATTATTGATCAATTACATGTTTTTGGCTTGTATGTGATTTTATATAATAATCATGTTTTACATGTGTAATTTGAAAAGCAATTACAAAATATTTTTCAAAAATACATACCCTTTGCTCTATAGTCTTCTTTCTCACTCAATACTCATACCAACTCACACTGGTATAACACCTCTGACAGCTTTATAATTAGGTGGTTCCTCATGTTTTTCATGCTAGAGTTTTCCAATCATCAGGAATGGCCCACATTCTCTCAGACACCATCCAAATCTAGGTCACAAATCCCTCTTGCTCAATTACTTCTACAGACTATTGACAGATTTCTCTGCATCTTCTCTGTAATTAATCACACCCATTTTCCACATATCAGCCAATATCTAATCATGCCACTTGTCTAGTATAACCCTTCCCATTTCCCTTAGGATGAAATCTCAGACCCTTAGTGAAGTTTATAAGTACTTCCATAATCTGGTCTCTTCCTACCTCCCTGTTCCCTCTCATGGCCATCACTGCCTCAGTCTGCTCTTTTTATCCTTATGAGACTTTTTTCAATTCTTCTAAAGCTTTTCTTTCTTCTCTCTGGACCTTGGCACCTGTAGCTTCCTTTATGGGAAATACTCTCCCTTGCTCCCACCTCATCTCTATCATTCCTTAGCTAATCATTACTAATTAATGGAATCTTCTTGGCAGGAACATTGCTTCCTCAGAATGTATTTCCTGATGTCATCAAGTTAGGTTGGGACACTTGACTACATGTGTTGAAGCTCCTGAAACATGCCCTTTAGAAAGAAGCATTGAACTTGTAATTGCACATTTGATCATTTGCTTTCAAACTCCAAATTTCCCTCCATGAGGTCAAATACTATATTACTATGTGTGCATTATTTATTATTTCTTCAGTGCTTACTTGCACAATATCTATCACGCACACTCCTATAAAATATCCGTAGAATGAAGTAGTCAAGATCCCATTTTTAGTTCTGGCAACTTCTGTTGCACTATTAACTCATTCTTATAACCTAACAACATTCAAAAGAAAAAGAAAGCAAATACTAGTGTCCAGAGAATAAATCATTTGTAGCTAAGCTTCCCTTTGTACTTTCCAAAGGAAACACCGCATACTTCAGTTATAATTTTATTTTTTAATGAATTATCACTGATTTGAGCATCTCTATAATCAGTTCATTATTTGTTTAATAATAACTTCCCCATGCCATGAAATTGGTAAACATGGTTATTATTAGTAGGGAAAGGTTGGGGAAAAAATTTCTAGATAAGTGGAGAAAAATGAAAGTTTTGCAAATTATTTTAATGACTTTGAAAAAGAAAACATAAACACATAAATACATTCACTCCTACATACATACAATTTGTCCTCATACATTTAACTGTTACTAACAGAAAAATTATGTGACTGATACAGTATAGTGTAAGTCAACAGAAGATTTTGAAGATCCTTGCTAATGCTCAGCTAAAGCAAGATCATAAACATTGCATTCCCAATGATTAACAGACGTCACTTAACAACAACAGTAAAACAATTTAGAAAGTAGAGTAGGCAGTAGAGACAAGTATGAAAATATGTCATAATACGTAAGAAAGGTAGCCACACAAAGGGATCATATCTTCCTACTATCCTTGAATGTCAGATGACTGCTAATTCAGTGAGCACTGTTTTAAACTGAAGAACTTTTTAATTACAGGACAGACTTTATTCTTGTAGGGGTAATGAATGGGAAATCAGGTGGTGTTTATTCAATACAAAATATGTAACTCTATTATCTAATCTCTTTGTTCTCCTACTAGAATAAAAAACTAATGATTTCTCTGTGGCAAAATTACATACTGATAGATTGTGATATAATTTGGCTGTGTCTCCACCCAAACCTCATCTTGAACTGTAGCTCCCATAATCTCCATGTGTCATAGGAGGGACCCAGTGGGATGTAATTGAATTATGGGGGTGGGTTTTACCCACACTGTTCTCATGACAGTGAATAAGTCTTATGAGACCTAATGATTTTAAAAAGGGCAGTTCCCTTGCACATGCTCTTTTGCCTGCCACCATGTAAGACATGCCTTTGCTCCTCCTTCACCTTCCACCATGATTGGGAGGCCTCCCCCACCATGTGGAATTGTGAGTCCATTAAACTTCTTTTTCTTTATAAATTACCCAGTCTTAGGTATTTGTTCATAGCAGTATGAAAATAGACTAATACAGTAAATTAGTTCCAATATGGTGGAGTACTTCTATTAAGATACCTGAAAATGTGGAAGTGACTTTGGAACTGGGTAACAGGCAGAGGATGTAACAGTTTAGAGGGCTCATATGAAGACAGGAAGGTGTGGGAAATTTTGGAGCTTCCTAGAGACTTGTTGACTGGTTTTGACCAAAAAGTACAGGCTGAGGTGGTCTCAGATGGACATGAGGTACTTACTGGAAACTAGAGCAAAGGAGATCCTTGCTGTGTTTTGGCAAAGAGACTGGCAGCATTTTGTCCCTGCCCTAGAGATCTGTGGAACGCTGAATTTGAGAGAAATTATTTAGGGTATCTGGTGAAGGAAATTTCTAAGCAGCAGTTCCCGATGTGACTTGGGTATTTTTGAAAATATTCAGTTTTATTCATATATAAATATATGGTTTGGAATTGGAACTTATGTTTAAGAGGGAAGCAGGGCATAAAAGTTTGGAAAATCTTTAGCCTGATAAAATGATAGAAAAGAAAATCCCTTTTCTTGAGGAGAAATTCAAAAACCCTTTTCTAGCTGAGGAAGTTTGCCTAAGTAATGAGGACCCAGATATTAATTGCCAAGGCAATGAGGAAAATGTCTCCAGAGTATGTCAGAGATCTTCACAACAGCACCTCCCATCACAAGCCAGGAGGCCTAGAAAGAAAAAATGGTTTTGTGAGTTAAGCCCAAGGCCTTGCTGCTTTGCACAGTCTCAGGACTCAGTGTCTTGCACCCTAGCTGTGACTAAAAGGGGCCAATGTACAGCTCAGGTCGTTTTTTTCAGAGATTGCAAGCCCCAAGTCTTGCTGGCTTACATGTGGTGTTGAGCCTGCATGTGCACAGAAGAATTGAGGTTTGGGAATCTCTGCCTAGATTTCAGAGGATGTATAAAAACACCCAAATATCCAGGCAGAGGTATGCTGCAGGGATAGAGCCCTCATGGAGAACCTCTGCTAGGACAGTGGAGAAAGAAAATATGGGTGGGGCCCCCACACAGTCTCCACTGGGGAACTGCCTAGTGGAAATATGAGAAGGGGACTGCCATCCTACAGACTACAGAATGGGAGAGTCACCAACAGCTTGCACTGTGAACCTGAAAAAACCACAGACATTCAACATCAGCCCATGAAAGCACCTAGGAAGGGGGCTGTACCCTGCAAAGCCACAGGGGCAGAGCTGCCCAAGACCATGGGAACCCACCTCTTGCATCAGCATGATCCAGATGTGAAACATGGAGTGAAAGGAGATCATTTTGGAGCTTTAAGATTTGACTGCCCCACTGGATTTTAGACTTGTATAAGGCCTGTAGCCCCCTTCATTTTGGCCAATTTTGTTCCATTTGGAACAGGTATATTTCCTCAATGCCTGTACCCCCACTGAATCTAAGATGTAACTAACTAACTTGCTTTTGATTTTACAGGCTCATAGGCGGAAAGGACTGTCCTTGTCTCAGATGAGACTTTGGACTGTGGACTTTTGAGTTAATGCTGAAATAAGTTATGACTTTGGGGAACTGTTGGGAAAGCATAATTGATTTTGAATGAGGACATGAGATTTGGGAGGGGCCAGGGGAGGAATGATATGGTTTGGCTTTGTTCCCACCGAAATCTCATCTCAAATTGTAGCTCCCAAAATCTCCATGTCATAGGAGGGACCCAGTGGGAGGTAATTGAATCATGGGGGTGGGTTTTTCTCATGCTGTTCTCATGATAGTGAATAAGTCTCATGAGACCTAATGGTTTTATAAAGACAGTTCCCCTGCACATGCTCTCTTGCCGGCCACCATCCAAGACATGCCTTTGCTCCTCCTTCATCTTTCCACCATGACTGTGAGGCCTCCCCAGCCATGTGTAACTGTGAATCCATTAAACCTCTTTTTCTTTATAAAACACCCAGTCTCAGGTATTTCTTCATAGCAATATGAAAATGGAAACATTGTTTACCAAATGAAGACACATCTAAATAAAGTACAATGATGATGTCTTTTTAATAGATGATTCCCTAAATCTTTCCACCGTTAGGTATAAAATAGCTCAGAATGTTTAGGATCTCCAGGACTGGGCCTCTATTTTTCCTTTACCTTGTGATTGTCATAAAAATGTTATCTTGCACACTAAAACTGGTAATGGAAATATTTTAAATAATTTCTCAAGATGTGTTTTATTTCTTCACAAATTCATGGTGATATTTACTTGTAAAATAGCATTCAGTAGCTTTGCATGATTTTGTTGATTATATTTAATACTGTCCATAGTTCAATATACATCTAGACGATACATGCAATACAAAGAAAATAAAACAAACCATTTGATTGGGAAAGGTCAAAGGCAAAAATAATTTCCAGTGACCTTTTCTTTTTTTGGGAAAACTTCATGATCTAATATTAAATATGCTGGAATATAGAAGCATTACATAGAGCATTTGTGAATGGTCATTGTAAACAGGCTTAAGCTGACAGGTGAGATGAAAAACAAGTAGAATGTCCCTGAAAATTCAAATCAAAACAAAGTGGAATCTTTGGAAGAAGACACTTTTACCTTCAAGTATTCTAAATCAGAGGTAAGGATAAAGCAGTAATGACCCACTTTTCAAAGATCTATACACTTTAGGTTATAAAAAGGGTTCAAAACGAATTTCAACTTTTTATAAAAGCATAAAACTCAACTATAGCAATGTGCTGAGCAAATAAGTTTGATTTATAAAAGCAGAGCTTCTCACTGAATAGTTAAAAGGTAACAATTTAGTCTCACACTTTTCCCATGATAAAAGCAGGATAGGATTTTCCTTCGATTTCTTTTCTTTTTCCTCCAGTTAATTCTGTGTGGTTTGATCTGTTGGTACCTCCACTGAAAATGTTAGCGACAACATACATGCCTCTGCTGAAGTAATTTTCAAGCAATGAAACTTCATGTAAAATTTTGTTTATTTTCCTTCGATTTCCAAAAAGAATTAAGTATTTTTGACACAAGGAAAGACTCCCTTCCCCCCATTCCCAGTAGTAATGCCATTGCAACCAATTTATAGGCACAATCTCTAATTGGAGTGACCACTTCAGTGTAAGGTACTAAATATCACAAATACTTCAAACAAGTTTCCTGGGGTGAAGAATTCAAAGAAAAATCTGATGGCTTATACTTGAAATATAAACCATCTATTTTTTATTAAATCCCAGATAGTTTTATTTGCCTATCTGTATAGACTGAATATTTTTATCTCCCAAAATTGATCTATTGAAACCTAATTCCCAATGTGATAGTATCAGGAGGTGGAGGCTTTGGGAGCTGATTAGGTTATGAAAACAGAACTCTCATGAATGGGATTAGTGCCTTTATAAAAGAAGCTCCAAAAAACTCCCTCCCTCCTCTGTGATATGAGGATGCAGTGAAAAGATGGTCATCTGTTAACAAGGAAGCAAGCCTTCACTAGAAATGGAGTCTTGTCCTTCCTACTCTTTTGAAAGAAATAAAATTTTATTGTTTTCAAGCCACTCAGTTAATAATATTTTGTTATAATTGCCCAAATGGACAAAAACCCCATGCAACAATATTTGGTCACAGTTTAGTCTATTTATTCTATATGAACAAGCAGACTTCTGGGAAATGAGAGTAATTTCAAAGAATCAAGGTAAGTGGCACAAAGCAATAAAACTCAAATCCTCGACTTGAAGTTAAATTTCATGGTGTGACTCAGAGAACAAAGATAAATACAATTTTAATCATATTTTTATAACTATTGGTCAGTAGAGTCAAGCTATATGAACATCACTGATGTACAGCTTTTCTTTCATCTTAGATTTTAACCCTTGTTGTGTAATTTCTCCTCAGAAATAGAAGTGTCAGTGTTTGATAGATATATTAATATCTTTGGAGAAATAATTTAAAAAATGCTATAAGCCAAACATTTGTCCAGAATAATATGAAATTAAAAATAACAAGAACAAAAAAATACTTGCTTCTTTGGAAAGCATCTTATTTCTTGAGTTTTAACATTGGGAAAGGAAACACAAAAAGATTCTGAAAGTCATCTATCCCTCAAGAGAAGATTAGTAGTCTGTGTGTAGACTGATTTTTAAAGGAGAACATGACATTTGGGTATGTCTGGACCCAGAAGTCAAAGTAAAAGTTTAACATTGTTTTGTAAACTTACTCTGGTTTTAAATGCAGCATAATCGCATAATTTTCAACTAAATGCTACATGTATTGTTGTCACACAGACCATACAAATACCAAAACGCCTAACTTAGCTGATAACATTCCAAATAAGTAGACTTTGAACATCACTGGCACCTTTTGAGAAACAAAGTTTTGAAAAATATAGCTATTCTAATGAAAACATTTGTCTTATTTATTACTTTATTTCCAGTATCATTAAAATGTGTACGTACCAAATACGCATATCAAATTGGCTCCTCCCTCCTCCTGTTTCATCTTCAACCACTTATTTCTGACTCTTTAGTCATTCTGTAATTTTTTTCAATTCCTTTAGCTAAGCCAGTCCACTTTGAACATGACATTCTCGTTTGCGTTGGAAATTTCTGCATCCTTGTGTACTCAACATCCCTGCCCAGCTCAACATCTCTGCCCACTTGAACACACACACACACACACACAGACTCACACACACACACACACACACACACACACACACACACACATCTGAGGATGGCTAAATTATTTCTTTTTTAAATATCAGCTGATTCATTTCTCAAGGAAGCATTCCCTGTGTCCCCTACTCCTCCACCAAATTATTCTATTTAATGAATTCTTCCACTATGCATTCTTACAACACTTAGTAGTAATATCTATAATCATGATCAAATAAGTTCAGGTAATTGATTCTAGATTCTAGATTTTCTGTGAGCAGGAGCCATGTCTGTCTTGTTCACTGCTGTATGCCTAGGTATAACACAACAGTGGGTACCTGGTAATTGCTTGCTAAGTAATTTCTAAATGAAAACTGAACCCACCCAGTATATATATAATTATATATACGTATATATATATATAAAATTATATATACGTATATATATAGAGAGAGAGTCCACTAATTTTATATATATGTGTGTATATAAAACAAAATATATATATATACATATATAATTATATATATAAAAAATTAGTGAACACTAATAATCTTACATATATAATTACATATGTGTGTGTGTGTATATATATGTATATATGTATACATATATATCCACAAACACCATTGGCTTGTGAGAAGAACAGAATTTTGCAAAATGTTGCAGTAAATTTTGCTTTGACATCACATTTCCTTTTTTCTTCTTGCCCATTTAGTGTCCACTAATTATATATGTGTGTGTCTATTTAGTTTATTCAGTTTACTAGACATTAAACCAAATAAAGATAAAATATGTGTCTCTCTCTATATATAATATATAATTACTGAGTTATATGAAATGACTCAGTAATTCTGCTTATCTTTCATCAATTATGAATTTATCATTGGAGTACACAACAGGACAAATCTCTTAAATTTCATTTTTACACTTAAATACAAGTCAATGATTTATAGTCTGAGGTGACTTCTACTGTGGTGCATACACATTAGTAGAAAAATTAATACTATGTGAGATCCTCTCTTTTCTAATTGTCTAGAGAGCCAATCACGCCAATCTTTGATTTGGTTAGAGGGAAATTTCTGCAAGGGCTTCAGTTATCTAATGACTGTGGACAAGAAACACAGTCTTAGACTCGATGAACCTTCAGAAATATGTCTGCTCTCCAAGATTATATTTTCTAAATGTACTTTAGTAGTGAATTCTTTCAAATAAATTGAAATCTTGATATTCTGGCTTCTCTTCGGATCATATTAATCTTTTGCTTTTTACTAAATTGAAATGTTAACCCTCTAAGGAGCATTTAATTCCATATTTCATCAATAAATACATCAATGCCTTCTAAAGAAAGTAGCTTTCATTTAACCAAGGCAAAATTGATACAAACTGGAAGCTTCCACAATCAGGTAGTAGAAGTTAAGGATCTTCTAGTCTTTATAACATGAGGACGGAGGCCTTCTAGAGTTTGCCTGATTCATAGCTGATAAACAGCAGTGAGGGGCTTGGATTGTCTTCCGGACTGTTAAGACCTTACTGAATAATGAACACACTCTACCAGAATCAAAGGATGGTATTTTTCAGACAACAGGTCTAGAGCAGCCAGTCAGGCTACAATTAAGTTTTATGCATTCGGGAAAACCCAGTTTTTCACTATGAAAGTGGTCTGTAGGTAAAGAAACTAAAGAAAACAAAGGACCACCACAGAATAGAAAAATGATGTATTGAGTAGCTTTATGTTTTATGCATTCTGTTACTTGCTTATATAGGTTGTCTTATTTAATCCTGATATCGATCCTAGACCATAATTACCTTTTATTTCAGTGACGGAGAAACTGATGCTCAAGGAAATGACATAAAACTAATGCTGCATCATACATAATAGAAGGAGGAATCATCTGAACCCAGATATAGCTGACTCGAAAGCTATTCCGTGGAATAGTTATAAAGCAATATCTCTTAACATCCTGTGTCATAAGGACCAACAACTTCCCTTCAATCCTTATAGCACTCTTTTCTATAATGGAAAATGTAATTAAGTCTTGTCTACGAAGTTTCTGTCTTACAGAGTCTGGGATGAGACTGCCCTTTTGGACACATGAAATCAGTAATCTTCCCCAAATCCACAAGGATTTATCAGGAGGATTTTTTTTATTGTCACCATGTTATAGATTAAGACAGTGAAGCGGAAGTAAGTAAAGTGATCAAAGACCTGTAACAGTCAAGATCCTGGTAAGAAGCAGTATTTTGTTTTTCTCCTTTTATAATGATACCCTGTTTGTATAATCATTTGAGATGTTCCTGGCATTCCTTGTCTTTACCTCTAACTTATAAGAAAAGCCACAAGCATAATAATCCACCAACTTCACTGCTATTTGAATGTGGAACCTCTCCAGAAACACGTTGAAAATGAAGAAAGGGTCCTAGTTGTGACACAAAAGACCGCTGTACTTCACTGACCTGTGAGAGGAATAGAATTTTGCAAAATGTTACAGTAAATTTTGCTCAACGTCACATTTTCTGTTTTTCCTTCTTGCCTATTTCATATCTCTGTGTTTCCTTCTACATCTCCAGAAACGCAGTGCCTTCATGCCACCTGTCAATAACTCAAGGTGTACATTTACATCTGTGCTTCCTACACATAACTCATGTTCCCAAAATACTTCACCTTCCTTCTTCTCTAGTGCCAATAATTAAACCCTGGTTTCTTTAGTATAGCTTGGCTGGATGTTAGAAAAGCAATCTGACTCAGTATAGTCAATACATAAGCAGGGACCATGTACTCTGAAATTATTGTACTCTGAAAGACATACATCAGTACATCACATGGATTCTATTGTTGGAGAGCTTACACTTTGTCTAGGGAGTCAAGAGGCAACATGAGGAAAGTTAAAAAACAATTTAAGTGAAAGTTCAGGATAATAGATAATGAGCCATGAGTATGCAATTAACCACCATGTAAAGTCTAGTTGCCATAGAAGTGATAATGGATTCAAGCAAAGAAGGTGTGATGTAACAGAAACGATTACACCTACATCAGAATCAACATTTCATTGAAATAATGAGATAAAAATATGTCATAATATGAATATTAATCTTCCAAAGGTTGATAATTGATTATCTTAAACTTCATAATGCTATTCACCCCTACGTTTATTTTTAAATAAATACTCTTAAAGAAAACATTTTTAGTCTCAAAAATAATTACAAATATCAACAATGATTAAATATTGTTTGAAAAAACTCTGACAAAGTAAAATACACTGAAAATTGGCAAGAATTTGAGGGCAATGTGTAAAAGTGAAATATCTGTGTTAGCATGGAGAAATTAATAGTGATCTTTTTCAAACTTCAATTTTATATTATTGATACTACATTTACACACATTTCAACTTTGTTCCTACTTCTTCCTTAAACACATACACACACACACTCATTTTCTCAAAATTAAATGGAATATCTTAATGTAACGCTGCAGCAAGATGGGGTAGCAGCTCAAGAGCTCTGTCAATCATTCTCTTAGCTAGAAAGCATGCACAGCTTATGGGTGATGCGCTGTTCGTGACTAATGCTTCAGATGACATCCCAGCTCCTTATGTGAAACAGCAGGCTTTTATATCCAGTGAAACAATATCTTCATGTGAGACTGCCATGATGTTGGGCATAGAAGGCCGTAGGCTGTCTACTGCAGAGTTCAATGGTGCTTTGGGGAAGAAATTAGAAGCTTAGTGCATGTCTAACTAGCTTAAGTAATTTCTCTCTTCACATTCCACTCTTATGTGGATTTACATTAAGATATATCTAGTGTTTCTTTATACAAAGATTTGTAGAAGCACTTGTTCTCACTGGTTACTTAACATTCAAAGATTTTGGTTTGGATATTGTTTCATCAGATTAGTTCCAAATAAAGGTAACCTTGTGAATTTTGGATCTCATTGCCTGTGTGGAATTAACAGTGATTTACGTTTTCTTCCCTACACCTTTAAAGGCTGTTTGTTACCCACTGCAAAGAGACTGGAGTATCATATCAAAAACCAGCAGCAAGAAATGAAAAGCAGCAGGGACAAGCAGACAACAAAATATAGAACCTGCTCTGATAAATTAAAGGTCATACTCTGTTATCATCCTTACTAAAGAGTTCTTTTGTGCTAGCTGTGTAGCATTTAAGACAGAAGAATGGTTTAACAGCTACAAAAACAGGCAGAGCCACTGATAGACATCACTAAATACTGAGAATAAGAAAAGTGAAATGTAAGAGCAGCCCCACATTACCTTACAAATGGCATTTTGCCATTTTCCCAGTTATGAGAAACTTGAGTACTTTCTAAATCATAATGTCATAATATTTAAGCTTATCTACCCTAATAAAAACTTAAACATATGTTTTTTCTAAAGTATTTTTTTCCAGTTCTTGGTTTTTTAAAATCAGAAAATTATGTGGTTCAGATGAAATTTTGACCACTCTGTATCAATCTTGACTTTTAATATAGTCTTCTTAATATTCAAATTGATCCATGAAAGAAAAGATAAGTGAATATTTCATACATGGTCTGATGTGGCCTATAATGGAAATGAGAAAGTTCCCTATTCTCCAGTGGAAAAAAGTCTGATTATTAAAACATTCTAATCTTATATTCAATGGACTTCACTCTCCCTCTTCCAGTTGTAACTGGAATGCAAGATTTTTTTTTTCAATTAGAAAGATGAGGTTTGTCCACTGTATGCAAGTAATTTAAGATTAAATGCTCTGGAATTGCAAAGGACAAAGAATTGGATAAAGGTGCTGGATAATTTCTATCCTCCCTTCAATTTTATAAAATGCAAAACTACTGAAGTAAAATAACCATATTTCTTTTTTTGTAGATAAATTGAATACTATGGATATGAATTTAAATTCCTAAAATAACTTTCCCCTAATACAAGTTGGTTTTCTCTACCAGCAATTATTTATTTAAAGTAATTATCCAGTGGTCACAATCACTGAAAAAAGAGAACTCTTGATGATTAAGATAATGGGCTCTAATTCCTGGGTTCACTATTGATCAGCTGGATCAGTAGCATAACATCTTTTAACCTCCGTTTTCTCATCTGTAGATTTATAAGAATAGTACCCATAATATATGCAAGTATCTTAGCAAAATGCCTGGCCCATGGTAAGCACTCATAAATATTAGCTATAATACTGTGGTCACGTCATTGTTTATTCTCTAGTATAATGTGCCTTATATATCTAAGAATATGTAGATCACACAAAGTATTTTCTACCCACCTGATCACAGAAAGTCGAAGTAAATGTGAAGAAGAATGGAAGATAAATTTATTTTTCTTTCCCAGGATGAGTAATGGCCAAAGAGGTAGCCTTATTATGAGTGATGTCTGGAACATAGGTACTTTATTAAAATCCCTGCACTTACTCCCAAGCCATGTCATCTCATTCTCAGAGGTGTTTGCATGCTACTTTTAAGTCAATGGGAACAACTGAAAAGAGGTCATTAACTGGAAGAAACCACACAAAAAGAAAAATCCAACAGCACCTGCCTAAGGAAAAACAGAATTCAGGGTACCACCATCTGTTCTGTGCCAGCAGTGTGGTGACAAAAGCTGTTCCCGGAATAAGAATATTTTAGATAGAAATGAAGTCTTCAAATGACATTTTAATCCATATATTAATGCTTCAAATGGATACACTTCAACTAGAATGCCTTAAACTCTTATTTTCACCCCATAATGCTCCTGGCAAAGAAGGGCCACAGAAACCACGAACAAGAGTTGTGGATGCTGCTTGATCCATTATCTGTAAAATGAGGTTTGGGGACTGGATGGCTGCCAAGTAGACCTTCAATGCTAATGACCAATGGTCCCAGGCCTCAACATGGTTTTGTAGTAAAGACAAGCATTAGACCATCTTGTTAAAACATGGTGTCTGTGGATTTTCATGAGGAAATTAATTTTAGAGCCATTAAAAACAAAATACCATAAATGTTTTTAACTCAGCAAGTATCTTTAAAAAAGCAGTGAAATCTTTGGCTTGGCATGTTCTTTTCTTCCCCTCTATCTCTCTTTTGAAAACTAACTTATGGTGCCTCGACAATTTTATGAAGAATTTCAGTTGGCATCTGTGGAGACCTTTATAATTAAGCCATTACATTTGTCTGAAATGTTTGATGTTTTAAGCACGTCTTCTTTCTTCTTTCTCCTATATAGACACATACATCTTTTATCACTGAGACATTTCCTGCATTCTTTCTCCCCCTTTACCACAGCATGTCATGGTTTTGACAGTCATTCTTAAGAGGAGGAAGGCAGACATAGGTTAGATTTTACGAGATTTCAGTTATACAAAGTGTGGTTAAGACAATGAAGGACATGGCATTAGGATGCTGGGAAATAGAGAAGTTTATCTCCTCTTCATTTGAAATTTTTAGCACAAAAGAGATTAGAGCAGAAAATGTTAAGAGAACATCTGAGGACTTCAAGTCAATGGCCGCTCCTTGCAAACCCTTTTTGTCCAAAGCCTGTCAAAGCGAACCTTTTCTTGGATTGCTCAAACACCTGTGATCATGGGAACAGTACTTTCAGAGTTATTTCTAGTTCAAGAGACATTCTCATGAGAGTTCCTATCCAATCAAATCTGTCAGGGGCTGACTTAAAAACCTGTAAGTAGCTAAGTGTAACCTGTAAGTGGCTAAGTGTAACTCTCAGACTAAGTAGAGATCGCCAATTAAGACCCAAGCATCTTAAATAATGCAGTAGGTACAGAGAATAAATAGTTCATGGCATAAAATAGATCAGAATAAAACCATGGATTTCTCTACTTCCCTCAGTATTTACTCTTAAACTTAAGCAACTTGTTGTTTCTAGTAAAACTCTAAATGCAGAACAGAATGAAAAGAAGATAAAAAACAAAGAAATCCTATCAAATTTGAGCTGATGCTCAATTACAACTGGAATTGATCCACACACGTGTTCTTCTCCATCTTTCTTATAATCCGATAGATCTACAGTTAAGCTGTGTCATATCCAAGAAGAAGGCTGAACTTACTAGGCCATACAATTCTGGTCTGATTAACACTTCATCTAACACTCTTTTTTGAAATCTTTTACATCTAACTGGTGTCGTTTTGACTTCATTGAAAATAAGCAGTCTCTTGGCATCTTCCACACAAGAACTCTACACCTACTTAAAGACTGTTTTGGGCTTAAAGATTGTTTATACCCCTAGTACCTAAGAATGTGATTGTCTGTAGAAATAGAGCCTTTAAGTAGGTAATTAAGTTAAAATGATGCTGGTAGGGTGAACCCTAATGCAATCTGACTGATGTTCTAATAAGAGGAAGATTGGACACAGAAAGAGAAACAAGGGATGCACAGGCATAGCGGAAGGGATAGTGAAAACACGGCGAGAAGGTGGCCATCTGCAAGCCAAGGAAACAGGCCTTGGAAGAAATCAAAACTGCTGACAACTTGATTTCGAACTTTCAGCCTCCAGAACTGTGAGAGAATAAATTTCAGTTGTTTAAGCTACCATTCTATGGCAGTCCTAGCAAACTAACACTGAGATGATTTAAAAGGAGTTTGAAATCATATGCTGTTACCTTATTCACAGATCTTTGATATTAAGATGTGATAGTATTTTGCTGCCAGTTGCTAAAACAGTCTAAAAGTGAGTACTCATGGATTTGCACACAGAATAAAGATCCATGTTAATGTCAAAATAATGTCCATTTTAATTATTAATTTTGGTTAAACTGGATTTTGTCCTGTTCTGGTTTTGCTGCAAATCATAATATTCTACATCACAGTTCTGGTAATTAGTAAGGTTACCAAATAAACTCTAGCAATGTACATTTTTGCATGACTAAAACTATAAGAAAATAATACTATTTTCATCATGAAATATATACTATGATTACATGCAGTTCCATTCATGTACATAGAATAATGTTTCCAAGAGGAACTACTTGGCCTTTCATATCATTAAATGAAATTTCTTGAACAAAACAAAACATTTGCTACTACCGTTTTCTTCACTTTGTAACTCCTTATATTTTCACTAGCTACACAGATGACTGCAGCACTATTAAAAATTTGCTGTCAGTGTTAGCTTTCCAACTTATATAAAAAGTCTCATTGTAAAACACACAAACAATAAAAGCAACTGTGCACAAACCAAATCCCTACTTATGTTATTGATTATGTCAGGTGATAATGTCTTATTTAAATATGCTTATATTTTCTTCAATTTGGAAACTACTGTGAGATCCCAAAAGATTCACTGTGTCCACTTCAAAAACTCTAAAATTCGAAGTACCAGAAGACAAGCATATATTTATTCATACTAATTACTATCCTTAGGAACTGCTTAGGGAATTAAAAAAGAGAAAAAGAAAAAGTGATTTTGAGATATTATGATTAGTTTTGTGGGGCTTGCTAAATAGTCATGAAAGAAAAAAATAGCAACTTTCAGTGTTAATTTGGAATTTTTATCTTCTACTTAAAACTGAATGAATATCTTACACTGTTTTGCTTTACTGTGGTGCTCACCACTGAAGAAGAATACCAATTCCAAGCCCAACTTAGAAATATACCTCAGTAAAGCTGCCCTGCAGCAGGGCTGACCACCTCTGCTGAAAGTGCCTAGGCACAGGGATGACTGCGTCAGCTGGTGCTACAACAAAAAGACGTGAGTTCTATATGGATGTAATGATCTCAAGATCCCTATATTTCCTAAGAAATTAGACATGGCTTCCTCATTTCCAACTACGAAGACAGACTTCAAAAGGAGTTTGTGTCCTTTATAGGGACTTGGATGAATCTGGAAACCATCATTCTCAGCATACTGATACAAGAACAGAAAATCACGCAGCACATGTTCTCACTCGTAGGTGGTTGTAGAACAATGACAGCACGTGGACACAGAGAGGGGAGGATCACACACTGGGGTCAGTTGGGGGATACCAGGGGAGGGAGAGTGGGGGGTGGGGACGGTGAGGAGGGATAATGTGTGGAGAAATGCCAAATGTGGAATGGAGGCAGTAAACCACCTTGCCATGTTTGTACTCTATGCAACAACCCTACATGATCTGCACACATACCCCAGAACATAAAGTACAATAAAAAAATATAGTTTTTGGCCTGCTTTTTATATGAAAAAATGTTTATGAGAAGGAGCTTTGTCTATGCCTTTGTCTTCTGCTCTCTTTTGATCTTCCTGTAGCCTATACCCTTAGGAAGAATTTGATCTTGAATTCCAATACCAAGTGTTCCACTTCCCATGTTATAATAAGCAACACCTTGATTGTTCTGTCACCTAACGTAGCTCCAGACATTTATTCTGGCCCCTTTAGACTATTCCCTGAACTTCAGCAAGAAAAATTATTTGAAATCATGTGTTTTCTTCAACAGACTGTGTTCCAAGAGGGTAGTGACCACTTCTGTACTCCGTGCTATATCCCCAGCATAATAAGTCCAGGCACATAGCAGGTCTTAAATAAATATTTCAGAATGAATTACCGAATTCACTGGGATTGTATCTCCTCAGTCTCTTGTGTCTTCTAGTATCCTTTGTTCTAACATGGCTTATCAATCATAATGAACCTCTGGAATCTTGAGCAGGTGTATCTCATGCTTCTAGCTTTTTCTCCATAATTTAGATTTATTGAAGTTGCCTTCTATTCCCTCCAAATCCTGCTTTTTGCAGGCAAAAATAAGAAGTCACAGTGGTGCTCACTTTTATTTAATGCAGTAAGAAAACAGAAGCACTTTGACATTAATATTTAGATATGGAGTCAACTTCCTTCTTGAAACTTGCCATAATGAATCTCTGCTAACTATTTTTAGAGATATTCAACAATCCTAGTTTAGGTAGGAAATTTGAGAATAAAACAAAGGCATAGGCCTGCTAAACTATTGTTAGGAAGACTTTGAGTATTCAGATTAGAAAGAGATCTCACGTAAGCTCTTAGACATAAATGAGTGCACTATTAGTTTGATATTTTATTAAGAAACAAGTGACATGAAGAAAAAGAAGGCATATATTATAGCAACTTGGAACTTAATAAAAGTTATGCCAAAGGAGGAGGTCAATGCAATGCATTTTATTTTTTGGTTTGTTTTTATTTTTGTTTGTACATTTTTTTAAGGCCTGGAAAATATGAGGATGTGAGTAGGATCCCAGCTGTGCCATTAATGACATGCATGACCACAAATGCTTTATTTGGCTAGTCTTTAAAATAAACAAGGCCAGGCGCGGTAGCTCAAGCCTGTAATCCCAGCACTTTGGGAGGCTGAGGCGGGTGGATCACGAGGTCAAAAGATCAAGATCATCCTGGTCAACATGGTGAAACCCCGTCTCTACTAAAAATCCAAAAAATTAGCTGGGCATGTTGGCGCGTGCCTGTAATCCAAGCTATTCAGGAGGCTGAGGCAGGAGAATTGCCTGAACCCAGGAGGCGGAGGTTGCGGTGAGCCGAGATTGTGCCATTGCACTCCAGCCTGGGTAACAGGAGAGAAACTCCGTCTCAAAAAAAAACAAAAAACCATTTTATATTATCACAATAATTTAGGTAAAACTATTGTATATGTAGCACTAGATGAAGCATTCCTCATCAAAAATGAAAAGTTTCCTTTTAATAGCCATAGAAGGAAGAGTTTCTAATTTAAATCTTGTGAAATCTTAATTTCTTAAATATGTAAAATATAACGCAATTAGGATTTATGGTAAAAGACAGTCAAGTCTATTTGATTTTTATGGAGGCTAGAACATTCCAAATTCAAATATTATTAATGGACTTATAAACATGTTACTGTATCTTTCTAAGTTTTATCATGTCTGTAAAATAGAGATAATTTATGAGTTTACTTGTTTTTTATCATGATCTGTGGTTTTCTTTTTAATTATCTTAAGTCTTATGATCACACATCATTTTTAAATTTGTGTATATTTAATTTACTCTACTTTAATCCTTTTAAGTTAGGAAAAGCACCATTCCCAATCACAAATACATAGCAGATGTACAGTTTTGTTTCTGAATGGTTGTTTAAAGACAATCCTAAATTATAATTTAGTTTGACTTAGATTTTAAAGAATTCAAGAGTGAAGTTTAATTGGATACTACAAAGACAATCCTAAATTATAATTTAGTTTGACTTAGATTGTAAAGAATTCAAGAGTGAAGTTTAATTGGCTACTATTTTAAAAGTATATGACCTTATATATCATCTATAAAATCTGTGAAGTGTTAAATAATTTTTGATATTACACATAAACTACACAAAATGCCTTTCAATAAGTAAAAGGAACCATTTTAAATACAGGGATTTCTAATTAGATTGGCATAGTTAAGGCCAAAAATATAAAATAGCCATTGCTACCCATTTATCTTCAACCCTTGCCTTTAAGAGGCAAATGAACACAAAACACAGGTGAATCTTGCATGGTTCTGAGACACTGAAGGAATTTCCCCCATTATGTATTCACATAACCAGTTATATAAATCTAATTATAAAACCAATCTCCAATAAGTTTTAAGATGGCACTCACCATCTTTGCGAAAAGTTTAACATTACTAATGAAGTCTAATCATATCTTTAGAAGGGGTAAACAGTGATACAATTACTAAAATTTACTAAATTAGAATTACCATTAAAATCCAAAAACTGAACATATTCATTTAACCACAAGCCAGTCTTAGTTTTAAATCAGGACTGCACAACAAAATATTCTGTCAGTCTTGCATAATATAAATTCTGGTGTATGAGATCTATTAAAGTACGTACACATAAAAAAGTCATGAGACGTCTGTTTCGTGATAAGGCAGTGGACAATTATTACTCATTAGTAGCTTTTTTGAGATAAGCTATTAAGTCTTCCCTCTCTCCCTTCTTCTTAAGGCTGACAAAGATCATTTTTGTTCCAGGGATATATTTTTTGGGATTCTCCAAATAATCCATCAGTGTATCCTCTCCCCAGATGATGCCTTTGTTCTTATTGGCTTCAGTATAAGTGAATCCAGAGGCCTGTCCTGTCTTCCGCCCAAAGATACCATGGAGATGAGGCCCAGTCTTGTGCTTGCCTCCCTTTTCCACGGTGTGACATTGGGAACACTTCTGAATAAAAATTATCTTGCCTTTCTCCACATCACCCATATTTCTTTTTCATTGCTAGCGCAATCAAGGTTACCGCTCGGAACCCGGAAGTCCCACTCTCGAGTTTACTTTTAAGAATAATATGTAATTGTCGGTAATATAATGGCTACTATTGTTTTTATAGATTATACAGAATCACAGATCCTTAGAAATAAAAATGACTTTAGCTAGAATCTGGTCCAATACCCGTCCAATGCAGGATGATTTGATAACCTTGACAAATTGGTCTCTTGAGCTCCATAGACTTAGAAGGGAGTATAAAAGTTACCATAGCTCATTAAGAGTTGAAGTACATTATCTTTTAAAACTACTCTTGTTCATGCTATTTCCTTTTTTTTTTTTTTTTTTTTTTTTTTTTTTGAGACGGAGTTTCGCTCTTGTTACCCAGGCTGGAGTGCAATGGTGCGATCTCGGCTCACCGCAACCTCCGCCTCCTGGGTTTAGGCAATTCTCCTGCCTCAGCCTCCTGAGTAGCTGGGATTACAGGCACATGCCACCATGCCCAGCTAATTTTTTTGTATTTTTAGTAGAGACAGGGTTTCACCATGTTGACCAGGATGGTCTTGATCTTTTGACCTCGTGATCCACCTGCCTCGGTCTTTCAAAGTGCTGGGATTACAGGCGTAAGCTACCGCGCCCAGGCCTTTCTAAAGTAAATGTAAAAAGTATGAAAAGAGCATAGTCACAAATTGTGAACGAATGCAATGGATCTTCTCATTTTTATTTGTTTTGGTTTGGCTGTGCATTGAAATACCCTAATTCCATTCAGTCATTATGTTTAGTTTATCAAGTTAATGGCTTTCCGGTATATTCAACACACACAACAGTAAAGTTCAAGTGTGAAACTGAAATGACAATGCCATGAAAAAACAAACAGATCCAATCCTAGATTTCCTGTTGCACAGGGAAGAAATTGAGAACATAATACTTAGAAATACGTAAATCAGGAGAATGAGATTTACAAAAAACCTATATGTATAGAAACAAAACAATTAAAATCTGAAACAGCCTCCAAAATGTAAAATATCAGACCTCACAGAAGGACATTGAGCCCTATTATACATCTTTCTTCATCCAGGCAAATTCTATTTCTTCTATAGTCTACTTTGAGGAGTCACTGAAGAATTGAGGGGCAGGGAAATATATGATGAAGGCAATTTAAAAAAAGATAAACATCTTGGCTGCACACCAGTTGGATTAAAATAATGGAGACTGGAGAGGAACGTATATGGTTTATAGGTGATAACAGGAAAAAAAGGCCCAATTGTGGAAAGGACCTTACATCATTAGAATAATGTCAGTCCAGGAATAAATGCCTCAACGGGAATAAACTCAGCACCTCACCATAATCACTAACTCAGACTGATTCTAGTTTCTCCAAGTAAAAGGCAGGCAGTAGTCTCAGCTCCACCGGCAAGCACTGCATATTACGGGAGGTGACAAATGTTTCAGATTGTCTCTAAAATCTTGGGTTGTTCCTGTTATACAGGAGTAACTATAATAGCGTTTTGTTTTTTTTTCCTGATAACTGTGAGTGTTTGAATGATAATTTTTATGATTTTGTAATTATTGGATGCCACTGCGGGAATTCAAAAAAGAAAACTTCCCTGGATTGTTAAAGGCTTGGGCAAGCCCAACATGCTTGGTGACAACAATAACAACAAACAAACAAACAAGCACAGCTCTTCTTTCAGGAAATCTTGCTGTGGTAATGCAGACAACCTGGAGACCCCAGCACAGACTGTATTTCAGCCTCTACTTATCCCCTCCGCTGGGACTCTGGGGCAGCCCCCAAGCTGACTAACTATACACAGCACACTGTCCACAAGCTAGCATGGTTTCTCTAATGCTTATTTATTAAATTTCAAATGAATTCCTTAGCACCTAGCCCACATTTTGCTCTTCAGTGAAATCAGCCTTGATTACCACACACCACTCCATTTTCTAAAATTGTACAGAACATATATTTTGTGCCACTCATTTGAACTGTGTCTTTCCTAGTAATGTCTCTGTAGTGTTCTGCTTGGAGTGGGTTTGGGGATAGAAGCGGTGCTGCAATTACATGTCTTCCAGGGTCAGGAGGAACAATCTTGTTTTTGGAAAGATTTGTCTCCGTGTATGTGAACCAAAGTCTAACAGCCAAGAGAAAATAAATTTGTTCCCAGAAAGAAATACAAACTAAGATGGGGAGGTAAGAGGCTATTGCAATTTCAGGACTGTGAAACTAAATTATTTTGACTAATAATAGTGGAGTTAACTTTTATTCAGTACTTACTACTTACCAGGTTTTTTTTAAAACCAATTTTTGTTTTGAAATTAATAACTCACGTGAACTTCAAACAACCTTATGAGGTAAGTACAATCATTGTCCCCATTTTATAGATTAGGAAACTGACATTTAAGAACTTGGCAAAAGGTTACACATTTCATCAGTGTTTTAAAGGGGATTTGAACCCACACAGTCTGGCTTTTGAATCTTCCCTCTTAACCTTCATGCTAACCTGCACCCTTAACTTGCATTAAGTTTGTAGCATATGTCTGGTTTGATCATTTGATATGTGGCCTATATTCCTATAGCAATTTTGGTCATTAAGAGGAGTATGTAAGTAGACTCAGCACTCACTTCTACATCTAGATAAGGAACAACCAGCAGAGAAGAAGAACACTATTATGAAAATGCTTCTAATCACAAAGGACCCCTAAATAGCCCTTACAGATCTGAATAGAAGAAGTAATAACCACTGGTATCAGAACCTCAGCACAACCAAGGTCTGAGCCTCATCTGATCTGTTGAGGACCAGCAATAACATTTTGTGAGTTATTTTTTAGGAGAATTCAGACTTATTTCTTAGGCAACATTGCATCATCCTGCAGAGCACTGGAGTAAGCTTTAGAATGTATGATGTTGGCAAGTAACTGAATCTCCCGGTGTTTGCTCATTTCTCAAATGAAGATACTGTAAGCTCTCTTATTAAGATTTTGTGAGTGTTAATGCAATGTTTGTAAATAATGGATGTAAAATAATTAGCATAGTGTCCCATATAGAGTGCCAACTATAGAGTGCGTGTCTAACTCATTGTTTCTGATACTAGCCCTTGCAAATAAGCAGGAATTTCAAAAGATTCTATGAATGTCTGGAATTTTGGATGAGTTCTGTTACCTCTTCACCCCAATGCCAGTGCAACATGAATTTCCTTTATTGAGTCAATTTGACAGATTTAACATTCTATTTGAACTCTATTTCCATAAAGCACAGGCCTCATCTAATTATCCCCAGGTCTGCTTTCTACTGTGATTGTGCCCATTCTGCCTCTCTTTTTTAGCAAAGCAAATCTTTTCATTTAAAAAGGCTTCCTTTTGTTTGTTTTGCCTCTAACCACAAAATGCACTCTCATCCAAGTCCTCTGACAACCTGAGCAATAAAAATAATAAATGAGAGAACTGAAGACTCCACTTGGACCTTTAAAATGCTCCAGCAAAGGTGACCCTGAAAAATTATTATGGCTTGTTATCAATTAGGTGACACTATCTAGAAAAATAAAACCTAAATATTCCTCTATTCTGTCTGATTTTATATATCATAAATCCTGCTAAAACACTTCATTGGAAATACGTATGGTAATATCTAGCCAGGCTTATGTTAGATATATTCTTTTTGGATTCTCAGTGGACATTTTCAATATTAGGGCCACCAAGATAGATATTATGCCCAAGATGACACATTACTTCAATATTACTTAACATGAGGAAAGTCAGTCTCAAATTTCCAGGGAGGGGTAATTTCACCTGCTTTTTAACAGTTAAATTCATAAGGATAAAAACAAAGCAGACTTTAAAATGTTTAAGATAAATGCCTGTCTTTGAGAAATATTCTACCCATGAGGCTAAATTTGATGTAAAATATTCATTATCATAATTTAAATTTTAATATACAGCCTATTTAAAGCCTTCATACTTCAAAAGGTTTTTACATTTATTATGCCATTCTGTCTTAATTAAGAACCAACTCCAATATTAGATCAATTTATACCTTTGGATTGTTAGAAAAAGGAATAAATCTACTTTTCTAATAGCTACATGAACATGAAAAAATATATAATTTTTTCACAACAAATGCATCTGACTTACATGCAGGCATTAAGTTTTGTTATGTTATTTTTTCTGAAATGTTATATCATATAGAATTGAGAAAAAGGTATTTTTAGGTGGAAACCATTTCTAAACTCTTATTTTGAGAAAAAAAAAAAAAAGGCTTACAGAATGAGAATTCCAAATACCTTTTATCCAGCTCTTTTCCTGTTAATAATAAAATAAATATTAGGCAGTTCTCAAAACAAGAAAGTAACATTGATAAAACTGTTGACTAAAGCATAGACTTTATTTGGTTTCACCAGTTTTTAACTAATGGCCTTTTTCTATTGCAGGATCTAACCCAGATCCCACATTGCATTAAACTGCCATCTTTCCCTTGTCCCTTCAGACATGTCTTTTTTTGTAATTCATTTAGTTGACGCTTTTGAAGAATACTGACTGTTTTGTAAAATGTCCCTCAATTTAGGTTTGTCATACTTAGACAGAACTTACAAATTTTTTGCTGAGAATATAAATACCAAACAAGTGAAGAGCCTTTCTTAGCATATCAGATCAGAGGGTTCATGAAGTCAATATTTTTCATTATTGGTGATATTTAACTTGATCAGTAAAGGTGATCTGCTGAATTTTTCTGAAGAAAGTTACTACTTCTGCTTGGAGGAAATACTTTTAGACTGCATAAATTACTAAACTCTACTCAAACTTTTTCTCACTTATTTTGGTATTTATTAGGAGGGAAGCCCAAATTCAACAATTTTTACATTGGGATTCTAATGATGATTTCCTTTTTCCATCATCCTTCTGTATTACTAATTGTAATTCTTCTGTATGGGTGAGCTGTCACTGCTTCTCTGTCTGTGGATCTATCTTTGTATCTGTTCGATTACTTGTTTATATCCGTATGGGTTCATAGATGTTTATTTTACTCTTTTGGTTATAATCCAATGACATGTCTATTCATTTTGCTGCTCAATTTTCTCCAGTTCTGGCCATTGGGAGTTTTTTTAAGATTACTTCTTATGCTTTTTTGTCAGGCCTCTCTCTCAGAGGTCCATAAAGTATGCCCCACAGGTCAAATGTATCTACTACTGTCTACCTAATATTGTAAATCAAGATTCACTGGAACACAATCACACCCATTCATTTTCCTACTAGCTATTGCTGCTTTGAGCTACAATGGCAGATTTGAGTAACTATGACAGAGGTCAAGTGGTCCTCAAAGGTGAACATATTTAATATTTGGCCTTTTAGGATGAAAATTTGTTGATCTTTGCTCTAGATAAATTTTCTTTTTTAAAAAGTATGAACTTTGAATAGTGCCCAAAGGGTATTTAATTGTTATACCTAAGGTACTTTAGAATTCAGAATCTTAACTGTATATTTTTCCTATATTCACCTAACTTCATTAGTTGTAATAATTTTGATTTTAGATATTTATTATTATTTTAGATTTATATAAAAAGGATTATCAGTGTTCTATTGAGTTTAAGATACTACATCATACAGAGTGATATAATATTTTCTTATACTACATCATTAAGTTTCCTGAATACATGCAAAGGGTTTTATTAACTTCTTCTCATAATAATGAATGGTAATATGATAGTCTCCTCTTATTTCACAGTTTCAGTTACACACTGTCGAATGCAGTCTGAAAATATTAAATGGAAAATTTCAGAAAAAAAACATGCCATTTCAATAAATGGCATGAAATTTAAAACTTTATTATTTAAAAAACTTATTATTTATATTCTGAATAGCATGATAACATCTCTGGCCATCCTACTGCATCCCTCCTGAGGCATGAATCATCCCTTTGTCCAGTGTATCCACATTATGTAGTCTGTTCATCACTTATAAGTAGCCATCTAGGTTATTAGATCAACAGATCACAAGAAGAGGGTGCGTACAGTACAATAAGAAATTTTGGAAAAGAGGGAGAGAGGAAGGGGCCACATTCACAGAACTTTTGTTATAGTATATTGTTATGATTGTTCTATTTAATTACTAATTGTTGCTAATCTCTTATTGTGTCTAATTTATTCATTAAATTTTATCATAGGCATATATGTATAGGGAAACACAGTATATTTAGGTTTTGGTACTATCTGTGATTTCTGGCATCCAGTGGGAGTCTTGGAATGTATTCCTCAATCAATACAGGTGGATTATTATACTTTATGGAGATGTTATATTGATAACAATATTTATCTTCATGATATTGGACAGTTATTTCACCATCACATTTCACAGTCATCAGATGATTTACTGAGAGACCTTTCCAAAGGAAACTCTTAAACCATGCATTCTGTTTTTAAGGATATTTGTTATGTAATGTCCCAATATTATAATTATATCAAGTATATGATCAGTGCTTAAAATACGTTTATTAGAAGGATAATGGCATTCTTACAATCATATTTTGGAGAACAGTTTTTCTAAACTGGAAGTACAACAGTTGGCCTTATTCTGTGAAAGGAAAAAAAATCATCTGAGTTAGTAAAGGCTACACCCAGAGGGCTATATCAGTGGTTAGAAGTCATTAGCAAAGGTTAGTAAAGGGCAGCCACATTTCATTGGAAGTGTGTTTCATTAGGGGAGGAGGAGGTTCCTCCTCATATGTTCATTACATAGACTTTATTTTTTCCTCTAGAATCTCAATATCTTCAAAGACCACCTAAAGCAGAGGTTATGAATTCTAGGTAAATTGGCCTAAGGATGTTAAATTGCAACCCTTAAACATCACATATATAATTTTGTGGATAGAATGCTCTCCTTTGTTTTTATTTTTGCTTGTCATTGAGTTGGGAACGTGATTTCTCTTCCATTGAACTCAGCTAATTATAAACTATATGATAAAACAAAGATACTTTCAGATAATAAATTATAAAAGGAGCATTACAAAATATAAATATTATTAAAATCAACCAGATACTTGCAAATACCATCTGAAGTTCCCTAAAAACCCTTTAAAATGTCATTTTATCTGGCCTTCAATGTTTAGCTCTTCATATAACTTGTTTCCACCTCATTTCCTAAAGGCTAAATTTTTGCATTTGTAATGACAATTAATTTTTTATACGTGACATGATTAATTCATTGTTTGTAACCAGTAGATAGATTCATTAACCTGATTATCCATATTTTTGGAGAAAAGTCCTTCAACACGATCTCAGCCAATATCTTTAGCCACACATTTAAAATTATGATAATGCTATTACAAACACTTTTCAGGAAAAAAGTATATCCCTTTGTTATGATAAGAACTTAAATTGCTAAACAAATCATATATTGGAAACCATAATGACAGATAAGAAGTTAAAGGTGGAAATTTTATGAAAATCATTTAGAAGGGCTGCTATTTGTATAGTACAACATAAGATACACTTGGCAAAAGTTCTTAAACACAATAGTAATTAATAAACATTTCTCAGTTTGATCTGATTACTTGGTTTCTAAGTAATTTGTTCTCAGAATCTGAGAACTTTTCAATGTAAAAAAAGGTCATTAAAAATTGGCAAAACAGAACAAATTTTTATTCGTTAAATGTTTCAAAATATATTTAATTTATTTTTAAATAAGCTTAAGTTTAGCTTCAAACACATAGGAAACCCATGAGGTGCTATCCTACTTTTCTGAGCTCTTGGTTTCTGATAATGTTAATAATGGAACCCATCCTCTCCACACAGTCACAAAAAGGATTAACTTAAGTGATAGGCAAAAAAGTACTAGGAGAATTTGGGAAAGAAGAGGTTTGACTTATATGTCTCTACATCATTTATAATAGTATCCAAATAGCAGATCCCAACACATATCTGAATAAACTAATTTCTCAGATTATTTCAATTTTGTCAGCAATAAACATTTAATAATGCATTTGTTTTGGTGGCAAAAATAAGCATATTCTGAAAACAGAAAAAAAAAAGGGCCCGTTTGCATTTCACTGAGCTTTCAGAATTTTCTTATCTGATAGACAATTATTAATTTGGCCCTGTGATACTCTGTATTTTAGCCTCTAATACAAGAGAACTTTGTGAAAGTCACTGATGGATCTCATTGACAGGTTTCCTGGAACGGAACAAAGAACTTCCCATAAATACATAGCAATAATGGAACAAAAATGTCAACTTACAGACAGACTATAAGACTTCAGTTTAAGGAACGAAGCAGTTTAGCCTAGCTGATATAATACTCTTTACTTTTGTTGTACCACAACTTTTAGAAAATATCTGCATTATTCATGTTTGCCAGCCTGTGTAGTTTTAATGATGCCAGAACCCACCAAACCATAAGAGAATCTTTCTCTTTTATCAAAAAATTAAAAAATGCTAACATGGTTGCCTTACAAGTCATTGATAAAGTAAAAACAAGTAAAAGTCTGATAATATATCATGTCTCTCCATCTCCTTGGACACAATTTCTCTGAAGTTAAGCTCAGAATTTTAGGAAGATGTATTTAATATACTACTTAATTACAAAGTTCATTATGTTTCATTATTAGGGCCTCAAATTCCCATCAAAACTGAACAAGGTAAAAAGATAATTAAACTGGAAAAGTCAGAGGTTTAGACACTTGTTTTATCTAACACAGCTACTGTATTTGTGACTTCAGATTTCTCAGAGTAAGATTTATTACAGAAAATTAGTGTTAGTAAACATTTAACTATTTCCAATGAAACCGAAGATTTATATATTGAAATAAATATTCATCTATGCATGTAAGTATATTTTGGCTAAAAACCACCAGCAAAAAAATGCTTTGACCTAGTAGTTTAATCAGGGGTGTAGATTTATTCAACAACCATTTATTAAGCACCTTTTGGGTGTAAAACCTTGATTATTATGTCTGTTGGACTCTACTCAAAATTCATTATTAAATAATTATTTAAATCTTCCATATGGTTTATCAGTTTCCACAAGACATATTTTCACCATTTTACTTTTATAGGAAGAAAAAAGTTTAGTCAAACATTTCCCATATCTATACATTTCATGAGACCATGGGCAAGTCTTCTCTTAGGATAAACTTCTTCTACCAAATGATTCTTAAGTATTCTAATGTTCTAATGGTCCACAAGGATTTACGTAATCTGCTAATAAAATTTCTCCAGTAAAGTTAGAAAATAACTATTGCTTACTAATAAGTATTATTGATTCAAAACTTTAGTGAAAACAAAACAACTATGGTTTTTATAAGAAAAATGTTTAATGTGTTACTATTTTTAAATACTCATAAGATAGTCTTGTGTGTATATATATTTGTGTGGGTCAGAAGAAATGGCAGACTGTGACATGGACATATATATAGTTAGGTTCAATCATATAAGTAATAACATTTAGTTATAGAGAAGAGACCATGCTATGTTTAAGAATGCATCTAATGATTTTTCTATATTTTAGTTTATGTTTCCCAGATTTTATAAAGGAAAGTGCCTAGCTTATAGACAGAAGTCCCAAGTGCAGATTTTACTCTGCCACTAACGAGAACAGTGATCTTGAGCAAATCAATTGGTCTATTCAAGGCTCCATTTTGTTGTTTGATAAATAAAGGAGCCGGAATATAAGAATATTGATGTTCCTTCCCTCCTTCAAATATAGTGATCATGTAAAGTAGATTTCCTTAATTACATTATACTTTGAAAAATTAAACAAATGTAAAAGAAACAACATCATTAAATCAACCAACACTTCAGTACCAATCCTGCCATCTCTAAATAATAGTGACTTAAATAACTAATAAATTGTTTGTTCACTTGAATTAAAAATAAATTAACTGACTAAGCTACACTAAAGATTTGGAATTTAGGGTAATAATCAATATAACTTCCTGAGCCGTGAAATATTTTACCAGCTTTCATGGAAGAAAACAGAGTTAAGGTTTAGAGCTAATACCCATAAGTGCAGACAAATTGCATGCTCATGCAAAAAGATTTATACCATCTCTATAGAGTCTTAGAGCATTCCTCTCTTTCTCTCAGATCCTCTTAATCCTAAAGGATCTCTTTCTCTTACTACTCCAGACCACTTTCTACTTTCCTTAAACTTAGTAGTAATCAAACTCGGCATTACTAATTTTGAAAATTAACACATTTTATTCGGCATGTTTTCCAGATTTTCTGGATCCTCCTTGTCTCCCAACCAGACTAATCTTTTGGCAAACAGGAATAATAATGTCTTTGACTCCTTTGTTCCTTTCTACAACCAGTTTCCATTTCATTGATACCTAGTGCTGTCTGGTGATTATTAATCTAGAAATATTATATTTCTGGTGAAATATTAATCTAGAAAAATATATACAAATAAAACAGCAGCATTAGAACATTGAATAATTGCTGGTTAAAAGAGTGGGCAGGGGAGGAAGAGGTGGAGAAGAATGAGAAAGAGAGAAAGCCTAAAAAGCTGGAATGTCTCGCTTTCTATTAAGTTGTTAATTAGATTTTAAAGTGTGTTTTGCATTCATCCTATTTATTTTCTCACATTCTACTTTAGTACTTTATCTTTTGATACATGGATTGCTTAATAGTTTCCTAAATAGTTTGGCTGGCTCTATTGTTTCCTGTTAATCCTTCCTAAATGAATTCAGGCTTGCAAAGACCTAAATCTAATTTACTATATATTTCACAGTCTTACTATACCACCCACTTCAAAATGATCTCTTCTTCATTGGAACGAGGTTTCCTTTTATATGTTATTCAGAAATTAGCCAAAAATGATATGATAACTCTAGCACTTTCTCACATTTGTATTTTTAATCTTGAACTTTTTTTTTTTGCGTATCTCTGTAATCAGGCTGTAAATTTAGTATGTTCCTTTCATGCAGTATATGTCCTTTAAATACTTGTTGATTTGATGTTAATTTGGATATAAAATGAATATTTGACCTTGTGTAGAGTGCAAAAGAAATCTTTTGACACACTGTGGTAGCAAAACAAATTCAAAGTTTTATCATCAAAGGTAACTGTGATTTATCTGAAGCAATCTTTAGTCTGGGTAAGCAAGATGATGTTAGGCTTTGTGAATTAATATTATGAGAAAAGAAAGTGTATTTTTGTTGAGAGAGAAAATTTTGCTGCATAAGTGTAATTAGGGACAAATCAGGGACTAATGATGCATTATATTTCAGAGCTTTAACTAATAAGCACCAATAAATGGCTTTCTCAACTTTAAATGGTTTGTAAAATATTATCTCTGTATTTTGCTCTATGTAGAGAAAATAATGGATACTAGGTCTGCTATTCAGAAAATTCAATATTTATTTTAAATTGTGAATTGTTGAGTTATAGGAACATTTTATATACATGAAAAGAGCATAAAATCCAGCTCTACTAATTAGTTTCTCTATGAAAGCCTTCCAGGCAATTACAGCGTAGTACCATTGGTCAACGCTTTAGGTGCTTTTCATTAAAGGTATAGAGTTGTTACCAGATGAATTGCTACATATAAAGCACTTACCACAAAGACCTGTAATGGAGGGTTAAATGCTATACTAATTACTAATTTCAATCCTTATTATCTATATTTTACCATACAGGCACTTTAAAGGAAGCAAATATAGTCTGCTGGTTCCTGCTTCTCTGATTATAGTATTTGGTGGTAAAAGCTTTAATTTAGCAGCTCTTCTAATAAAAATAACTCCCACAATTAATAAGAGCCATATCACAAACTGACATAAAACACGTATACTAGACTTTGCTACTCAATTCATATTTACAATCACTTTGTCATAAAAACTTTAATCGAGGTGACATATACTTTCAAATTGGTATTCAGCCATTATGGCACTGCTGGAGATGAAGCTCCAAAAAATAAAAGGTATTTGAAATTTTCATGGCTTACTTCCTGCCTCAGCATCACACTGAAATGAACACAGAGCAGATGATTAATAAAACATCTGATGACAATGGTGACTCCCCTGAGTTCTTTATATATTGATCATTAACTTTTTATATGTAGATGTTGAAATTCATTATATGTGCTCTAATTTTCTTGAGGGCAGACTCTGTGTTTTTCCTTGCTTATATCCTTCAGAATAATTGCAACTTTGCCAACTCTTGGTTTATTAATATTTTCTAAAATATATCTTGGTAAAAGAGCTTTTATGATCTCTGATTAAATGTTAAAAGTTGTATCTGAAGTAACTTTGTAAAGATTTGCTCCCTACTTATTACAATACTGCTCATTTCTATTTTTAAACATCTTTTACATTGTATTTCATACTCTAAACAATTATTTAATGGAAAATAAAGTATTATATGTGTTACATATTATTCTAGAAAAATATACACAAATGTTTCTTCAAATAATTAAAAGTACTGCCTCGATCTCAGCTACCAGATTCAAATTGAACATTAGCCTGCTACAAGAACTCAGAAACCATATCTTTTTTGAACTACACTCAGTACATGGTATCTGGTATGTGCACGATCAAAGAAAATATAATAAAATTGCGGAATATAGAAATTTTTGAAGACAAAAAATATTTCCTAAAATGCAATGATGTTTGGGTAATGTGTCCTATATGTCTTTGCTTCTATCATCTATGCTTGAGTAATGCATCTTATATTTCCCTCTTAGAGATACATTATGCAGGTTAATAAAATCCAAGTATAGATATTTTAACTTAGTTTAACCCAGAATTTCCCAAACTGATTTCCCAAACTAATGGGACTTTCCCTTTTTCACCACAAGTAGTAATAAACTCTAGGTAAAGATACCAGTTTGGAAAGTGCTGATAAGAGTTTAAAATTACTAAATAGAGAAATTTTAAAGAGTTAACTGTGAACACAAAACCATGCCTCAAGAGGCAACTGCCACACTGCAATAGTAACAAGATTTATCATTTTGCATGTTCATGTCCACCATTCACAGATGACAACATGCAATGGGCAAAGCTTTGACCTTACCCTACTATATATTTTCATGGCATCCAGTGTGATGACTTTCTCTCAGCAAATAGGCAGTGATTAATCCATATTTTAGGAAAATTACCAATATACCTTTCTGGAATTTTATTAAGGTCGTAGCTATTACTTTTAAAAACAAATTTTAGGCTGGGCATAGTGACTCATGCCTCTAATCCCAGCACTTTGGGAGGCCAAGGCAGGAAGATCACTTAAGGCCAGGTGTTTAAGACCATCCTGAGCAACATAGTGAGACCCCCATCTCTACAAAAAAATTTTTTAAACAATTAGCCAGGCAAAGTGGTATGCACCTGTAGTCCTAGCTACTAGAGAGGCTGAACAGGGAGGAGCGTGTGAGCCTAGGAGTTTGAGGTTACAGTGCTTTGTGATCGTGTCATTGCACTCGTCTTGGCAACAGAGTGAGACCCTGTCTCTCAATATAAAAAAATAACAGTTAAGCTGATAAAAATAAAGAATGAAAATCAAAATTGCATGTTTATGCTTGAATTTCAGATAATGCAATAAGGGATTAGCAGAAGCTATGTAACATTGCATGCATATTTAAGCTACTTGGCTTTCAGATCTTCCATTACTTCACCTTATTGGATATGGCTCACATAATTGTAGTATAAAATTGTGATAATTCCCAAGACATCAATTCAGCAAATATTTATTGAGTACCTACTGTTTGCCAGTATTATAACGGGCACTGGACATTTTAATTTTCTTGCTTCCGAATTCTGTCATAGAGCATTTTTATGACATTTAATTTGCAAATATTTGCAAAGTACTAGGATTATATAACAGGTTTGAACTAGGGCTTGAAGATTTAGAATTTTATAAACCGGATAAAGTCCAAGGGTATCACAGACATTTCATTCCACAATTGTGAGTCAGTACTTGGGAAATTTGATACTTATTGAATACATTAACTATTTTATCAAATTACTTATTTCAAGAAACAAGTAATTCTGACAGAAGAATTTAAATATACAATTTGGTTATCATTTTTATCTTGTAAAATAGAAATGTATTTTTATACCTTTTCTTTATACTGTGTTATAAATTGTGTGCTTTGTAAAAAACGTAAGTTATATCTAAAAGAGGAACAGAGAAATGAGACTGATATTTTTAGTAACCTATTTTATACTGAAATACAAAGAGGATAATGACTGCAGTAAAATACCTTAATACTTTTAATTTATATTTTACTTCAAAGGAATATTTGTATTAAAATTGAGAATATATACAACCACAAGTAACACTGCTTAAAATTTCTAATCCTCCACCTTTGTTTCAATAATATCATATTGATACAACTCATTCACAATAAACAAGATAAATTTTATTTTATAAATAATGGCTTGACATTGATTTTGCAGACTTAAAAAGAGTAGCGCTAGTGTCAAAGAATCCTGAAACCCCATGGTTATATGAAAGTGAAAACAAACTTCTTTTATGTACATGTTCTTAAAACTGCTTATTTATGGTACTATTATACTATTGCTTTATCACTATTTCTCTACTTATCTCATAGGCTTCCTACACTTCAATGAGTTTCAGATGTGCACCACCTTTGGAGGAATGGTTAGGTCTTATTTTCTCTCAGAAAAAAAAAGTATTGTAATATTTTTCCCTTAGTTTTAAGTTTTATCTTTGTGACTTTTGACAAAGCCTTTCCTTTGTTCAAATGCAAGGATTCTGTAAAAAGAGCTTTAACATGTTGTGCCTTTTATGTGTGCATTTTTCTGATTTCATTGATGTCCTGAATTTGCAAACGATAATGTGCGCCTTCACGTTCTCATATAAAATGGCATTTGTACGCTGTAGCAAGAACAGTTTAGGACAACATTACATTCACTAATGTAATTTACATGTAATTTACATGACTCTAAAGTCCAATAAATAGTTGATGGTTTCTCAGAAAACCACAATTTGGTGAAACGGACGCAAAACAGTGCTTTGTCTTCCAGTTTGTTTTTTATAAAAACTTCCCCCGATACATATTCACTTGCTTACCTGCAGGGTAGCGCTCAATCACTGGCCAGCTGTCCACCTGTAATGTGGCATTGCCACCACTCCTCGTGAAACGGACTACATGGTATTTGCCATCATTAATGATTGCATTGGACTCTTCAATGGCGATGTCATCTGTCCCAACATTAAACTTAACTCCAATTTTTCCTTGGTGCTGGAAGAGAGGAGGAGAAAGAAAGAGTTGTATTAAGTTGATAGTCACCATGTAATAAAGATTACATACAAGGTATTGTTTAAATATGTGCTTTGGAGAACAGCTGCTTTCCTCCAATTTTACTTCTGAGAAACTACATGTAGTAGAAGAAGCAAGATTTTTGACATTTGGATAAATGTGAGACATCTCTTTCATGGATAATTGATATTCTAAAGGCACACTTTCAAGGGAATTGAGCTGCCTCTTCCTGGAGGTTGTCACAGAGAAGGTGTATAGCTGCCTGAACAAAAGGAAATTCTTTCATAGCTTTTAACACAGCCCCTTTAATCCACTCTCCCATTTCCCAAGAAAAATGAGCTCCAAATTCTTCTTTTGAATAATTGGTATAATCAGAGCAATGATGTCTGTTTAGAGCCTATTGACAAATGCTCTCAGAATTTCGGAAATCATTCTAAAGGATATGGGGCATGTAGGCATTTAATGAGTGCAGTTTCTTAGTATTTACAAAACCATCAAATACTAAGAGTTTGAAAGTTATTCAATATTTGTATTTCATTGATGATAAAACATCAACATTTTATTGATGATAATATAGGAATGTGGAAGACTTGCTCAAGGACACATAACTTAATAGAGATGTACTGGAACTAAAATTCAGTTCTCTTTTTCTAAGATTATATCTAAGCTAAGTTGAAGCAAACACACAGTTATCCAAAATTATGCAAAGCAGTATTATAAATCATTCTAACTATAAAGTTGTTGCTGTTAACTTTAGAATTTCTCAATATAAGGTGGCAAAGAGAAACATGTGCTATGCTTTCTGCCTCTGAGATGCATTCTCTAACAGGACTGTCAACTCTACCTTAAGCTCAGTTGATTTTTTAAGCATGCGGATCCATCCTTAATCAGTTGTATGGAATACCTGTGCTGTAGGCCCTTGTCAGAACATGTAACCTCAAACTGTCTGTGGTTCACCCTTCATCAAACCTCAGTGGAGAGAAATGACATGGAGGAAAAAGGTTTAAAGTACACACAGTCCATGCTTTCCTGTAGAAGTTTTAAATCAGGATGTTAGAAACCTGAAGATCTGTACCACATTCTCTTGACTCTTTGTGGGATTCTCATCATTGTTTGAACTAGGTAGCGGGAGTATGATAACAGCTTACACTGAGGATCCTTATGGAAAGGCTAGTACAAAATTGCCTTAATCAAAGGAAAATATTTGAGGATGTCATTTTGAAATATTGCTCATTATCTCCATTCAGAGATCATAAAGGTTTCTGTGCATCCCCACCCCCTCCCCGGCCACCCCGGTTCTTATTGTACATAAAGATCTCTTTCTTATAGGTTAGCATGCTTACTTTTTAAATTTTAATTTGCGTTAGGATTAATGGATGATTTAACTTTTTTAAAAAAAAAGAATCACATTTTTAACACTATATACATGTTTGTTAAATAAAGATAACTTATTGTGTCTCTTAAATGAGATACGTTAAAATTTTCCTGTAGAGTTATAGCATGTGTCTTAAAAATGTATGTACTAAATTAAATAATTTACTGAAAACAAGCAAAAAGGAATTCTGCTAACATGAGAAATTAATGCACGCTTATAAAAAGATCTGAGCTACAAAAAAAATCTTTAAAAAAATCTTCATAGGACCTTGGATAAATTTGCATTTTCATGGGACTTTAGTTGTTTGTTTATTAGCTGAATCAGTCTACACAAAACTAAAATGCTTTACAATGACATGTATTTAAAAGTAAGGGTCATGGCCGGGCGCAGTGGCTCAACCCAGCACTTTGGGAGGCTGAGGCGGGTGGATCACGAGTTCAAGATCGAGACCATCCTGGTCAACATGGTGAAACCCCGTCTCCACTAAAAATACAAAAAATTAGCTGGGCATGGTGGTGCACGCCTGTAATCCCAGCTACTCGGGAGGCTGAGGCAGGAGAATTGCCTGAACCCAGGAGGCGGAGGTTGCGGTGAGCCGAGATCGTGCCATAGCACTCCAGCCTGGGTAACAGCAGCGAAACTGTCTCAAAAAAAAAAAAACAAAAAAACAAAAAAACAACGTAAGGGTCATGAGAAATATAGTGGAAAATATTAAGACCGGGGGAAAACATATACTAAAAGTCTCTGAAGCTATTTAAATTACCCAACCAGAAGTGTGTCTCACACATGTAATCCCAATACTCTGGGAGGCCAAGGTGAGGAGGACTGTTCGAGCCGAGGAGTTCAAGACCACCATGGGAAACATAGCAAGACCTCATGTCTACCATTAAAAAAAAAAAAGCTGGGTGTGGCGACACACACCTATAGTCCCAGCTACACTGGAGGCTGAGGTTCAATGATCACTTGAGCCCAGAATGTTGAGGCTGCAGTAAGTCATGATTGTGCACTGCACTCCTCCCTGGGTGACAGAGTCAGACCCTGTCTCAAATAAATAAATAAACAAATAAATAAACATTTTAAAAATTATCCTATCTACTTGGATCCTGAGTTTCCTAACAACCAAACATGTACATAGGGCTCTAAGCATTTATAAATACTAATTCTAGTATTCTTCATAACGGTTCCATGAGGGAGATGCTATTTTATCTCCATTTTACAGATGAGAAAATTAAGGCACAGAGTGATTAAGCAACTTGATGAAGGTCACACTGCTGGAAAGAGAAAAGCTGTGATTCAGATCTACATAGCTGGCCTCCAGAGTCTGGTCCTTAATCATTACATTAGGCTGAGTTTAGGACTGCTATGCCATCCTATAGCTGCAGTTAGCAGATTTGGTAAATCTAGCTGTTTTGATTCCTGTCTTATCTCTCCTGCCACAGTAGCATGACCAAGGGGCCTTGTATTGTTCTCTGTATATGTATCAATCAATGTATGCTTAAAATAATTTTGGAATAAATAGCACTCAACTGATATGTGGATGTAACAGAATATTAAAGTGATTCTTTTTGTTTCAGTTTCAGCTGAAATGCTAAGATGACAAGATAGTTAAATCAAAAACAGATTACTGTTTCCATCTTACAAAATGAAGTATAAAATTACTCAAGCCAGACTTGCAAAGGAGAACATTGAGAAATGCTTTTAGGGTCTTTAATTAATTACCTACTTCCAGTCCATCAAAATGCAGAAAAAGCCAAGAGGAGATTTACAATTAGAAGAGGATTTTTGGAGACAGTTGAGATGGGATGTGATTTCCACATACCTCCAATATAGAAGTTTACTTTTCCCTATCTCAAGTGCAAGAGAAAGGGACATTAGTGGAACATCTCAGAAAGTTTGATATGTGTCTTCTGGAACTTAGTGGGAGGCAATGGTCAAGGGAGTCAGCAAACTAGGATTTGACTATACCTGATAAATATTCAAGGGAAGAGACTTTGGCTGACACCCAATGGTCAAGCAAAGAGATACTGATGTATCAGGAGCCACTTGTGCATTAGGGTTTGTTAGGACAAAGGACACCTGTGGACCCTAGGTTAGAGTCCATGTAGAATTGTGTTATATCCTGCTTAGTATGGTTACTTAAAAAATTGGGATGAGTAGTGAAAAAAAAAAAAACAAAAATAAAAGAACTTGGAGTTACAGGGATAGATGACCAAGGGCTGAGGTGGGAATCCTAAATTACCATCTTAAGAAGTGCATTTGCTACCTTAATGGAATTGCAGGTAAACAATCCTAATGATGGGTTCTTAAGATCGCTAAAGAACCCATCAACATGCTTCCAAAAAGTGCTTCCTTACGAGCTTTAAATATAAGTGAAGCTCAACTAGATGACTACAATAATATTAGCCAAGTAAGATTATTAGCCAAGTAAGACATATTCTTTATGTCTTCTTCCTTTTCCTGCTTCATCCCTGGAGAAGTAAGAGAGGGAGAGGAAAAGTGAAAGGCATGGAAACAATCATGTTCTTCCCAGTGCAAATGGGGGCTCCATTTCGGCTGAAGTAGGGATAATGAAGAAGGTTTAACTGACGGCTATCATTATAAAAGAATAAGCTGATTACTTTTTATGTCTATAAGCGAACAGATGACATTTTTATTATCCAAGTGGGAAGAAGGCAATGCTGAGACTCCCTGTGAACATCCCTGGTGGTTAGAAAAAATATATATTATTTTTTGAGATGGAGTTTCACTCTTGTTGCCTAGGTTGGAGTGCAATGGCACAATCTCATCTCACTGCAACCTCCACCTCCCGGGTTCAAGCAACTCTGCTGCCTTGGCCTCCTGAGTAGCTGGAATTACAGTTACCTGCCACTACATTTAACTAATTTTTTTGTATTTTTAGTGGAGACAGGTTTTGTTATGTTGGCCAGGCTGGTCTTGAACTCTTGATCTCAGGTGATTCACCCACTTCTGCCTCCCAAAGTGCTGGGATTGTAGGCATGAGCCACCGTGCTCCACCAGAGATATTATTTTTACAAAACAAGTTTAAATTTTTGTTGCATCTTAGGAAGCAGCTCTTTCAACACAACAGTACAGGAAGATATTTGTTACTCTAGAGTTACCATTGTTTAGGGTCTTTTCTATTATAGACCTGTTTCTTATCCAAAATAGATTGGAAAAAATTCTTGAAGTCTCCTACTTGTTCTGATAGGTAGGCCATAAGAGTATTTTCATCAGAGTACTAATTATTAAGAAGGTCTAGATTCAGTGAACAGAAGCATTGCAATGATAAAGGTAAAAATAATGCACTAAACTTGAAATAATCCCTTTACCTTATCCTTAACACTTTCTGCAATATGAATGCAAAATGCTCATTTTCTAGGTGCAGAAATCTCCATATTTCATAGGATTTGGGTTTTTTGCAACAAGGTAAAATAAACAATTCAGAAACAATGAGCATCTGTACTTTTAAATTAAGCCAATCACTTCTTGGATATGTTCAATTGTTGCCTCAACTCAAATGTCTTTGATATCTCATGGATTCAAACTCCAGAGTTAGCTAGAACAGAATTGAATACCATCTAAGTAGGTTCAAACAACAGGTCAGACCCTGATTCAGACTTCACTTCACCCCAGGTTGCATCTGGCATTGAAAAACAATTTAATTACAAATGACCACCAGTGAGTTTTCACTGAAAACAAAAAATTTAAAATACACATAAAGCACAAAATACTAATATCAAGTGTATTTATAAGACCAGTGTTTACTGTTTCATTCAGAAACTATAAATACTGTCACAACACAACCATCTCATGTTGGTAGGATAGCAAGTCATTTCAATTATATAAATAATAAAACTTGCTAAACTTTCTTGCCAATGGATAATTACAATTTAAAAGAATTCATTTCAAACTCTTATTCTCTGGGATTAAATATGATTGTCTTGGCAAATTCTCATGAATATTGCATGAGCAAAGCCAGAAGTCATTTCACTGGACATGTACTGATCTCTCTGTACTGTGTCTTTCTTGAAACAGATAACTGCCTCATATCATAATTTCAAAAATCTATTGTGAGAATATCAGTAACAAGGCATTTATAATTTAATGAAGTCTTTCTATGGATTCATTAAATAAACAGTGACAAAGGCAATTATCGATTTTTTTTCACAAAAGCTCATTTCTGAATAAAGATTATATTATTAAACAACTTAAAGGGAGACATCATGAAATACGACACTGGGAAGATACTTGAAGGTTCTATCAGGTGGCACCACAGTTTAATGTAGTGTCCAGTTCCATATGAAATAACATATTCACTTGTAAGTTTTATGTTTTAACCAAGATGAAGATTTCATGGTGTAATGAACATCTTGGGTGCACTTCAAGAAAGATATTTGCATGTTACAGATGCAGATATAATATGTGCATATACATAGATAAATCAGAAAACACACAAAGATTTTAGTCTACATGTGGTATACAGATGTTACGTAAGATTTCAGTGCACTTTTTACCCCCTATCCCCACCCTATTCTTGGTTTGTTATATAGAAATGTTTGGCTCAGCTATGCTCAGGGACAGATACCAGTTAACAAATGAAAATCTCTCTGTTTGTTTACTATGTTCCTCTAGAACAGCACCAAATGTATGAACAAGTGTGGAACTCAGGAGGGCATGTAGATTAGCAGGGATCCCTGTTTATGTTCTGTAAACTTCTGTTATGCATCATAGTACAGTCCAGTACTCCAGGGCCCCACTTGACAGAATATGACAATGTCTTTAAATGTTCTCCAGGCTTGTACTCATTTTGGAATACAGAAAGACTCCCATGGTCCAAATCTACATTGTTGATTGAAATCAGAGTTGGATTGAATTGAATGTTTTGCTCCTCTGGAGACTAATCCTCACCAGGGAGCAAAGGTTTTAAGGCATGAAGGGGACTCTGGAACCTGTAGCCACTGTTGTTGGGGTAAGCGACACTGCAGATGGTATCAGAGAATCTGTTATCTCACCTAAAAACAAACATAACCATTCAGATAATTGCTAATTTAATGCAAATACATTTCTGAGTGAATGGCTTAGAGGGCCTTTTGGCTGGTAGAGACTGTGTTTACCAATCTGGGTGATCTACAATTGTAAGACATGGGTTTTATCTAGTTGTTTTAACCTGGCACTGAGATATACGTGCCATTCCCTACCCCCAAAAGACACCACCACCACATCAAAAACAAGAAATTCCTGCTGCCCTGTCTCCTATTTTCTCTATTAAATAGTGTCTGTTTAAAATTCATTTGGATAACTAATAAAAAGTATGTAATATGCACCCCACGTTTTACTACTACTGAGGGATAATATAAACAGGTGAAGTCTATTTTCTGCTTTTGGGAAAAGTTTCGATCCAATTGGGAAGGCAAATCATGCATGAGAATACTCATACCCACAAAAGAGTTGAGGGAGTAGCAAGGAGAAGCACAGGTGCATTGAGGAAAGCATCTGAAGGGTCTCAGAAGCCTCACATTGTGCGAGAGAAGCAAGTCAGCATTTGGACAGCTCTAATACTTCCAGCAGGGTCCAATGAAACACCCAGGGACCTAGAAGCTACGTTCTTTCTATCTTTCATCTCTCCCTCCAGGCCCTGCATACCAGACTACCCACAATGTACCAGGTACTGAGCTCTATACAATGTATTTCCTCTAAAATTCCCAGCAGACCTGAAAGGTAAGTGCCATTGTCTCTATCTTCTTGGAAACTTTCATCTTTCTGAAATCACACAGCTAATAAGTACAGATATTGAAATCTGACCATGTTGGTGGAGCTTTCTAAAAATGGATAACTTCAGTTGTGTCGGTGTTCCAGAAAAATGTCTTGAAACTAGGGTATCCTTAGAGGACTGAGTGAAGAGGAGGGTTACTACAGCGTGCATGGTTGGTTTGTTTTGGCTAGTTACATTTTGTAGCACTATACAATAAGGAACCAGAGGTGGGCAAGATCTATGGGCAATACCACCTCAGAAACATCTAATTTAGGAATAATACAATTTTTAAAACAGTGTTTTCATTTCCCTGTCAAATCATCATTAGGGATGGTGTATCTTTTCTAATATGACTCCATCCTACAGGATGCTATAGCTCCTTCCATGAAACTATATCCTTCTCATGGTATTACCTTCCTGTAGGCTTATATTCATCTCTTGGTCATAAGAATGTCCCATAAAACTTTATAAGCCTACAGCATACTCCCCCACACACTGCTGTAGGTGTTAGTTTCTATGTGCCATTTCAGCTCCTCACAGCACTTCCCAGAATACCTTTACTTTTACAGTTTTTCAATATTCCTTCACATCCAATTTACTTTTAATAGAGACATACCATAACCTTTGCCCTTTTAAAGTATATGGTTCAGTGGTTTTATTATATTCACAAGGTTGTACAACCATCACCACTATTTATTTTCAGGACATTTGCATCATGCTCCAATTTTCTTTTGATGAGATAATGCATACAAAGTTCTAGCACACTAATGGCTACACAGTTCCTGTGTAATATTAGCATTATTATATATTATATAATATTAGCATTATTATCACCAGTAGTATTGTTATTCTTCCTTTTGAAAAACAATGTTTAATTCCACAGTACTATGTTTGATGCAAGTTAATTAAACTATTGCTTGAATTACATAGCCATTTCAGTTTTACTAGAAGATACATTTTTAATCTTCACAAAAACTTGAGAAGCAGGGTATCTATTTAGTAAATGGAGAAGCTAAAGCTCAGAAAGGCTGAGACATGAGCGAAGTCAGAGCAACTGTCTACAACTTGATCAACAGAAGACATTCTAAAATCTAACTGTGCTCACCTGTAAGATAAATTGTTCTGCAATGACTGTATTGAGGCAGGGCATGCTTAATTTGACAACATCTATGTCCCTTCCCATCTCAATATTATGGTTCCAGGGAAATCTAAATATAAGGCAAAGCAATTCTCAAAGAAAAAAACTTAGAAAACGCATTACTAGTTGAGTTTTTCTAAACACATTGAACGTGCCTACATTTGAATTTGAGTCTCTATTAAAACTGTTTTAAAACTGTAAAACAGAGGAACTCTATCAGAGGTTCTCCAATTTAGGAGGGGAAAGAGGATTTTGCATTAGGTTGAAGTATCAGTACTCTGTGAAGCCTTTTGTGAACCATACATGTTCCTTCCCAATAAATATATACTGATGGAAGGGCTTGTCACTATTGAGAAGAGTCCCTGCCTTGTGAGGAATGTAGGACTTAGTGGTGGTAAAGTGAGAAAAGGGATGGATAGATCTTAAGCTCTAGTGATAAAATCAAAACAGTTCAGTGCTTCTATTTCCTTGTTTCTCCCTAGAGGAAATTAAATTAAAGATCGGAATATTGTCAAGATGAATTCAGCCCACCAAATGACTGGATACTAGATCTTTGTAATAATCTTGATATTGGTATTTTAAGATCTTCTCCATTTCGTTTTACTAATTGAGCCAATACTGGATTATGCTTTTACACAATACTTGAAAAGACATTCTCAAACCATTGTGAAGTTCTCAGTGTGTCTATGAGTACAGACATATCATCAAAGCTTTTTCATGGTATTTCCCCTGGTTCCAAATAGCATATGTTTGCATGATATCATGATAGCAGTAGAATAAAACAAAGCTGCCCGATCCTCTTGTGAATCAGAGCCATCACAGTGAGATAATTCTATACCTCCATCCACTGAAACAACAATCACTATGAAGTTGAAATACTTGCCTTTAAATGAGTCCTTATGTGTAAAAAACGTCTTTCATTATTTTTCTCCCTGAGTAATCAATAAGCAGAAATCAAATAGAGCAAGAAATAGGCATTGACTTGGCGACCTATGTAACCCTAATTTTTCACAGGTAATACTTTCTGTTTGGATAGTTATCCTAGTGGTCTGGCATCACAGCAAATTCTTTAGGCTGCTGTATGACAATCTCAGAGCCAAACTGGCTTAAGTTAAGCCTTGTGCAAAGTGTAGCGAGCTGACTAGATGTGGATTACTTTTTTCTGTTCATTTTTTTAATATTCAAAAATTATTGTTGCTTTAAAGACCCTTGTTTCAGCATTAAATTGCTTTTTCTTGTAATTTAACAAGAAATTTAAACAATAAACATTGTGCAATAAACATTGTGATTCAGGTGCTGATTAAAAGCATAATCTTTCTTTTTCTAAATCTGTCTGAACCCTTGTTTTGGGGCCATTTCACTCTTTGTTGTTACCTCCACCAGGAACTGGACAGGGAAAGGGCAGTCTATCAATTCTGCTAATTGTTGACATTTTTATGTAAAAAGATTTTACTATAAAAGAGTTTTGGGATTATTTGAGAATTTCATTTACTTGTTATATCCCGTGATCATCATTTGCCAGGAGATCTGACTACATAATTACAATCTCACTCTAATGTTCCGAATTTCCATAGCACAAAGCCCAACATTTTTCAGACAAATAGACAGAACATCCTTAGATTGTAATTTGAGTACTTTGCATGTCAAATGTAACCTTAATAATTCAGTTATATGTAAAACAAAATGAACCTTTATATTAAAAAAAATCCTTAAAAGACTAGAAAACATATCAAGAGATTAATGTAATTATTTTCAATGCATCAGTTGATATAAGCTATAAGCTATATACAGTAAACTCGGAATGGAAAGATCAGTTCGGAAAAGATACTATTTTTAAAAAATTCTGTTTGTGAATCATGACTTGCAACCTAAAAAATAAGAGTGAGGTAATGTTTTCAAGTGTGTTTGATGGACTGACTTTCTAATGATGCCATGTTAGTTTCCACAAGCCTCAAGGAGAGCCCTATATTGAAATGCATCCCAAGAGAAAAGCTGACAGTGCTAACTTTCTCCTTTTCATTTTCTCTTTCTTATTGACTTCTAGTCCAGGGCTAGCTGTCGGATATCCTTAGAAAAAAAATGTGTGCATGTGGGCAGAGAAATGCATTTACCAATGAATATTTTCTAAAGAATCAACAAGACTCTATCATCACCTGACACGTTAAGTAATAATTCCTACAGCCATAAAAATAAATCTATATTCATGTGTGTAATTTTGGTAGAAGAGAGGAATATGGAATCTCTAAGGCTGAAATTCCTAATGATTATGACTTTTTTTGTCTTCATAAAACAGTAACACTACCACAAAAATAAAGTAATGCTGAAAAATATTTATCAAGTATCTTTCAGCTTCAGTGAATTTTGTAAAACACCATACCACTCAGTGCACGACTCAAAAATTGATAAAATGTGTGTTGTTGGTTGTTTTTATATATATTCATTTTCCTCAATTGCATGGTTTTCTGGCATAAATGACATGAAAATTTTGGAACTTCCATAACACATACAGTTCAGTATTCACCAATATTTATGTACTTATTCAAAAACCACATACAGACTTTTTACTATACTTTTGGCATTCTGTTAAATTCTAGATAAATATGGTTAACAAAGCAGATGGTGCTGCTGTCATTATGAAACTTAAGTCTCACATCATTTGTTATACATTAAAACTTACTTTAGCATATACGGCATGCTAAGTTTCAAGAAGGCAAAGAGTAGGGATATCATGAGAAGAACAGAGTAACTAAGCAAAGCCTCTTTGAGAAGCTGAAGATGAGAAGAAATCAATAATGAACATTTAGTGTTTTCCAGGCAGAAAAAACAGTATGTGCACAGGCCCCAGGGAGGATAAATATGTATGTACAAAGACAGATCCTTTTATGAACAAATGCAGATACAGATATAAATATATGGACTCTTCATAGATATTAAGATATGCAAATTATATATGAACATATATAGGTATTATTCAAAATATTTGTATAAGATATAAAACTAGGTTGTGGAATAATGCATAATAAACGTAAAATATATTATTTGCACAAATACTGCAATTGAAAAATAGATGGTGAACACATTTTACAAATTTCCCAATTGAAGAATAGAAAACTGTTGAATAAATGTGGAACCTAACGGTATACAACTTGACATTCATCTAATTGTTTGTTCCTAAGTGTCATTCATCAATGTGCTTTATGAAATGCAATATACAAAAGACTTCCTGAATCAACAGGGACTCATCATATTTTCCAGAAGTCATTTACTTCTACAATGTCAAAAAGATTCATCATTCTATTCTTATATTTCAAAACTAATGTAACATGTTTAGTTTCTTTGTGTGGTGGAATGTCTTGTTAACTTATTTCTCCAGAGAGCCCTTTTATCTCAAGATGTAGCAAAGAGTTATCCATAAAATTTCTGCCTTAAAAATGCTGTTTTAAATGACTTGACTAGTTTTTCAAGTGCCCTCCACAAATTAGTAGAAGACTGAAAAGTTTTCCTCCTCAACCCTTTCACCTTCCTGTTTTAAGAGCAGATGAACAAGGTTCAGTGCCTGTGTCCCAAAATGCAGTCTTCCAGGCAGTCAACCAGTCACTTCAAATGAGAGGAAGAATTCTTCATCCAATTCTACTTTCACAAAAATTTCAAATAAATGAATTTGAATGAGTGTTTGCCCTGAAATTTGGCCCAAAATTTTGAAGCCAAAAACACATGAAGTGCTCAAATTCAAATAACTCATGGACATTTTGAACTTGACATAAAAGTTCATTTTTAACCTCTCCAGAGCAGTATCCACTGGTGCTCCTTGAGGTCATCCCTTCCCACTGTTCACCTGGAAGAGCAAGAGATTCTTTTGAAGAGAGTCGTGGATGTTTAGCACAGTAAAGACAGCCCAGGGAATAAATACCTGGGGCAACGTCAATTTAGCAGCTTTTGACCAAAAAGCAAAAAAATACACTTTCTCTCTCTCTTTCTTACTGGTCCATCACACCGGCTTTTTATTTCCATAAATGTCTCATGTTCTGACCCATTTCAGACCCATTGCTCTTCCTTCTGCCTGGGTTAGCTGTTTCCTTGATTACCCAATCCCAAAATAACTGACATCCTATATTTTTTGGGGATAATAACTTTGAGAATGTTAGGACAGATTTGGGCATTAAATCTGCTGAATAAGGGAATACCATTTCGTAAACTAAAAACTCATTTGTGGTCACCTACTGGAGTACAGAAGACATTACTTAAAAGTCTGGGCTGACAATAGTTGAAAAGAAAGAGACATACAGGGAGTCCATGTCTCTTCTGATTAGCAGAATTATCAGAATGATAATTCTGATAATGATAAGGAAGCTGAGCCTCAAAAACTTGTCCTAAGTCACATGGGTAATAAGTATCAGAACTGTGATTTGAGTTCAAGCAGTCCAATTCCAGATTTTGTGTGCTTAACTATACCATTGTTCCTCTGAGGAAGTCCAACATACTTAGAAGAGGCTGCAGTTTGTTTAGATGTGATATTAGTAAGCTTCTTTGAAAGAGAAATACTAACATCCTCACTATTGTATATACCACACAAAATATCAAGTATTTTTCAAATCTCCACTCCTTTAATTCTCACAATAACTCAATTTAGCAGCCTAACAATCTCCATGTTGCGGATGTTTAAAACTCAAGGAAAGTAGGTACTTTTCTGAAGTCACGCAGCTAAAACATCAATCTAGTTACATACAATCAAGGTCTATCTGGTTCTAAACTAAGAGCTTTCAACCACATTATGCTACCTTTTCATTAGAGTCTTCAAGATCCCTTGGAAATAGAAGGGGCCACATGAGAGTATCCTGAGGTTCTAGATGCTTACCATTTTTGGAGGTTTGTATACTTGGAGTTTGATAAACTTTCCAAGATGGGGGTGGACAGACACAGCAATTCCTCTTTTACGGGCATTAAGTTAGTCCAAGCATTTAGAACGGCCAGTAAGCTAAATGTTAATCTCCATTAGGGCCACAGCAGACTTTGTCATATTTCAAGAGCCAGAAATGGAGGTACTGTCTTTCAGGCTTAATTAAAATTGTGGCCTGTCAGCCCATTTTCAGGGTCTATAAGAGAGGAACACTCAGAGAAATAGCCAGTGTCTTTCACCTATCCAGCCCCCTCCCACCTTGTTTATATCGCTGTTTTTCTCTAGTATCTTTTTTGTTTATAGCTAACAGATTTATTTAAATCATGTTTAGCATTGGTTGCTATTTTGAAACATGTGCCTCAAGCTTCGAATCAAATCCAATAGAACACATAATCATCAAAACAAGGTTAGTCATGGAATTTTCTATTACATAAAATTTGTGACTGAAATAGGCAACGAAATGAGAGATTTAGTTGCAGTTTCCTAAAGGTAATAAACCCAATATTTAACAAGAAACAGTAATAACTTACAGGCAGCTCAGGCACTCCACATGTCATGATCAATAACCATGTAAATATAGATCTGAATTTTGTAGCCATTTTGGTTGTATCAAAAAAGCCATTGCATAGTACTATTACATAAATCTTTTATGTGGTTTAGAAGAATCACGTAAACCATCATTAACTATTTCTTTTATCATCATAATAAAAATAATAGGTAGAGTTGCTGATATTTAAAATACGAATTGATCTATTAGAAGTATTTTTCTATTATAATTTTTCAACTTTCTTAGTCAATTTCAGATTATGATTAGAAATGCTAATATTAATCTTATTTGTTTCTCTCCCACTTGCCCCCTCTTAAAAATATGGTGGCCACTTTTTAGACCCTTTCCTACTCTCCTTCCATGCATATTTTAAGTTTTCTACTTATAAATTGTAATTATTTAAATTGTTTTATTTTTATCTTAATTATTTGAAATCAACCTCTTAATTATTACCATATTTTCTTGCTCCCCAAGGTTATGAGCACTGGTCTAGCATTTAATGATAACTTTTAATTTGAGATGTTTCTATCTAAGATGCTGTCCAAGAATGACAGTTTGAATGAATGCTTAATGCAAGGAATCATAAAGCTTATACCAATGCTGCCTGAAAAATTAACCAAAAAAAAAAAAAACCCAAGACTCTTTCTCCTTATCAAAGAACATGCTTTTATGTGAACAAAAGAGAGAATAATATTTAATATCAGCCTTGGTTGCACTCCAATTAACAATTAACAAGTAATAACCTGTGATTAGTTCACAAAATCCAACAATTACACTTAATGACAGGTGACTATGATGTGGGAAACATTTAAGTTAGGGTCAAGATGCAACAAATGTGAACCCAGCACAATTTGGTTTGGAAACGTTAAGCTTTGATAAGCTTTCCTAGTCAAATTTAAATTATTCCATGTTCCTTTGAAGTAATTGTAATACAATTTTCTGCTGTAATTAATTCTATCAGCTGTCTCAAACTTTGCAATCACAATTTATTTTATACAAAAAACCCCTAGAAGAAATTATGAAAGACTTCTTAAGAAAGATTTATAAACTTAATCTTTAAATGTATCTCATAAATTTAAATGCATTAGCATTTTTAAATGATTGTTTACTCATCGTTTAGCTTAAATATCACAGTGTTTTCAAACTGTTACAAGAGCTAAGCCATTTCAATGCTTTTTGAACAAGTTACTCTGTTGATATTGGCATAGACCACCAAAATGCCCTAATTATGGAAGATATACATTTAATGTATACAATATCTGAGCATTGATACAGCATCAAGGCAAAAGCAGGCAACACTCAAGTTCTCCAAAGAAATACACAAAAAAGAGAACTTGATGACCACGTAAAATAACCTTACAACACTGAAAGGTGAGACTTGTAGCATTCCACATGCTGATTAGCTGAGCCTTTCAAAGGTATTGTTGAATTTATCTATTTCTGAGCCATATAACCCAACTTATTCTTTGGAAGGACATGTATTACTTTTGACATTGTAAAAATAAAAGACCCTTTTCATGCTCTTGCTTGCTAAAACTCTCCTAGAACTTCCAATGATATCATATTGCCTCCCAGACTTTTCAACTGGAAATTGTATAAGGTAAACTCTCATTATTGCACTAGCCATCTCTTTAATTTTTAAAGAGATTATTAGAGACTGTTTAAAATAATTACCATTATTTCATTTCTTACTATTTTTAGGCTTACTCTCCTATCACAATTATTGTCACATGCTACACTCTAGAGTATATACATTTATTTTTGCCCAAGTACTACAATAGAAATGTGATGCATCCATTTTGTAAGAAAGAAAAAAAACTACTCAGCTCTGTACCTAGTTATATTCATACATTGCTACAGAACTGAAACTGACAAACTAGGCAGTTAATAAAATGCATACAACAATCATTGCAGAAATTACTAATGTAAAAGTCTCTTGGCCTGGATAGTTTATGTCCCAGTTAATAATAATGTTGATAGTAATACTAATAAGTTCCAATTATCAATGACCATTTCCTATACTCCCAGTTTAGTTTTTTTAATATGCCTCTCAACAGTATTTGGCTCATAATGGTCACAAAACTAGTGTTCGCTAAATATTGACTGAATTCTCATATTAACCCTGTGTGAGGTAGATTCTATTACTACCTCCATTTAACAGATAAAAAAAACTGAGTCATAAAAACATCACTTGCCCACAGTCACTCCACTAATCATTTGAAGGATGAGGATTTGAATCCAGATCTGTCTATCACCAAAATATGTGTTCTTAACCACTACTATTTTGTGTTCCCTTGGAAAAAAATCCAAGAAATAGATAATTACCAGTGATGAAATCTGTTTCAGAATATAGAAAAGTATAACTCCCCCTAACTTCATAAAATAAAAACAAAATTACAATCCCTAATTTATAAAATTAGGACTTCATTATACAAAAGCCAATTAAATGTAGCACACACATACAAATCTATCAACCAATGTATATTTTAATCATAACACTATAATAAAGATGTCTGCTGCATATATGGCCATTTACTGTGAGTCAGTCCATATGTGGTGCTTTATATAATAACCGATTTTAGCTTTACAACTCTTAGATAACCATTATCAAGATCATTTTACAGAGAAAAAAAATGTGATACAAATTTGCACGGTCACCATGTTAACCAAAGGACTCAAACTTGGTCCTTTTTTACTTCAGATGCCATATAAAACCAGGCTTTTTTTTAAAAAATTGTACTTTAGGTTCTGGGGTACATGTGCAGATCATGCAAGATTGTTGCATAAGTTCATATGTGGCAAGGTGGTTTGCTGCCTCCATCACCTTGTCACCTATAACTGGCATTTCTCCCCATGTTATCCCACCCCAACCTTCCCACCCTCTACTGTTCCTCCCTTAGTTCCCCTCCAGCAGACCTCAGTGTGTGATGCTCCCTTCCCTGTGCTCATGGGTTCTCATTGTTCAACACCAGCCTAAGAGTGAGAATATGCGGTATTTGAAAGCCAGATAAATTTTTGAGAAGAAACTCTGAGCTGTTTCAAAATTGAGAAATCTACTAACATATATCCTGAGGACAAATGAGAAAAAAGCAATATGCAATATTAAGATAGATTCTATAAAAGTATTTGTTAAGTTCACTACACATTCTTGATATTGTTTAAAAATCAGCTAGTAAACCAGAACAAACCCGTGCATGATAAAACCATTTCTACGTTAAATCAACTGCCAACATCATGCTTAACATTAAAAGCATTCCCAATAAAGTGAGCAAGTTTTACATTATCACCAATATGTCTTAGCATTGATTTAAACATGGCGATCAATGCAATATGACAGGAAATAAAAATAACAGTTTAAATTATTGATACAGAAGAAAACAGAAACACACTACTAGCTGTAAACTGAAACCACACTGCTGGATGCAAAAATAGCTGTTTTATATAAAATGAAAGAGCTAGCCTTCAGAAAACCATTCTAAAAATGAGATATGCACACATTCTCATAAGGAGTTGCAAAGATATTAAGCAAACTGTTTTTGAACATATAATTAAAATATGAGTTTAATGAAACTATGTGAAATTTTTTAGCAAGTGTTTCTAAATATAGACTCTGTGTGATAGATATATTAAGGCTTATTACGTTATTTTCTTAATTTGTGTTAGAAAATGTCCATTTTGGAAAGAATGAACAATGGTAGTCTGAGAATCAAGAGTACTGCAATTTTTGTCTCCAACTATATTTGTAATCTTGAACAAATTACATAACTCCTCTCTCTTGTTTTAGTTTCCTCATTTAGTTCATCTTTTTCTAGATCACCCTTTCTGGTTCTATAATTCTATTTTATTTTCAGTTGCCTTCTCAATTTTTACATATTTTAATATATTGTAATTCACAGTGGTTCAAATTGTGATAATCACTGCTAAGCCACAAATTGAAAATTCAGCCAAAAAACCAAAAATGGCATTGCTATAACTTTAAAATAGCATACTGTTCCTGTCTTCTTTGAGATCTAAAATGGTTTCTTTATCTAGTTGGTCAGATTCTCTTGGGTTTATTGTACTATTAGACACTGACACATTTTAAAGGATCCTTTAAAAATAAGAAACAAAAGAAAAGAAAAAGAAAACAACCAAATCTGGCTTCTTCTGGGATGTTGAGATGTCTTGACAGCAATTACTGCAGTAGAGACTGGTGTACGCCCTATTTTCACAGCTGATGTTTTCCTTCAAAATTGCAGCTACCTTCACTTTGGTTGAGGCCAGGGGACTATATTTAGATAGTATAAATGTATCCAGAGAGCAATCTTTCATGTTTATTTGTAGAGTGGGTTTATTTTTATTTATTGATGTCACACAAAATGATGTTTCCTGGGTTTCTGCTGTATATAATGTATCAAAAAATAAAGGCAGTCTAGAACACAATGTAAGAATATAGTCTGTGTGATTATATTGACAATGGTTTCGATTTATATGCAATTATACTTTCATAATGTGGAAACTGTTGACACAAGTCTATGTTTACTATGTAAAAGGAAACATTATTATGCATAATGGAGATGGCATGGGAATAAGAGAGTCTCTTATCCTTCCTGTCAACCTAAGGCCAATGTGAAATGCAAGAAACAAGTAGGACATAGGGAAAGCAATAGTCATCACCAAGAGCACTCAGCTATTTCTTCCTCCTCAGTTAGAAATAAGGAATGTTGAGAAAGCAAAGCATTAGTTTATACAATCTTCAAAATACAAAGAAAATTCAAGTCAAATTATTTTCCCAACTTTATATGTGGGGTGTGCGTGTGTGTGTATGCAGATTAATAAATCCTAGACAATAAAAAATTGATAGCACGTAAATGAAGGGACTGATTCTAGCATCTCTTTCTGTCTTTTTTCTCCACTATTGGATAATATTGATTACAAAATAAAATTCAACAACAGAGCTTAGTAAATATGGTCCCCCCTAGGTTTTAATTTAGACTACACAACATGTATTTCAGTCCTTAACATTACCAGTGACAAAATTTTTCTATTGTTCCCGTATTGAAAGTTTAAGAGAATGCCCATGAACTGAGTTTCCTTTTAAAAAAAAGTCAGATAATGTCAACATCCTTCGCATCTCATTTCTTTTCCTTCAGACTCATGACTTAATCCTCATTAGTTATACTTTATTTTCATCTGTTTGATTTGATTATTTAAAACTTTAAGTTGCAAATGGGTTCATTTTGGGGATGATAAACACAGAAACTTTAGTATTTCTCTTGATCCATTATTTTAGATTGTCCCATGATGTACTAGGGGCAACTAGTGAAAGAAATGATAATTTGCCAATGACTCTTAAAAAACTGAAGAGTAAAATTACAAAAAATCTTAGAATTGGGAAGTGATCTTAGGCCCAAACTCTCACCTGATGCAGAAACCCTTCTAAAATATCTCTGACAAACGGTCACTGAAGTTCAACTTGAAACATGCCAGTGATGTTATTAGTTCTCAAAACAGCCTATTCATTATTTAAATCCTTTTGAATTGAAAGTTACTCTCATGGGGCACGCCTGTAATCCCAGCACTTTTGGAGTTGGGGCAGACAGATCACTTGAGGTCAGCAGTTTGAGACCAGCCTGGCCAGCAGGGTGAAACTCTGTCTCTACTAAAAATACAAAAATTACATGGGCCTGGTCGTGTGCACCTGTAATTTCAGCTACTCTGGGGATTGAGGAAGGGGAATGGTTTTAGCCTGTGAGGCAGAGGTTGCACTGAGCCAAGACTGCCCTACTGTACTCCAGCCTGGGTGACAGAGACTCTGTCTCAAAAATTAAAAAAAAAAAAAAATAGAAATTTACTCTCACAGGTCTGCACTATGTGTCATTTTAGTGTAATCTGCATCCTTTTCCCATATGACAGCCCTTTGTCTATTTAAAAACAGTTTTTGGACCACATTTTTCCCATAGTCCACCCAAGTTTTCTGCTGGAAAAATCACCTTCTATTCTTTAACTATCAATCTTAAAGTTTTTCTAACCATTCACCTTTCAGCTATGTAGTTTGTTAATAAGCTTAGATGCTAGTGGACTTAGCACAATACACTAACTTCAATAAAATATTTAAGATTGGTACCCACACAGGAAGATATAAGATGGGTACTAAACCTGTTTCTTATTTAGGGCACCATTTTTCCATCAACATTGTCTGAGTGATTTTTTTTTAATTATCTGCACTCACTGGTTGCTGATCTCAGCCTTTAGCAAACTAAAATTCTCAGACCTTTGCACACCGTGCATTAACTAGATAGCTCCCTGTACTTATTCTTGCGGATTTGAAAATGCAATTATAGGACTTTACCCACCCCCTCCAGATCTCCCATCTGTGTTGCCTTTGCTTAAACCTTTTTCTTCAACCAAAATATTCCTACCTCTGCTGTGTGAAACACTTTCTTTATCTTGGGCTTAACTTTCCTCGGGTCCATGTGACCCCTGCTACTGTATCACTTTGCCTAAAGGAGAGGATGAAATTTAAAGAGGCAAACAATCCAGGTTCCTCTCTTCATCTATCATTATACCATCTTGCAGAAGCTGGCCCCTTCCTTGTTCAGCCTTCTCCAGTAGACAGAAACAAACCTATGTTACACAAGACTGCTTATTCCTACTTCAGTCTTGATGAGTCCACATTTACTAGCTCAGAGCATTCTCTCTCTCTCTCACGCAAATTATTTTTGGTTTTGCAGGAATCCTTTGAAATACACTGTTAAAATATTTTGAGTTGTGAACTCTTAGATGGGTCAGGATTCTGTGAAGGTGCAAGGGCTGTGTATGGCTTTGGTGTACAGTGTAAGACTTAGAATCAAATGGGCCTGGGGTGTGTCCTGGGCCCATGTGGAAAAAGCCACTGTTTCCTTTAGTAAAATTCAGAATAAAATTCCTATCTGCCTCAGAGATCAAGTAAGAATTACTAAGATTTTAAAAAATAAAATGTTGAAAATAATCTTTTTTTTTTTTTTTTTGAGGAGTTTCACTCTTGTTTCCCAGGCTAGAGTGCAATGGCCTGATCTCGGCTCACCGCAACCTCTGCCTCCCACGTTCAAGAGATTCTCCTGCCTCAGCTCCCGGAGCAGCTGGTATTACAGGCATGCACTACCACGCCCGGCTAATTTTATATTTTTTGTAGAGAGAGGGTTTTTCCAAGTTGGTCAGGCTGATCTTGAACTTGTGACCTCAGGTGATCTGCCCACTTCGGCCTCCCAAAGTGCTAGGATTACAGGCATGAGCCACTGCACCCAACCTAAAATAGTATCTTTATCAAATTAAGTACTCAATAAATACATTAGTATATTAATTATACTTTTCAAGATATAAAATGATCATTAAAAGAAATCAGAAAATGACAAACTCTTTGTTCTTTGGAATGCAAGACATCTGGTCACTATGCCATTTCTGTTTTTTGCAGTATTTGAAATGTGCTTCCCCCCTCATTGCACATATCTCCAAATATCCAAACTCTACCTTCCTTCTGATGCCACATTTAAATGTGACCTCTTCCACATGGTCTTAGAGAAGACCTTCAGACTTTCTTCTGAAGTCCTCATTACCCTTAGACTTGACTCCTGCTCAATGAGGATCTTGAAGGTATGGGATTTTTGCAACACACCTGTCAATACCCATTATCTGATATAAACCTAGATCATAGTAGTACTTAATAAATATCTGTTCTATGAATCAATGACTTCCTTTTCCCCAGCCATCATTAATTTCTTCCTCTTCTGACTTTGTATATCCTTATTGCACTTAAATATTTACCATGCACCATAATTATTTGTTCATATGTCTCTTCTACCTTGCAGGACTGTAAAGCTTTTTGAGCACATCTATGTCAAATTGACCTCTAGCTACCCTACAATTCCTTAACACACACTAGACACTTAAAAATACTTTTGAATGAATTAATATCTGCTTTCCTTTACTGCTACCATATTTTCTGTCCATGAGGTTTTGTAATCTGTACCAGGAGAATGATTAACCATAACTTGCCTTTGTAGGAATTGCCTTTTTCTGAGACAACTGTTCTATAATATAATAACTAACACTGTTTATACGGTTGATCTAGTTAAAACCCCCTTGACTGTGAAAAGCCTATTGAAAATGTATGCCCAATTCTAGAGGAATATTTTGGCTACCCTTTTGTGACTCTCTTTATTCTTAATGCTCACATATAATCCACCTTAAAAGGTTAAAGAGTGAGGCAGAAGGAGGACCACATAGCTTACCTGAGATCTTGCCTGCCACCACTAGATTTGGGCCTTCCTATGAAACTGTTAAGTTTCAGATATTATTATATTGAAATGACTTTATTGAACACTAATCATTCAATGGGCATTAATTGTTATTGAGTATCTCTATGCACACAGGAGACTATGTGGAATGCTTTAGAAGATACAAAACATACTAAAGGTCTGCTCCCTGTTTTGAAGGGAAGGTCTATATACACAAGTATATACACATCAATGCAAAGCAATATACAAACTGAACCCTAGAATTATAGATGTAAAAAGTATACCATAGACTAGGAGAAAATACTTGCAGAAGATGTATCCAATAAAGGGCTCTGATGCAGAACACAAAAAGAACTCTTAAAACACAACAATAAGAAAACAACAGTAACTTAAAAAATGGGCAAAATATCTGACCCATCAAATTACCAAAGGAGATATACAAACGGTAAATACATATATGGAAGATACATAGCATCATCTATCATTAAGAAATGGCAAGTTAAAACTACAATGATCCAACACTATTAACCCATTAGAATGGCCACTGGGACACTGACAACAGCAAATGCTGGTAGGAATGTAGAGCAGCAGGAACGCATTTATTGCCAGTGGAAATGCAAAGTGATACAGCCACTCTGGAACACACTTTAGTAGTTTCTTACAAAACCAAACATACTCTTACTACATGATTCAGCAATTAAACTCCTTGGTATTTCCCCAGAAGAGCTGAAAATTTATGTCCACACAAAAGTCTAGACATGGATGTTTATAACAGCTTTATTCATAACTGCCAAAACTTACAGGCAACCAAGATGTCCTTCAGTAGGTGAATGAATAAATAAACTGTGGTATATCCAAACGATGGAATATTATTCAGTGCTAAAAAGAAATGGGCTATCAAGCCATGAAAAGACATGGGGAAGTCTTAAATGCATGTTATTATACTAAGTGAAAGAAACTAATCTGAGAAGCCACTGTATGATTTCAACTGTTGACATTCTGGAAGAGGAAAAACTATAGAGACATAAAAGGATACGTGGTTACCAGGATCTGGTGGGGGGAGAGGGATGAATAGGTAGAACCAGAGGACTTTTAGGATAATGAATGTACTCTGTGTGATATTATAATGGTTAGTACAAGTCATTAGACATTTGCCAAAACCCACAGAATAAAAAACACCAGGAGTGAACCCAAATGTAAACTATGGACTTTGTGTGATAATGATGTGTCAATGTAGATTCATCGATTTTAACAAATTACCACTCTAGTGTGGGATGTCAATGGTGGGGAGACTGTGCATGTGTAGGGGCAGAGAGTATATGGAAAATCTTTATAAGTTTGCTCAGTTTTTTTGTGAAGCTAAAACTACTCTAAAGAATAAAACTTACTAAAAATATATATGTTATGTATATATTATATAATAAATACATATTTTATATATCAAAGAAAGCTGATTAAAACTTTGTTTAGAAATACAGCAGGACCACCGAAGAAACAAATTTCTGAGTGTACTCAGAAGTTCACCTGAGATTAGGTAAGACCAACAGGAATCAATGTTTCTTGAGCACAAACTGATCTTGGAATGGTCTAAACAATTTACAGGTACTTTCTCATTTAATAGCCACAATGAACAAATAAAGGAAATATTGTTATTCTGTATTTTGTAAATGGCTTGAAACTTATAATGGTGAATAACTTCCTCAAGGTCACAGAGCTAGGGAGGGGTGTAAGTGAGATATGAATCCAGGCCTGTCCAACACAGGAAGACACAGCTGAGGTTAACTAATATCCTATACTTCCTGTCTTGGGAAAAGAAAAAAGAAAAATTCAGTTGGACAAAAGCAACAGAAAGAGAATTCCAGATGGGAGAAGTCTGATTAACTTCTGGAAACTTTGCAATCGATGATGGTTTTATGCTTCACTTATTTTTACTTAATATTTCTTCAACACTGCTAGTCTATTTCCAACATGAACAGAGGCAACAGACTTTCTGTTACATAAGAATTATGTATGCATGTATATTTATATTCAATTTATAAGCAGTCTGTCTTTTTAAGAAGACTTATTAAGGAGAAATAATTTTTCATAGGATCAGTCTTGGGGCTAAGCAATTATATCTGCTATCTTTTAATTACTAGTAGTCATATTTCTTGCATAATTGATTATTGAACATTTACAAATATGTCTAAAGGCACAGCTTGACATTCTCCTAGGGCTCAACCTCTTTCTTAATTGTGCCTAACAATTTTTAACACAAGGCAAATGCATGGCAGGCTGAAGAAATAATTACCTTGCACCTAAGACTGGAGTTTTTTTTAAAGAGCTATGCAATTTTTGTTGATCTTCCACTGACTTGTCTATAGCAATTGAAGTTTATCAGAAAGATTTATGACATGGTATCAGGCCCTAATAAATAACTTTGTGAAGCTGGGAAAACTCACTAAAGTTAAAGTTATTATCTGAACCTCATAGGGCTAATTAGAGATGCAATCTGATGTGTTAAGTCAGCAGTAAAAAACACAACAGGTTACCAATTAAAACCTCTGTCTAGGCTTGGAGAAGAGGCAGGGAAAAGAAAATATCTGCAATGAAAATAAATTATACGTTTAAACAACAGAGCCAAAAATTAGTCCTCAAAAGCATTTCCTGAACTCTCTGGGGATGTCAATGGGGTCAGTTCTCTGCTCAAAAAGGGACCCTCACAAGGGATTCTCAAAGTAAATTACCAAAGTTGCTTTGCATGTCTGTAACAGGAATATCTGAGCATCTACAGATGTGGCGCTTCCAGAGAGCAAGAAGAAACTCTACCTCTTCCCTACAATTTCTCTTCTGAGGAATAGGCAAAATCTTATTTCCCCAACTCAGCTCTTTGACACTGTCATTTTGAAATATGTTAGGCAAATCAAGTTAACATTTAAAAAAAAATTGCAGTACAAATGAGATAACCTCTTCTCAAATACAGGACTTTAACTAATGCCATTGAAAACAGGATAGTTTTTCTTAAATATTTCTGACTTGATGCTGATTTTCCCTAATATGTAGCCAAGTAAAAATGATTTAAAAATCCCTGCACTCTCCCGGTATTAATGGAAAGAAGTAGTGGGGTGTTACAGGGAGCTTTTTTCATGGTGCTCTTAACTGAGTCACAAAAATAACAGCAAATTGCCATTGTGAGCATGTGTTTAATGTATCTGTGCATGAAAAGCCTTGGGGATAAAGGGAGAAGCAGATATTTCAGAATGTTTGATTATAATTGTTTTTATCAGAATCTGTTTAGACAAGAAAATCAGAACTGAAAGTAGACATATGCTAAAACATTTTCAGCCCATATCCTGCTGCTTTCACGTTGAAAATTGAGGACCATAAAACAATAAATACACGTTAGATTTATTGAGTTCCTTTCAGTCAACAAGATCCCCAAAGTGTTGTGCAAAATAACAGCAACTTTTGAATTAGAAAATTATTACAGGTTCCCACAAAGATTCTTTAACTCAGAAAGATAGGAAGAATGCATAATAAGAGAGCTGAGAGGGATTTTCCACACCCGTCTCCTCAATCCATAATTTAAATAGAGGCATAAACCGTGCATGACCAATATAAGCATTTGTGTGCAGCATATATCTGAGCCTGAAAGTTAGAAGGCAGTGTTTGAAAATATGTTTTTAATAAAGCCTATAATACAGAATAGACAAACACCAAGGTCAAGATGGATTACAAAAGCAAGTATTAAATGATTACACCTTCTTCCCAAAATCATTTCTTCTCATACGCCTCAAAAAAGAACAATCTGCTTTAGATAGTACTGTAAGCAATTGACTAGTGTGCATGTCTACACAGCCACCAGAAGAGTTTCAATGAGTACTTTTCACCGACTCAGTGAGCCAAATCATAAAGCCTCAGGCTGTCAGAAAAAGAAAAAAAAATTCAACTGTAAATTTTGACAAGAATGTGACAAAAATACGTAAGATAGATTCACTGGCATTTCTAGAGGAAAAAAAATTACTAGAATGGGCCCACAGCCTCTACTGCTGAAAAACTTAATGTAATTACTTTTTTATGGTATTGTCTAGAATCTACAGCATTGGCAGATTTTTTGTTATAAGTCTATGCTGGAAATAAATTAAATAAAGGCCTAGGTGTTCTCCCTTCTATTGTAAGAACTGTACCCTCTTGCAAAACAATGTGATTATGGTTTAGCAAATGAATGTTAAGGTAAAGGTGTTTAGGAGAAAATGCAAAAGTAAGATTTTAATGTTGTGCTTAACAGAATGTGTCCCTAAGTGAGAATACTAAAAAGCAGATTGTAAGGAATAAATTCTCCAATGTAAATCAGCTTGCATGTCTTCTGGGAATCTTGTTAAAATATAAACTCTGATTCAGTAGACCTGGAATGGGCCTACGTCTGCATTTCTCACAAGCTCCTAAGTGATACTGACACTGCCAGTCTGCAGATAACATTTTAAGTAGCAAAGCTGTAATGTATGGAGAAGTTTCATGGATAGAATCAGTCTTTTAAAAATATTTAAATAATTTGAATGTAAATTATATGAAGCTTCCCTGTCCCCTGGTTCCTAAAATCATAGGCTGGTCATGACAGAATTTTCTTTAGACAACATTGGAATAGCAATTTGACTATGACATTCTAATTGGCGTGTATTTTGACTAGAGGAAGAGTGTAATAAAAGAGTATTTCTCCAAAATAAAGTTTTCTTTTCTTTAGCTTTTATAAGTAGCTCAACAGAAAAGAGAGTCTAGTTCTGTGTATGATTTTACTTCATTTAAATTCAAAAGCAGGCTCTATAAATAGCTTTACAAAGTATAGTGACTCAAGAAATCTGGGGGTTCCTATGGGCTTAGAGGTACTGAGGCAGTCACACCTTCAGATTTAGCTTCTATCAGCGATGGATTGGACAGTGACATAATCTAGGACAGATGTCAGTTTTAGCCTTCCTCTAACATAACTCTGGAATACATTTTAATTCACCAGCAGGAAGGATTTTGTTGCACGTAAGTTAGAGTTTAAAGCCAGGTTTATTTTTGTTTGGGAAAAATTCTGTGCATCTCGAAAGGCACAATACTTGTGTGTTAATGTGTCATTGGTTTCTATTGTTGGTCTTACGTAATTCCTGATAAAGTTTTACATTTACATAGGCCACTAGACTAGAACAGATGCCTCACATCTCTGTAAGAGCTTTGTGCTGTGCATTTTATCCAAGTTAAAATCTCTCCACATCTTAATTTTAAAATTAATATATGGGAATTTAATCCTGAAATAGCCACTGCATCAACTTTTGTCTAGTTCACGCTTTGCCAGAATGTCTATCCATTATGTGTCTTTCTCTTTTGGAAGGCTAGGTATATTGAAATTCTTTTAAGAATAATTTTAAAAAAGAATGCAAACAGTAGAAATTTATTCACTTTCTTACAGGATACTTTTTCTGATAAATGCTCCCTACAAAGTGAAAACCTGAGGGTCTTTTTTATTTGGAAAACGTAAGGAGGTATGTAAGTGTGGATATAGATTCTTCTAAAAAGTCATAAAAGAAAAGAAATTGCAAGTGTTTTCTTGTGTTTCATCAGAGCTTTCTTTGTCATGTCTAAAGGCCCACAGCAGGGATTAGGGAGATGCAAAACCTTATTGTAAATAGGGAAAGGTTGAAAGAAAAGGTTCATTAAAAAGAAAAACATCTATCATTCGAATGTAAAATGTAAAAAGCCTTTCTTCTGGGATGAGTGAAAAATACAGTAAAAAAGTGTAATCCTAGCTCAAAAGATTTTGTTTTAAAATCCTAATTCTGTTAACAAGGCCAAAGGAACTAAAACATACGGGTGTATATAAAGTCTCTTGGTTCACCCATCAATCCTTGAAATTGCCATACCTAACTACCTGTTTTAGAGTCATTCTCTTATATTTACCATAGTCATTTTTATATTTCAGTTTTGCTCTTAATATTTTTTCCAGTAGCATTCGAGAAGAAGGATACCAAAAAAAATCCCATAAGTATTGTATAAAGGCTGTCTCAGGGGTTTGCTTTTAGAAAAATGTTCAGCCATGTTTTTGATTCAGTGCAAGAAGGAACCTGTGATAGTTTTAACATGGGCACCCAATTTGTAGTCCTGGACTTCAGCAAATGTTCTTCTTGGAGCGGCTCTTAATAGACTCTTGCTCTATTGTTAATCAAAAAGCCAATAATAAAGAGGCAAATTAAAAGTCCATTTAATATTACACTTGTAATTTTTCACTTTGTTTCTCATATAAGTGCAATCTGAGTTCAATGCAGTGCTCTCAAAGAAAACATATATAAGGTAGAGGCAAATATCAATATAAAATTAAAATGTAAAAAAATGGCACTATGTACACCTTTATAAAATATGACTAGGGAACTCAGAAAATGTTTAAGGACCAAGATCCAAATACATACGTATGCACACACACTAACACGCACACAAGCATACATACATGAATGAATACATATGTTCTCAGGCAAAAAGTAGACCTTAGGCCCAGAAACCAGTATTGCTCAGAATACTATTTATAGTTTATTTTTAGGGATAAACACAATAAGGTAACTTCATCTTCAAAACTTTTTAAAAATAATTACTTTTCAAAATAGGCTCTCTACTATGTAATGGAGACGCATGCTATCCACAACATGAAATGAAAGTACAAACATCTATTCCCACTGTCTTAGATTGTTGTTAAATATAGATATATATTTCATTAAAATATATAGCGTAATTAAGTCATTGACTTTTACTGATTTGATAATGGTACTCAGTCTCTATTTATTAAATAGTGTCATCTTTCTGGAACTTACTTTAATAGATTCTGCTTAAGTTATGAAAAAGTTATCTTTCCACTTATTATTAAACAAAACCTCTCACTTATTCTATCCTTACTGTCCTACAGTGGCAACCACTGATGCCACAAAAGCTATATTTCCACTAAAGCATTTTAAGAGAATTTTGAGTAAGTTACTGATCATTTGATAAAATCCATTGCCTAAATGTGACTTTGATTGATTGCTGATACTTGAACTTAGAGTGTGAGAGTGTGTTGCTAACAGGATTTGTTATTTAGTAAGCACTTATAATATTCCAGACAATGTTTTAAGCACTTTAGTTACCCTCTCTCTTTTTTTTTTTTTTTGAGACAAGAGTCTCACTCTGTCAGGCTGCTGGAGGACAGTGGCACGATGTAGCTGACTGCAACCTCCACCCCTCAGTTCTAGCAATTCTCCTGCCTCAGCCTCCTGAGTAGCTAGAATTATAGGTGTGCCACCAAGCAAGGCTAATTTTTTGTATTTTTATTGGAGATAGGGTTTTGCCATGTTGGCCAGGCTGGTCTCAAACTCCTGACCTCAAGTGATTCATCTGCCTCGGTCTCCCAAAGTGCTGGGATAGCACATGTGAGCTACTGCGCCCAGCCTTATCTCATTCATTTAATCCTTACAATTTGAAAAGTAGGTAGCATAATAAACTCCATTTTGCATATCATGAAACTAAGGCACAAAGAAGATAACAAAGATCACACAATTAGTCAGTGGAAGAACTCTGTAATCTGTGGGTTTCACATCTGCAGGAAGATGCATGTAAGTGATGTGCAAATATGACTCCATTTTATATAAGGGACTTAAACATCGACATTATAGGTTTTGTTGTGTGTCTGTGTGTGGGGGAATGTTTCTGGAACCAACCCTTGGAAGAACGACTGTACCTTATACACTACATTGTATGCTCACAATGAAAGTCTTTTAACCAGGAGAACATAAAGTAAGACACAAAAGTGTGGGATACAGACTATGATTTTTTTGATTAGTATGGAAGAAAACATCCTAGTACTTTGTTATTGGAAGAAAACATTCTAATACTTTATTATTAAGGTTTAGTGAGATTGAATCATCGATGTACTTAAAGCAAATCTAAAGTAAACCATACAAAATAGAACTTTCCTAAAGATTGCCAGAGGTCAATAAAGCTATGGGTTATTTACAGTGTAATATGAAACAGCATACAACCAGAAGGGAGAAGGACATACTAAATAAACAAAACCAGCAAAGGCAATTTTCTTCAGAGAATCTCCTCATATACAGAAAATATTTCCAGAGGAAGTAGTATAGTTACTGCATTTTCATAGTAAATCTGTTTGCTGATAACTTATGCTGAACACAACTAAAGACAGTCCCTCGAGTCTAGACAGCCAAGCTGCACTAGAGCAAATACACTTGCTGTTTAAATATCCCTTCAAAAAAAAAAATCTCGTTTGTTTACCAAAATCTATTCACACTTGTTGAAAAGCATCTTTCTTCACTTGTCTGAACGTGACAATGAATCAAAAGTACCTTCTCTTCTGTTACCAGAGGTGATAATGGAGAAACTGAGATCCTCACCAGAGGCTGAAAGATGTCTTTCCAGTGCTCTTGACAGCAAAGGCTAATTTTTCCACATAAAAACTTCTCCCTGAGCAGTTGTATTAACGAGGTCCGAAACAATGCTTAACACTTGACTACTCTAATTAACTCAAGCTGACTGGCCACAAGCCCTCTTTCAGTGGCCTGTACAGGAGAGATCACGCAAAGTGCATGGTAATCCCATCGTCACTTGCTGTTTTCACAAAACATGAAGGGGCTTTGTTCTTTGTTTGGCGATTGTGAAGACACTTCAATTTCATCTGACATCACATCCTCAAATGGAAGAAGAAGTGTGCATAGAAACACCTAGCATCAGGCTGCTTGTCTCAGTGTGTTTCACAACACTTGCTAGGACAAAGACTCATTTCCAGGTCCTAGAGGTAGCGTCCATTAACACATGTTCCTTGAGAAATCTGACTTTTCTTTTCAAAACTGGGAACAAATTTATTCCCGGTATACTTTTTTCCAAATACTCCTAATACATAAAAAATTATCAAGTAATCAGGCCTAGTCATGTGATTCCTAGGTTTGAATGCAGGTGTATTAAAGGAATTCATTTATTCACTGATTTGCCCAGCACACCTACTGAAAGGCTTCTACATGGTAGATATCAGGCTAATTTGCTTTCACTAAATCTTTCCTAAGCAACTGAGCCCAGAAAATATTTGTCTTCTCTCTGTTTCCTAGAGTGATAGATACTAAAGTATCTCTAATACTCAATTTATTAGTAGTAAATTTTAAATGTAATTATATTAATTTCAACTTATATTTATTGATGAAGACCTTCTATATGCCAGGCACTTTTCTAAATGCCAGGTACACAGTAGTGAAACAGACAAAAAACTCTGTTCTCCTATAGCTTTCATTCTACAATGGAGAAACAGAAAATAACTTCAATAAGTGAATGAAATATAAAACGTGGGAAAGACGTAAAAGAAGTGAGCAGGTGGCACTGAAAGAGTGGCCAAAGAAAGCCTCACTAGAAAGTTGACCTTGTACAGATCAAAGGAGGTAAAGAACCATGTTAATGTCTGGGAGAAAAGCATTCAGGGCAAGGAAAGACTACGCAGAAAGGCTTGGAGGAGAAAGCAAACAAGCAAACATGGTATTTGATTGGAGGAAACAGGTCATGTGGCTGGAGGAAAGCAAGGGGTAAAGTGTGCGAGGGGTGCAAGATCATATAGGACGTCATGGGTCAATGGAAAACTGTTGGACTTCACTCTGGCCAAGACCAGTACTCATTAGATGATTCTGAACAGATAATTGACACAATCTGATTTAGGGTTTTAAAAAGCTCATTCTCAGATTCTTTGGGAATAGGTTGAAAAAAGCCTAAAATACAAGTACAGAGAACAATTAGTAGACTATTGAAATACTAAGAAGTGGTCAAATTTTATTGCATTTTAGTCATAATTAAGTCACATTAAGGTAGGGGCAACAAGATTTGCTGAAAAATTGGATGTGAGGTGCAGGATAAAGAAACAGCTCAAGACGGTTTCAAGGTTTTTGAAAAAGGCAACAGAGAGTTGCCTTGAATTGCTATTGAATTGCTAATCCTTCAGACGGGTATTGCGGCAAGGGCAAATTTTGAAAGAAATATCAGATTAGGCCGGGCGCGGTGGCTCAAGCCTGTAATCCCAGCACTTTGGGAGGCCGAGGCGGGTGCATCACGAAGTCAAGAGATCGAGACCATCCTGGTCAAAATGGTGAAACCCCGTCTCTACTAAAGATACAAACATTTAGCTGGGCATGGTGGCGCGTGCCTGTAATCCCAGCTACTCAGGAGGCTGAGGCAGGAGAGTTGCCTGAACCCAGGAGGCGGAGGTTGCGATGAGCCGAGATCGCACCATTGCACTCCAGCCTGGGTAACAAAAGCGAAACTCCGTCTCAAAAAAAAAAAAAAAAAAAAAGAAAGAAAGAAATATCAGATTAATTGCTGACAACCACAGTTGGTAGAAATCAGGTAATTAAAAGGGGACATGAGTTTAGAATATAGAAGCCAAATCTGGAAGTATCACAGACAGATGGTATTAAAAGCAATGAGGGATGGGATCTCCAGGGCAGTGGCTGTTAAGTAGAAAAAAGAAGAGTCCCACACTGAGCTCTCGGGGTGTTGAGGAAGAACCAGAAAAGGGGACCAAGGAGAAACAACATGAAAAACAGGAGAAAACCTAGGAGAGTGTATGGCTCTAGAAATGAAGTGAACAAGTGTTTTGCTTAGGAGGGAATGATCGATGATGTACAATGCTGCTTATAGTCCATGAATACGAAGATTGAGAATTGACATTGATGGCTACCATTCACCTTAATAAGAATATTGAATAAAGTTTTTACCTAACTAAATTCTAGACTCCTGGTAGTCCGGGCTTGTCTTAAACAGGGAATTGAAATTTAGAGTCAAATTTAAAACTTATTTTATACTTAAGTTTTCTAGAACTCTGAACATCATTTTTCATTATATATGATATTTCAATATAGATTCTAGTGGCTTCTCAAGAAAGCCCACTTCTTCCTATTGTTAATACACAGAAGCAAAATAAAAGAACCATAAAATTTTAAAGCATCCAGTTTGGTGATTATTACAAATGCATATAGTTGTAACCACCACAGCAGCAAGATACAAAATATTTCCATCACCCCAAACAGTTCCACTGTGCCCAGTTGTTCAGGTCAGTTCCCTTCCTCCACCCCAGTCCCTGACAATCATTCATCAGACTTACCTCCCCGTAATTTCGGCTTTTCTAGAATGCCTTATAAGTAAAATCATTTAAGAATTTAACTTTTACACTATTATTTAAAAAATACTTTCATCAGTAAATACATAACAATGAAATATATGTCAAAAAAACTTAAAATGTTTAAAATATATCTTTCCTTCTCACCATCACATCTTTAGTCTTAAAATGGTCCTCAGAGATCCCAGTTCCTCTTGTTATGCCCTTAGATCTAGCAGTTCTTTAGTCCTTTTGAGTTTATAACTCTATTGATTCACTACTCACCATACAATTATTCATACTTTATTATTTCAAGGAATAGTCAGAACTCATTTGTATATGTATACAAACATATATATGAATGTACATGAGTAACAACAGCAAATGAGTTCTGACTACTCCTTGACATGACAAGTTATTAATTTATTATTTTGGAACTGCCTCTAATCCTTTATACTCTGAACACTGAGCACAATACCAGTAACTGTAATGGTCCTATAATCAATTATTGATTTGTGAAAAATATGGCAGCAATATTACCTTTTAAATAACCAGTTTGGTTCTCAGTAGTCCTAAATTTCAGAAATAGCATTTGAATGTAAAATTAGCACAGTTGAATACAATCTACATAATCTTTGTCATTGTTTTTTATTTTAATTCAAAGTCTCTAAGTAGCATAGAAGAGTATTTCCAGAGTTTTCTCTCTTATGTGCCTTGAAGTATATAAGATTATACATCTGGCCTTGTACCAAAAACAGGGGCCAGCAGGACATGAAATCCTGGGGTTAACGGCAATCTAGCTATTTCTTTTTCAAGATTTTTTTTCAAAATGGGACAGAAACTGGAAAGACAGATGAAACTACGACAACCCAGTGACAAGAGAGCAAAGACAAATCACGTCTCCTTCCATAAAAACATTAACTAAGATCCTGGCTTTAATATTAACATTTTTGGTTACAGTTAAGCTTTAAAGTTAATGAAATTCTCATTTGTATGCTGATCTGGGGACATGAATACCAAGTTGTAGATAAGATAGAAATTAGCAATAAAGAAAATTAAGGAAAAGAAAATGAAAAATTCCCATAGAGTTTAACATGCATATGCATATGCTCACACTCATATGTGAGTAATATGGGAGAACCTGGATATTTTTTGGATGTGGCCTTTTTGCAGGGGTTGAAATGATTCATCATTTGGCTTCACTTTCCTGTGGTATAACCCAACTAAGATTTTTGAGCAACAGGCTTTTTTTTGTTTTGTTTTGGGAAAATTATGAGTAACTTATAAGTGACCAGTTTACTCCATTAGGAAATATACTGTTTTATTCAACGAAGCACAGGAACAGAAAAAACCAGAACAATAGCAGAAAAGGAAAAACTACAGTCTTAGCAATAAAAATGTATTTCATCCATTTTGGCACCCAGACTGAGTGAAAATGCTGCCACTAGGCAGGATTTTAAACATGCCCTTTTCAGCATACAATTTTAATACAGAAATTGACATATTAGGCATGCAGCACACATTAGAACATTGCTCTTTCTGCTGCAGGTGTGTTTGACTGACCCTGAATAAATGTTAAGAAAACACCTTTCCTATCCTTTTTTTTTTCTGACTATAATTCACCTTCCCTTAATATTTAACTATTGCTCCATCATTATAACATGCACTCTGTTTAAGTGGTGGGTACAGGTAAAATTCAGCAAATAAAATAAAAATCTTATTGGAATATACTAAATGTAATAGAGATTTTTGGTTGAGAAAAAAGTTGGTGCTGCTAATATAACTGATATAGTCATTGTACCTACAGATTGATCAATAAAAATAATTTTTAAAAAGCAAGTAAGATATAATAGAAGCAAAAATAAGAGGTGAATAATTTTCTGTCTTTGGAATCAGTGTACTTCATTATTAGACATTTATTCTAAGCTTATATCAGAAAATACTTGAAGCAAATAAAGAGAGAACAGTTTTCTTTTCTTTCTTCATCCCTTTTCTTCAAGAGAACATCTCATTAACATTAATAGAAACTGTGCCCAGAAAAAGTCATTAACATTAATGGAAACTATGCGTAGAAAAACCCCTCGATTAGTTTTTGGCCTTTTAAGCAGCTTATGCATTGCTGCCTGTCCCAAAAAGACAGGATGGGAAGATAGTAATCACATTTTTGCCTCATCTCTTTAAATTATATATTTCATTAAATTATATTCCATAAATCCTGAGTTGGAAACAGTACAAGAAAACTCAAGCTGCAATAATATTTACTCTCCCAATAAACCTGGAGCTTTCACAAACCATGTGTCTTAGTGAAAGTCACTGAACAAGTTATATGACCATGATTCTCATGAGCATTCTCTTTGTGCTTGCAATTAGGCTGCCTGCCAGGAGTTGAAATGATTAGCAGTAAATATAAATTTAATAGCTCTGCTTTGCAGTTCCCCAGTCACTCTTGGTTCCTCCATTCACTAGGGAGATAATGTGAATCAGACCCTATCAAATAAACATATGACAGGAGTTCAATCTGAATTAAATATAGGGGAATCTTAAAAGGGCAAGGTAAAATGAAAAAGAAAAATTACGTTCTCTATTTACTAGCTACTTTACTTTTTCACCAAAACATTGCTCTATATTTTTATTATGAGCGAAACTCAAAGTATTAGTACATAAATCATACATAACCTAAAATTTTTAAAAACCTGATTAAAATCATGTTTAAAAAAGTACAGGGTTTCTTTTTCTGTCACTTGAAATAGGAATGTGAGAACACTTATGCTTCAAATATCATTTTGCCTAGCTGTTAGAGTTGAGTTTTCTGAAATTTACCAATATCTTCTCATCCTCCTTCACATCATCATCAGGGCTCCACAGAAAACTGGCAGTCGGTATCAATTTAATGTGCCTTCTTTACAGGTACCTTACTGTATGTCTTATCACTTATTTCACAATATAAGAGACACAAATTTAGAAGATAGCAATGACTAGGAAGTCATGTGGCTGTGCTGTAGAATGATGATGACATACACAAAATATGGAAAGTCTTTCTGCTTTGTATTTATCCTATCAGAAACAGGCCCTAAGTCTCAACTTATAACAAAATATTCCTTCACTTCCTTTGGGGTACAATAAAGGTCAGATAAGAAAAGAAGCCAAAGAAAAAGAGTCAGGGGAGAGAAGAACAGTTTTCAGCTTAGCCTGATGGCAAAGTTCTTTTAAACACCTCTCAAGGAACATCAAGCAAAAATGAGCCTAGTCAAAACAACTCTCCTTGATTTTACTTCCCAGTTACTTTCATTTTTCTCTGCAACTTCCCTTATCTTTTCATCATAGATGTCTTCCTTCATCACTATTCAATATGTAAAACAGCTGAAAGATTGGTTACCGGGTAAGAAAAAAGATATGGTAGCTACCAGGCTGAGCAGAGATATTTTGATATACTGTATCTTTTTTTCTCACCCAGCAACCAATATAGCTGAGATGTTTGAGCTGCTCAACATTGGCTGGCACATGGTAGGAGCTATAAGTGAAAAGATATCTCTGAGAAGATGTAAGTTTGTTGGTACCAGGGCAAAGCATGGAGGAAAAAAGGAAAAAGAGATGGAGAAAGCCTATGTGTCATGATGACATCTTTCATTTCCTAGAACCAATTTTTCTTGAGTCTATAATATATATTCTTTGATGCTTTCACCAATTAAGTTAAAATTCATCCTGATGCATTTTAAAGTATTCTAACACAATATCATCAGGAAACATGTGAGTAAAAGAAGGACCATCTCATTATCTTTTGGCAATGAAAGGCAGAGTTTAAATTAGAAATATTTACAGAAATATATACACCAATGGATTTCAAAGAAAATGTGAATAGTATGCCACAGGAAAATAAAACAGACCTCATGGTGTAAAATTCATCTCACTGGGATTGCTGAATACACATCTGATGCTCCAAAAGAGTACTCCAAGAAAAGATAAATTCTCTAAATCTAAAGAGTCTTAATAAGCAGGGTGTTAACAAATAAATAAAGTGGCTGGGCATGGTGGCTCATGCCTCTAATCCCAACACTTTGGGAGGCCAAGGCAGGCAGATCACTAGAGGTCAGGAGTTCAAGACCAGCCTGGCCAATATGATGAAACCCCATCTTTATTAAAAGCACAAAAATTAGACAGGCATGGTGGTGGGTGCCTGTAACCCCAGCTACTCAGGAGGCTGAGGCAGGAGAATTGCTTAAACTCAGGAGATGGAGGTTGCAGTGAGCCGAGATCACTCTGCTGCACTCCAGCCTGGGCAACAACATTGGGACTCCAACTCTAAATAAATAAATAAATTTCTGGTGAACAACAAATCAAACATTTATTCCTCAAGGTGGCAAATTGATTCTCAAGATAGTAAAACTCAAGAGAAATCCTATGACATCTTAGCTGATGTCACAGAAAGGCAAACAAATGAGAAATCATTCAATCTGAGTACCTCAGCTTTATGAAATTTATATCAATACTAAAGCATTTTTCTTGAAGTACAACTGATGTGAAACTGGAGGAAAGCAAAGGCAGATTTCTTTGATCAAAGAGCCTGTTACTTCTGCTTAAACTAAATAATTGGATAGTTCTGACTACTCCACATACATTCTTTCCTAAAATTGGACATAATGTAGTGAAGCAAGATGCTGAGAAGTCTACTGTCTTGGCAGATTTTCACTGGAATATGTTTAAAAGCATTGTTTTTCTCCCACATGGAAAACAAATTGTAGAAAATTAAGTGCAAATTTATGTAGGATTACTTTTTAAAATAAAATAATTATCAGGTATCCAGAAAGGGAGGAGAGTTAACAAGTTAAAGAAAATTTTATTTTGCTTAAACAATAAGTTTCACAAACCATGCTCCATGAATCCTAATATAATAACAAAATCATTGATTTTAATGTACAGAGCTATGAAATAGAATTCAGAAATTACATTGCTAGACCAATTTGTTCCTTAAAAAAGATAATCTTCCCCAGGTAATACAGAGAACACCACAAAGATATTCCTCAAGAAGAGCAACCCCAAGGCACATAATCATTAGATTCACCAGGGTTGAAACGAAGGAGAAAATACTAAGGGCAGCCAGAGAGAAAGGTCGGGTTACCCATGAAGGGAAGCCTATCAGACTTACAGCAGATCTCTCAGCAGAAACTCTACAAGCCAGAAGAGAGTGGGGGCCAATATTCAACATCCTTAAAGAACAGAACTTTCAGCCCAGAATTTCATATCCAGCCAAACTAAGCTTCACAACTGAAGGAAAAATAAAATCTTTTATGAACAAGCAAGTACTCAGAGATTTTATTACCACCAAGCCTGCTTTACAAGAGCTTCTGAAAGAAGCATTACACATAGAAAGAAACAACCAGTATTAGCCTTTCTAAAAATATACCAAAAAGTAAAGAGCATCAAATAAAGAAGAATTTACATCAATGAATAGATAAAACAGCCAGTTAACATCAAATGGCAGTAATCCTAAATTTAAATCGACTAAATCCCCCAATCAAAAGATACAGCCAAAACCCAATGGTATGTTACATCCAGACCCATTTCACACGCAAGGATACACAAAGACTCAAAACAATGGGATGGAGAAAGATTTACCAACCAAATGGAGAGCAAAAATAAATAAATAAAAAGCAGGAGTTGCAATTCTCGTATCTGATAAAATGGATTTTAAAGCAACAAGGTACAGTGGTAAAAGGATCAATGCAACAACAAGAGCTAATGATCCTAACACCCAGATACATAGAGACTTAGACTCAATGAGACAGAAAATTAATAAGGATATCAAGGACTCAAACTCAGATCTGGAACAAGTAAACTTAATAAATATTCATAGAGCTCTCCACTTTAAATACACAAAATATACATTCTTGTCAATACCACATCACACCTACTCATAGGTTTAAATGAAACATTGATTGGCCATTACTAATACCCATTTTTTTTAGAATAAAGCAACATTTCTGTTCTCTCTCCCTCTTTTTCTTCCTCTTTCTTCCTCTCCTTCACTCCTTTTTTTTTCTTTCCTTCTTTCAAAAAAAGAAAAAAAAGAAATCAACTTGTAGACCTCTAGATCCAGGTCAGCAATGTCTCTCTCATTGCTTGATTTCCTTCCTTCCCTTCTCTCCCTCCCTCCCTCCCACCCTCCCTCCTTCCCTCCCTCCCTCCCTCCCTCCTTCCCTCCCTCCCTCCCCCCTCCCTCCCTCCTTCCCTTCCTTCGTCCCTCCCTTCCTTCCTCCCTCCCTTCCTTTCTTCCCTTCCTGCCTTCCTCCCTTCCTAAAATAAAAAGACAATCTTCATAGATGCCTGGCAAAAAAATAGGTGGGCCTACTTGGGGGCATGTTAGAATCATGTACTTCCCAGGTATTAACAAAGTCATTTTAGACACTCCTTAAAACAACAATAAAAATATTTACTTTAATGTAAGGCAGAAAGTCTCCATGTCAAATTTTAGAATTTTTACTTGAATTGACTCCAAAACAAATCAAACTGAATTGCAGTTGAAAGTTAAGTGAACCTGAATATAATTTACATTTTCTATATCATACTCCAAAACATATATTTTCTATGTAATACTCTCAATTAGAAATGCCAGACACTATGATCAGCACACAGGTCATCTCAGCTTTTCTTCCATAACTACTACATAAGCAGGCTATTATTCCCATTTTACAGATTAAAAACAACTTAGATTTAGAGACCGTAATTAAGTTTTCAGAGGCCACACATGGTTTTGTCCCTTCTTTCCACTGATATCCTCCCTCGTCTTGTTCTGATGAGCACAGGAGTGAAGATTTCTATTATTCCATCTGGAGGAATTTCTTAGTGGCCCACTCCATTCAATCTGTGTAGAGAGCTCAAAACTTCCCTCAATTCTCTTGATCCACCCCAATCAAGGATGTTCTGAAGATGGGCACAACCAAGCCGGGGGCAGCTTTTAGTAGAAGGAATAAGAATGTCCTTCTTAGGCATCCTCTTTTCTAAAGGAACCAACACGAAGCCCATAAAGACAGAAACCCCCATCTCCATAGGTACTTCTCAGGGCTCAGAGAACCAATCCACCTTCTCAAGTATGAGAGCAGCAAAAGAATTGGGATTAAAATCTTAACTAGAAATTAAGGAGGTATCCTCTACTTAAGTAGGTTTCAAACTGTCCCTCAAGGAATGCTGTTACATAGTATGTTCTATATTCTGCCCCTATGGGAAAGAAAAACATGCAAACCAACGAACAATATCCCAAGTCACCAAAACAAAAACAAAAAAGTGCTCTGCATGTAAGGCAGTTCGGAAACTCTAGATTGAATGAAGTTCAGCTTTTATAAAGTTTTCATTATTAACCATTTATATGTTAATCAGTATTATGATCTCCAAAAGGACTTTAAGTTCATTTAAAATCTGCTGAAGTGGTTCAAAAATCCTCCTTTATGCATCCTACAGGTGAAGACTTGAAGAGTTGCTGCAGCCCAAGGGGTTTGGTTGAGGATTCAGGGTCTTGGAAGGCCAATTCTTTGCCAGATGTAATTACTAATAATATTTAATATATAATTTTTGACCAAAAATATTTTTTCATGAACATGGCCTAATGTGTTTTACTTAAGTGTATTGTTACTGGTATCATTAAGAAAAGCTTATTCCTTCTTGAAACCATGCTTAGGCATCAGTTGAGCGCCTCTGAAACTTTTTTTTTTTTTTTTTTTTTTTTTTTTTTGAGACAGAGTCTTACTCTGTTGCCCAGGCTGGAGTGCAGTGGTGTCATCTTGGCTCACTACAACTTCCACCTCCTAGGTTCAAGCAATTCTCCTGCCTCAGCCTCCCAAGTAGCTGGGACTACTGGCATGTGTCACCATACCTGGCTACATTTTTTGTATTTTTTTTTTTTAGTAGAGATGAGGATTCATCCTGTTAGCCAGGATGGTCTCGATCTCCTGACCTCGTGATCCATCCCCCTTGGCCTCCCAAAGGGGAGGTGGGATTGTAGGCATGAGCCACCGAGCCTGGTCCTCTGAAACTCATATTAATTTTGCAGGACTGTCAGATTCTTTGGAAGCAAATATTAAACGGGGTCAACTTAGACAAGATTTCCAAAAATGTGGCCCTCAGCTTGGGTTGAAAGCTGTAAACATGTTCATCATTAATCTTCAAGAGAATGATTTTTATGCAGTCCTTTTCCATTTAATTAATCATTAACACCATTGTGCCAGAGCATCCTAAAAGGCTGGTGTTTCAGTGACTATCCATCTGTTTGAATACCACTGACAAACCTTACTGCTTAAGTTTATTCCATTATCATGAATAACGAACTAGAGTTTCCTTTGGTCAATTTATATTTTCAAGATGTCACCAAGCTCAGTCTTGTAATCTCTAAGCAAGTCCAGTTTTGAACTAGTTACAATTTAGGAGGTTATCTGTCATTAAGATGGGAATGACTCTTCTAGAGGACATGGACCTTGTCTTGTACAACTCTGTGATCTTTAAAGAGCTGTGCACAGAATTGACACTAAGTTCAATAACTATTTCTTCAATATATGAAGAATTGCTCTGTTTCCACTTACAGTGCAGAGCAGTTTTCATCTTCAGAGCACTTTATTCACATTAATTCAGCTATTTACATTTTGCTGATGGGTAAACTGCTGGAGAGGCTAAATGGGCTGTTAAAGGCCAGAGAGAGAAAACCCCACCTGTCAGGAATAAAAATTTGCAATTACTGATTACCAGTCATGTCCCTGGATTTTTCCAGGAAAAAACAGGGGAACAAAAGAAGTCCACCTAGGTAGCAGTTATTCTACTTGTCAGGACAAGTCAATAGTAGTTAAAAAAACAAGTACACTACATGGTCCCAACAGCTTTACTAAACAAGTGTAGGAGAAAAGTTATTTTTGTTGTGGTTTTGAGTGTGTGTGTGTGTGTGTGTGTGTCAGCAGTTTTGACACACACTGTGATGCAGAATTACCTTTTCCTATTTGCAGTTCTAAAAAGGCTTCCAGGTACCACGTGCTGTTTACACAGGAATTGAAATACATTGGACCTCAAGCATATTTTGCTCTTGTAAAGTGTGCTAACTGTATAGATCTAAAGGCAGCAGCAACATCGTAATTTCAAAATAGACATTAAGGCAATTAAAAACCCATGTAACTCTACTGCAAAGTAAAGTTCTCATGGAAACTGTAAAGTGTGTATCATTATGCTACTTCATATGTTTCTTTTTTTTTTTTTTTTTTTTTTGAGATGGAGTTTTGCTCTTGTTATGCAGGCTGGAGTGCAATGGCACGATCTCAGCTCACCACAACCTCCGCCTCCTGGGTTCAGGCAATTCTCCTGCCTCAGCCTCCTGAGTAGCTGGGATTACAGGCATGTGCCACCATGCCCAGCTAATTTTTTGTATTTTTAGTAGAGACGGGGTTTTACCATGTTGACCAGGATGGTCTCGATCTGTTGACCTTGTGATCCACCTGCCTCGGCCTCCCAAAGTGCTGGGATTACAGGTTTGAGCCACCGCACCCAGCCCATATGTTTCTTTATGAGACAGTTTGTGTTCCCAAACTCCTATCTTTCTAAAATGTCTTTTCTGATGTGAATTGGGGGAGGCGAGAGATAAGACTTGTTGGCCGTGCATTGCTTCAGCTTTCAGTTGTGTTTCTCTCTACTCCTTGGAAACTTTGACTTTCTCCCAGTAGCTTCCTGGAAGGAAAATAAGAGGAAAGGTCTAGTGTACATAGATACTGTGTGCATAGAGAGTAGTCCAGTTAGGAAAGTACTCTAGGAAAGCTCTAAAAGTCCGGCTTTAGGGTATTTTTTACCTTTCCATCTATTTGTCTTTACCCTGCCAAAATCTTAGTAATTAAGTCATAAGAGATATCTTCTTTTTATACCTAAAACAACACTTGATGAGAAAGGAGCTGTGTAACACTATACTTGTTTGGATGTATCTTAGGAAGAGATCCTCTTCCCTTAGGAAGTGCAAGGGAGGTGGTGAGGATATAGGCAATCAGGACCAAAAGTGTAGGTGCTGTTCTGCAAGCAGTAATTTAGTAGTCAGGTGTCAGATGAAGACAGCAAAGAATGGTGTTTAGAGTAACTGGAGATGGCAAATCCCCACATAGCTGGCGTAGACGTAGACTGGCAGGTACCTGACAAGCAATGCTTGAAGATGTAGGGAAAGTGGCTGAGGCAGAGTGCTGGATAAGGGCAGGGCTGAGGTCCCCAGGGAGGCTTTGTTCCAAGATTAAATAGGTTGGCTGGAAATAGGCCTAAGTACAGCCTCCAGTGTGGTGGTTGCTGACAAGTCAGCAATCTGGTTTGCAGAGGAGGTCTGAAGAAAAGTTAATGCAAGATAGTTTGTTTGATCAGAACAACCACTGAAAATTTTCCAGAGAAAATAATTGTGCTAAGAACCTAGGAGGAGTAGATATGTCACACCCATATGACCCTCAAATCTTCATCAACCTGCATAGTACCAGACAGACTAGTGTTTAGGTCCACAGGGATTTTTTTAAATTCCTGACAATTCCTAGATTCTGATTCATGGTGGTAACTCAAGAAAAGAGTGAGTAAACTAGCTGCATTCTGAAAAAGAAAAATAAATTAAAGCCACAGACAAGGGAGAAGAAAAACTTCTATGCTTGGCCAGGTAAAGACAAGCTTTCTTTAGGAAGTACTTATAGTCACATAAATAAGAAATCATAGACTTCTGGAGCAAGAAGGGTCTTGGTCATTGCCTGGACTAACAGTTCCTATTAACAGATTTAAAAACTAAAGTCATGAGGAATTCAACTAGGAAACATTCACTTGCTTGTGTCTAAAACTACTCTTTAATTTAGAAGCCTCCAATGAAGCAGAACACCTAATAAAAGTTAATTAGGAACAGGTACTGCTGAGACCTTCTCTAAACCCCAGGAGCAGATGCATCTCTTTCACTTGCCTGGTTACTTGAATGTAACTAAACATGCCATCTGATTTGAACAAACAAACCTATTCTTGTATTTCCTGGGAAGATGAGCCCCTGGATATGAAAGCCTCAAACTTAAGGCAAAGGATTTCAAGGTAGTCAAGGGTAAGTCAATCAGTAAAGGAATATAACTATAGACAAGCACTTGTGTTATCTGGGGTTAATTTAAAACTACGATGCATTTTGAAAAGCAACAAAAAGGGGTTTGAGGTGTAGCTGCCAAAACCAATTAAAAGTAACCAGAAAACAAAACAAAACAGAACACTAAGGAAAGATAACAAGTCTTCCCTCACCACATTTCTAAGAGAAATAAAGATATTCTGCAGAATCTGTTCAAGAAAGACTGCAGGTGGTGGATAACCAAATAAAATTTCCTTATACCGTCAGTGTCTTGGCATGGAATGCATTCCGAGACATGAATGCAGACCACTAACAAAGCTTTATTAAGGAAACCTTCACCATGCTTTGGGAAGGTTGTGGATACAATTCAGGTCAAGTGTTGATCAATAACCTGGAAATTAAAAGAACAGATCACAGAAACAAAAACAGCAGATTTAGGCAGATTCCCAGCCCCATGCTGAGTGAGATACTGACACCAAGCATAATAAATCATTGCTTTTTCTTCCCCTTCCTTCCCCATCTCACATACCAATGCTTTTTCCTCTTAAGTCTCCTGGCTGCAAATGTTTCTTAGTGAAGTCTACTTTAGCCCTTTTACACCCACAAACTAAGTCTCAGGTTGTACATTTTGTGATATAATCATTGATGAAAGCCTCTAACGGCATTAGAAGACCCTGAAATAGCACAGCTGATATATACCTGGCAGATAATTGCTTAAAATACCAGCAGAGATGGATGTCTAATCTATTCTTAAAAATAGGAGCAGCCAGATAGCAGTTCACCCCTCCACTGCCTCTTTCCCCTTCTTCCCCAACAATTCTGCTAGTTCATTTGAATATTTCAGACAAGAAAGCAAGAATATTACGCTATAATGTGGCCTTTCTCGCACAGCTTCGCTCTGCAACCCCAAAGCTGACATTTGCAGCTTCAAGGCAACAGAAAAGCATGCTTACTGTTACTTAAGATTAGATTAAATTCTTAATAATAAGCAGATTTGTTGACTCATTATTTGAATAAATATTTATTGAGGCACTCAACTAGATGCTGAGTAAAGTGATAACCAAAAATAGCTAGCTAGAAACACTTTCCACAAGTCGTTACAAGAGACTTAAGTCACGGTAATAAGGTGGATGTGAATAGAAGAAATGTTTCAGTGGGAACCCCATACTCAAACTCTTCTTCAGAAAAACAATTATTACGTCTTTTCTTACAAACTGTAGAGTAGAAGAAGCTGCTCAATAATGCCTGATCAAAGTGGATGTCATGATTATTTTGGTTGTAGTGTTTTAAACTTTCATGTAGGAGAGAAGGATATTTATGGATTCACTAATTGGTTTTCAGTCAAATAATCCTACTGAGGAAAAGGCAGTACTCCTGAAAGAAAACTGAGACATAACATGGCTAATGTAAAGCCTATATTTAATCTTAGCCAATTCCATTGTCTTATTTTTATGTAGATGTAAAACACATCAGCGAGGAGAAAATGGTTCAAAAATGCAACCCAGGGAATTGCCCTACTTTTCCTACTTGCCCAGTATTCAATACAATAGATTTTTATTCTGTTCTCATTTTCTCTAACAAAATCTTCTTGTTTGGAAGAGTCAAAGGAATAAATAGTTGGAAGGTTAATCTCCTAATTAAGTTCTCCCTTCATAAGAATTTATTTAATTGTGGAAATTATTATGCAGCTATGTAGGGACAACATATTCATTTTTTTTTCCCCAGAAATAAAATAAATTGAGCAAGCCTGACTCCGTGAAGAGAAAAAATAAAAATTCCTGAGAAACATGACAAATTGCTCAAAATGAGCTGGGTAAAGTATACAAATCAAGGAACAAATTGATTTAAATGATTATTCAAGAAATCTTGATGGTGACCTAAATTCAAAGTTGCTTTTTTCTAGGAGGCCTGGCTTACAGAAGTAACATGATAGGCTCCTAGGATATATCTTAATTTTGTACTTCATTTAATATTGTTAAAATAATTTTGTCTCTAATATCATATCCAGTAATATCTCAAATGACACGGATTACTGACTGATAATGCACCATATTCTAACAGATACTTCATCTCCATTCTCTCCTTCCCTAGAAAAGGGTTCACGGTCCCCTGGACGTATAATACATTGCTTTTAGCATTTTGCTACAGCTATAAGGCAAAAGGAGAGAAAAGTATCTGTCCTAATAAGGCATAACAGCCATGAAATCCTATGTGCAAACTGAATATCAAACTAATAATAATTTTACTAACCAAAATACATTATCTAAAAGTTCAAATAAATTAAAAAATAATTTATTTTGTTATGGTCCCAACTAATCAAATGAAAAACTTAACATAGTAAATACAGGACTTTCCATTTGTACCCATCTAGAAATGGGTAGTTGAGCCACGTTAAGTATAAGAAAAAAAATGAGAACAATCTGTAAAAACTAAAGAATCAGTCTCTTTAACTTTGCTTCTTGGAATTACAAATATCAAAGCATTTCTAATCTGGGCTAAATAATACATACACCAAAGAATCTGTAGACAGTACTTATACCACTGTCAGTTGAGTATTTGGCTTTGATGTAACTTTAAAAGGTGAAAGATAATCCAAGTAATTTTTTTTTTTTACTTGAGGAAGAATGTAAGAATGTGTTAAGTGGCTCAGTGTAATTATTCCATAATGTAAACATATGCCAAAGTATCCCATTGTACCCCATAACTATATAACATATAAAAGCATTTAGTCCATTTTAAAAATGTTAATGAAACTCAGCTGAACCCTGATATATTCAAACTAGTGACACAAATGGTGTTCACCAAGCACATTCTTCATTTGTGAGCATTTGTAGACAAGCTAGTTCTCAGCCTAGAGCTACTACTGGTTGTAGATCACAGTCAGTAATGTTGACCAGTCTTAGGAAAGTTCACGGACAGATTAAGTCATTCGGCTATTATGGATTTGCATTGAAATTCCAAGCAAAGCCTTCTTGATCTAGTGAAAATCTTGTTCTACTTGGCTGCGACTAGATTTCCCAATAGGGTCTGTCAATCAAAATTAAAGAGAAGAAATGTAGTAACTTTAATTTCTTTCTAAATCTAGAGTTAGGACAAAACTTCTAAGTCATTATTAACTGGTACTCTACCAAGAATATAGCTCTCATTATTCAATTCAGCTATTCTTAATTATTCCCTGTATCAAAAATTAGCCTGCCTGCCACTCTTAAAGTCACTATCTGGAAAGAAAAGTGGATTCAGTTTTGATTGTAAGTAAAAGATATGGTAGGATGTTTATGAACTAATGCTTGAAAAGTAACTTTTTAAAACAAAAAAAAATTAAAACTTTGTTTTATTGTCCTTCTTGTTTATAGGTTTCATCTAAAACAAACTGTGGTTGTTTCAAGATGGAGCTTCCCATCCTTAATTTCATACGTACAAATAATTTCTCCTTTCAGGGAGAATGAGACATTTCACTCTGTCAGTTACTTTGGTTTACTTGATTGGACCTGTATAATTTTAATGCAAGCTAAACCGATTTTTTTTCCCAACAAAAGCTGTCACAAAAAGACGTTTATGTAGCCTTGGAAATGTAAATGTAAAAAAGAAATGTAAAAAAGAAAAAATTATTCACCATTTTCCTGCAAATCAAGGCTAATTATACTTAGAGTTACTTGCCCTTCCACATCTTTCATTTACAACCCATATGATCTTCTCAGAGTCTCATGCTTAAGTTAATAAATTCAGTTGGAATTTTTAAACACCTCTATAAGCATGTATATGCTGGAAATAGCACCACATGTAAGGCATCTCTAAATTTTGCAGAGTTGGGGTAGATGGGGATATGACTCAATTATTCTGGTTTCTATGATTTAAAAAAATCTTTCTATAGTGAAAACAATGCAAACTGAAGAAAGAGAGATTCTCTACCACTTTTGAAAAAAAACTTTGGGGTTTGGGGCTGAGAAGGAAAAGTCACTCAATGAGCCATTCGTAACACATTAACACTAATTTTTAAATGCTGTTTGTGGTTAAAAAGATAACAAATAGACAAATAATCAGGAAAATCTGTGACAATAGAATTCAAATGTAAATCATCGTGTCTCACTGCCCTCTGTTAGGTATCTAATGGCAAAACTCCATTATTTCATGCCCCTTCTCACACCTATTATTTATTCTCCTTTCTCAATTAGTTTTTATTCATTACTTCTTAAAGCGTACTTACATTTAACAATGTCACCTTGGGCTGTGCTGCCTTCTGATTATTAGGCTTGAAACCATCTTATGTTCTTGTTCCATTCCTCACACTCAAAAGGTCCCCAAAAAACAAACGGTCCCATTAGTTTGTCATGAAAACAAAGTGATACATGTGTTTAATAACACAGAATGTGTGCCATAAACCCCTGATTTGAATAGTTCTTGGAAATTTGGGCCAGAGGCATCAGATAAAATCTGCTAAGTTGAGAGATGCAGATGAAAGGTAAAGAGTTCATTTTGTAAATGTGTAATGTTTTCAAAGTCACCAGAGGAGAAATAAAGTTACTGCGTGGTGCCGGGTGTGGTGGCTCATGCTTGTAATCCCAGAACTTTGGGAGGCAGAGGCACGCGGATCACCTGAGGTCAGGAGTTTGAGACCAGCCTTACCAATATGGCGAAACCCTGTCTCTACTAAAAACACAAAAATTAGCCTGGCATGGTGGCATTCACCTGAAATCTCAGCTACTTGGGAGGCTGAGACAGGAGAATTGCTTGAACCCTAGAGACAGAGGTTGCAGTGAGCCCAGATCATGTCACTTCACTCCAACCTGGGTGACAGAGAGAGACTCTGTCTCAACAAAACAAAACCAAAAAAGTTACTGCATGGTCCATCATGTGAACCTGAACTAATGTTATTCCATCATGTAGGATGATGGCAGTCATATCATTAATCTAAAATACTCATTCGTTTCCTGCAAGGACATTAAGTGGACAGATTCAACAGTTACTTTTGCTAGATAAAGTTAGGGCAAAAATATGATGGATAGCTAAAAATTTCCATTCTTTTCAATACACAAGCAGATTAATTAGTAGCTCACCAGTAACATCAAGCATTTTAAAAACAGAGGAAGGAAAAAAGATCACCACCAGTAATGACCCAGAAAATATTATTAAACCTCATATATTTGGTTTGGGGTAAATATCAAATGATGGTGATTGGTAGAATTACAGATGCAATTGGAAATGTTAAATTCACTTCTTACTTGACTACTCACATAGACTATTCTGTCTTTACTAAGGAAACATTTATAAGGTCCTTTTGCAAATCAACAGAAAACAGTCATCACGGAAAAAGTGTGGTATTTCTAGGTTTAACTGTTTTAACAAGCAATAATGGGTGTGAGAGCTGAAAATGCTAAAAGATATCAATATATTTAATTAAAGCAAAAAATAATTGTATTTTTTAAAAAAGACTGATACATTCTTTTACGTCCATTTCAATATATATTAACTCTCCTAAAGCAACTTAGTTAATACACAGAATATTTTTAAATGAATTATAAGGATATCCATTCAAGAATTATTTATCCTTGCAAAATATCAGTCACAAACTAAATGTTAAATAGGGAACATGTGGATTAAAATATATACGGCATGAAAGATTGTTCTGTCTCTTAGGACTTCATACTTTAAAATGATTATTATTAATATTAAAATGAGTTATAACAGTGAAGGCACACGTACACCTGACTTCAGGGACTCATCCAAATAGGGGGTATTTTTGAGAAACGTAGATTCTCTAGACTCGCTGATTTAAACCTCAGCTTACAACCAAGAAGCTTTATTTTTCAGAACCTGACCATGTCACTCTTCTTATCCCTGAAATCTGATAAACACTGGAGTACCAAAAGTTCAGGATGTTACTAGATACCTTTGGATATGTTAAAGGAATCCTAAGATGGTCCAGGGCACTCCATATTTATTCAAGCCTTTAGAACAACAATCACAAACTCCTGTGCCTACAGAGGCCAGACAGTGATTTTAAAAAGGAATAGGGAGAAATAAAGTCCTGCCGACAGGAGAGAGCCTTCCCTGTTTCAAGGCAGTGGCAACTATTCACTTCCACTCTCCTATAGAAATGTAGACCACTTGGTTCACTATTCTGAGCTTTCTTCTTTGTCTTTTATTTTTTAATAGTAGAGATCTTGATGCTTATATGAAACATTCTGATTTTCAAATGTTGGCAACAAGTTTCAAATATTTGCAACGTGCAACCAAGTACTATGCTTGCAAATAAAACACAGGTATGGGTAGGCTTTGACTGAAGGACAATTAATTTACAATATCTGATTTTGGTAAACTATCGGAAAGATATAGAATTTTCTGTTGTGCATATGTGTGTGTGTGTGTATAAAACAACTCTATAAAAATTACACACATATGTGTATATATATATACAATTTTCTACTTCCTATGTTTACATATATAAAGCACAGATTGACAAGTTGGTTTATTAATGCTAGGTTTAGATATTTTGAAAGAAAATAACATATAGTATTGAACCTGCCTAAACAGAGAGCCAAATCAACAGGCTGAATGGCAACAAGTAAGAGTTACAGTCTATGACAGTGACTAAATTAACCAAGAGTTACATAGAAGAGAGTGATTAGCATGGGATAAGAAGATTCTGGAGGAATACCTGGAGAAGGTAAGATTTAAATTGGACCACATGCTGGGAAAACTGGATATCTATATGCAGAAGAATGAAACTAGATCCCTATCTCTCATCATATGCAAAAATCAACTCTAAATAGAATAAAGATTTAAAGGCAAGACAGCAAAGTATGAACCTACTGGAAAAAAACTAGAGGAAACATTCTAGGACATTGGTCAAGGCAAGGATTTTGTGGTGAAGACCTCAGAAACACAGGAACAAAAACAAAAAAGAGATAACTGGGACTATATTAAACTCAAAAGCTTCCGTGCACCAAAGGAAAAAGTCAAAAGAGTGAAGAGAGAACTTGTTGAATGGAAGAAAGTATTTGCAAACTATTCATTCAAAGGACTAATATCCAGAATAAACAAAGAACTCAAACAATTCAATAGCGAAAAGCCAAATAAACACATTAAAGAGTGAACAAAGAATCTGAAAAAGACATTTATTTAAAGAAGACATACAGTCAACAGGTATATGAAAAAGTGTTCAATATAACTAATCATTAGGGAAACATGCAAATCAAAGCCCCAATGAGATATCATCTTGCCCCAGTTAGAACGGCTACCATCTAAAGTCAAAAAATAGATGCTGGTGAGGCTGTGGAGAAAAGGGAATTCTTACACATTGTTGGTGGGCATGTAAATTAGTACAGCCATTACGGAAAACAATATGGAGATTTCTCAAAACTCTAAAAATAGAACTACCACATGATTTATCAATCCCACTATTGGATATTTATCCAAAGGAAAGGAAATCAGTTCAAAGGAATACATGACTTGCTACCACCACTGTTTATTGCAGTAATATTCACAATAGCAAAGATACAGAATCAATCCAAGTATCTATCAACAGGTAAATGGATAAAGAAATGGGGGTGTATATATACAATGGAATACTCTTTGGTCATAAAAAATATGAAAATCTATTATTTGCAGCAACATGAATGAAACTGGAGGACATTGTTAGGTGAAATAAGTCAGGCACAGATAGACAAATATCACATGTTCTCACACATATATGGGAGCTAAAAAAGTTGATCTCATGGAAATGGAGAGTGCAATGATAGATACCAGAGGGTGAGAAGGGTGTTCATGTGTAGAAAGGGGGTGAAGAGAGGTAGGATGGGGGTATAAATATACAGTTAGATAGAAGGAATATGTGCTAATGTTTGAGGGTGACTATAATTAAGAAAAATGTATTTATTTCAAAGTAGCTAGAAGAGGATTTGCAACATTCCTGAGACATAGAAATGATAAAAGCTTAAAGTGATGGATAGCCTAAATACCCCTGACTTGATCATTACACTTTCTATGCATGTAATAAAATATCACATGTACCCCATAGATATGTATAAAGAATGTTATCAATTAAAAAAATCAAATCATGAAAGCTAATTAAGTTTAAAAAATGATTTCATATAACTTTTTAAGAAAGACTTTAAATTTCCATAAGGCTAAACATTTTATCAGGCCAGTTAATAAATAAATTTTAGTTATGTAAGCATTTAAAAACTTAGAAATATTAAAAACTGGAAAGAATTACAAATTCAGGATAGATTGGACTTACAAGGTGTGATATTAAGGGAGATCAGGTATAATAGACTAAGCAAAAACAAGACTGTGAGAACAAAGTGAAACCCAGGCATAGAACCTATAAAGAATATAGTAACAGGTCACCCAGAAATGTCAAGCAGACTATTTGCTGCTCTGAATTATCTCCTTAACAGAATTCCATGAAAAACTAAGAAAAAATAATGTGACAAAGTACATATTTTATTTTCTTCTTTGTAAGCCTGGTTGGTTACATTTTATGCCCTGCAATGTTAGGTTGAGAACTAAACCAAGAAATATGAACACAAGAGTGGAAAAAAGAAAGAAGAAAAGAGAGAGAAGGATACGAGAGGAGGAAGGAAGGAAGGAAGGAAGGAAGGAAGGAAGGAAGGAAGGAAGGAAGGAAGGAAGGAAGGAAGGAAGGAAGGAAGGAAGGAAAAGAAAGGAGAGAAAGAGGGAATGAGGGAGTACAAAAGAAAAATGTAATGCACCAGGGAAAGGAGAAGCACTCGGTACACAAAGAAACACTGACCAATTAATCTCATTATTGGGTATAGTTCAAAAACTAATGTGCTTAAGCACAGAAGGAAGAATTTAGGATAAATAATATGAAAGAACTTTATAGTTATGTAAGAACACTCAGGCAATGGATCATGCTATCAAGGGAATTTAGAGACACTCTTGGCTAGAAGACACTAATTTATTATGGGCTGATTTAAGTATAATTAAAATCAACCTAGATACTAAGCAAGGGAAATGATATGTAACTTTTAGAAATCCATTTATTACCTAAGGACAGACAGAGCAGCAAATACGGAAATGTTCTGCCTCCAGATTAATCTTCCTTTAAAAAGCTCCCATTCATAACATCACTCCCTTTTGAAAATACCTTAAATGACTTTACATGACCCATCCAAATTCACAAGTTGGGTATTCAATATCCATAGTCTGTCTCTACTGTTTCAATCATATTTCACACTTCTTGACACAGGCTGTCTACACTTGTTAGGTTGATCTACTCCCCATTCTTTAGGGTACTCACTGTTTGCGCAAAGTACATGCTTAGTGATTTTTTAATGGATTTACTGATTAACCTTCAAAGGCATTTCCAACTCTACAGAATGTATGCTAATTGTAACGTTACTCATGTAGAATAGTACAAAAAATATTTTAACACTCTCCAAAACTATGGCTATACATCCTCTTCCATTTTCATCCTTAGGATGGTTTTCCAAAGTAAATCACTGGCCTCTGAAAGTTACTGACATAATGTTGGTAAGAAATAAATTATTCACTATCATTCCCACCCTAATGCAGTCATAGCAGAATTATCTTTCAAATTATAGCCACATGGTTTCTGAAGGCTGATGAAGAGGCTCAGCCCAGGAAACAGTTTGGGATTCAAAAAATACCTCTCAGTTTCTGCTCTTTCTACTTTGGACAGTAGCAATGAGGCCACAATGAATCAACTGATAAGCTTCCTTCCTGTTTTCCTTGTTGTTGTTTTCCTTACCCTATCCCCACTCTGTCCAAATCGTTGCTCCTTTATTTCATACAGGTAGATACTCACAGACCCTGAGTTTTTCTAAGACAACAGTCTAAAAGTGAAACCAGAACGCTAGGGGGCAGAAATAATGTCACTCAAAAACTCTGGGAGATACTGCCACCTACAGGGATTATAAGGTCATCCCCATCTCAGTCTTATGAAAATTGACTCATTGGTAACAGAGGTGGAAACTGGGCATATTTGAACTACATGAATATAGAAAAAGTCAATTTCACCAAATCACAACCTTTGATTTAGAGTATGGAATAATTACATATCTATGTATATGCATATGTAAATCAATCATTAAACAGGGCCAGTAAAAATAGGGCTGTAAGAAAGAAAGTAAAAAGAGAAATATCAGGCTGTACCACTGATAATTTCTGCCATTAGAAAAATAATTTCTAAAAAACATTTTGGAAGAGTCATATACCTATTTTTAGTTCTATATGCTCTTGAAAAGTTTATGTAACACTGTATACAATATGAAAGAATATTTACCTATAACCGAGGTGTCTAGGGGTTGACATTTTTATCCTATAATATTTGAAACTAAAATTATATTTTAGTTATTCATAAATAATTCATTTAAATTCATAAACTAAGTGATAAGCTATATCATTCCTGAAATAAATAATATAAACATAGCTATTTAAAATATGAGATGCTGGCTATTTCTGTGATGAATTAATGCCATGTTAACAAATATATGCTATCAGATTAGAGAAGAAAACAGTGTAAGAGCATATTTTTAGTTTTTACTATTTAAAAAATCTTTAAATCTATCATTTTTAAAAGTTGCATTTGAAAATAATGGCAAATATATAGAAGAGATGCAAAAAAGCACAAAACATCCCTTCACCCAAGTTAACCTATTATTAAAATTTAATGTTTTTATTATTAAAATTTTTCTCAATTTATTTAATTATTTTTCTCTATCCCACACACACACACATACACACACACACACATAGAAACTGGTTTTCTCTGAACCATTTGATGGCGAATTACACACATCATGGCATTTTACCTCTTAAATATTGGTATTTCCTAATAATAATATTCTCACATAATTCTAATGTTACAGACAAAATAATCTAATCAAAAAAGTAGATTATTTGATCTAATCTATAATCTATATCCACATTTTTTGTCAGTTGATCCAGAACAAGATCCAGTCTAGCAAAACCATAATCTTCGAGTCTGCTTTTTTAGGGTAGAAGGGATAAGAGATTCTTTCTTTTTTAGCTACTTAGGCTTTTATCTGTGTCACCATTGCAACCAAATGGCCTGAGTGTGGCCATTCCCATTCATCTTTTTTGTTTACTTTTTCCTTTAATATATCAGAAGATGAATAATACATTATTGTGGAATTATAGATGTTTAATATTTAATGCCCAATAGAAGAAGGAATGAAGACTTCTTTTATGGCTAGAGGGCAGATGATTCTTTTGGCATGCATTTGACAGCTAAAGGGACTTTTACATTTTCGTAAGTTACCTAAGTGTTATGGAGAGGTGATATGGCACTACTTGAGGTCTTCATAACTGAATCCTGTCAGTAGTCTAGGGACAACAAATAGCTCAAAAAAACTAAATTCATCAGTTTCCCCAAATTGGTAAATACTCTTTGGAAAATTGGAAGAATGATAATATGAGTGTCATGGAGACACAACTGGCTAAATGGACAATCATTAAGAATCAGGCAACTGAAAAACTAGCTCTTTAAGTGTGCATAAGAGGAGAGAAGCCAGGTTAAACTGGCAGGTTTAATTACCATGATTCATTCAAAGGTATGAACTGCAGTAGTTACTATGCATGTCCAAGTAGGTTTTCCAAACTCCTAAATTGATGGGAATGTAAATTAGTTAAACCATTGTGGAAGACAGTGTGGCAATTCCTCAAGGATCTAGAATCAGAAATACCATTTGGCCCAGCAATCCCATTACTGGGTATATACCCAAAAGATTATCAATTATTCTACTTTAAAGACGCATGCACATATATGTTTATTGCAGCACTATTCACAGGAGCAAAGATTTGGAACCAATCCAAATGCCCATCAATGATAGACTGGATAAAGAAAATATGGCACATATATATCATGGAATACTATTCAGCCATAAAAAAGGATGAGTTCATGTCCTTTGCAGGGACATTGATGAAGCCGGAAACCATCATTCTCAGCAAACTAACACAGGAACAGAAAACCAAACACCACATGTTCTCGCTCATAAGTGGGAGTGGAACAATGAGAACACATGGACATGGTGGTGGGAGGGCGGGGACATCACACACCAGAGACTGTCGGGTGGGGAGCAAGGTGAGGAGTAGCATTAGGAGAAATACCTAATGTAGATGATGGGTTGATGGGTGCAGCAAACCACCATGCCACATGTATACCTATGTAACAAACCTGCACGTTCTGCACATGTATCCCAGAACTTAAAGTATATTAATAAAACAAATTTTTAAATCTTAAAACAGTTTGAGATAATGTTTCAGATATATTAAGCCTGGTATTGTGAAGTATACCACTACATTATGTCAATTTCCTTAGAGCAAACATTTTCAATGAGATTTTTTTTTCTATATTCATCTAATATTTGAGCAGTCAAATGTAAAGATAGAATATTCAGTGGTTATTGTGTGTATTCAGCAGTGCCATAGGATCAAATCAGAAAGCCTATGTAAGAACAAGAAAAAAAATTTCAGTTGGCTAGAACCCAAATGATCAAAACTTTGGTTAGCTGATTTTGTTTCTAATCTATATATTCTTTTTTTAAAAAAAAAGAAAGAAGAAAGAAGAAAGAAAGAAAGAAAAGAGAAAACAAACAAAAATTTCAGCTGGAATATATTTATATATTAAGTATATTACATTCTCTCTACTTAGAGCCCAGCATCTATACAATAGCTATCAGTGACAGAACGGAATTCTAAAATGTCCTAAATTAACAAAAGCAATGTCAAAATAATTGATAGGATAATAAACACAGAAATGATGTAATTTTATTATAGTAATTTCCAACTATGCAAGTATTTTTAAATGATGCTGCTTAACCATTAATTAAATAAAATAGCATCTATCACAGTATTTTGGTTAAACTACATTCTATTGTACCTACTCATCTTTTTAATAAGATTTCCTAATGGCAAATTTCAAATGGAGTATACCCTTGAGGTGAAATAGATCCTAGCTTATCATAAAAGAAAAACATGTTCTAGGACATACTGACAGAGTTTAAAAAAGGTATCTCCTTGGGCAAATACATTAGACTGCTTATCTGCTAATATAAGTTAAGCCAGCATGATTTTTAATGAGATTTGTCAGTGTTTTATATGGTCAAACACATTCCTACCTTCGGCAAATGAGCTTTAGTTTCCCCAAGCTCATTTGATCATAGAACACTTGTTCTTGAAAAGTAGATGACATTTTTCCAAGCTAGCATTTTTTTTTTTTTTTTTTTTTGAGACGGAGTTTCGCTCTTGTTACCCAGGCTGGAGTGCAATGGCGCGATCTCGGCTCATCGCAACCTCTGCCTCCTGGGTTCAGGCAATTCTCCTGCCTCAGCCTCCTGAGTTGCTGGGATTACAGGCATGCGTCACCATGCCCAGCTAATTTTTTGTATTTCTAGTAGAGACGGGGTTTCACCATGTTGACCAGGATGGTCTCGATCTCTTGACCTTGTGATCCACCCACCTAGGCCTCCCAAAGTGCTGGGATTACAGGCGAGAGCCACCGCACCAGGCCCGCATTTTTTGAATGATGAACGATCAGGTTAGAGGAAACGGATCTAACCTAAGTGTGGATTGCCCTTTTCCTTCAAATCTCCAAATGCACTAATATTACCTGGAGCTCAACTTTTTCCAATGCCATTCCTGATGTTATTAATAGAATCTAGTTGGTAACCACAAATGACATGCTCCAAAGTTATATTAGAAAGGATATGTACCAGAAGAGATTCATTGATTCTTACTGTGTCAGCATTCTTCCATATTATTATAATTTTTGATCCATATATCAAAACTTTGTTTAAGTTAAATGTGGAAAGAATAATGATGCCTACAACTAAAATTTCTGTACCTAATAGTTAATTTTCATGTGAAACAGACAAACGACCAGCCTGCAAAAGATACAGGGAGCTAGATATAAACTGAATGAAGCCCTTGGAATGGCAAAAATCATCATATATATATATATATATATATGGCTATGATTATTAATTATATATTAAATACATAACGTATCAATAATATAAATAATATTCTTATATAACATTATACTAATATATTAATTAAAATAAATATATAATGCATAAAATAATATAAATATATAATAATATATTTTGTTATGTGCTCACAGCATTGAGTTTGACAGCTTCTCTAATAGGGTCAGTCCTATAGCAGCTTTTATCAAGACTTCACTGACCTCTTACACTACACTATGTTTCTCACACATTCTTTATGTACCAAGATAAGATTCACTGACTCTTCCCATCTTATGAAACTTAATATTTTCTTTACTTTTCTTTGGGAGATCATGCTTTAAATGCAAATACTGAACAGAAAGAGGCCCAGGGTCTTAAACTCACACTACATTTAAAAAAAGAGAAGAAAAGTGTAGTTAATTTTTTTCTTGAATCTGGTCTTATTCATCCATCCATCACGAAAGGTGCAGCAGATTATAAAAACATAATTTAAAGGAATTTTTTTTGAGATAGGGTCTCACTATGTTGCACAGACTGGAAGGGAGTGGCTATTCACAGGTGCTATCGAAGTGTACTGCAGCCTCAAGCTCCTGGCTTCAAGCATCCTCCACCTCAGCCTTCAGAGTAACTGGGAGGATAACTGGAGTAACGGGGAACTCCAGAGCACATGTCACCGCACACCACTCGAAATATTTTTTGACTGCATAATTTTTATGACAGCCTGCCATGTCTATTTAGTAACCTACACTATAAGGTTCTAAATCTCACCTTATATTTAAGTAAACATTTTGGAAGAGGGGGTATCTTCATTTTGCATTTTAATAAGCTTCCGGTAACAAAAGCATTCGTTTTCTCATTTTGAGAAATAAAACCAAAGAGGAAAAATATCCTGCTCTTTACTACAAGAACTTTAAAATATGGGGGTGGCTCTGATCCCATTGGAAGTATAACAATATCCAATTTAAAATATCTTTCCTCTGACAACTTTTATTTTAATGTTATAAGTCAGGAATCTGTTTGAACTGAAGGAACTATCAATTTACTAGTCAGGTTTCAAATTCTGTAACAGCCTTATGTCCTGATGTCCACTTCGCAAGAAAAAAATGGTTACCTGTTTAGGGAAGCAAAGATATACAGCAAGAGGACAAGATATATAGAAACAAAATCAAACAAAGGGGTTTCAACAATGAAGTTAACACAGGAAGTATTCTCTTGTAAAACAAAAGTAATAATGTGGAAGAATTGCATTTGTTAGGTTATATACAGTATGCTAAGTATGTAAATCAGCAAAACATCCATCCCATTATAGTTTTTTTAAATTCTTATTTTACTGCTACCCAAGGATGCTCTAAAAATAATGAGAAGATATTCTATTAACAAACAATGAGGCTTTTAATTGAAACTTAAAATATTGAGCAGATCAATGCCACTTTTGAGAGAGAAGCATCATTCCTTTATAGATTGGCATTGTAATTAAAGCTTTCTGGTTCTGCATTCTTTCCTACACACCTTTTCAATCATTAGTTGTTTTACTCATATGTGGTTTGTTTTATTCCATTTCTTTGTATCATGAATCCCTTAGAACATATTTTTCTCTCATCCTTATATTTATTCCTTTCTTTGATTTACTTTTCTTCCACTGAGATCTCATCCAATACTCTGTTATGAGTCTTCCATTTTTCTGCCAATACCTTATCATGAGGCTCTTTCCAAAAATGCCATCATCTCCAAAAATACAATTTTATTTTCTCTGAGTTGTAAAGAAGCTCAGACATATTAAAATTAAATATAGAAATGTTTCTTTCTAAAATTACACTTTAGAATTACTTAGCATATCTGATTTAGACAAAGCAATTTTGTTTGGATATGCCATGCGCTATTCAGCAGAATGACATATCTTTAACTTAAATTAGTGGTCAAAGGCAAATTCATTTGTAATATGTCTTGGTAAACATTTGTGTGTGAAGGAAAAATTGCAATATACTGAAAAATATATGAATATGCTGAATTGAAGTTTAAGAAGACCTGTGCAAATTTTAAGTTGATTTAAGGACCTGAACTGGAGAAATTATAGGTGTAAAGACTGAAAAAACGGCATTTGTACAACCAGCTTATAAACCCACTCACCAGAATCATGTAACCTCTCATTACTTGTAAGTGAATCACATCTACTGTGCTAATGTTAGTTATTTAACTTTTCAGGGCTTTCCTTAATGTCAAGCACATAGCACAGGGCCTGATACAGTATTGAATAAATTAATACAATACTGAATGAATAGAAATCTAATTATACTATTTGTATGACCCAAATACTAATACCAACATGTTGCCAAGTAAAAAAACAAAACAGCTGATTATATCTTAATTTTAATGTATATTGCTTTTACCTTTAGGCTAAAAAAAAACCAGTTTACATTAACATAATTTTTATATTAGGCCGAAAACCAATATACATAGGCCACGTTTTCTTTGAATAACCTTCTTTTGTTAATGACGTTCCAAAACCTTTGCCCCACCTTTTGCTTTATGTTTTATACCCACTGAAATTCTACATCCTCATACTTATGTCAGTCTTCTGGGCAGTCTTTTCTGGAGCTTTCAATTTATTCCTCTTTAGAATTTCTTCTCATTTGTGCATTCTAAAACTCATTTTCACTCTACTACTTCATACTGTAAATTTTTCAATTAATTTTAGACCCCACATAAAGAATGCCCTAAGAATAATTTTGTTAGTTCTATCCTGTTTTGTATCCTCTGTAACACTCAGTACAAATACTCTCTGTTTCGTAGGTCCTCTATAAATACTAGGCTATTTCCGATGAATGGTAAAAGACCCCTCTCACATCTGGAATCTTCAGGAGGTCAGGGTTTCAGTAAGCATTGCAGTTATGCAAATTTCTATTTGTTAAGATTACAATAATCGCAAGCAGCTAGAAGAAACTAGAGTAATGATGTATTCTTTCAAGTAAGTGTCTTAGAAGATTCCTAGGAAAAGCTAATTGCAAACACCTAGGAGAGAAGGTATATGCCTTATTTTTATCTTGCATGCCCAGAGTCCTACTAGTACAGAGTGGCAAAGAAGCAGCATCCAAATAACTTTTCTTAGGTATTTGTGAATAACTAAAAATTTAGATAATTTCTTTTGAAAATACCATATTTTAGTGCATTCAATATGTGGGGGTCCACCTCTGTACACTTGTATCCCTAGAGTAAAAGAGAGTTGGAAAGGACAAATGGACAACAGACAGCATATCTGCAGATGAGGTGATTCTTTGAGCTGTTATTAAAATGAATGCTGTTCAACTATGTGACTGACTGTAATATGAAGTCACGTGGAAAAAACAAAACTCCACCCGACATTATAAATGCCATTCTAGTCATAAGACATCCTCTAACCCACTTGTAAAATTAAGATAAAAACCACTTCGCTTTAGCTTAACCATATTAAAATAAGTTTCTAACATGAAGTAAACCTTAACCACAGGATTCTTCTTTCAGAAAAGCAAATATAAAATAGTTTTAGCTAGAAATCCCATGGTGTCTTTTAAAGTACTAAAAGTTTTCAGATTATACTGCTGAAACCTGATAGGTTATGTGGCTTTTTGCCTTTTGTAGAAATCTTAGCTTACAGAGTCTAGATGTGAAATAGACCCTATGTTGAAGTGGGGCATCTATGAGTTAAAAATATTTCCAACTGTGTAGAGTTCTACAGGTTCTCTGGTCTTATGAGTGAGAGAATGGTTCTTGCTGACTGTCAGATGCTTCTATTCTCACATCCATCATAGTAACATATTCACACAAGCATATGCCTGTTAAATAAACAGAAGTAGTACTAATGATAATCTGATATCTGTGAGTATGAAACTAATATATATTTTTAAAGTTGTAAGTCATTTGGAACCTAGACACTTACAGAGATTATTGGGGTCATAATAATGTGGGCTCTAGAGGCAGACAGCACCACCATTTACTGACTACATGGCTAACAAGTTACTTAACCTCTGTATATGTCAGTTTCCTCATTTATAAATCCAAAGCTAATATTAGCTTCCACTTCATGAAGTCTCTATAAAAAGTATGCTTTTTACTCAAGCATAGCAGTTGGTATACTGCTCAATAAATATTAGCCTGCCTTAATGCTATTATCCAAACATGTGAAGGGCAAAAAATCAAAGTCCAATTTCTCCAATAAACAAATGGCTCATGTCCTCCTTCTAATCACCATTTGACTGAGTTTAGTTGTTTTTCTTTTCCTGAACACAGGTCTAGTGCTAGACAAGCATTTGCTTATCCAGAGGGACAATCAGATTTCTGAAAAAGTTCCAAGTGTTAGCATATTCCTCTCTTTCTTTTTGACGGTCTCATGATTTGGAATTGCAGTCACAAAGTGTCCCTGATGCTACTGTTCACACTGCCGGAAGATAGAAACACACAAAGTTTAATCAGATTCTCAGTAGCAATGTGATGTCATTTGGGATGATTAAATACCAGCCATTTTAAAGCCTGCCTTGAAATTGTTTGAGAATTCACCTGAGTCCTAAGGAATGTGCTAATCTTAGGACTGCAGAGTGCACTGACCCAGAGAAAGCCCACTGACAACATCTACCTTTCTTTTGGTATGGGGGTGCCACAGAGGGTTGAAGTTATAGTGTATATAATCATCTGTGTGTTGAAAGCCTATTTACCGTGTTTATATTAACAGTATGTTTTCTCTAAGAGCATAACATAAAGTAGTGAAAATAGAGGTCTTTCAGCATTGCACAGCTTTTGTCTACAGCAGCAGAGAAGGAAGGTGGAAAGTCATTTGCTGTAAAAGAGGCTATTTATTGTTTGTAAAGCATAATTTTTAAAGAGAAATTGCTGGAAATATTGATACCATGAACATAAATAGATATTGTTCACTTTATGGAATCCATTTTATAACCATTTGAGCTGCCAGCTTATGAAAAGAATAAAGGGAGAATTTCAGAAATGGCTAAGCAAAAAAGACGAAGGGTGGCCATTTTGTTACAGTTACCATCCACAAAAGTGCTGGCAAAGAAGTAGAGATATATCCACACCAACTTGTCACCACCAATGATAGATAGCTCATAGAATTAACCTATATAGGTGGCAAATCAAAACGGATACTTATATACAAAGAGAAGCAAACGCTATGGAACCATATCATATCATCAAGACCTAATTTCAATGTGACCACGAGGGAAGCCATAAGTGACACTCTCAGTAAAATCATTCTAATTCATTCTAGTGTTCCTGGGCTCCCACAGCACTTCGTTTATACCTCTTTGAGAAAACTTACCACATTTACTCTTCCTCCTCACCCAGCTAGCTTTTACACTAAACTATAAGGTATTTGGGGATAGAGATTTTACTTTCCTTATCTTTATATATACATAGTTTTAGCTCAGTGCCAAGCACATAATAAATACCAAAAATATTGAATGTTGATTGGATCTGTGCATTTATCTTTGCTGACTACTTTAACTGAAAATAAAAGCAGTAGTTCTGACTCAAGAGAAGACTTGAGCCCCAGGAATAGGCTTTTTCATTATTATCTGAAAGTATTCCAGTGTATTAACCATGCCGTTTAACTCACTGCCTGTATGAAGCCATATGCGTATCACCTAAACTATTGATGCCAAATGAAAGTGGGATCTATAATTCGAATCACCCATTGGGTTTAAATTTGGTGGAAGACTTGCACCCTTTAAATTTCTTATTTTTTTCCTTCTATTAGTGAATTTCTCCATTACTCCTGGGGAAATAGATAATTCTCCTTTAAGTAGATTCAAGTACTCTAAAGAAATCATGCTTGATCACTTTGAGGAGATCTGAGATTTGCTCAAACTACAATTCAGTGAGCTGACCTAGAGTTAATCATCTTTTACTAGTTCATTTATCAAAGAGACAAGCAAAACAGTGGATGGATTCTGGCATGCGGTCTTCATGCATGCACTGTATTAATTAATTCCTATCAAGTAGGTTTAAACAACACTTGCAATGTATACTGACATTTATAAAGACAACACAGCCCACGTTCTTGCTGATCTGTCTTTACTTAGACATCAGAACTAGCAAAGGATGTATTGTCTATTTGTTTTCTACATAAAATAAAGCTTACTACTTTTTGCAAAGCACTTACCTACTGATAAGTCCATATTCTGCTAGTTTCAGTGTTCTTCTAAAGAAGCAAAAATATATTACTGCTAACTGTTCCTATAAGAACAAATTCCCAGTAAGGTTTATGTGTCATTTTGTACATCTTTACAATTTCTGAACTGCAGAAAGATAATACGTTTTGTAGAATAAAGAAAAATCATCTAGGAATTAGGTGTTAGATACCTATATTTTTTGTTTCTACTCAGTACCACATTCATCTTCTGGGATTTATAAAATTATACCTCCTTTTATGGGAACCTGATCCTCCCCATACCACATCCAAGTGGAGCCCATAGGGATTTCTATGTTCTTACGTGGCCTTACATCTCTGGCCAGAGTTGACAGATTGAGGGGGAGGCTCAAACTGGGCCAAACACAGTACCTTACCTCCCTAAACACATCTGATTGGTCCAGAAGTGTGGACCTGAGAGGTTGATCACCACCTGCAGAGGTCTGTCCTGCAGACCCTGACTCCGGGACGGATAAATAAATACACCCTCAGACACAGAATACAGTTTAAGAGTCAGGCTAGGGGGTTGTCACCTCCTCTCAGAGGGCGATTGGAGTTAACCAACCCCAACTTCCTGCTCCTCTTAGCATTTACTCAGTATAGATTTAATAACAGCCCTTCTAAGTCAACATGCTTGTGGATAGTTAACATGGTGGTTAAAAGAGTGGCTTTATGAATGATAAAAGTTTCTGGTTCCCAGGCCCAGAACAAAATCCATTAACAGATAACCCCACTTTGACCTCCCTCCAAGTGGGCCATTCAGCACAAAGTTTACATGAGTAAACAGAGTAGAAAAGGAATGTGGGGTAAACAGACTTAACCGGGGAAGCTTTTATTATCCCTAATCTTCACCCTATGACATAATGCTCTAAGGTAAGAACTGGCTGCCTTCAGCCACTCTCTTTAAAACCTTTTGGCCTTCCAAAAGGTTTGAGACTATAATCTTATACCTTTCCCTAATATTTCCCTTAATATTTTGCCAACCACCCTGAGTGAATCTCAACAGGTACCTCACGTAGCCCATTGCATCTAGAGCCAAGGGTCTACCCCATCTTTATCCTGGAATATTTGGATTTTAGATAGTATCTTAAAAAATCTCAGATTTGTTTCCCACAGGGGTTAAAGATTTAGGCAACAAAACTTAAGAATTCTCAGAAACTAAGTTTTCCAACATAAGGAAAAGCCTAGTCTGCAGTGAAACTGAATGAAGCTGACAACCTGAGAGGCAAAAAGGAAAACCAGATTGATTTCTGACAGTGCCTGGATCCCAAGGGCTGGACTTTAGCACTCTTCTTTCCTCAGCTGTGTTATTAAAGGCTTCTTTCCATTCTGGGAACCAATAAATCTCCCCCTTGCTTAAATAGTTCAGGCTGCCTTTCTGACACTTACAAACCAAACAGTTCTAACTCATATTCATTAACAGTGTATACTAAAACACTGTCAAAAAAGACAGTTACATTTCAGACTTCAAAAAAAAATCAATGAAATGACAGAAGTTTAAAATAGGATATCAGTATGTACCAGTGTAGCATTCTTATTTCCTCATGTTTCTTCTCTAATCATCTTACTATATTTTCATAGAATGTTTAATATGAGGGAAACAGAGGAGGTTGAGCCTCAGGCTTCTAGTTTCTAATGTCCTTATATAGAAAGAAACAATTGTAAACTAGTACAAAATGCTCCAAAGCTTTAAAGCAAACAAATAAAAAAGAGATCAATAAATAATATGGGATAGAAACAGAAAGTAGATTAGTGGCTGCCTGGGGCTGGAAGTGAGAACTGAGAATGACTAAAAATGGGTATGAGGTTTCTTTTTGCCTGATGGATACATTTTAAAGCTGGATTGTGAGAATGGTTGCAATTACTTAGTATATTTACTAAAAATTAGAGAATTGTATACTTTAAAAATTAGTGAGTTTAATGGTATTGAACCATACTTCAATATAGCTATACAATAAGCCAACAAAGCAAATGAAAATAAAAATAAAGAGTATGGGCAATTCTACAGATTTTAAGCAGCTGGAGAAAATGCTTCCCAATAATAATCATTAGGAATTAAAATTAACACCAATTGAAACAGCGTGCTGTAAATGTAAATATAGTTGAATATTTAATTCTTAATTTTTTCTTATTGGGACATAATATTCATAACATAAAATTTACTGTCTTAACCATTTTAAGTACAGAGTTCAGTGGCACTAATGCACCTATATTGTACAACCATCACCACTATGCATCTCAATCACTCTTTTTATCTGGCAAAACTCTATTCCCAATAAATAACTACCAATTTCCTCTCTCTCCAGCCTCTGGCAGCCATATTCTACTTTCCGTTTCTATAATTTTAACTACTCTAGGTACCTTATATGAATGCTACATATGTCAGAATTTCTTTCCTTTTAAAGGCTGAATAACGTTCCATTGAATGTGTACAGTAGTCCCCTCCTTAACCACAGGGAGTATGTTGCAAGACCCCCAGTGAATACCTGAAACAAGGCATAGTAACAAACCCTATTTATACTATGTTTGTTCCTATACATACATACGGCATAATGTGCAAATTCTGAACAGAAGGATAATTCACATCCCAGGTGACAAAAACCAGGACAGTGAGAGATTCTGTCACACTACTCAGAATGGTACACACTTTAAAATAAATAAATTATTTATTTCTGGAATTTACCATTTAGTATTTTTGCATTGTGGTTGACTGTGGATGAAAGAAAACTCAAAAAGCAAAGCCATAGATAAGGAAGAACTAATAACATATACCACATTTTATTTTAGGGCAAGGCTAGCGGTAAAAGCTCCCTCAGCTTTTATTTATCTGGGAATATCTTAATTTCTCCTTTGCTTTCAAAGAACAGTTTTGCTAGATAAAGGATTTTTGGTTGACAGTTTTGTTTTATTTTTTATTTTGGCACATTAAATATATCAGCCTACCACCTTCTTGCCTCCAAAGTTTCTGATGTGAGATCTCAGCTAATCTTATTAAGAATGACATATGAATAAGTTGCTTCTTTCTTACTGCTTTTAAGATCCTCTCTTTGTCTTCTGACAGTTTGCTTCTAATGTGACTCAGTGATATCCTTTTGAATTCATCATAGTTGAAGTTTATTGAGCTTCTTAGAGTTTTATATTCATGTTTTCATTGAACTTGGGAAATTTTCAGGTATTATTTTTTCAAATAATCATGGTCCCTTTCTCCTTCTCTTCTCCCTCTGAGACTTCTGCAATCTGTATGTATTATTTTTTCAAATAATCACTGTCCCTTTCTCCTTCTCTTCTCCCTCTGAGACTTCTGCAATCTGTATGTTCATTTGTTTGATGGTGTCTTGTAGGTTCCTCAAACTCTATTTACTCTTCTCCAATCTATTTTTTTTCGTTCTGGTCCTCACACTCAATAATTTCAATAGGTCAATAGCTTGACCTATCTTCAAACTCAGTAATTCTTCCTCCTGTCTGCTAAAATCTGCATTTTAATTCCTCTAGTAAATTCTTCATTTTAGTTAATTTTTCACTTCTAGAATATTTTTGTAATTTTAAAGATGTTCTACGTCTTTATTGCTACTTCCATTTTGCTCCTTCATTTTTTTTTCTTAATTTCTTCCTTTATTCTTTGAGACAATTGTTTTAAAGTCTTTGTCTAGTAGGTTGGCCATCTGGTTTTTTCTCAGGGACAATTTCTATTGTTTTTTTTTTTTTTTTTTTTTAATGAGTCATACTTTTTTCTAATTCTTTCTATGTAATTTTTGTTGAAAAATGGACATTTGAATTCGGTGATATGACTTTGGAAATCAAATTACCTTCCTTCCTAAGATTTGCTGTTGTTTGGTTTGGCTTTTTGTTTTTGTTCATTTGGGTTTTTCTGATTGTTGCAGGCTGTCTTTGAGCCAAGAATCAGCCTGAGCTATAAACTTGAGGTCTTCTCAAGTCGATTCTCGGCTGATGCCTTTCCCTGAGCATGCACAGTGACTCTAATTTCCTCTGCATATGCAATTGCTTTTGAATGTCTAAATCTTTATTTTCTGGCTCAAAAAAAAAAAAGAAGAAAAATAAAGTGGGTGTGAGAAAGGTACAAGGCCTTTAAATCCCTCTCTTAGCAGGAGGGAGGATGGGTTTGCAACAGTGAGGAGAGGGTGAAATGGTGGGTACCCACCTCTGAATCTGCACCTACATGGTCAGAGACAGTTGTCAGAAATCAAAACACACTGGTATTTGACAAGGAGAGTCTTATTTGTCCATCATGGCTTCTACAAGTTGCATGCAAGCCTAATACAGGATGGGGAGTGGAGGAGATGTGTAGTTGCTGCTGAACTAAAATTGACTAAAATTAATCATAATTCACCATCCAACTCTTCCTTCAGAAGTAATACACCTTCAATAAACTACAGAGATTTAAAAGTTACTTCAGACAGATTATATTAGTGTAATTATTGTCTATATAAAAAGACAGATTCCTGGTGCTTCCTATTTTTACAACTTTCTGGACTCCTCGTTGAAGATTATTCTTTATCCTAATCTGCATGTAGTTTCTTCAGATAAAGATCTGAATTAAAAAAATAAAAGACTACACATTGGGTCCAGTGTATATTGCTTGGGTAATAAGTGCACCAAAATCTCAGAAATCACCACTAAAAAATTATTCATGTCACAAAACACATGTGTTTCCTAAAAACACATTAAAATTAAAAAGAAACACTGTGAAAAAATTAAGGAACATGGGAATTATAAATAATCAAGGATGTATAATATCTACAAATTTTATAAGATACAATGAGATAAACAGAAAACCTTAGATACCTTTCTATACAGTAAAAACAAATGGAATTTACAATTTATTGTTTAAAAAAAGGACAGTTCTAAAGATTAGAGGTCAATTTTGGATAACATGAGAATATAATTAGTCACAGATCATTATAATACTTCAATAAGGAAAGATTCCTGCAGTTAAACATATATAAGTCATGCAAAGAAAAAACAATAAATCTATAATCTATAAAGAATTAATAAAGTGGAACAAAAGGATATTCTGCAGATATAATTTACTTGTGAATGTTTTTCAAAAACTTTTATGAATAACTTTTCAAAGAAAGTTATTTGGAAAAAAGAATCAAGGAGTATTTTTAATACAACTTAAAATTTTGCTGTTTGAGATCAAAGAGTATTCCTTCAATAAGCATTAAGGAAAATAATAAGCACTTAAATATAAGCATTTTAATGTATTAAAAGTATTAAGATCACTGTTTTCCAATAGATCATATTAAACAACCTTACCTTAAAATGAAGAAATTGAATAAAAGTATAAAATTATTCAAAATTTTAGCTATGGTAGAACTTCTTAAAAGCTGTAAAATTAACTCAAATTACCAAAATTATATCTATTTTTTAAACCAGTTTTCCTATGTAAGTTAATTACTCCATGAGGTAATTTTTACTGCTCCTGAAATGTTATTCAAATTTTTTACATATTTCCAAGGATTTTTTTTATTATGGAAATGAGACACTAAAATACTATCCAACTGAAAATGCAGTTCCTTTCTTAATATATCCCAGGTTTTTTTTGTTAGTAAGCAATGTATTCAGGAAAAATATCTCTAGCATCCCCAAGTCTAGAAGGTAGCTTGGATGATGACCAATAAGGAATTATTTGGAGGTACATTCATTTATTGGTTCGCTTGGGGCCCTCAGGCACAAAGGTACACTTTCCTATCCCTAAAATACAAAATCTGCTACCCAAGAACAATTAAGAGAAAAAAAGAAGAAAGGAGGGATGAATTCTGATAACTGAATTACAATGCTGACAAATGTATACATCAAGTTCAAAGGGCTATTCTTATATGCTGCTTCTAAGAGTATAAATTGTTATGTAATTTGGTAAGATTCTCCTCTAAAGTAAAAAGCAATATATGTTTAAAGCTTTATGACTGAATAGTCTTTTTGAACCTGCTTTTTTTTCAACCCTGACATTTATTTTAATAAATGTGTGATGCCTGTGTAGAATATTTTATCTGAAAGATGTTAGCAACATTTTTCCTTACAAGAGTGAAAAACAGAAACCTCTGTCTATAAATAAGAGATGGATAAAATAAATATGGTCTATTCATATAACAGAACTATATGCAACTAATCAAAATGATGGCAAAAGTTTTCACGGTAGAGTGAGCAAAAAATTGAGAGTACACATAATATTTCTACTGTTTAAAAAAAGTAGAAATTTGTTAATTTGCATAAAAAGTAGAATTTTTAAAGTACAAATTTATTTGCAAGTAAATTAACTTACCTATTTAAGTTGACAAATTCATTAATTTAAAAATGTAAGTTAATTCATATGCAAATAAATCCATCTAGAATTATATCATCTAGAATGATACATATATCAATATGCTTTTAGCATTTCTCTCTCTCTGGATGGTGAGATTATAGATTACTTTTACTTTGTATTCTCTTTGTATTCTATAAAGTTTCTATAATAAATACATATTACTTTTGGAATAAAGATTATTTTAAAAGTTAAAGTGTAAAAAAAGTCATATAACGTAACTTGAATGTGAAGATACCCTGAAAATCCAGAGTAAAGGGATCCCTCTCTAAGTAGTCAATCCAAGGGCTAAGACTTTTTAGAGGTTCTATTAAACAAGTAGGATGGCAAGTGACGCAGTGTATGAGAAAGGGCACACGGCTCGGCACTAGAATGCCTGTGTTTCAGCTCAGGTTTTACCATGTAGTGATTGAAGACTTTGGGTAATCACTGATTTTAACTCTTCTTACTTTACTTTTTGTCCACCTATAAAAAACTATATGAATGGGTCCTTGCCTTTTATCTTATGGGTTACCACAGTGTTCAAACATGAGCGTGAATGTGGACACATCTTATAACTACAAAGCAATAATGTAAGTTTATTTAAAAAGTTGTTAAAAGAACAATAAGGAGAAAAGCAGACAACCAAATAACAGCATAATTAAGTGAAAAGAACTCAAAATAAACCAATACAATGTAAACTTTCACAACTCATGTTTTAATCCTTCTCTTGTTCCTTCTTTGAAAGGAAATTATATGAGCACATAAGATAACTGTCAAATCCTACCCCTTTCCTAAAACATTCTCTTTCAAGCCAGTTGGAAATAAACTCTTACAGCAAACACAGTACTGCTGTTGGTTTGAATTTCCTGCAACATGTAAAGCATATGTGATTTACAAGCCACTAACATGCTGTTAGAAAATGTCCTTTTGGTTTTCTCTTATGTACCACACAAATGCCAAGAGAACAATAACAACTAATATTTTCATTGAAAGTCTATTATGTCCCAGGGGCTATAGTAAGTACTTTGTATGTATTATCTTAGTTAAACCACGTAACAACCTTAAGTAGGTATTATTAAGTAGCCAATTCAAAGACACATAGAGGTACACAGGTGGGGTAGGTGTTAAAGCCCATGTGCTTCACCATGCATAAAATGCCTTCTGTTTTGCAATATGAATGAATATTGTGGTGGATAAGATATGGGCTCTGTCTCTAAGGCTACTGATATTTAGCAGTGGAGATAAGATATGTATGCATTCCTAATAAAATTCACGTTGAGATCATTTTCACGTGGACTTCTCTCTAAGAGGAGTTGGCATTGTATCTATGTCTTCAATTTAACTTTTTTCACTAGTCATTCAGGCACAGAAAGTTACATGTGTAAAAATAGAATATAAAAATATAAGCAAAGGCGTTTATAATATTTACATGTGAAATTATGTAATATATACATTATACATCATTTCAGGAATACATATTGTATTAATGAGCCAACATTATGCTACTTGAGAGCAGAATATGACAAATTCTTATTATAAGACTTTCATATAGTATAGGACTTTACAAACTTAGAGGTAGATACTCAAGAGCTGTGTTTTTAAGAATATTTTTTTTCATGGTATGAACGTGATAGATTTGGCCAGAGGGAAGGTGGAGCAGGGGAAAGGCTAGTAAGATAGAAAAAATGTTGTCCAGCAGCAGAAATGAAAGTAGTAAGAATGGAAAGCAAGAAACAATGCAAATAATGTCCACGAGCCTTGGGCAATGTGTAGTCAGGAATGTTCAAAGATCTCTTTGAAAGTGGTATCCTGGATTTCTAAAAAAATATTTTATTGTCAAGTAAAGTGAAGGTGTTGCTTGGTAGGGAGATTATCTGAACACATTGAATTTGGGGTATGGATGGTCCATTTCATGAATGAGATTAGAACTGGGAATATGGATTTGAGAGTAATCCCCCAAGAGTGGATAGATGAAACTTTCGGAGTAGCTAATGGGGTTAGAAACAAAGAGGGCAATTATGAAAAAAGAAATGAAGCTTCTGGAAAAAGACACTTCAGGAATATTTACAAGAAGTTGAGTGTGAGTGTGTGTGTGTGTGTGTGTATGTGTCTGGGGGTATCAAATTAGAAGTTAGAAGGAAGGAATTAAAGGGTCACAAGAATCTATCCATTTCCCTGATTCATAATTTCTTAAATAGAATCCATACCATTAATACATTTTTGTCTTTCTATAAGTCTGTGTAGCCTTCATCGAACCCGAATAGGATGTAAAATTAGTACAAAGTGCACAGCCAAATATTCTCCAGCTTTAATCCACTTAAGTGTAACATATTCCTTACTTAAGACAATCCTCGCTATTTGCTGACATTCACAGACAGTACATTTTCTTATGAGCATTTCCTTCATAAAGCACCGGGAGAAATTAAATCATGTTGGAACAGAGTGATGTCTAAACACAACTAGAAGAGAAAAAAAGGGTACTCGACATTATTATCCCAATGTTAATGTCCTAATCCTGATTTCTCCTACAAAGCAAATGGTTTTCTTTGAAGTATCTAATTGATGAATATAATTATAAACTAAAGTTCTTTGTGAAGGGAAAAAAGATGTTCTCTTCAGAAACCAGGAAGCTGAGTGTTAAGCCATTGTTTTGTTTCAGCTGTAGCTGTATCTTGCTGCATGATAGTATTTATGGCATCCCACTAGAATATTGTTTTTAATAAGTGCAAAACTGATGGGTGAAGACATTGGTCTCCTTAAGAAAGAAAAAGTTAATGATTTCTTCTCCACCACATATTGGTCACCTTGTTTATTAAAAGAGAGACATTTTTGACATTTGGAAAGAAATAATTGATTCTACCATATTATTAGGAGTCCATATAGATAGTGAAGCTTTTCCTATTAGGATAAGACAAAAACCACCTAAGATAGGGACAGCCAGGGATCAGCTACCATTCATTGCATGCAAGGTAACTGTTATCCTCCAAGTCACTCAAGCAGAAAATGAACAGATGCCAATAGTGATCAGAGATAGAAAATGCTGCTTCCAGGAATGAAAGTCTCTTTTTTCTTGTTGCTGTTGTTGTTTTTAAGTTAAACCGATATTCTATATACTTTTGCTGAAATAGCAAGAGGGCCAGATTTGATAAGATCATAGTCCTGGAACTGATCAGTTGCTCCTTGATGTGTTTACAGAATTTTACAATGATATAACCAACAGATGCTCAAAAGTAGTCTCGAAACCAACAAAGGCAAACATTCTGTTTTCAATCTTTGGTGAATTATTTTGAAGTTTCAAAGCATATTGCTCAGCATGTAATTTTACAAATATAATCTTTAGATCTTAGATATTTGGAGGATTATAAACTATACCAATTTATGGTTGTATCACTGGAAAAGTTGAATATATTTTTTGCTCCCCACAAAACTAAATCTCCTATGAAAATAGAAACCTATTTCAATAATTCAATTTGTATTGATTGCCTCTCAGTAATCAATGGGTAAAATAAAAAATACAGCTAATTGTTAGAAATAAGCATGCTTATGTCATTAAGTTCAAATTGCTAGCATGAGAAACTCAAGTGAAATAAAAAAAGTATATTCTTATAAGCAGCAGCTTTAAGCCATTGGTGGTTGAATACACTATTCAAGACACAACCTTGTCTTTCATTGATGTTCTTTGTCTGCATACAAAGGGCTGTGAAAGGGGAGATGCAAAAGAGGCAAAGAAGTTGTACAAATGTCTTGGGAGAAGGAAGGATGTTCTAATGATATGAAATGAAACAAAAAAAATTTAACTTGGGACTGGTTGTTATTTAATAATACTGGAGATCATTCCAAAAATATTTTGAATTACATAATTATGCTGTGGAAGAAAAAAAAAATTCAATGTCCAAGACTGTGTTTGTGAAAAAACTGTCCTCTTTATTTCATAGCACATATATTCTAAATGTTTACAAAGAAAAAAAGCATTGTTTTCATGATCATTAAAATCTGATAATGTGAGGAAGTATGCAGGACTTGGGACTTAAAGGTTCTGCATCAAATTCAGATGAATAACCTATGATTTAGCTGTAATTCATGCCAAACCTTTATGGCTTTTTGACATCATGGACTAGTAGATAGTGAGGGATCAAAGGATGCAAAATTGAGTGCAATCAAGGATATATTATTTTTCTCCTATCAGATGAGGTACAACTGCTAGTACTGATGAAAGGGCAACTTAAAAAAAAAGCTTTCAGCTCGGCGTAGTGGCTCATGCCTCTAATTCCACACTTTGGGAGGCGGAGGCTGGTGGATCAGGAGATCAGGAGATAGAGACCATCCTGATCAATATGATGAAGCCCCGTCTCTACTAAAAGCACAAAAATTATTCAGGTGTGGTGGCATGTTCCTGTAATCCTAGGTACTCAGGAGGCTGAGGCATGAGAACCGCTTGAACCCAAGAGGCGGAGGTTGCAGTGAGCCCAGATCACACCACTGCACTCCAGCCTGGCAACAGAGCAAGACTATCTAAAAACAAACAAACAAACCAACAAAAACAGGCTTTCTGTTAAAAAATATCAGGTCAGTAATCTGTTATAGAAAAATGTATAATAAGAACATGTGAGTAGGCAAACACACCCTAACTATGCCTTAAAGACTGCTCAAAAATGACTCATGTGGATTAAGGACTTCCCAAAATATTCTTAGTGGCGCTTGTCAAACACTACCCAGAGAGCCCTCACTCAGGTTTGTAATCTTTTTGGTAGTGTTCATTTGTTGCAATGAAGTAAGTCGGCAGACAACAGTGTGAGATTATTTCTTGGGCTTTAAAAAATGATACATATCACTTTTTTGAGAAAACTTTACAAGGAATAGTGGCATACTATGAAAAGTTGGCTTAATATTTGATTACATATGATGTGCATGATTATTTCTATTATTTGGGATATTAAGCTATTGGTCTCTACTGTATGTGATCTCCACTGTAACATTTTAGGGGAACAATTAGATTTGATACTTCTCGTTTCAATTTATAGGGTCTATTCTAGAAATATAATCTGCTATAATCTGTCAAAACTGCCAGGACTGTTTGTAGTAATTCAGTGGTACTTTACAGCGAATATCACCACACCCCACCATGCATATGCATAATGCATTTAACTTTACAAAGAATACTCGTGTCTATTATGTGACTTCATTTTCAAAATGGTCTTATAAAATAGGTAAAGCAGGGATTTGAACTGAATTTCCATTATGAGGAAAAGAAGGTAATAACCCATTCCTGGCAAAATCTGGACTAGACTTCAAATCATTTGGCTCCAAACTAACACAAGCTTCTCCATTGAGCAGCGCAGTATTTCCAGCGACTCAATTCAATGTACAGATTCAAGTCATGGGTTAAAAATGTTGAGGATATCAGGCTGGCTATCACTGAGTATACTTCTTGGGTAAGGTATATCCTTACTCCTGTTAAGATGATCTTACTAAGAGCAAAAGCAGACGGGGGGAATTTTGACAGGAAAACTACTATTCTTTTCAGACACAGATTGTCCTTTTTTGGTGAAACTTGATGCAATGTTCTGCAAAGTGTTACTGCATGTGGAAAGTCCATAAAAATTTTGATTTATCTGCATTGACAGCAATATGTTATATTCAGTGTTGTCTAATATTATCTTTTGATGATAGTTGATCTTCCCATTAGATAGTAAGTTCCTCAAAGGAAGAACTTTGCTTATGTTTTAACTCTGTTTAGTGCCAGCCATGCTGAAGTTGCTCAGTGAAAATTGTGGGAGGAATGAAGGCAGGAAGGCAGGAGAGGAAAGAAGAGAGAACTTCTGGAATTTCCTGTTGCAAACCACTCTGCTAATTGAATTTATGAAATGAAGGAGTTCAGGAACAACAACAAGAAAACTGAAGTCATCATAACAAAAGATTATCTCATAAACAAGTAAGAGAATCACTTAATCCAACCGCTTGATATTAAAATTACCAGTAATTAGCCTGTGTTAAAGAGATAAACTTTTTTACACAACTCTGCAGCAAATTGGTTAACTTAACCAAAGTTATGCCTAAACTGCTCCGCATCCAGTCAAACTGATTTCTATGTTTAGGTTTCACAAAACTGATCTATCATTCAGAACAATAAACTAAGAACTAGGCAGTGTTTTATGTAGTATTAAGAAAAAGCATCATTATTAGCACTAGTATAAAATAATATTGCTTTCTTTGGCAAACTAACTAAAACTAGGGAAATAAATTTATTAAAACTGTTTATGGGCCTTATATAAAGTCTGCAATCTCCTAAATGTAAAACTTTGCTTACAAACATTGTCAGGGTAAAATTTTGTCTTAAAACAGAGTAATTGCTTCTATTTCCTGTGATGTTTACACAGTAACACCTTCAGAATTACTCTTAAAAAGAAATAGAAAAGAAAATCAATAGCAACACTGCACTATGAAATAACCTTTGTGGCAGAAATGGAACCAGAAGATTAAGATAAAACCATAAAAGTATGAAATAATAAAAAGGGTACCAAATTCAACTCCATCAACAAGACTGAGCATGGTTTCAAATATACATTACATATACACACAATGGAATATAGATATTTTGTATTTTAGAAGAATATTTTTAAAAAAATAATTTACGAAAATTAATTCAGTAGCAATAGTACTATTCTGACTAACCTCATGATATTGACAAGCCTTAATTAGATATTATTTGTAAAAATATAGTTTATAGCATTATTATAAATGTTTCATTTTCCAAATAAATTATTTTTGAAATGGTATTTTTACTTTGTATAAAATTTTTAAAATTTAAAAATCGTATAATATATTCCCTCTTGTTAAAAATGTCAACTGCTAATCACACAGCTTTCTACAACTGCTTTTACTATTTGTAGGCAACATTCTTCTTCATTATTTGTGTTCCATTTTGTTTCTTTTCCAAAGGCTCTGGAGATATTTTTGTAAGACAAATTTAAACACTTATTAATTTTTATCTTAAATATTGAATTGAAAATTAGGCATGTTTACTTTAAATACTGAGCAAAAATGATTTCAACTATATATATAACAGTTATCTATATATCAATATAAAATGTATGTATATATAAAACAATTAAAAATGTAGTATTTTAAATCATTTCAAAACTGACATAAATTTCCATATGCCTTTTTAGCCTAGCAGACCGCTGATGTTATATTGGCAAAGGTAAGTGCTTCAGTGGCAATCAGTCACTAACCATCAAGTCCACTCAAGACTAGAATCAAACTTTCTTCCATTAAATTACCCACAAGAAACAACTGAGTTTTCCTATCCAAACCACTGGCCTCTGCAATTTGTAAGATAAGGGGAAAACAGACAGATCTACTTGATAATCGGTCTAAAGGTTATCAACACTTTCTTTCCTCTTCCTAACACATTTTATTTTTTGAGCCTTCTTGGCCAATGTGCTTCTCCCTAACTGTCACAGTCTGCTTTAGATCTTAGCTAAGAAAATGTCCTGTATGGTTTTTATAGTTAAGAACTGATAACTGCATTTTGCTTTTGTTGGTAAGTATTCCTCTAAAGTTCTCTTGCCTGATCAAACCTCACACAAATAGAAACTGGTCATTATTCTGAATATTTAAAAGTCCAGTAAGCATTTATGTTTTCTTGATGGGTATTAACATATATACATGTATTTATCTACCATTGGTGTTATTAACTTAGGAATGTGAATTACCAACATTGTACAAACACATGATGCCATATGGATTTTCAGGGCAGAACCAAGTTTATAATCAAGATGGCAATGAGGAGACAACATCTATATGTTATCTCATTGCAACTACCACTTTGAGCTAAGTACACAGAGCTTGAAGGAGAAATCATTACTTGCTTCTTTTGAAAGTAAATCCATCCTCTCTAACATTGTGATTTTATCTTCCCTCTGTTAGGCCACGCTGATTGACATTGTATTTCAATGTTGAAATTCACATCAGACCAATTTCCCATTGTTTAGTAACTTGTGATTTACACAGTATTAAGATTAATTCCGTTATGGCCAATACTCTGTCATATCACTTAATTACATCGACATTTATTGTAATTACATCTATTAAATTAGACACATTTAAATACATTCCAGCTAAGAATTTAAACAAATGAGAGCTACCTGGCACAATGAGAGAAACTGTTACAGTACAGAAATGGCAAAGACACTCCCTACTCTCCAAGTTAAAATGATTTAGTTTGATTGACACAACCTGGAGGAATTTATTCTGTGATCAGGATATTTTCTCTTTTGCTTAAGATACACAAAATTTGTGATGGAATTTGGTGGTTAATAAGAAAGCAGAGAAGACCATAAGAAATATGGAAGTTCATGCTTTTCTCTTTTCATTAAAGAGTTATCTAAAATGACGGTTTAATCCTTGATAGTCATTTTAAATTGGCAGTTATTGAGTACACACAATGCAACCAGCATTGAATTGAAGTGTCACATTGTCAGATAGGACATTTCCTGTTGCATTTTCTTTGGAAGGTTGAACACAACTATTAGGACCACAAATAAATAACTACTTCACATTCTAAAGAATATGGGGCCTTATCCTCTTTCCAGAGCTACAATCAATAGCAACCCCCACCTCTTAATCCTCCCTTCCTGAATACACTTTATAACCTATATAAGATGATCTGAGGGTCAGGAGAGAAAGAGACAGTATATTCTTAACGGAGACTACAGAGGTTGTGCTCTCTGTTCTCCACCAAAACACCCAAGTTAAATGCAATTAAATTCAAAAATAAAGATGGGGACACCGGCATGTCACTTCCAGGGGTCTGTATTTACTGTCACTGGAGTGAGGCAAATAACTTGTAACTCAATTTTGTACATAATCCCATGGCTTGAGGCTATACGGGAGGAGAGAGAGGTGTCTGCTCCTCACTTGGAGATTTCTGAAAGCAAGAGACTTTCCTATGGGTGTCTCTAAGAACCTAAGAAGCCAAGGAGAAAAGACCTTTCTGATTCTCATAATCCCCTGAGGTTGCAGAGGAAGACCTCAGTGGTTAACTGGGCTTCATGTGGAGAAGTATGAAGTAGAAGGTGTAAGAAGAACTACAAGGTGGTCTAGATAACAGTCAAATTAAGGGATCCTCATGGAGAAGTGAGGGACATTAGCTGCTTATGGAAAGTACAGTACTGGGAGTAACAGCATATTGTGTTTACACACTTTGACATCATACATTTCTGGGTAAAGCCTCAGAACCAACTGTTTCTGAGATATCTGTCAATTCATTTAAGGTCTTTGAGCCTCAGTTTCCTCCTCTGCAAAATGAGAACAATGGACTCTACCTCACAGAACTTTTTAATGAAGGAGAAACTGGGCAATTCCTTTAGAAATGATGTCAAATGATCATACGAAGCAAACATTGATATTATTACATAATCTATATATTACATTCACCTCCACTCCTTGCCCATGTTATCTTACTATGTTATATGTATTCTTAGGATGGCTAGAGTCTTGTACTACTTTAGGTCTTGTGTATTCTCCAGATGTGCTATATTTAGCAGACTCTAAGAATGATTTGCAATGACCCTTATCTTTGTATAAATTTCTTCCCTTTGAGGGTGTGTGAAACTTTTAAATATGACAATAGATCTCACCAATGATACAGGTTAAACAAGTCAAATCCGAAAATTTGAAATCCAAAATGCTCCAAAATCTGAAACGTTTTACAGTTGATATGATGTTCAAAAGAAATGCTCATTGCCACATATTGGATTTTGGATTTTCAGATGTGGGATGCTGAACATGGTAAGCATAATGCAAATATTTCAAAATCTGAAGAAAATCCAAACTCTGAAACATTTCTGGTTCCAGGCATTTTAGATAAGGGGTAGTCAATCTATGTGGATATATATGTATATTTAAGAACGGAAAAACCACAAAGGATGCCCTCCAGCTGACAACCAGCAAGGAAACTTTGGACCTCAGTCCTACAGCCTCACAGAACTGAATACTGACAACACTTTGAAGAAGTTGGAAAGAGTTTCATCTCCAAATTCTCAAGATAAGAGCCCAGCCCAACTGGCACCTGAATATCAGCCTTCTTGAGACCCTAAGCAGATAAGCAAGTTGAGCTCACCCAGACATCTGATCTCCAGAAATACGAGCTAAAAATAGATGTTGTTTTAGGCAACTAACTTCATAGCAATCCATTATTCAGTGATTGAAAACGGATACAGATGCTAAAACCTATTTATTAAATGAATACTATTTATTAAATGAAAGCCATCGATTAAATGATCATGAAGCAACTAAAATATAATATCAGGGACTATTTCATGTGAGGTCTGGTCTGAAAATTCTTCTTAAGAATTTTAAATCCTTAGTAGAATCTGAAAAAAAAATCTCAGAGGCTAATTAAAATTAGGATTAGTTGGAAGGCATGAATACTCACCCCTGGTGACATTGAAAACATTTGTTGTGGGTAGTGTGGTAGAGGTTAGTAAAACCTGTAGTCAAGTAGGTTGGAGGCTCAGCACCAATATGATTTGGCCATAAACGTCCATGGTTTACTCATAGGCTGATGGCATGTACATTACATACAATGAAAGGATCATTTTTTTTTTGATAAGGAGTAAATTCTCAAAATATTTGTAAAAATGGGCAGATCAATAGTCTGGGTTGGCTTTAAGGAAAAGCAGGGCTCATGTTAAGTCTCAACACTAAGTACTCATGAGTAAAGTAAAAGAACACTGATGAGGAACTAAAAGAAAACTACAGAAATAATCAAATGTGCTCTCCTGCTTCACCCCCTGTGCATTATAAAATGTCATCATTCCCTGCCAAAAAGAGGAGTCCTTTTGTTTTAGTATATCTCTAGGGAATAAGATTGAAGAACACTCTCCCCGGAATTTAATTATCCTTTGTTGTAGGAAATCCTCTCCTTCAACATGAAGGCAAAAAGTAAAGGCCATTTCATATTGTTCTGCCTTCACCCCTGCCTGTTAATTTTATAACACATGTTTAGATACTAGAATATTTTAAGAATACAGCGACCATACTGGCATCTGGTGCTACTGGCAACCAGTACAGGGACAAGCTCCAGTGAGAATTTTAAAATGCCTTTTCCTACAGAGAAACTGTTAAAAAAAACCTGATGATCAATTGTTCCCTAATTCATGAGGAAAAAGAACAAGTATTATCAAAGAGCTAAATTATAAATAACTGGATTTATAACACCTTCCCACTAAGTAATTCCAGAATAATTGTTCTCAAACTTTACTGTATATTGTAGTTAACTAGGGAGCTTTAACAAATTCTGATGCCTAGATTCTATGTCCTCAAAAATTCTGAGCTAATTGGTCTGGAGTTCAGTTTGGTTATTGTGATTATTTCAAGAGCTCCCAGGTAATTCTAATATATGGCCTCTGAGCCATGGTCTGGGACTACATGCATAATTCACTTTTCAAGAAAGACAACTATGAGTTCAGTTTATTTCTCCACTAGAAGAACTGGATTCTAGAGATCTCTGAAATAAGGTATCCATGCCTTTGGGAGGCTGAGGCGGGTGGATCATGAGACCCTCCTGGCCAACATGATGAAATCCCGTCTCTACTTAAAACATACAAAAATTAGCTGGGCATGGTGGATCACGCCTGTAGTCCCAGCAACTTGGGAGGCTGAGGCAGGAGAATTGCTTGAACCCAGGAGGCGGAGGTTACAGTGAGCCAAGATCGCGCCATTGGACTCCAGCCTAGTGCGTGGCAACAGAGCAAGATTCTGCTCTGAAATAAAAATGTTACAGAACAGTGCTTTTATTTCAACGTTCTCATTTTCCCAAAGGTTTTTTTTTTTTCTTTTTTCAATTCCCCTGATTGCAATGCAGCAATGTTTTGTCTGAATGCAAATTAAATCTTCCTCTTAATAAGAAGAATGTGTCTCTGCCTCAGGACCATGTAGAAACACTTTGGTGAAAGCAGGCAGTGATCCAGGGATGTTCATGATGGACTGACAGAGACATGGCAAACATACAAGCATGCATTGCAAATACTGGACTGTGGGAAATTAATAGTTTTAACCTTTAAACCAACTTCTCATGGCACAGAAGCATATTTTAGCAATAATTTATCTACCTTCTACACTAGCTTGGAGGAATTACAGATACAAAGTTGGAAATATACCTAACTGAAGGTAGCATTATACTTTACCTTGGCTGAAACTTGGGAAGCAAAACAATTTGGCCTTTATATTAAAAAAATCACAGTTCATTTGAGGTCACATCGCTATAGAGAGAAGAGTGAAAATTTTAGTGAGAAAGCTATTAGGAAGGAATAATTAACCATTATGTTGGGTAGAAGCTATTATTTTCTAGAGAAGGAATAGACTTTATGGGACTTAGTTTTTTTCATCTTACATTTTCTTTTGTTTATACCCTCATGGACATGTTGATAATGAATCAACTGGAACATTTTTGAGGCTGTCAGAATCTTCTGATTCTGGAGCCTAAGTAAAGTTGTTTACTGGCAGGTTGACTGAATAATAGAAATTTGATGGCCAGAGGCCAAACCAAAATTTAACAAAAGGCCTCTGGACTGGGTAGTTGACAAGTCCAGGACTTACAGGAATGCAACCCCAGAAGAAATACTTGCAAGTGCCTCTTCAACAGCCATTCAAGACTCTTGCTTGAATTTCAAGGCAGCCGATGGTGATTTCCTCCTCTGTTTACAACTTATTTATTCTTCTTATAAAAATAATGCTGTATCCTTCTCTTTCCTCCCCAACACCAACAATTCATTCTTTCAAAAACTCTAAGGCATTCAGATAAAAGTAGATGAAAATACAGTTTGCCAGAAACATCTTCAAACAGAATATGAGTTTTCACACACAGTATGCTCATTAGAAGCAGAAGCAAACATATCACTGTAACATAATAATAGCTCATATTGAGCAAATACTCTGGGGTATGTGCCTAACATACAATAGCTCATTTAATTAACCATTATGTTGGGTGGAAGCTATTATTTTCATTTCACAGATTAAGAATCTCAGACACATAGAACTTAAATAACTTGCTGAAAGTCATACAGAAAGCAGTAAAGGAGCCAGTATTCAAAAATAGGCAATTTGGTCAAAGGTATCTACTCTTAATTATATTACTAGACTATAGTTGTTGTGTAAAGTGGCCCATGAGAACAAGCAATGGGTACCTTGCCCCACTGGAAAAAGACAAATTCAGGAAGGTTTCTTGGGGAAGTTTATTTCTGAGCTAAGTGAAAATGTTAAATAAAAATTAGATGGATGAGGTGGATGGAGGAAGGGGGATGGATTTCCTGGCAGAGGGGACGGCATAACTGAAATCAGGTTGAAACAAAGCAAAACAAAAAAAAACCTTACATTGTGTGTTGGGTAGTTTGGTACAGTAACGAGATAATATCTAAATCAAGGTAATGGCATTGGAGAGGTAAACTGGGAGAAGTTGGCGGCAGTCTTTGTATCACACTAGGAGTTTTGACTTTGTTCTACAGGTCAGAAAAATCTCAAATATTTCTGATCATGACCCACAGAAAAAAATATATTTTACGTGGTAACAAGTACATTTTTAAGCATATATTTTATTTCTATTTAATAAATGTTTATGGGATCTCAGACTCTTTGGACCCTCCCTCCAGCCCAGCCTCTAGCTCCACCTGCGGTGCGTGCTCCCACCTCCAACTCAAAATGCCCGTCTGGGGCAGTGGAAACAAGTGTGGGGCCTGCGGGAGGGCCGTGTACCACACAGAAGAGGTGTCGTGTGATGGCAAGAGCTTCCACTGCTGCTGCTTTCTCTGCATGGTTTGCAGGAAAAAATTAGACAGCACAACAGTGGCAACTTGCGATGAAGAGATCTACTGTAAATCCTGCTACGGAAAGACGTATATGGGCCAAAAGGCTAGGGTTATGGCCAGGGCGCTGGCACGCTTAACATGGACCATGGCGAGAGGCTGGGCATCAAACCAGAGAGTGTTCAGCCTCACAGGCCTACGACAAATCCAAACACTTCTAAATTTGCTCAGAAATATGGAGGTGCTGAGAAGTGTTCCAGATGCGGGGATTCTGTATATGCTGCCGAGAAGATCATTGGAGCTGGAAAGCCCTGGCACAAAAACTGTTTCTGATGTGAAAAGTGTGGGAAGAGTCTTGAATTAACAACTCTGACTGAAAAAGAAGGTGAAATCTATGGTAAAGGATGTTATGCAAAGAACTCTGGGCCCGGGGGATTTGGTATGGCCAAGGAGCAGGGGCTCTTGTTCATGCTCAGTAAGGTGTAAACCCAGAACTAATCATCACGCACTGAGAATCTCTTCATAATCTAGGCACAGATAATCTTTAACACTAAGCTACTGTGATATTCTTCCAGCATTAGGTACTGTGTATTACCCTGTACTTGGATAGGCTGGCTAACTCATAGGAAGAGAGCACCGTGTCGTATCCTTTTGCTTTATTTACCAGCATTTTGGGGGAACATTTCTTTTACGTTTTAAGTAAAACTTCAGCTCAAAAATAAATAAATAAATAAATGTTTATATACTTTTATTATACATATAATTTATAATATGTCATAGATAATACACACACACACACACACACACACACACACACACACACACATACACACTTTAACTGGTTGAGCATCCTAAATCCAAAAATCTGAAATTTGAAATGCTCCAAAATCAAAAATTTTTTGAACAGCAGAATAATGCTCAAGGAAATACTCATTAGAACATTTCGTTTTGGTTTGTTCTTTTTGAGACAGAATCTCACTCTATTGCCCAGACTGGAGTACGATGGCACAATCTTAGCTCACTGCAACTTCTGCCTCCTGGTTTCAAGTGATTCTCCTACCTCAGCCTCCTGGGTAGTTGGGACTACAGGCACGTGCCACCATGTCCAGCTAATTTTTTGTATTTTTAGTAGAGACAGGATTTCACCTTGTTGACCAAGCTAGTCTCATACTCCTGTCTTCAAGTTATTCACCCACATTAGCTTCTCAAACTTCTGGGATTACAGCTATAAGCCACCGTGCCCAGCCATCATTAGAGCATTTCAGACTTTATATTTTCATATCTAGGATGCTCAAATCATACAAATATTCCACAAACCAAAAGACTCTGACATCTGAAACATTTCAATCTCTTTCTCTCTCTCTCTGCCTTGTGTGTGTTTGTGTGTGTGTGTTTATGTGTCTGTATACTTGACCCTTGAACAATGTGGTGTTGGGGTACCCATACACTCTCAGTTGAAAATCTGAACATAACTTTTGACACCCCCAAATCTTAACAACCAATAGCCTACTGTTGACCAGAAGGCTTGCTAATAACATAAGCAGTTAACACATATTTTATACGTTATGTGTAGTACATACTACATTCTTACAATAAAGTAAGCTAGACAAAGTAAAACATTACCTAGAAAATAATAAAAAAGAGAAAATATATGACCACTCATTAAGTGGAAATTAATCACCATAACATTTTCATCCTTGTCATTTTCACATTCAATAGGCTGAAGCAGAGGAGGAAGTAGTAGGGTCGATTTTGCTGTCTCATGGGTGAAAGAGGCAGAAGAAAATCTATTTATAAGTGGACCTGTACAATACAATCATGTATTGTTCAAGGGTCAAATGTGTGTGTGTATGTGTGTGTGTAAAAGAGAGAGCAATATATATATAATATATATATTATACATACACATGTATATATCTATACATATATAGAATTTTACAATTGAATGAAAATTTTCAAGAAAAATAATAAATCTTACTATTCAAATATTCATATTTTATATTCTAGTTTATATTAATTCTAGTCTGTTTAATTAGGAAATGAGTAGGCCTCTCAATTCATTTTTAGGTCCCATTAATGAGCTATAATACTGTTTAAATAACAGTATCATGGGTGTTGGAAATATAGGGGCTATTACCAAAGGACTTTGATCTGATAGCAGTCATTAGCTGTTTGAAGATGATTTTGAATAATTTGCCAAGTTCAGGCAAAAGAGAACAGGAGAGACAAAATCAAGTCTACTTAGGTGTCACAAAAAATGAATTGACTAGCTTAGAGTCTACTAAAAAGATAATTCTTCATTAGAAGAATGTTAAAGAAATGAACAGAGGACCACCACTCTTGAATATCCTTAAAAGTATAATACAAAAGCCAGTTAGCTTAGGAGGGTTATTGACATACCTGCCTGAAGGAGAAAACAAATAAGATCACTGCTGGTGCCTTCCAGCTCTAGATTTATCTCCCTGGTATCTGTAAACTAATTTTGCTTGCCTGAGAATGAAAAGTCAAATGGACACGAGATTGCTCTGAAGAGGAGTCTACAGAAAAGTATTAGAAAATAGTCATGACTCATGACCCTCTTTATCCAATCCACACTTACACAAATGTCGATGCAACTACAGAAGAGAATTCATCTATTTGTCAAAAAAAGAATTTTTTTAGGCTCCTAAAAAATACCATTCCTATGAACAGAAGATAATAGGGTTATAATAGACATGGCAATAGTGCCTTCTGAAATACTGCAAACTGATTAAGAATAACTATTAATAATATTTTTGGGGGTATTGTATTATTATGCTTGACTAATCTGTAAATATTCTGTTATATTTAAACTTCCACTATTTTAGTTTGTTCCCTATCTTTTAGCACTAATTTTAACTAGAAAAATAAAAGTAATTACAAGGGAAGTCACATGTTAACTAATGAGCTGAGCCTAACAACAACAAAGACACAGGGAGGTCCTTGAAGGACTCACTAGCTCGATCGGAATCTAGGGCAGGACAAAAGTCCTAACATCACTCTATGGACAACAGAGATGAAATAGATGAGCCAGATGTTAGAACTGAGATACTTATCTCTGTTTCCTGGTGTGTACCACTAACCCGCAAGTCCAAGAGGGAAAGACACTGGCAACACAGCCACTGAAATTGGCAATTCTGGAGAAACAGGGTGGCCTGTTAACATCTGGCTTTCCCAAAACGTTCTTTTTCTATAACTCTTTCATTTTAGCCTTTGATTTTGAAGAAATTATTTGCCTCCTGGCTGGGCACAGTGGCTCATGCCTGTAATCACAGCACTTTGGGAGACTGAGGCAGGTGGACTACCTGAGGTCAGGAGTTCAAGACCAGCCTGACCACTATGGTGAAACCCCAGCTCTACCAAAAATACAAAAATTAGCTGTGTGTGGTGGCTGGCGCCTGTAGTACCAGCCACTCGGGAGGCTGAGACAGGAGAATTGCTTGAACTTGGGAGGCAGAGGTTGCAGTGAGCTGAGATCATGCCTTCGCAATCCAGCCTGGGTGACAAAGTGAGACTCCATCTCAAAAAAAAAAAAAAAAAAACAAAGCCAAAGAAACAGAAAAGAAACATACACACACAATCCACATTTCTCCATTATACTGCAATCATTTCTTTGTCGCTAGAATTGTATCTTCTAGTCCAAGAGATAATTGATCAGAACTGTCAGGACAAATTCTTCGGAATATAAATGTGCTATCTGGAGCATAACTATCCTAAGAACACTGATTATAAAATCTAGAAGCAAAAACTCATCAGAAAAGACTTGAAACTCATTTTAGACAAGATGCAGAGTATAAACAAATAAATACACAATATGAAAGCAACTTTGACTAAGTCTGATAATGGGAAGATTTTGATCTAATTGATTATTACTATGTCTAGTTCAAAGTATCTTAGGCCTTCTCAATGGTAAAGCATAACCGGAATGACTAAGGTTAGCTTTCCTGTGAATCATCAGAGTGGTGATGAAACTAATGATGTACGAGACTCCTAACTGGATATTGAAGGTTGACTACAATAGCCAAAACCAGCACTGGAACCAGACAATAATCTTCACTCACAAAAGCCAGTTTAAAACTCTGAAACAATGACACAATGATTATATTTATGATAACTACTTGACGTGCCAATTGTATTAAGACTTTGGGAGGTAGTACACATCTACATGCACAATGAGTCCATTTTTGTGTGAGCCTACCTCAAAGGACTTTCCTGCTGTGTGTTTTATACTGCTACTGCCTTATATTTTATATTAGCATTAATATTTTAAATTTCATATACACGTCCTTAGGCCATTTTATGAAGGGCATGGCCTTAAAAATTTGGTTGATATATTAATTAATGTTTAAAAAAAGGTCATGTTACAAGTAGTCCTAAATCAGTTTTTTGTCTTCCTCCTGTACACGCAAACATTCCAGTATGGCTTATTTATTGTGGGTAATACAGAAGTAAGATCTGGGCTCTAAATTCTGACCATCTGTCACGTTAACATGCATAAGCACTAAGTGTCTTTCTTCAGATGATGGATCCTACCACAAGTCCTCCCTAAAAGAATATATCAACTCCCTTCCCCACAAAAATAAAAAAAAAATGATTTATAAAATAGACAGGCTTTCTCTAAATTGGCCTTCTGGTTAGAATACTATTTCATCACCTCAGAAAACTGGTCTAATATTTTATACAGGTAGTAAAATTTACCAAGGTATAAACAATTAAAAAAAAAATACAAAAAAGAGACAAAAGAATATAAGGATTAGGAATAAAAGTTCTAGAACCAGGCCGGACACGGTGTCTCATGCCTGTAATCCGAGCACTTTCAGAGGCCAAGGCGGGCAGATCACGAGGTCAGCAGATCAAGACCATCCTGGCCAACATGGAGAAACCCCGTCGCTACTAAAAAAAATACAAAAATTAGCTGGGCATGGTAGTGCATGCCTGCAGTTCCAGCTTCTTGGGAGACTGAGGCAGGAGAATTGCTTGAATCTGGGAGGCGGAGGTTGCAGTGAGCCGAGATCATGCCACTGCACTCCAGCCTGGAGCCTGGCGAGAGAGCCAGACTCTGTCTCAAAAAAAAAAAAAAAAAAAGGTCTAGAACCAGACGATCTCTATCAGACCCAGTTCTGCCATTGATTGACATGTGAGTCTGGTCCATTTATTCCACCTTTTAGAGCTTTAGTTTTCTCAATTCAAAATAAGAGTACTTATCACAAGGTTTATTAAAAAAAAATCCGTGTAAAGCATCTGTATCTTATTCAACATGTTTATTAATATTACTATTATTACTAATACACAGATTACTTCAAAAGTTGCTCTGAAAAACCTAGTAAGGATGTGGGTGGCATGCTGCATTTTAGATTCAGATTAAACAGCCACTATACTAGTTACATTAATATGACATTCATATCATATGAATTTCATAGCACAGCACAGCAATTAAGAATAAGGGTCTGGTTTTAAATCTTAGTTCTATCATTTATTAGGTGTATTACTTTCAATGATCTTCTTAGCAGCTATACAAAATAGATAATAGCATTACCTACCTTATAATGTTGTTGGGAGGATTAAATAAATTACTAAATGTCAAGCTCTTAGAAAAAAATTTGCTATTGTAATTGTCTATTTTAGTTCAGAAGGGAAATGTCCAAATATTTAAAAAGCCAGAAGAACAACATAACCAGTCTGGTAGTCATTGAGGTAATGATAGTCTAAAAAAATCATCATAATAACCATTAAAATAGTAATATGCCATACTTGGTTCAGGTGTAGCATGCTAACATTTCCCTACAATTTCACCATATTACTCACATGACCTCTCAACAAGCCTGTAATGTGGGTGGGCTACAGATTATTGTCTTCAAATTATACTCCATGAACTTGAGGCTCAGACATTAATGACCTGCTAAGCCACAGAATTGTAGGTATTAGAGTCAGTGCTAACAACCAGGTGTGGGCCTCAGTGCCCTTTCCACTACACTCCTCAATGGTCAAAGAACCAAATCCAAAGGTCATTCAACAGGCCATCCTGACAAGAACCCCTCTGAAGTAAGACACTATGGTCACACAATCCAAGAGCACATGCTTCTTGACTCAACAGTTTTAGAGAAGTTATAGGTAATAACTGATAAATATGCACAACCCATAAGGTCATTTCCACCAAGATGCATCAGATTCTGTTCATGTAAAGAGAATTTGGTTTTCCTTTCCTTCTGACACTTCAGATTTCCTTTGTCTCCCAAATATGTTAACAACTATTTTTAGCTGGATAGAGAATTTCATGAATGGGTCTCTCTTAAAAATCTCATTCATCTTCCAACTTTTATTTAAGCATTAAAACTTGACACTTTTAGATTTTTTGATGCTTATAAATGTAAGAATATATGTGGATAGAATATATACACACAAATATATATATGGCATACATATATATGTGCACACATCTATCTATACATATACATTTATAACAAAGAAATACTGCTTAATTTTATGTATTAGAGATTCAGATAACTAGACCAGGTAACACTCAACTCAGAATTTACCCATTATTAAGGAGAAAGAAAAAAAGGGAAATCAGTAAACATACAAATCTTCCCATTGACAAGGTTCCCTTTCTGAACTTCCTTTCATTTTACTTCTGATTTTCTTCTCACATTATGGCCTTCAGATAATTCTGCACATTTTCTTGCTCCTGAAGAGATGCCATCTCCAGAAGAAATGACATGAGATCTTTTCAGAGAGAAGCAATTCATGAATACTTTAGGCAGGGAGGCAGTCAACAAGCATTTACTGAATCCCTAGCTGCCTAAGCATTGTGCTGAGTGCTTAGAACTGAGTCTCTCCTCCTGTTCAGTTAGAAAGAGGGAAAAGCTATGAATTCTGGTATCAGCACTGACCTACTGAAGCCATGAATAAAGAATAAAATGGTTGTCTTCTTCTATTGCACAAGTTAAGAAAACAGAACCAGAAACCTTGATATATATGTTTTTCAACCCAATGCATTATGGTTTTATGCATGTTTCGGCTCTTACTGAAATTTTATAGCTCACTTTCTTTTGATCTAGAAGGTTCAAAAATGTCCAAGTCAACAACTCAGCTTGAAATTTAAAGTTTCTGAGCAATTCAGTTTCAGAAACTTTTTAGACCAACATTTCTCAAACTCTTCGCTATTGAAATTTTAAGCTAGAAAATTCTTTGTTGGAAGGAGTAGGGGCCTTTCCTGTTAATTTTAGATTGGCTACTGGCATGCCTGACCTCCATTCATTAGGTATCTGTTTTTACCTCCCCAACCTTGTGGTGACAACCAAAAATATCTTCAGACATTGTCAAATATACCCTGGGAGCAACACAATTCCTAACTGAAAACCCGTAACTAGGCCAAAACTTCACCTAACACATAACTGTGTTAGATAGATAGTATGTAAGGATGGCATATAAGGGCCTGGAAGTAGAATGACATTAAATTTAAAATAATAACATTTTTTCCTAAAGGTATTTTTATTCACCTTGTATATAACATTGAGAAAATATCAGCTGTCCAATATAAAAAATTGGGGACATTAAAGCAATATGACCCTGGTCTTCCAAAATCTCTGCTCTGCTTGCTTTAGTCTGTAACAGTAAGGATCTGTTTCCCAAAAAGTCCATAGCTAAGACCTACAAGTTGCTTTCAGTTCGTCAGAGGGAAAGGAAAAGACCACTAAGAAAAGTGGTCATCTTAGGAACACCACGCATGAAAAGAAAGAGTAAACCAGGTTTCTGTTCTTAAGAGAAACAGTGGGAAAAAAGAGAAGACATAAAATTATCATTTCAAAGCAATTCATCTTAATGATATCAGGCAAAAGAGATTGTTTTTAGTTGTGTCTTGCAGAAATAATGTCAAATTTACTTGAATGTCAGATTTTTAGAAAATTTTAGATTCAGAGAGTACATGTGCTTGTTACGTGGATATTACATGTGTAATGGTGGGCATTGGGTTTCTAGTGTACCCATCACCCAAATGTTGAACATTATAACCAATAGGTAATTTTTCAACTCTCATTCCCCTCCCACCGTCTCCCCTTTTAGAGTTTCCAGTGTCTATTATCTCAAGAATATCAGATAACTTAAAAAGTTTCATGCATGTTAAATAGTTAAAAGTTATATTATTAGACCAAAGAAAATATAAAAACCTTTTTCCCAAAATAGCATAAATGCTTATTTTCTGTATGATTTGCTTTTCTGCCCTGTTTCTACAATATAGAAAAGTATATTATTTGAATAGCTAAATATATTTATCATAAATATATTACATATATATAAATATAGTAAACATATCTTTCTACTTTGGGATATAAACAGAGCTAAAATATTATATACCCAAATGCCCCAAAATAGTCCTTTAAAATCATGGAATTAATGTGGTTGTTTAATCTTTTTCAGCAATTTGATCCAAACAGCTAAACAGAAAAAACTGTTTTGTAGGTACCACCCAGGAAGGAAGAAGGAAGGAAAAAGCTTAATACTCTACAACGCTTCCTGAAAATCAGAATACTAACAACATTCAATTGTATCTAAATTAACTCTCTCTGTCTCTGTCACACAGGCACACACACACACACCACAACACTGAATAAATACCTGTTGGAAGGAAGGAAGGAAGCATATGAAGCAGCATTAAACAGAGAAAGAAAGTGACAACCTCAAGAGACATCAGTGACTTGAGTTCTAGTCCTACGCTGGATTTCAGAAAGTTGTCATAATCTCTTTAAGCCTCAGTTTCTCATTTGTAAAATTTTAGGATTTACTAGAAGATACAAATGACGTCTTCAATTTAAACAATCTCTGATTCACAATGTGTTTTAGATGAGGAGAGTAGGAGGAACATTCTTAGTTTCAGGTTCTAAAAAAAATTAAATGATCTAAGTTACATTCTAAAATCAATATGAGCTGCAATTCTGAGAACAACTTGGCCAGTTAGCCTGAATATTTTTGGCAATGCCAGCAACAGATTGGCTGGATGGCACTGCACAAGAGAATCTTTTTAACACAGTCTGCTCAATCTGGCCTATCCAATGTTCTGCTTGAGATAACTTTAAATTTGGGTTGACTTAGAACTTGTCCTTGGTATCCTCTCACAGGCTGTTAAAAGGACAGTCCATGATAAATGTCATATTCATTAAAAGTCAATTCTTGCCAACTTTTTCATGCTACTTTTGTTTTACAATACCATTTATAGTTTAAGACATACTGCCCACAAAACAGTATTCTATTCTCTCTTTCAGACACATGTAACATATGTAACATTACACAGGGTTCAAAGGGAATGCATTGGAAGTTGACAGAGGAATTTGGATTACAAATGGCTTACAGAAACAGAAAGTGCTTTTTTTGGCTTACTAGCTAGAAGTGGGACATAAGGTAAACAAGCTATGTGAAGATTTCTATAGCGGTAAAACACCTCATGTTACATATCACCACACCCCTGCTGTATATACACACTATGACGTATTATAACAAGATTTAACTATTATTTACATCAAGGCTTGCCAATGAAAAGAGCTTTGAGAAGCATGCAAGCTTGTAGTTGCCAAAGACACAAGTAACAGCAGTAGCTGGAATCAGGAAGTAGTCTGGGGATAATGGGGTATCCAAGAACAAAGCCATGTATAAATTTCTCCCTGTCTTCCATTTAAGAGAAAGAGATCTTTGTAAAAAAAAAAAATACCTAATAATGCTTGAGAATTTTTTTATATTTATAATTATAATGCAAAAGAAAATACTGAAGACTGTATTTTTAGGTGTCCTGGTTCAAAGGAGCAAACCACATCGTGATCCTTACCAGAAAAGACATTTAAGATAACTGGAGAAGAGTGGCTTTAGAAATAAGTAGGAAATACCTCATAAGATATCTTAATAATATCAAGCAGCTATTTGCACAAAAAGATGGAGCTGCTCCACGTTTCAGTACATCTTCCAGAGAGAAGGCAGCAGATAAGAGTAGGTAAACATCCCTAACCTGTCTAGTTGCATCAGCATATTAGCCAGAGAAACAAGATACTTAAATTCTGGGACCACCTAAAGTGATTTGTTGATCAACTCTGTGCATAATTACTGCTTTTGTTTCATTAATTTTAATTACCTGTTTTTCTTTTGTCCTTACGCCCTGAGGTGAGTTTTCAATCAGTAATGGGCATGATTTTATGAATATCACATGCAGACAAGCAAATTAGACCTACTGAACTTGGGAGACCATTTCTCCCCCTTCCCTTCTCTAAGGTTAGCTGCTATTTTCTGAAAATGATATTGATTCTATGGTAAAATACACAAAGGCACTAATCAGGAGAACAGGAGCTTTTGTGAATTCAGTAAAGCTTATAAAGTACCTCATTATAACACACTACCAATCTATGACCCCAATAACAGCAGTCCTGAAATTATAAATACATTAGATGTTTAAATTATTACCCTTTTTTACACTACATATTGGAGAACTCATTATAATTTCCAGAGGAGCTCTTAAAGAATAAATAATGTGGATAATAAAAACTAAAAAGCAGCAGCTGCTTAGGTGTGCTTAACCTAGAGCTAGACGTCCAGGCAGATCCAAACCGCCTGCTGCTCCTCCTTCCCTTTTCCTGTACTTCCTACAAATAATCAGTTTGATTTTTCATACCATGATTTTTAATTAAGCACTGTGTATCATTACTTCTGGGTAATAAGTACTTTTTATTATTTTTAGTTCAAAGTAATTATTGCCAAAGTGGAATTTTTAAGTTTTAATATTTATTTATTTAGAGACAGGTTCTCACTCTGTTGTCCAGGCTGGCTGGAGTGCAGTAGTTCAATCAGACCTCACTGTAGCCTTGAACTCCTCCCACCTCAGCCTCCCAAGTAGCTGAGACTACAGGTGCATGTCACAACATCTGGCTAATTTTGAAATATTTTGTTGTTGTTGTAGAAACAGGGTCTTGCTATGCTTCCCAAGCTAGTCTTGAACTCTTGGCTTCAAAGAATTCTCCCTCCTCAGCCTCCTGAAGTTCTGGGATTACAGGGGTGAGCCACTGTACCAGGCTCAATTTTTGTTTTTAATGATAACAGCTAATTCCAGTGAGAATCCTTTAGGCAGAACTCTCACATCTTGCTAGTGTTCTTGTGTGTATAATCCCCTGTATAGCCTTAATGTGTCCCTCAGAACTTATGTGCTGGAAACTTAACCCCCAGTGTAACAATGCTGGGAGATGGTACCTAATGGGAGGTATTTAGGTAATGAGGGCTCTACCCTCAAAAATGAATTAACACTGCTATGTAAAGAGCTTTGGGGAGAAGCACTGTGCTCTTCTGATCTGCCTTATGATGAACAGGATTCCTTCCCTCTGGGGGATACAGCACTCGAGGTGCCATTCTAAAGCCGAGACCAAGCCCTCACCACCAGACACCAGATGCCAGAGCTTCGGTCTGGGACTTTCCAGCCTCTAGAATCACAAGAAAAATAATTCCGTTCTTTATAGACTACCCAGTTTTAGGTATTCTGTTATAGCAGCACAAATGGACTAGAGACATCCCCTTTTAAAAGTCTTGCATGCGTTGACAATTGTTGTCTTAAAACCTGCTCATTCTTTCTTCTAGCTGTCACCATCTCTACACATGCTGGAAATTCACAATCATGAATATTATACAGGGAGAAATAATAAAAACCTATGTCTTTATATGAGAGTAAACAGGTATAAAAAGAAAGTGATTTCAAATAAGAACTTGAATTTTCTACATCTCATAGCTACTGGGAGGTTTTAAGAGTATCCCAAGAAGGCTATTATCACATTATTCATTGAGGAGAAAAGTTCAGTAAAGTAAATAGAGTAATTAGAGCTCATGTGAGACAGTTAGATGGTAAATATCTAAATGAGGTCACCATAAGGCTGTTTATAGCCAGGGAAACTAAACTATGGTTCTAACAACGTATATATACCATAGAGAGAATGATACTGAGTCTAAACCTCCAATTAAGTATAGACATTAAGGATTCACACCATTAGAAATACATACACTGTGATTTTTGTTTCAACCAATTTTAGAAGGAACTCAGAGCTAAGAATTTCTTGAAAGATGATTTTAGATGTGAGTGAAGAGGAAAACACAGGAAATAAAGCTATCATTTATTTTTTGTCTTAGGACAACACTGAAAGTTTGTCAGAAGCATCTGCTCCTTAAATGACACAATTGAATAAAAATTGGCGACTGAGGTTTGAAAGTTAATTTCAAAGGTTTATTATACCACAGGGTTCATATTTAGCAGCTGTCAATTTCTTACTGACAACTGTAATAAAATTCAGCAAAACTTGAAATCTTTTCCTGCCAAAGAGACAGCTGTTTCTGAATGTTGGAGATTTGGGGATTTTTTTTTAAACCAACCTCTATTTGAGAAAGACATTACTTTTATTCATCAAAAAGTCATTTGATGATAAAATATTGATATTCTTTAACTGTGTTTTTTTAAAAATGTGTTTTTAAATGTGGGACTTTGCTGTTCTTGCTCTTTCAATATTTGTAGGAAGTTTTTCAACCTGGGTAATGTGGACCCTCCATGGGATATCTGTCAATATCTAAAAAAATTTGTTCGTCACAACTAGATACTATTGGCATCTAGCGCACAAAGACCAGGGATGCTGCTAAACATTCAATAAAATGTAGGACAGCCGCTATAACAAAAGATTATTTGGCTCAATGTGTAAATTGTGACAACCTTGAGAAAATGTGTTTTAAGGGAACTGATTCGATGGATTTAGATTAAAGATGGGTTTGCATTTACAGACTTTCCCAGCCAGTTTTCATCTGGTGGGGAGCTCCAAGCAAGCACAGGGTATGCTTTTAAGTGTTATTTGAACAACAGAGTAAAACTTCTTAGCTTGAAATTATAGCAAGAACATTTGCACTGAGGTAATTAAGATTGTGTCAGTTACACTGAATATATTTCTATGTACAACATTTTGTAACTGTGCTATAAAAATAAATCTGTAAAATATTAGACAGGAAATTTCCTTAGGTAGTAATTATTTTCTATACATGCATTAGCTAATATTCTACACAGGCTCCTTAATTAGTATTAAACAACAACAACAAAAACCTTCAATATTGTTTACGCATACCTTTTACCCCATTATTTTCTCAACTTGATGATACTTATAAGCAAATCTATATTCTCAAATAATATTTCTAGATCATTTATTACATAAATAATTATTTTAAGGATGCTATATATCCAAAACAAATACTTTCAGTCCAGAAATAAGGGCAAAGGATCCACACTTTGTTGAATGTTTACTCTTTTTTGGTCATTGAGAAAAGTGCTTTGTATTTAATATCAATTTACTTCCATAAAAATGTCACCTAACATGTAAAAATAAAGAAAGAGTACTATTTAACCCATGAAAAATAAAAGAACAGAATAAGGCAGCTAGAAAATCAAATGTATCTAGGTGTTTTAGCTAAAATATACATTATTCCAGTAAAAATTACCTTTTGCAAATAGTATTACTAAAAAGAAATTTAAAGAAAACATACTCCACTATCATAATGATGATTTTTATTTAAATTAGGAACACATTTCAAAATTCATGACCTTGGAAACTCTCATTTCATTTAGACCTCCAGAGTAGTCTGTCTCTCTGTCTCTCTCTCTCTCTCTCTCTCTCTCTCTCTCTCTCTCTGTGTGTGTGTGTCTTAATTTAGCATGTACTTATATAGCATTTACAATATGCTTGATAATTATAGAAACATTTTACAAGTATTAACTCCTGATGACCCTATAATGTAGGCATACATATTATTAACATTTTGCTAACAATGGAACTGAGTCATGCAGGGATTAAGTAATTGTCCAAGATCCCATAAATAGTAAGTGGCAGAGACAGGATTTGCATCAAGGAAATCTGGTTCCAAAAGCCTTCCTCTTTATCTCCATGTAGGTGGCCTTCCCTCTCCATTACACAGTAATACACCTTTTATTTATCTTAAGCCTGCCCAGGTTGTATGACCTTGGAAGAGACATATGTGAAAGGTTTCACATGTGTGAACGGTTTCAAGTCAAGACAAAGCCTGTGAAAAAGTGATGGGGAGAATGAGAGAAGGTGAATGACCTCACCAGTAATCCATCCATGGAGGTGTTTTGTTTAGCAGTCTCTCAGAATTAGAAGTATAAACATAGTTAGATCTGAGTTGAATGCATCTGATCTCTAACTTTCATTTGTTTATGGCATACATTTCATATCACTGACAATTTTTTTTTCTCTACAAGGAGAGGCAATATAGATGGTGTTTAAGAGCATAAATTCAGGAGTTAAACCTCCTGGGTTCAGTTTCTAGATTTAAATTGCTATTATTAGATTTCTAATGCATTTCTTGAATGGTGCACAGAGAAAATATGATGTGATCATGAAATTCTCTCCTTCCTGAACACACTTTCAGATCATTCTTTCCCACTTCTTCCTAAGTGGGGCCATGTTCTTCCCAATAAAGTAAGAGTAGAAATGATGCATGATACCTGAAGCCTAAGATGCATAAGAGCCAGTGTATTTTGTCTTTGCTCTCTTTCCTGCCTTGTGTAGCATTAGAATGCAGAATAACTGAATGCAGTGAAGGACTCTAGGGCCTTAAAGGATGGTGGGACCACAATATGGGAGGAGTCTGCAACCTTGAATCATCACAGGGATTAAAGCCTTTTCCCCTGATATTGAAAACATTTATATAACTCACTGAAATGTTGAGTTGTTTCTTATAACAACTAGCTTTTTTTATGCTATTATAACTGTACATCATTCATGTGACCAAAATGGTCACTCTTTTAAACTTCAAATGACCTTGACTTAAAATAGTTTCACTCAGTGTGTGTTCTTCTCCAAAAGAGCTTTGACAAGCCTCATTACCTATAAATATTTTTCTGTAGAGTTTCAAATGTTAAAATAACTTAATAGAGATGCAGATATTTATAGCAGTAAAATACTGATTTATAAATCCACACAATATTGGTATAATTGATGGAAAAATTCATAAACTAAGTAAAATATATTGAAACTATCCTCCAGAAGACCTGAATTTTCCATGATATGATTGGGCTACTTTAATGAACAGAACAAATAATAGGGCTCTTGTGGTTATAACTCTCACAAAGAAAATTATTTATGATAATAATATGATCCTTTTCTATAAATATATACTATTTTCTACTAACAAGGGAATCTTTACTTTGCCACATCATTACCATATTAATGAATAAATCTACGTCTTCATGTCGACATTTCAATAAGGGCTCCCTAAAGCTTTTAAATTGTCAAAGACATCAGATTTTAAAGGATATGAACCTCTTAAAAAGTACTTGGATGAAATGTTATGTTCAGAATCTCAAAAATGAATTCATTGTGTTCTTGTTAGAAGTGACATCATCAGGGTCCTGAGCTTGTGCTGGTTCAGTCCCAAGGAAAAGAGGAAACTTGTGTATTACTCAGCCCTGGCAGATGAGTAGATTCTCCTATAACCTTTTCATCACCAAATGTCTCAAAGAATTTAAAAACTAAAGATTATTTCTTGATTTGGCCAGGTTCCTTGCAATCTTGACAGTAAGAAGCTCAGAAAAATTTCCTTTGCTGTCCATCATACACACTTTACTCAAAGGCTGAAAAGACATAGAATGCTTCTTCTGAACTTTCATTTAACCATCAGAGTTTATATGTATATAATATTCATACACATATTTTACTGAGAAGATACAAGCAGTATTTCTTAACCTATACTTTTTAATGAACTATTAAGATGTACAATCTTTGAACAATTTCAAAATGGCTCAACCCAAATTATTTAGAATATGATTTAGTTCTAAATATTTTAAAAATTCTTTCCTTCCACAATTGTTTGTCTACACAGCTTTTGTAAATAAATGCTATATATGTATAAATGGTTCCCGACACTCAACAACATCTGTAAAAACAGTGAACAAAAAGGAAGGAGTTATTTCTAGAGGTAAGTAAGGTCCACTAAAACAACATAAAATCATAGTTAATAACATCATAAGGTTAATAGCTGATTCTGTGTTTTAAAATTAGACAAACCAATTAAGATCACACCTAAAACGTGGGGATCATAAATATGACACATGCTGTGAAATAGCAGTCGGCACAGCAATCTTGACCACATGTTCACAAGGTAGATATATATTTAACTGACATTTAAAACAAAATTTCCCATTTCTCCATAAAGAACTATTTTTTTTTAATCTTAAGGTTTAGTGAAGAAGAGATTTCAAGCCCACTAAAAAACTAATACTATTTTTTATTATGCTGTTGACATTCAAATTTGCAAACATAATTTTTTTTCTTAAAAAAATTAGTGATAGTTTGAAGTCAGGTAGTGTGATGCCTCCAACTTTCTTCTTTTTGCTAAGGATTGTCTTGGTATAAGGGCTTTTTTTTTTTTTTAATTCCATATGAAATTTAAAGTACCTTTTTCTAGTTCTGTGAATAAAGTTAGTGGTAGCTTGATGGGGATATCATTAAATCTATAAATTACTTTGGGCAGTATGGCAATTTTCATGATATTGATTCTTCCTATCCATGAGTGTGGCATGTTTTTCCATTTGTTTGTGTCCTCTCCTGTTTCCTTGAGCAGTGGTTTGTAGTCCTCCTTGAAGAGGTCCTTCACATCCCTTGTAAGTTGCATTACTAGGTATTTTATTTTCTTTGTAACAATTGTGAATTGGAGTTCATTCATGATTTGGTGCTCTGTTTGTCTAGTATTGATGTATAGGAAGCTTGTGATTTTTCCACCTTAATTTGTATCCTGAGGCTTTGCTGAAGTTGCTTCTTGGCTTAAGGAGATTTTGGGCTGAGACTATGGGGTTTTCTAAATATACAATCATGACATCTGCAGAGACAATTTGACTTTCTCTCTTCCTATCTGACTAGGAACATTTCTTTCTTTTGCCTGATTGCTCTGGCCAGAACTTACAATACTATGTTGAATAGGAGTACAATGCTACAGTAACAAAATCAGCATGGTACTCATACCGGAGCAAATATATAGACTAAGGGAACAGAACAGAGGTGTCAGAAATAACACCACACATCTACAATCATCTGATCTTTGACAAATCTGACAAAAACAAGCAATGGGGAAAGAATTCCCTATTTAATTAATGGTGTTGGGAAAACTGGCTAGCTATAGGCAGAAAGCTGAAACTGGACTCCCTCCTTACACCTTATACAAAAATTAACTCAAGATAAATTAAAGACTTAAACATAAGACCTAAAACCATAAAACCCTAATGAAAACCTGGGCAATACCTTTCAGTACATAGATATGGGCAAAGACTTCATGACGAAAGCACCAAAAGAAACGGCAACGAAAGCCCAAATAGACAAATGGGATCTAAGTAAACTAAAGAGCTTCTGCAGAGCAAAAGAAACTATCATCAGAGTGAACAGGCAATTTAGAGAATGGGACAAAATGTTTCCAATCTATCCATTTGACAAAGTGCTCATATCCAGAAAGTACAAAGAACTTAAATTTACAAGAAAAAAACAACCCCATCAAAAAGTGAGCAAAGGATATGACCAGACACTTCTCAAAAAAAGACATTTGTGCAGCCAACAAACATAAAAAAGCTCATCATCACTGGTCATTAGAGAAATGCAAATCAAAACCACACTGAGATATCATCTCACACCAGTTAAAATGGCAATTAGTCATTAAAAAGTCAGGAAACAACAGATGCCGGAGAGGACATGGAGAAATAGGAAGGCTTTTACACTATTGGTGGAAGTGGGCAACCATTGTGGAAGACAGTGTGGCAACTCCTCAAGGATCTAGACCCAGAAACGCCATTTGACCCAACAATCCCATTGCTGGGCATATACCCAAAGGTTTTGAAGTCATTCTACTATAAAGACACATGCCCATGTATGCTTATTGCAACACTGTTCACAATAACAAAGACTTGGAACCAACCCAAATGCCCATCAATGGATAAAGTAAATGTGTCACATATACGTCATGGAATACCATGCAGCTGTAGAAAGAATGAGTTCATGTCCTTTGCAGGGACATGGAGGAAGCTGAAAAAGCATCATTCACAGCAACTTAATACAGAACAAACTAAAAAATGTTCTCACTCATAAGTGAGAGTTGAATAATGAGAACACATGGTCACAGGGAGGTGAACATCACACACCAGGGTCTGTCAGGGGGTGGAGGACTAGGGTAGGGATAGCATTTGGAGAAATATGTAATGTAAATGATGGGTTGATGGGTGAAGCAAACCACCATGGCGCATGTATACCAATGTAACAAAACTGTACATTCTACACATGTATCCCAGAACTTAAAGTATAATAATAAAAATAAATAAGTAGTAAAACAGAATTAAAATTGAAGTCTTTCTTAGCCAGTATAATTTCATTTTATGTGTAATGACATAGCAAAATAAGTCAGTATATCTTGGTGGCAAATGATCAATTGGCAATGCCTTCTAGAATGAGTCATCTCAAACCTGGTAAGAGGATAGTCACTCAGTATAAGCAGGAAGGGAATATAGATTTGACAGAGTATTTGAACCATAAAGAATCTTAAATACCACTTTACTGTTCATTTTCTATACAACAAATCTGAACTCTAAGAGGTCTGCAATCATTCAAAGTCATTGAATTAGTTCATCAGTGTATTTTAGGCAAGAATTTGGTTGAGTCTCAGTCTGAACTCCTTCATGCTATGCAATTTGTACATGGATGACACCCAGATAAAGTGTTCTCACTGACTTTTCTACATTTTACAAATCAAAGTCAAACAAAATACAATCATTTTCAATAAAGTAGTACGAGCTTCGTAGGAAAAGGTGAAAAAAATCAGAAATGAGTTCTGATCCTTTGTCACTGATAAACAACAGACCTTTTAACTTTAGGATACTAATTTTGAAAATAGAGAGACTACATTCTGTCCAACTAATGGGACTATAAAGAAACTAGAGTATGATCATGAACATGATAAATATTATGTCATTATTTCCAATTATCACAGAAAGGTTTCCAATTAAACACCATTTTCCTTAAAAGAGTAAGAATATATTTCAACTACTAAAAGTTTCTTTTCTATATATAATTACTTTTTCTTAAAGTGGAGGTACAATTATACCACATAAAGTAGTTGAAAATGCCACATTGAATATTGTATATGCTTTTCTCAGGGATGCATAAAGTTTCTTCTTCGGTATGTTCTAACTTCAAAGAGAATTTTGTCTGAAATATATATGACACTTTCAAATCCCAAGCACATAGGCAATCATCATAAAAATAGTCAAGTTAGACAAGGAGTTATTTAGTTTCTAATATTACCTAAGGCTTTATTTGATAGCTTAATGGTATCTTTAAAATAAAAACAAAACAACAATGCCATTTTCTATTGATTTAGCCCCTCTTCTTTGAAAGTCTCCAAGCCCCATTATTACACCTCCTAATATTTTCAGGTGTTAAGACAATTCCTTTATTTATAAACCTTTTATTTTGAAATATAGAATTGCAGAAAGTTGTGAAAATGTACTAGAAATTCTTGTGTGTCCTTCACTCAGTTTCTTTTTTTTGAGACACAGTCTCACTCCGTGGCCCAGGCTGGAGGGCAGTGGCACGATCTTAGCTCACTGTAACCTCCGCCTCCCAGGTTCAAGCTTTTGTCTTGCCTCAGACTCTCAAGTAGCTGTAATTACAGGCACATGCCACCACACTCAGCTAATTGTTGTATTTTTTTAGTAGAGACGGGGTTTCACCATGTTGGCCAGGCTGGTCGTGGACTCCTGACCTCAAATGATCCACATGCCTTGGCTTCCCAAACTGTTGGGATTATAGGTGTGAGCCAACATGTCCGGCCAATTTCATACAATGATAATATCCTGCCTAGCTGTAGTACAATATCAAAATTAGGAAACTGACTGGTCCAGGGATTATTTCAACTTCACTAGTTTTACATGTACTCATTTGTATGTTTGTATAATTACAGGTAGTTTTATAATACATATAGATATATGGCCACCTCTACAGTCAAGATAGAGAACTGACTTCATCACTATAAGGATCCCTCTTGCTACCTCTCTTTGGCTTGTACAACCCTCCTCCTCACTCCAGCCTTGAGGCTTGTCAAATCAATAATCTATTCTCCATTTCTATAATTTTGCCATTTCAAGAATGTTGTGTAACTGGAATCATATTCATGTAACTTTTTCTGTTGGACTTTTTTACTTAGCATAGTTCCCCGAGAGCCTTCTAAGTTGTTGTGTATATCAATAGTTTATTCCGTTTTATTGTGGCATAGTATTCTGTGGCATACCATGGACTACTTAATATACTGTAGCAGTGTATACACATTTTAATACATGTACTAACTTAATACAGTGTTTTTAACTGTTGAAACAAACTTTTGTTTGTGTTTTTTTCAAGCATATGCTTCTGAAAATGAAAACACTGCCTAGAAAGACATATCTAAATTATAAAGAACAAATTCTTCACATGCTGTTTAAAGATGTGTGTAGCAGGAGAGCACACTGTTTAAAAGTTTTTTTAAAGTCCTAAAAGGAGAATTTTTATCTAAAATAGAATATAGTTTCTAAGTTCTAAAAATATTACATATCCTATTATTTCAATTTTTAGGTGAAAGAATTGTTCCTGTGTCCCTGAAGGTCTTATAAATAATTTATTCAATTTCAGCATTTAATTCAATTCATTTTCAAATGAGATAAGGTTAGATTATTCAGTGTAATAAGAAATCTGTTAGAGAAAATAGTTTTGTCATAGTTGATTATTATAGTATCATTTTCTTTAAAGCATGAAATGCACCTTTTAAAATATTGATTATAGACTGTACAGTAAATGTGCTGTAATTACAATACTTGTCTTTTCAGGTACAACCTGAAAATAGTTTGATTAAATAAATTAGTGAACATCGATTCAATAAAATACTATGTAGCAATTTAGAATGATGATAAAGATATACAATTTAATGACATGGGGATATAGAACATATTCCTTAGCTGTTAGTAATTTGCATAGCAGTTTACAAAATACAAGGCTTCAATATCATAGTTTCTCCAAATGTATCAAATTCAGCTGTTAAATGTATTTAGAGCCTATGAGTATTCTGGCCTTGTCCTGTGCACATGTTATGATTTCTTTTTCCTTTACTTTTTTACCAAACAAAGCTGCTGTGCTATCATTAGGCATTTATAATTTCTTCCTGCTTCTTATTTTACAATAACTTTCAGTGATATTTGTAAACTGTGGCATATTACTGATACTATGTATAACCTTGGGTAGACTTCTGGAAGGTCCTCTCTTCTGTTCCCTCTCCTGCCACTACTGGCAGCATATACAGGTTGTTAAACTGCCCTGAGTAAAGCTTTATTGTGCCACTAATATCTAATTTTCTTTTGAATTAAAAACTACCTTTCATATATTGAGCATCAGGATAAGTACTTTGAAGGTGTCCATTATAAAATGTCTCAATTAATAGGATACTCATAGAAAAATGGGGTCAATTACTGGTATAATTATATTCTTTTAGTATTTTGTATCCATAGCCATTCTGTGGCCACAAATCTATCTCAAGGACATATTCTCTTTTAATTTGGAAAAAAAAAAAAAGTTGAGCCATTTGAAAGTGATTGTATGAACTATTTATGGAAAACCAATGTGAATCCTACACTGCTGATAATGACTACTGCACTACTACTATTCCTTTTAGTAACAGCTAATGCTTATGTAGCCATAATTACTATCCGTCTGTTATATAATTTAACTGCTTTTGTCTTAACTACAATCCTATGAGTTAAGTGACTTGCCCACCAATTTAGACTGGCTTGATCATAGGTGGGCAGATAAGGGAACTACAACTCAGACCCAGGTAATCTGGCTCTGATTACACAATGGTAGAATATTTATTGCAGAAATTTATCTGAATATGACTGCTTTGTGACTAATATTCACTTGAATTTTGTGTCCCCAATGCCTCCTTCATATTCAATCTTACCAGTGCCTATACTAATCATCCACAGTTTAGCTTAAGAGCTGCAGTAGTTGACTAGTTTTCCAGCAGGGAAACAGAATATTCTGGCTATTTATATGAGCATTGTCTTAATGCTTTGTGTATCAAGAGGCTAAATATTATCTACAAATCAAAGAATACAAATTCATAAATTCTAGCTATGCTTATGACAAGGTGAACTACAAATTTGCTTTGAATTATATTAAAAGTTTCAAAACTTTACAGTTCTTTACCCTTCCCCTTCTCCAACTTCAAAATCTATTAGCTGTTACAATTCATACATGGACTAGCATTCTAAAGATGTGACATTTCCCTTTGAAAGAGAATGTCTGGAAGTCTCAAGACTTGCATTTCAGTGTCATCTTTGCTCTGTGATGCTGGATAAGTTACTTAAACTCTCTGGGTTTCGTTAAATTCCTTTGGAAATTTAAACATAATTTCTATGAGAACGGGCTTTTTAAAGATATTTTTACAAGAATCTAAGATGAATTAGATGTTCCTTTAATGATGACTGTCTGAAGGAACATGCATGAACTGGTCTAATTTAAGGAGCTTTCTCTGAGTGATCTGTCATTTTTCTTTCCTCTTTGTTCAAATTAAAGAACAACAGTTAACTTTATGTATTTTAACACTTCCTAAAAACAACTTTAACTGGCAGAGTGAAAGGTATAAAATTTCACCCTGTAATCAGTTTGAGGGTATCTTTAGACAGAACAAAACTGTCATCAAGTTAATATGGCCCTGCAGATGAGGAATTTACACAGATCCATTTTCTGTGCACACTGACAGAGCAACTGGGATAATCTGTGTTATTTTGCATTTGAGCAGTTAAAACCTCAGATATATCCTGGACTGAAGATTGGTCAGCAGTTCTTTTCTGGTTCATGCATAATTAAAATCATTCTTATTCTGTATTCTATAAATATGCAAAGCATGCAAGATGGGAACCATACACATTCCCCTGGAGAAGCTGCTTGGGTCCAGGTGAACCTCATCAGATCACTTCAAAGATCAATTCTTCATGTCCATGGGATGATACTTAAATGACTATGTGTGACCCAGCTGCTCCTTGTTTTCTTCTTGCATCATGCATGATCTTTGACCTCTCATAATCTAACAAATTGCAGTGTTCCAATAGCAATTCTGCATTTTGTGCTAAATTTTGGCATTGATTGCATTTTACAGGCTAATAGGCTGTTATTGTGCATATTATTATATCACTTTTTTTCTTTTCCTGTCAATAGTAGTGCTTTGTTTAGATAACGAGGAGAAATGATCTATTTAAAATATTTACAAATATATTCATCATGGGAAAAAAATAATATTACAAAGACAGCCTTCTCCACTGGCATTGCTTTTGACTCTCACTCTCCTCCCTCTTCCCAAGCCAGGCATTTCCATAATTACATCTTATCTTATCGTATAGACTGTGAAACTGGTAATAACTATGCCCGGGCAACTGTTTTTTGAGAAAACACACAAATATTACCTGATAATCTGACTATACAATGATCGAACTTGCTCTTACTGTTAGGACTATTAATAATAGTAATGATTTTAAAATATAATATTATCATAGTTTCTCATTCTGACTGTAGAGAAGAAAGAAATGTAAAGGTAGAATATAATATTAGTAATACTGTCTGTAGTTAACTCCTTGAATGTTCTTTTCTTCTTTTTCCTTTTTTAATTTTAAGTTCTGGGGTACATGTACAGGATGTGCAGGTTTGTTATACAGGTAAAGGTGTGCCACAGTGGTTTGCTGCATCTATCAACTCATCTCCTAGATATTAGGCCCAGCATGCAATAACTATTTTTCCTGATGGTCTCTCTCCCTCTGGTGATCCCCATAGGCCCCAGTGTGTGTTGTTTCCCACCCTGTGTCCACGTATTCTCATTGTTCAGCTCCCACTTATAAATGCATGTTGTTAGATACCCTCCTAAATAACCTGTGTAGGGTAAATTCACTCCCTGAAGTCACTCAATGGGGTTCTAATTTCTATAGCTGAGAAATGCCTTTACATGCCCTTGTTTTATAATATAAAAACATCGTTATATATTGGAATTCTGGAAAAGTTTCCTAAATACCATAAAAAAATGGTATGGCCAAAGATATGTTTATACCTTTTCAAATTTTATTTATGGTTTGATTATCTAATGTCCTAATCACATCTGTGACTCTCTACATCAAATAATTTTCCATGTTTTCTGTCTACCATACACCATCCTTATCATTAAGGAACACGAATATATTTAATATCAATGCAATCAGCATAGAAGTGAGGCAATATGACATGGCATAGAATATAGGCAGATAAACTATATACTTATCAACATGTTCCATAGATAACATATATTCATATTCCTTCAACTAATAAGATTTGTTTAATATTCCCATTTATTATCCCACATTTCTATTTTAAAATGCTATGCAGCCATAAAAACAAACGAGATCATGTCTTTTGAAAGAACATGGATGAAGCTGGAGGCCATTATTCTCAGCAAACTAATGCAGAAACAGAAAACCAAATACTGCATGTTCTCTCTTATTAGTGGGGTCTAAATGATGAGAGCTTAAGAACACAAAGAAGGAAACAACAGACACTGGGTTCTACTTGAGGGTAGAGAGTGGGAGGAGGGAGGGGGCAGAAAAGAATACTGGTGGGTACTGGGAATGAAATGATCTGTACAAGAAACCACCATGGCACGAGTTTACCTATGTAACAAACCTTCACAGGTACCCCCAAACCTAAAGTAAAAGTTAAAAGTATATCAAACTTTGGATAAATATGTACAGAGTCTCCTAGCAAATTCTTTTTTAGAAAATTGTAGTCCACTTTTTGATGAAGACGATTTCAATGGAAACGATCCCTATGTTCAAGTGTCAAATCTTTGTTTTCTTAGAGGCATAACAGTTCAAATACTGTTCTGTCTTATTTTGTCACCTGGGAAAGAGGTCAAAAGCGCCTCTTGAGGGGGAACCTGAGAGTCTGTCTAAGACTCCTTCTTACTTGCTGTTAGCATATCAATTGATCATGAACATTTAAATTAGGTAGTTTTAGGAACTCAGCTTCCTTTCCATAAAATGAAGACTGAATTAGTGTCTGAAGCAAATTTCAGCTAAAATCTTGATGAATAAGAATCATCTTTTAATTCTCTTAAAATGCAATGTTTTTGATATCTGTATTGCAGAGATTAAAGTAATGCATCTTCCCTTTTTACATTATCTTTTGTGATGTTTTGCTTTTAAAAAGTTTTATTTTTTCATTAATCTCCAAATTTCATATTTTTATCCTTTAATGACTTCCTACTAAAAATGAGGCCAGTGATAAGCAGTATTTTAATTCTCTCCTGTAAGTTTTTTTTCCTTTTGCATATTTTCTCCCATCCAGTACAGATACCAATTTAGCTATTTCTTTATTCCAGACACAATTCTCCTCTGAGATTTTCATCAATAAATAAAGAGACATGCTGATATCACAGCTGCTTGACACCTACCAAACCCCTCATTAACCAGTGGACTCAACATAAGAAAATGAACATATTTTTAAATGCCTTATTGGAAGTCAAGTCACAAAGTTAATACTTCCACATGTATTTGTCACTCTTTTTCTTCAATAGAAAAAGAAATTCCAGTTGGTTGTAAAGTCAAACCTCTTGTCTTTTCAAAGTTTAACCAGCTGCTCTATAAGTCTCAAAACAACTTTTCCCTCGTTTTTCTATGTTTAACTGCCTACCTTCCCTATGCCATTATCCATCTGCCTCTATGGACATAATTAAACCTCCAACCCTTCAGATCATCTGTGGAGCACGGCCATCACCAAATGGCAATTTAAACGCTGCAGCTTTAGGTTTCCTGGGGATTTTACAAAGCCTCAAAAGAATAAAGAATCTAGCAATTGGCATACTCACTTGTTTGAAGACTTAGATTGCTAGGAAAAGAAAAGACCATTGAGATAATTAAATAGGGTCATTTAATATTTCACATATTTTATAGGATGAGTGAGGCATCAGAGGAAACATAGATTGGTCAAGATAACACAGCTAGCCAGGATCCCATGTAGGAGAATAAGACTGCTCTAATATTTCACTCTAGCACTATCCCTATTACATGATACAACTTCCCAAAGCTTCCTCTTTATTTTCCAATGATCAATTTATACCTTCTTATTTTTTCCCCAATCTCTTGAATGTCTATGATGTAACTGAAGAAATACAGTTCCTCAAAAGTAGCCATGGTTTCTAAAGGCAACTCAGCAATTTTTAAAGTACACATACACATTGTTTTTTAAATGTTTGTTTTGCTTCCTAGCTTCAAGCTGAACCATCTGTATAACAGCTGAAGACACCAAAGAAAGTCCTTTACTATTTGAGATATAATTAAAGTGCAGTGATCCTAAAACCCCATTCTAGATTATCCCTTAGTATAAATTAGGCTAAAATATTTGCTTCATGAGAGGCCCTCGGTCTTGAGTATTGCATGGTTTTGTGTACTCTGGTAATTTCTTCTGAAGAACTCCCTTGGGCGAGTGATTGTTGTCAGTATTTAAATTAATTAAGTTTTAGAGCACAGGTGTATCCCCAAAGAGGAAAGGCCTAACTTTGTCCACAGAGCTACGGAGGTATACAACAGGGCTGACACTCCCCAGTAGCTGCCCAAGGATAGCATGGTGGCAGATGTATTATCAGAACAAAAAGGCAAGAATTGCCCAGAGTTGAGGACCTGATCTAGTGAAATAATCACTCCTTTCTGCGCTACTTTGGATATAGTTTCATAAAAGTTTCAATTAGCACCTGTCATCCGGATGCACCAATTCTCACAGAAATATATTGAAAGGACAATTTTATTTTACCTTAGCTGGATGAAAATAAAGCCAAATTCCTTCTAGTTAGAAATATGTTTGGAAAGATTCTATCCAAAAGTTCATATATCAATTATTGGCTCCAGGTTTCATTATAATGAGTGCAGGTCAAGGAATTCTGCAAAGACTTTTCAAAAAGCTAGTATTTTAGAAATAACGTTTTGAAACCAGACTTGCTTTAGTTTAGTTAACTCCCAGAGAAATATACTCCTTTTGGAACCCCTATGCCACCCAACCACACCAAAATATAATTTGCATTTAAGAATGTAAAACAATTATGGTTTACACAATAAACTAAGCCAAATATAAGAAGAAAGTGCATGTATACCTAAGTAACCGCTCTCTCTCTTACTCATTCTCTCTCTTACACACACACACACACACACACACACACACAAACACATGAGCGTCAGTAATGAGTATATTAAAATTTCCTGGCAGAAACTCTTAATGCTATTTTAATGAAGGATTTGTCCATAAATTGTTTCCAAGAGTGGCAAGGGATCATACAATCACATTTTTGTAATGTATGACATCATTTTGGGGTATAGGAACAAGCAGATTAACTAATTGAATGATACAAAATGGTCCACTCCTCTTTTCTTAAAAAGATACATTGCTCCCTGTGAGACTGCATGACATACAATTTATTCTTTTTGGACAATTTCATAAAACAAAAGTGGCAATTCATCCTAGAAAATCAGATATGCAGAATACTATAATTTTATTACTATTTCTGGACACATTTTCCTAACATCCTTGCAGCTTTCTATTATGATTCACAGTGTCTGCAATGAGAAAGTAGACGAGAGAGGAACCCATTAAGAAACAGCTACTATACTGCTAGATGCAGCTAATAATTCCTTCATTTATCATTTCTATTACTTTATAGTTTATGAATGACAATCTACTCATTACCTATTATGAATATTTTGACTCCACAATGGAAATATACAACAATAAACAAAACCTATGGAAAGCTTTCTATAATGTGTAGCCTCCCATAAATGTATATCATAGCGTTTGCTGCCTGCTAGACTTATTTCTTGAGAATCTAGATGAACTCTTAATCTTAGCTGTAGTAACTGCATGCAAAGTTTGTATCATCTCTGCTGCTTTCACTGTTTTATCTACTGTCTGGAGTCATAATTAATCTGCCTCATTAGTGTTTCTACCATGAAATACAGTCTTCTAAGATATTAATATTTTATCAGAGATACTAGTCTTGACCTAAAACAGAAATGAATAAAAACACAATTGTGAGTTGAGACTTTTTTTAACAATAATATAAAATAATTGATGTTTTGGTAAGGATTATGAGAGGGCTGCAGATTAGCAACACACGGTTCACTGAGTGCAAATGGAGAGAGCTGAACAGGCTCTCATTGGTATGACCCTTCTAAAACTCTCATAGCTTTTCTCTCCCACTAGCTAACATTCATGTCAAAACATCCAATATATCAAAGGCTTTGTAGCAATCTGGAACACTATCATTTGGTTTCCTCTAGACTATCTCTGCAAGAAGTAAATATAACCCAGATCCAATGAATGAAATGAAATCTTAGTACACTGAGCTATGATTTTCAAAAGTAAGAGCAACTTTAGAACACTAAATTTATAATCATTCTTAAGAACTTTCTGGAACCCATGAAAATTGTATTAGGTTGGCAATACCTTCTCTCTTTGTCCTGTTTTTTTTTTTCATTTTTCTTGTTCTTTTTATCAGTCAATACTAAATAAGAATGTGCTGCCCAAAAAGTGAAGGTATAATATCTACTTCTGAAAAGCCTCTCTTTTTCTTTATGGTCCTCTATTTCATTAGGTTTTCTTTTATTTTACTTCTGTTGTCCACTTTTTAATTTCCGAGGCCAGTATTTTAATATCCTTTCAAATACTGTTTTTAAGATGTATTATGTAGAGGATCAGTAAACAAATAGTTATTTGCGTCTTACTCTATCCAAGGCACTGTACTAAATGCTATGCAGAGGTTAAAAAGTATGCTCACTGCTGTGTGATGAATTACAATTTAATGGGGAACATAAAAAACACAAAGCAAAATAGTTCAACCTTGGTTGAATGACAGAATTACACATAGAGTTCTAAAAAGCCTTGACACTAGAACCTTACCTCATCACATTGAACTAGAATCTATTGTGGTCAGTGTCTAAAAAATGAATGATAGAGACAACAGTATGGTTGGGATGCAGTGGAAGATGTTCTAAGTGAACACTCATTGTAAATCATTGTAAATAGCACATCAAGTGTCCCTCAAGGACAAGGATCCAGTGGAACTTTAAATCCTAATTTATGGAATTCTCTCTTCTGATAGCTTCTATCTTCTGAGTTCATAGAATACTCCATATTTCAATGAATTGGTTTTATTAGGAAAACAATGTATACTAGTTATCTATTGCTGTGTAATGAATTACCATAAAACTAAGTGACTTAAAACAATATATATGCATTATCCTCACTGTTTCTAAGAGTCAGTAATTCACAGATGCTTAACTAAGCAGTTCAAGCTCAGGGTCTCATGTGATTTTCACTAAGTTTCTGACCTGGCTATAGACAGCCAAAGGCTTGAGTAGGGCTGGAGGATTAGCTTCCAAGGTAGTGCAGAGATGGCATCATACTTTCCTTAGTCCACTGGTTTTGTATTTCTCCTTTTCCTCACCTATATTTAAAAGCTTTCCTGCAGTTCTATTTTCCCCACTGTGATACCTAGAATCATTTAATCTATTTTTATTCAGTACTTTGTTATTGAATATCTCCCTGATCAAGGCCTTCTGCCTTCTATCTTTCCAAGCTTGAATATATCACAAGTTAAAGGGGAAAACACATTTGCTCACATGCAGCTACTATGCCTACTGCACTATTTTGATGTGCCATAATGGACAACACAAACGAACAAAGGGTGACGGCAAATAAAAGGAGGAATGATTAGTTACACATGAGTGGTATATAGGAAGAATTTAAAAAATTAGTTGGGGCCAGGTATGGTGGCTCATGCCCATAATCCCACCATTTTGGGAGGCTGAGGTGGGTGGATCACAAGGTCAGGAGATCAAGACCATCCTGTCTAACACAGTGAAACCCCATCTTTACTAAAAATGCAAAAAATTAGCTGGACATGGTGGTGGGCACCTGCAGTCCCAGCTACTTGGGAGGCTAAGGCAGGAGAATCACTTGAACCTGGGAAGTGGAGACTGCAGTGAGCCGAGATTGTGCCACTGCACTCCACCTGGGAAACACAGCGAGACTCTGTCTCATAAATAAATAAATAAATAAGTTGGCAATGGACTTGAGCAATAATGACAAATGTGAATTCTGAGAGTCAAGAAAAGGAACTATTGACTTAAGCCTCTTTTCTTGGACCACTGGTACATTTGTTATCCTGTATCATACTTACAGCATAATTAATATATGTCTAGGCTAAATAAACATATTAAGGAGGAGATGATATATGAATATAAAGTGTATTAGGGGAGGCAGACCAAATAGCTTCAACATTTATAGTAAAACAAAATACAACAGTATTGGTAGCAAGTGATAAAGGAGGGGAATGCATTGAAAATTCTTAAGATGTGAAAATGGGTGAATTTTAATTGAAACTGATTCTTGTGTTTTTTATTTAGACTTTTAAACTAACTGTATGGCAACAGTCAATAACTTGGGACTGTACTAAAAAAGTAAACAGTAAAAGGGACACAGTCCAGAAAATTATAAATGGCTAGATGTCAATGGGAGAAGAAATTGAAGGTCCCAGAAAGGGCCGCCTGGAAAATAGTAAGAAAGACCTCCTGAAGCCTGAGAGGGTATAATGAATGGCAAAACTGTGAAGAGCCTGGAGAATCAAGGTCATAGTGCAGGTGAAGAGCTAGCAAACTTATTGCCAGGCTTTCTGATAAGTGAATTAAAGTCATAATTGAGTTCTTGGGGTCAAAGATTGAAAACTCAGTATCCTTAGCCTGAAGTCAAAAAGGAATAGCTATTTTCCTCAAGTTTTACAAAGCTAACAACAGCAAGTTACATTGGCCTAACTTTTTCTTAATAACCTAGTATAGAAAACAAACTCTGAAAAACCAACAATCAAACCAGCTCTACAGTTTGTGACAAGAGTCTTTACATTCTTGAATGTGTCTTCTGTTATTGCTGAACCTTATTTTTGTACAAGGGTCCGTATTTGAAGCATTTGAAGGATTTGAAAAGTTGGAATTCCATTTTTAAATGACTTTTTTATATATCAAGTTTTCAAGGAATTACTTTGAACAACAGGTTAATGCTTGTCTTGCTCTCTTTGGTGCTGTCTATTGCACATAGATGTAATCATGTATACATTTTGATCTAGACAACATGGAAATTCCACTTCTGATTCACAAGAGCTATCACAATGTTGTACAAGTCCATATTCTTAGGATAAAAAGGTTAACTCTGTATGTCTCAGCTTCATGGATAGAAGAAAAGAGAAGACATATGCCCTATTATTTGTGTTATATTACATGCACTATATTTTCAAAACGGCACTTCAGAGAAATAGCTACAAAATCAATAGTTCTTTTCTTCTTTATTTTTTTCTTTGAGCTGAAAACAGTTCAACAGCTTCATCAGATTAAATTAGGCTTTCTTAATCTTAAGCAATGATTGGGTGAGTTTTCCTGAGGAAAAACAATTCTGACTTCCACAGTATTTTCCACAGAAAATAATACAATCTAAATCTGAGGAAAAATTTAAAGTGAATACTATGTAAAATATTTCACAAAATATGTTTTCTCAAATATTCAATTTTTTAGTTATATGTTATATAGCTTTTGACCCAAAGATCACTAAAATAAACCTAAAATGAAACCCACCATTGGATAGTTATTTTCAATAATCAGTCTTTAACCTTAAGTGGATAAAGATCACAATAACATAAAATGCTGAGGCTATAAAGTAAAAGCACCTCTACAAGCAGCACTTGCAGAGCTGGAATAATACAAATATATGCAGTTAAAATTTAAAAGAAAATAAATGAATTGGTTTTGAGTGGTGGCACTACCCATGATTTTCTCCTTTTAATTTTTTGTCTCCTTTAATAAAAAATAAAGTTATTTAAAATAAAAATATGAGAAATAGCATGTGTGTATGTGTTTGTAAGTAAGACATAGAAGAAAAGAGCTAAAAGATTCAAAATTCTACCTTCCCAGTCAAGTATAGCTATTGGCTCTGTCCATTTTAGCTTTCCAAGTTGTTTATTTCTATGAGCTCAGACAAATTATACTGCTGACTCATGTGCTGCTCCCTGGGTGCAGTGAGAATATTAACCTTTAGAAGAGGACTTAAAAATGAGAAGTGTTATAGGAATTGATATTTTAGTTGTGTGTGTGTGTGTAAACTTTTCTGGATATGGCTTGCCATTTGGTTGGGTACTTATTTTTGGCCACTCAATGTGCATACCAATGTGTGTGACTTCATATATGTGAATAAATGTTGGCATTTGGATTATTTTTGGCCAAAGTGTAGGTGTGAAATTAGACCCACTCAGGGATCAAAAATAACCAAATGGCAAGCCAATTACATAAATGTTGTCTGGCATACCAAAAACAAATCTGGATTAGTTATCATAAAACCAGTTTTTTAGTTCCAGTTACTATTACTATTACTACTACTGTTACTTCTGGTGTTATTCCTACTAAAACCACTAATCTCTATTAGACACCTATGCTTGCTAAACTTACAAAGTTTAACATGAATCATTACATTTACACCAAACACTAATCCTACATATGAAGTGCCCATCAGTACCATAAATAGATGGGTATCCATCCCACATGAACACAGGAAAAATGATGCTTAGAAAGATTAAGCATCTTAGCAGAGTCACACACAAATAAGTGAGAGTTGATGAGAACCCAGATATACCAAACTTAAGAATCAGACAGTTCAACTGCATAGAAATTCTGCTACTAATACATCATGCGACCTTGAGCACTCATGAGTAACTTCGAATTTTAGTTTTATTATCTGAAAAATGGAAATGATCATATGTGCTCTAGAACATGAAAGTGCTATAAAAGTAGAAACTAATGGAATGTGTAAACCGGATGATTACTAAAATATTTTCCCTCTCCTATAAACCTAACAGATCATTTATCCTTGCATCTAACTAAGGAAAAATACTAATGATCAATAGAAGACTACATGAAAGCAGTAATTCTAATATTTTCAAGGTATTCTTTAAAGTTTGGATGTATTTTATAGTTCATTTCAATTCTTCCAAGGATGCCAAGAGAGAGGACCTTCAAAGCACAATGTACAGAAGATATGTTATAAAATTCTATATTATATAAGTAATACAGATATAGACAAAGGAAGAAAACCAGACATCAAGTAGCTGAGCACTTTCCACACAAAATCTTGTGCCTGAGTGCTTACAACAGCATTATTCATGATAAGCAAAAAGTGGAAATAACCCAGATGTCCATGAACTGATGAGTGGAAAAATAATTGCAGTATATTCATACAATGGACTATTATTCAGCATTTAAAAATAATAAAATATTGATACATGCTGCAACATGCATGAATCCTGAAAACATTATACAAATGAAAAAAGCTGAACGGATCCAAGATGGCTGATCGCTAACATCCTGGGATTGCAGCTCTCCGGGAAGGCACAGAGAAATAGAGGACGCCACACTTTCAGACAAATTCTGGTCACTCACGGAGCAGAAGATCCCCCAGTGGAGGAAACACATGGGGGCCAGCGAGACTCTCGTGGCTGGCGCAGCGGTTCCGCTGGCACCTAGGCGCGCAGCTCTCCGAGCAGAGTAAACAGGTTCGGAGGACCTGCAGGGGGCCCCAGCACAACACCAGAGCCCAGCAGCGCTCGGCGCAAAGTGAACGGGACGGGTTCCCCTTCTGACCGAGGTTTGGAGCCCCGGGAAGACAGAGTCGCCTACTAGGGACACAAGAAGGAAGCCAGACAGGAGAATCCTGGGCAGAAAATCACCATCAGTTTTAACGCTGCTGCTCTGGCCCTGGGAACTAACAACCTGGACGCCCACTCAAGAGACCTAATCTGAAAGTTGGAAAATTCAAAGACCACAGGAGGATTTACAATGACGGGAAGAAACCAGCGTAAAAAAGCTGAGAATACTCAAAGTCAGAACGCCTCTCCCTCTAAAGGTGATCACAGTTCCTCATCAACAATGGAACAAGGCTTGATGGAGAATGAGCGCATCCTGATGACAGAATCAGTCTTCAAGGAATGGATAATAACAAACTTCGGTGAGTTAAAAGAACACGTTGTAGCCCAATGTAAAGAAACTAGGAACTTTGAAAAAAGGTTTGATGAAATCCTATTGAGAATAGACAACTTAGAGAGGAGTATGAGTGAATGAATGGAACTGAAGAATACAATACAGGAACTCCGAGAAGTATGCACAGGTTTAAACACTCGAATTGTTCAAGCAGAAGAAAGGATATCAGAGGTCAAAGTCCAACTTAATGAAATAAAACGTGAAGGAAAGATTAGAGAAAAAAGGATAAAAAGGAATGAGCAAAGTCTCCAAGAAATGTGGGACTAAGTGACAAGACAAAATTTATGTTTGATAGGTGTACCTGAATGCGATGAAGAGAATGAATCCAAGCTGGAAAATGCCCTTCAGGATATTATTCAGAAAAATTTTCCTAAACTAGCAAAGCAGGTCAACGTTCAACCCCAGGTAATACAGAGAACACCACAAAGATATTCCTCAAGAAGAGCAACCCCAAGGCACATAACCGTTAGATTCACCAGGGTTGAAACGAAGGAGAGGATACTAAGGGCAGCCAGAGAGAAAGGTCAGGTTACCCACAAAGGCAAGCCTATCAGACTTACAGCAGATCTCTCAGCAGAAACCCTACAAGCCAGAAGAGAGTGGGGGCCAATATTCAACATCCTCAAAGAACAGAACCTTCAGCCCAGAATTTCATATCCAGCCAAACTAAGCTTCACAACTGAAGGAAAAATAAAATCTTTTATAAACAAGCAAGAACTCAGAGATTTTATTACCACCAGGCCTGCTTTACAAGAGCTTCTGAAAGAAGCATTACACATAGAAATAAACAACCAGTATTAGCCTTTCTAAAAATACACCAAAAAGTAAAGAACACCAACATAAAGAAGAATTTACACCAACGAATGGATAAAACAGCCCGTCAACATCAAATGGCAGTAACCCTAAATTTAAATAAACTAAATCCCCCAATCAAAAGACACAGCCAAAACCCAACGGCAGGTTACATCCAGACCTGTTTCACATGCAAGGATACACAAAGACTCAAAACAAAGGGATGGAGAAAGATTTACCAACCAAATGGAGAGCAAAAATAATAAATAAATAAATAAAAAGCAGGAGTTGCAATTCTCATATCGGATAAAATAGATTTTAAAGCAACAAAGATATAGTGGTAAAAGGATCAATGCAACAACAAGAGCTAATGATCCTAACACCCAGATACATAGAGACTTAGATTCAATAAGACAGAAAATTAATAAGGATATCAAGGACTCAAACTCAGATCTGGAACAAGTAAACTTAATAAATATTTATAGAGCTCTCCACTTCAAATACAAATAAATATTTATAGAGCTCTCCACTTCAAATACACAAAATATACATTCTTGTCAATACCACATCACACCTACCCATAGGTTTAAATGAAACATTGATTGGCCATTATTAATACCCAATTTTTTTCAGAATAAAGCAATATTTCCATTTACTCTCCCTCTTTCTCTTCCTCTTTCTTCCTCTCCTTTACTTATTATGTTTTTTTCTTTCCTTCTCTCAAAAAAAAAAAGAAATCAACGTGTAAACCTCTAGATCCAGGTCGGCAATGTCTCTCTCATTGCTTAACTTCCTTCCTTCCCTTCCCTCCCTCCCTCCCTCCCTCCCCCCTTCCTCCCTTCCTGCCTTCCTCCAAAAAAAAAAAAAAGCCTAGTCGCAAAAGATCACATATTATTCTATTTATATGACAAGTCCAGAATTAGCAAAGAAATATGGAGAGAAAGTAGTAGTTGTTTCCTTGGGAGAAGGAAAGAGAAGGGGTCTTTCAGGGGTTCCAAGTTTGATTATGGTGAAGGGTGCAAAACTTTGTGAATATACTAAAAACCATTAAATTGTACATTTTGAGTCAATTATATCATATATGAATTTTATCTCCATAAAACAAATGAAAAGTTCATAACCACCTCCCAAAGGAATACCAGATAACTTAGCTATTTGTGAAATTTTCACCTGCAGAAAGTATGTGTGAAATCATTAAACACTCATGTAGTACAATAGATTACATATACGTGTACACACACACACACACACACACACACACATATACACTCACATAGATTTTTTTTTTCCAACTAGTTTTGAAAACCAGTTTTAGGACAGGTTGTTGTAAATAAAAATATGTGCAAGGTGGTCGTATCAATTTAAAATTATCCAACTGGCATTTTCACTATGTCTCATGTGAGTGTATGTCAGAATATAATAAGATCTCAGAGGACATTTTTTTCTTTCTAGTCCGCTGCATCTACCAGACTTAATTTCAAACACTACTCCTTATTATATCCCTCTGGACAGCCTAATTCCATTCCCCTCTTTGGTGGCGATACCCTCTATCTAAACCTGAGCATTAGCATACCACATTCTCTGTAGTACTCACACCACGGCACAGCATGTCAAAAATTACCTGGATCAGGAGGTGGAGATTGCAATGAGCCTAGATTGCATCACTGCACTACAGCCTGGGTGACAGTGCGAGATGCTATCTCAAAAAAAAATTACCTGGATCTTCCAAGGAGCTGACATTATGGATCCTCAGGTTGACAATATGAAACAATGTCTGGAAGAGTTTTTCTTTTTCAGCTTTATTCAGTATATACACACAGGCACACACACACATATACACAGATAGAAATGGGCAGTATGGTGCCCATACAAATCTAGTGAATCTGAATCTGAGTACTGCCCATTTTAATATCATGTCAGAATATTGAAATTAATATATTAAGTGTACATTAGGTTAAAAACAGCTGCTCTTCTACCACTCCTTTTCAAGAAAAAAAATACATAAAAGAAATTCAGAAAAGTATGTTAAATGCTAAAATCTAAAATTCAGCAGGGACTTACTGATGAGGCATAAACAAGATTAATCAATATAGCATGCTAGATTTCAGAAGAGGTAAGACACGTTCACCAAAACTCTCTCTATCTTTTATCTACTTGCTTTAAAATAAAAATCTGTTCAGGTTACAATAAGTATACGAATTTACTAAGAGTATAAGTAGAAACTGCTATTAAGTTACTGTTGAAATACTTTTCATATTTATCTACCTTGTCACAAGATAAATTTTTTTAAAAGAATACCTCTGTAAAGCACCTCTTGAATAATCCCTGTGGTCACAAGGGGAAAAAAGTAAAACCTTGATATTTATGATGCATGTTATGCGTTGTTACAGTAATTTTATATATATAATTTAAAAATATATTTATATATCTTTCCCTTAGTCTTCTTAAAGGAATTTGATATTATTAATCTCCTTTTACCAATAAGGAAACAGAGGGTTGCAGATGTTAGATAATTTGCTTAAGATTCCATAGCTACTGGCTGGGCGTGGTGGCTCACGCCTGTAATCCCAACACTTTGGGAGGCTGAGGCGGCGAGGTCAGGAGATCGAGACCATCCTGGCCAGCATGGTAAAACCCCGTCTCTACTAAAAATACAAAAATTAGCTGCACGTGGTGGCGTGCACCTGTAGTCCCAGCTACTTGGGAGGCTAAGGCAGGAGAAATTGCTTGAACCCGGGAGGCAAAGGTTGCAGTGAGCCAAGATCGTACCACCGCACTCCACTCTGGCGACAGAGAGAGACTCTGTTTCAAAAAAAAGAAAAAAGAAAAAAGATTCCATAGCTACTATATGATGGAATTTGACTTTGAATGAAGTATCATACTTCAAAGGCTATCTATGTTCTTTCAAGCATAGCAGTTGTCTCTACAACATTAGTCTGATCATTGAAGAATCTAAACTCAAGAAACAAATAATGATTGGCTTTAGTTCTTCTTTTTCTTTCTTTCTTTTTTTTTTTTTTTTGAGACAGAGTTTCACTCTTGTTTCCCAGGCTGGAGTGCAATGAGGTGATCTTGGCTCAATGCAACCTCCACCTCCCAGGGTCACGGGATTCTTCTGCCTCAAGCTACCAAGTACCTGGTGTTACAGGCATGCACCACCATGCCCATTTAATTTTGCATATTTAGTAGAGACGGGGTTTCTCCATGTTTGTCAGACTGGTCTCGAACTCCCAACCTCAGGTTATTCACTCGCCTGAGCCCCCCAAAGTGGTGGGATTATAGACATGAGCCACCGCACCCGTCCCGCCTAGTTCTTCTATTAATTGTTCTCATCCATAGTATACTGAATCAGCTACCATTTAGTAAAATTCTCTTAATATCTTGGCCTAAGTTCACAGCTTTTCAGCTATTTCAAATCTCTTCCCTGCTACTCAGCTATCACAAGTTAGGGCCTTGGTTGTTTCCATGCAGGGTAGGAGGGACACAAGCCTAGGCTGGCACATGGTTTGAAGACCTGCTTTTCCCCTTTCTTCTAAGCCCAGTCTCTTCTTAGCCATTGGGTGAGGAGGAGGAGGAAAAGGCAAACCTCTCCTTCCTGGACTTGGTCAGCTGCAGTGGTCAATATTTACTTGTGTCTGACTTATGGCTTGCAATGGCTTGCAGGAGAGCATACTGTCTAGTGTCCAAATGATGGTGTTCTGAAATGCATTGCTCAGTTCCCTCCAGTGGAAGACCGAATTTCCACCCAACCACTTTCACACATTCTCAGCCAGTAACTCACACTACTGGAGTGCCCTCATCCAGTGGGCAGACAGACCTCTTACTTACTAGCACAATGAACTGATGCCTAGCAACTTTCTGAGATGTCCAATGTATCAGTGAGAGATATAGATATCTTCATCTCACAAACAGTGCATGTACAGGTTTCTCCACTGCTGATACCCTTTTTTCAGCCCTTTACTGACCAAGCAGAAATCAAATGAAGGAAATACAGTTCCAGTCTTCTCCTCTGACAGTCCTTGCAAATCTTTATAAATCTTTCTCACAGGATATCCCTTTCCAGTTTTGAGAAGCACATACAGCTTTTCTTTCAGCATATGATATTCACTAAAATGCTATCTGTCCGAGTTCTCAGATTATTTTGATTTAGAGAGGAGGTGGTAGTGGAGGGTCTTGGCTCCTATCTGTGAGCCTGCAGGGTCTGTACTCCACCCTACATCCCAGAAGTTCTTAGAAAATGCAGGTCCTGAATATCCACTGTCCTCAGTTTGGGGTCTGAGCTAACATTCAAGGACAACAAGAAAAAGCTCATCCCACATTTAATTACACATGAAAACAACACGAGTCCTTTAGGTTGTAACCCATTTTTTAAAAAACCAAGCTATATTCCAAAATGTGCTACCATTCTTGTGTTAACATATTTGATGTTAAAATATTTGAGTCTTGTTGTCTATTTGAATAAGCTTTAATAGATTTCTCACACAAACTAAATATAATATAGAGACTGTATATAATTTTCATTTCAAATTTGCAGCAAATATATTTTCCTTATTGCACGCCTCTTATTTGTTCATCCTCAACTCTCTGAACTCTTAAAGTCCAAGCTTTAAGTCCAAAATGAAGGAGAATCCATGTTCACATTTTAAAAAGGACCCAGAATACAAAGTTGTGAAATACTCTAAACATTGAAAGAACAATCTAAGTATTTCTACAGCCTTCACCCTTGGAGCACTCCATCTCTTCAACAAAGCAACTATTTTCGCAAAAAGCTTAGTGAAGTTCATGAGTTTCATTTCTCTCAGGTTGAGAGAATGAGCTAACTTGGACCTTAAAATTCAATATAAACATTAGAGCTCTAATAGATGGGCAAATGCCAGAGAGTCTAATTCCAGGCATTAACCTAAAATAATAACAGTTACCATTTATTTAATACTTACACTGCACTAGCACTATCTCAGGCCCCTTCACAGGCCTTATTTCAGGATTATAGTCTAACTCCATGAGATGAGTAAGACTGGAGCCTTCATTTCACAAGCAAGAAGACTGAGGTTTAGGAGTTAAGTAGTCCCAAACGGTAAAGATGGAAATAATTGGGGCCATCATTCAAATTTATCAGTAAAAAATAGTTTTTGAACATCTATGGTACCCTTGGCGTAGGTACTTAAATGAGACCAAATTACTCCCTTTTAGAATTTCTGTTTGGTTCTTTCACAACACAGTGCCTACGTTCTCATCATTGAAGTATGTATGTAGATAAAACATAAGTATGTATGTAAGTAAAAACATGGCAAATGTTTAACAGATACCTGATTTATTTTCATTAAGCAAATAATAGATATGACTGACTTGGGGTTATTAAATTATTCCTATTTTTTCCAATAAAAAATAAATAAAATGAAAAATGTCATAGATTTAAATCTTAGCTGTACTTAAAATCTTTGCAATTATTCAGTTTGTAACCATTATATATATTCGTGAAATATTAAAAAATAATTATACTATATTATATATGTACTGCTCTCTGTATTAATAATGATAATGCTGTATTAGTGACCTTATTAATGCTGTTTATCTTTCAATTCTCTAATAGTTTAATTTCCATTCAAAACCAAAGTTATAATTACTTGGATAAATACTATCATTTACAGGCAAATAATAAGAATTTCAAGAAAATCAAAACGGAATTGGTCCAGTCAAGCCCCAGCAATGAGACCCAATCATAGGTTTGTGCATAAATTTTGCCTAAAGAATAACCTTGTTTGGTTTTCCCCTTGTATCCAATCTTAAAAGCGTTTTAATGAAGATTTGAATATTAACAATTCATTATAAAAATAACATCTCATCATCACACTGTGTTTAGTTTATTCAAAAAACTCAAAAGCTATTAACTTCAGCTTCCTAATTAGAATAATCCAATTTTAGTCTACTGGGATCTTAGAGATGAATGGATTGGTGATGCATTATTCTAAAAGTTAAATCTCATTAATATGTAATTGCATCCATATTCACAGATATTAATTAGACATGTCTTATGAGTCATAGCTATTATTGGAAAATCAGGTATGATTTCATGATTAGCATAAAATGAACTGTAATTTTGAATAATCACTGATCGTGATCATTGAGTAGACCTTGTGTGATTAATAAACTTTTTGATCCATATAATAATTATGGATATAGACTGCATATCAACATTATAATGATACTTTTGAGACAATTAAAACTAACATTCCTTTCAGCCAAGTATGAACATGTATTTCATGTTTGTTTTGACTATGTGTAAAACCCTTTTCTGCTTAATATATTTTTAAAGCAGTAGTAATAAATAATTTACTAGTTACAAAACTGTATAAAGCACAAGCAAAACTATAATTCTATGAATAGTAATTCATATATTATTATATGCATATTATAAGATGTTTCATATAAAAGATATATTTAGCTTTTAAAAATAAAATTTTCAGTTATTACTTTTAGATACATAAGATTTGCACTTTGCTCAATCAGGTACCATTTAAGTGGTTTAATCAAGTCTAAATAATATAAAGTTACTAAAAATTCCCAAACAATAAAATTGACACAGGGATATATAATTTAAATACTATTAAAGAGCAAACTTTTGAATAATCATTATCCATTTTTCTGGGTATGATAATAAAATTTGGACATACAAAACTGATTTGAAAAAAATTTAAAAGTGGCTGCTAGATTCAAGCAAAACTTTATTTTAGAAGAAAACTTGTTGAGGGAGGTTCTTCTTTCATGTTATGTAAGAAAGCCCAATACCTGAATTAACCATGAGAACCACTAAAATACCTCTCCCTAAATGGGTAGATGGGTTCGGTGAAAAACACACAGGCACACACAAACACATACATGCATAAATACATGTACACATATATATTTTTATGATTTTGATATCATGCTTAGAGTATCTGTATCCTAAATTTAATAGAACACTGAAAACAAGAATACAAAATAGTATTTAATAATCAACTATTTGTTCTTAAGATGAAAATATTCATAGTCCTTAAAACATGACTGTTTATATAGACTATTAATCTGAATTATAAACTTCATAATTTTCGTATTAAATGATAAGGAAAATATAAAATGCCTGTGATTTCCATTATAACAGCAAAAGAAATGTGATGATTAAATAATCATGACTATTTTCATATATATTGGAGTCTGTAAAACATTTTGCATTTGTAAAGTTGAATAAAACCTACTATTACATACTAAATACTGAGCAAATATCATCATAATTAAGATAAAAGTGTAGAAATAACTAAAAACATTAGTATAATATATTCTTTTGGCAAATGTCTAATGTAGCAATTACATATATTCCATTTATCACTCTTGGTTATAAATACTAAATATCTTTTAGTCAACCAGACTCCTTTTGATGTGTAATAATTTTACCTCATCAAGAAGAAGAAAGAGTAAAAAAAGAGAACAGGTTATATGAGTTCTTCATTCATTTAATACATATAATTGACAATTTGGACTATCCTGTAATGACACTCTTTATAAATCTTGCATTTCCTTTTGCTCATTCATGAGAGCAATATAAATTCCTCATATATCTTAAGAGTTACACTAGACAGATTTTTTTTGCTTATTGGCAAACTAAATCCACTATATATTCACTATTACAGTTTCCTGTCCTTAAAACTGTCCCCTCGGGGTTTAATTTAAAAGTTTGTGATTCACTGAGTATGAAGCAAATTTTTCTAAATTTATAATTACAAAACAAAGTTTGTGAGTCATCTGCTCTTCTTTTTCAGTTTTAAAGTCTGCTAATATTTTCATGGATGTCACAGAAACTCTCAGAAGTAGAAAATCAACAAGATAACAGTTTGATGGCAGTGAAAAAAATATGCTTTTAATTTGCAAAAGAAGAAAAATGGGTTTGCCTAGAAAAGATGTCAACACTTTAATTCCACATATTATTTCACCCATAAAGATGGCCTTCCTCCTTCACCTATATGACTAATATTAAAGACCTGTGTGTGACCCTACAACTTAAGTCTTGTGAGAGCATCAATTTTTGTCTGTTTCTTTCCTCTCTTCTTCATACAGCCTCCAAGAAACTGCCAAAACTTAGAAGCTTTTGATAAATAACTGTTAACTGAATAAATGGGAAACTTTGTCATTGGTGTGTTTGTTTAAATCTCTAGGCTCAAAATTGGTAAAAGAAGTTGAAGGGGATATGCGACATTATAGTTTCTTTATTTAAGGGGAGGAGGGACAGGAGGAGTATTCTTAGGAAACAAACCACAAATATTACTCAGATCAGCTTGAAAGAAAAAGCAAGGAAAAGGTATAAAATGACTGTCAACCACACACAGCCCCTTTAACCTTTCACAGTTTTCTTGCCTTATATGAATCTTCAAGGTTAAATACAAGCCAAATGTGAACTGACATTTCTGCAAGGGTCAGGTAGATACCAGTTGCAAGTTGTTATGACTGCAAAGTGGTCTTTGTCATGAGAATTTCTAAACTGCAAGAATATGCCTGCAGGCTTTAGTTTGAGAAACACTGATTAAAGTAGTAATAAAAATATCACCTTTGAAATTGTTTCTCAGTTTCTAATTCCTCTAAGATATGTTTTGTCTTTATGATTGCCCATAGAAATTAACATCAGTACAATGGCAGACAGGAGCTGGTTGTTGTCATTTTGACATTAGGAGGGTGCTGCATTCACTGGAGATCCCAAAAGCTTTAATTGACAAACAGTGGTCAAGTGAACTAGGTGGAATAATATCTTTATTCATTCAACAACATATTAATTGAACACTTACGATAAGCTAGGCACTGCGCTGTTTTACGTGCTGGATATAAAGGAGTGAATCAGACAGACATAATAAGTTCTTCTCTCATACAGCTTGCATTCTAATGATATTTAAATATTCCATTTGCTCAATACATCTTATAAAATGAATGAATAAAACTACATAACTAAGGATATAAGAAAAGACAGGAAAGAAAAGATCAGGATGAATATTTGTGTGCAGAAACACAATGGCACTAAGGTTTGTATGTGAACTATAGCTTGTGAATTCCTGCCATAATTGATTTTCCTATTCAATATAATAGAATAATAAAACATAATGGACCTGGAAGTTTCTTTAGCCCAAGCAGCCATCTAATGTTTAATCTGTTCAGACTCCTCACAAAGGAACTTGTAGTACTCACTACCTCTTGAGGTAGCCCATTCCATTTCTAAGCCTCTGTAATTTTTAGGTATTTCTTCAATTGAATTCATTATAATACCTCCTCAAGTCATTATCTACTGGTTCAAGGAATCTTTTTCAGACTTCTAACCAAGAATCCTTTTAATTTATTTGATAATTTTATAATTAAACTTGGTTTCAACTTTTTTGATCATCTTCATATTCAACTCTGAAAGTATTCCACTCAAAAGTGGGCAAAGGACCTGAACAGACACTTTACAAAAGAAGACATGCATGAGGCCAACAAACATATGAAAAAATGCTCATTATCACTGGCCATTAGAGAAATGCAAATCAAAACTACATTGAGATACCACCTCACGCCAGTTAGAATGGAGATCATTAAAAAATCTGAGGACAACAGATGCTGGAGAGGATGTGGAGAGATAGGAACACTTTTACACTGTTGGTGGGAGCATAAATTAGTTCAACCATTGTGGAAGACAGTGTGGCAATTCCTCAAGGACCTAGACACAGAAATTCCATTTGACCCAGCAATCCCATTACTGGGTATATATCCAAAGGATTATAAATTATTCTACTATAAGGACACATGCACATGAATACTCATTGCAGCACTGTTTCAAATAGCAAAGACCTGGAATCAACCCAACTGCCCATCAATGATAGACTGGACAGGGAAAATGTGGCACATATATACCATGGAATACTATGCAGCCACCAAAAACAATGAGTTCATGTCCTTTGTAGGGACATGGGTGAACCTGGAAACCATCATTCTCAGCAAACTGACACAAAAACAGAAAATCAAACACTGCATGTTCTCACTCATAGGAGGGTGTTGAACAATGAGAACACATGGACACAGGGAAGGGAGCATCACACACTGGGGTCTGTAGGAGGGAAATAAGGGAGGGACAGTGGGAGGTGGGGAATTGGGGAGAGATAGCATGGGGAGAAATGCCAGATATAGGTGATGGGGAGGAAGGCAGCACATCACACTGCCACATGTGTACCTATGCAACAATCTTACATGTTCTTCACATGTACCCCAAAACCTAAAATGCAATAAAAAAAAGAAAGTGTGACAAGCAGAGCACTCCACAACCCCCTACAGAGTGATCAGTACAGATAAGAGGAATTCACCACATTCATCCTTCTAAATACTAATGCCTCCTAAAATTAATTAGTTTTACTTGGCAACTTACATTAAGCTTAGGCTGATTACTAAATTGTAATAGTTTATTTAGTTGTTATATTATGCTTTATTTAAATGTGTCCCTCCCTTTTTGAGTTGTTAATCTTATGTTCTTGGATTTGATATTTAGTTCTAGCTTGGGATACTCATATTAATCATGACTGCAATTTTCAATTTATCTACAAACTGGGAAACAAAATCTTCTTTTATTTTAATTCAAGATATTGAATAGTTTTCATCAGGCCAGGGCAAGGATAAAGCCCTGTTGGAAGAACCAGCAATCTCATGCTGTGGTCACAATTCTTGAGCATAGTCAGTTATTGTCCCTAAATAGCATAGGTCTTTATCTGTTTCAAGTAGCTTGCAGAAAATATTTATCAGCAAATCTCTAATGCTAAATATTTTCAGTTCTTTCTAATCCAATCAGCAACTTTATAGTCTACATTTTCAGTACTTAATGGGTAAATTATCAAATAATTTTGGCCATTTTTATCTAGGTAGAGATTGATGTCAACATTAGCATGACCAATGTAAGCAATAGCAACAGTATTAATTCCAGCAGTCATGGGAAAAATCCACTGCCTAGTTATAAAACAGAATTTTAAGATAATTCAGATATAGTCTATATTCCAGTTACTTTCAGTTCTTAGAGAAGCTTAACTTTTCTGATTTTTCTAAGAAGTTTACTGAGACTATGTCTCTAGACTTCATGCAAAAGACATATCTACATTTTATTTTTTACGTAACTATAAGATAATGGAACTGCTTTTGTGCTTGATTTTTGGAAACCACATAGCTCTACATTACACCATGAAGCTTTCAGTGTTTCAAAGAACATTCACATCCTGTTTCATTTGATCTTCAGAATAATTCTATAAGGTGGATAGGAAAGTATTACTATCTTGACTGATGCAAGGTAAAATAAAACATGTAGCATCTCTAGGACTCAGCTCACTTTAATATAGCTAGGTCACTGATTTGCAGCCAGATTATTACCTGAATTGTATATATCAAAGAAATGAGAGAGATGAGACCCTTACAAAATTCATTTTAGATGTTTTATTTATATTTAACTACCTCAATATTTTGTTTTATTTATGTTTAATATTTAATTACCTTCCTATATGCCCCCAAGAGTTGAAGTATTTTATCTGATATAGACTTCCTTTATGTTTTCTTATAGTGGCATTACTGTCCCTTTACACTCGACCGCCATCCTAACCCTACTCCCATTCTCCTAACGGATTAATATGGCCTTTCTTTCTTGTCTTACATTAAAAGAAAAAGGTTATTATAAGACTCTGAAAGTAAAGAATGTTATATCCTTATTATACCCCTGGGGTACATTTTAAAATAAAGGCCCATTATAAATAAATAGTATATGTTATATGTAAGTGTGATTTGTCAAGCTTAACAAATAAAACCAAATCGTATAACATGGCTTGCAACCAAACATTAATATTACAGCTTCCTGTGTCTAATACTGTCTCAAACAAATATTATTGGGTGAAAATATTTAATTTATAAATAAAAAAATAGTTAAAAAGTAATGAGATTGGAATCAAAAAGCATGAACTCTGATCATTGTTTATCTTTTTTTAAAATTATTTTTGAGACAGAGTCTCATTCTGTGGCACAAGCTAGAGTGAAGTGGTGTGATCTTGGCTCACCGCAACATCTGCCTCCTGGGTTCAAGCAATTCTCCTGCCTCAGCATCCTGAGTAGCTGCGACTACAGGCACAGGCCACCATGCCCAGCTAATTTTTTAACTTATTTTTTAATTTTTAGTAGAGATGGGTTTCACTATGTTGGCCAGGATGGTCCTGATCTCCTGACCTCATGATCCACCCACCTTGGCCTCCCAAACTGCTAGGATTACAGGTGTGAGCCACCACACCCAGCCTATTTCTCCTTTTATTGGTCATGCCATTTATCCACAGAAGGCCTTAATTTTCTTATTCATTAAATATGCTCAGTAAAAAGACTTTCTGTATCTTTTGAAGTTGTTTTCAAAAGATCGTGTGTATAATGCTATTAACTATAAAACAATATGTAAAATAAGACATCATCATATAAATAATAGCAAAGAATCAGGACAATCTAAAGAGGAATTATTGTTATATAGTCAAACTTCTGCAGAGCAGGCAATTATTTTTATCCATTTTCCAGCTCAACAGCAAGTATCCTATGCTTTGCCCTATCAGATAGCCTTATGCAAAGTGAATTCTCCAAAGAAAATTTTAGCAAGTACATAATTGGCGTATTTCTTCTTGTTCTCCAATTAATATTCAGGAGGTTTAAACTCTAAAGGCAAATGAAACAAACAATCCTACTTTGGAAATAAGAGTTTCAGAAGTAGGGTAGCTGATTTCACAAATGAATGTGGCTAAACCTCACATTCAATTGGTGAAATTGGTTAAATATTTCAAGGAACTAAATATGCTTATAAGTAGATAAAGAATGGAGGGAATGAAGCAAAGATGGTGTCAGAAAAGTCATTTTAAAATACTTTAGGCCAGCACAGTGGCTCATGTCTGTAATCCTCAGAGTTTGGGAGGCTGAGGAAGGAAGAATGGTGGAAGCCAGGTGTTCAAGGCTGTAGTGAGCTATGATCCCACCACTGCACCCCAGCCTGCCTGACAAAGCAAAACTCCATCTCAAAAATAAATAATTAAATTAAATACTTCAGTGTCAAAATGAGTTAACTATCTCTAGTGTTTAGAAACATCTTAATGTTTATAATATCAAGATGTATGTTATATATTTTTTGAACTTGATGTTCTACTTTGAAATAGCAACACAGTATAGGAAGAAGGATTCAATTTAAGAATTTTGATTTTGAAGCTGAATGAGGATACTGTATTTATGGGCATTAAGCCACACCTCTGAAGTATTCACAAATCAGATTTTGAAAACAGAATTACTACTACCTTTGAGCCACTTTTAATTTTCACTATACCAAATGAAAAGATTCTACAAGATCTACGTTATTCAAAACATGGAAGTGAGCAGAGACTGAGATATACCAACAGAGTTTTTTCTTTCTTTCATTTTCTGCTTTCAAGCCATCATTGAAAAAAAAAAAAAAGCAGAAAACTTTATTGAGCTCAGAAAGACACAGCCTCAGAGAAGGAAAGAACTACACTGATTTTCTACATATGGTAGTGTGGTGGAAATTTCAACTCTAGTTTTAGTAATCAATGATACCATGTTAACGCACTTTTAAAAAGTGGATTTCAGATTTGGGTATGATTCCAAACAGGCAGCTACCATCCTCAAAGTAGAGAATTCAAGTCCAGAATAATCACAAGTTCTAAATTACACACAGTATGTCGTGAAATATCATTATTACTTTTAGAAAGTAAAAAAATATTTATGACAGAACTTATTTAATGTGTTGTCAGCCCCCACAAGATGTGGCTAAAAACATCTTCCCAGTAATATTTTGAAGGGTCAAAAGCAATGACCTTGTCATGTTTCTGTGATCCTGGTGAAATACCTGGGTCAGACACTAGTGAAGATTAATAAGGTAATTATAAAGAAATCGGAAGCAAAGCAGATATAGCAAAAACAGCACCTCCTAATACTTTTGGTATTATCCTCAATTTTTTTCCCAATCCTTGATTATGAGGACTTTAATAAATATGTTTTACAGAATTAAATTTGTGATTATTAAGAATAGCCAAGACTATTTAAAAAGCAGTGGATTTATTCTCAATCACATTTTTAAAAATCACTTTTGAACAGGATGTTCAACATGCATATCAGAACTGTGGGAGAATATAAGGTATGATCCCAAATGCCATTGCTATTGTTGTACCTGTGCCCATTGATAGTGAGAAACTAAGTAATCAGAAAAGATAAAGCCTAGAAAAATCTAAACTCACAGGACCTTCTTTTATCTGGCTGGATCTACAATTACATGCTTTTAAACTCTTTATCTAGGTATGTAGATATTTTTTTAAACCCTGTGAATAGGGGTTCAACTTTCAATTTAGATCATGTTTTCTGAAAGAAACCATGCCTAAAGAGGTGGATGGACCTAATTATAACAGGGGACCCAAAGGAGCAGTCCTAGGAAAGCATGTGCATTCTGTGGGTCCGTGCAGCAAGTTTGTCACCAGAAAGCCTGGTTGAAGATATCTTTCCAACCCAGAGTCCTATGCAGATAGAAACCTAACAGCAAAGCTTTAGACTCTTACTTGAAGTCGCTCTGCATTATGACATCACTTGCATACTTACTAAAATATTTTTGCTGCTTCCCTTTTCATCTAACTTATTATTATTGAAAACCTAGGTAAGATACGTCCCATTTAGCCATTTACTGAGAAAACATGTACCAATACCTACCTAGGGCAAAAGGGCACATAATTAGTCAGACACACCTTGTTGTATTTCAATTTAGCTCATTATTTCTGATGGCTTTCTTTGTTTTCTTCTGTCTATTTGGCACACTCCTCTCCCATACATGCCTGAACTACCTCCTCTGCCAAGGTGCTCCTGAGGCACCAATGCAAAATTCACTCTTCTTTCTTCATTTTTTTTTTTTTGAGACGGAGTTTCGCTCTTGTTACCCAGGCTGGAGTGCAATGGCCTGATCTTGGCTCACCGCAACCTCCGCCTCCCGGGTTCAAGCAATTCTCCTGCCTCAGCCTCCCGAGTAGCTGAGATTACAGGTGTATGCCACCATGTCCAGATAATTTTTGTATTTTTAGTAGAGACGGGTTTTACCATGTTGACCAGGATGGCCTCGATCTGTTGACCTCGTGATCCACCCACCTCAGCCTCCCAAAGTGCTGGGATTATAGGCGTGAACCACTGAGCCCGGCCTCACTCTTCTTTCTTATATGCTCCTATGATAAGTTTCAGTTCTTCTATTATTGTCTTTACACCATTTTATTAAAATTATTTCTTTAAAAGTCTTAATGAAGAGTTTTCACTATTCAAGTTTATTGAAGCATATGCAGTATCTCATCCACATTTGTATCCCAAGCATCTAACAAGGTTCTGTTCACTTTAAAGCCCTCAAGAAATGATTCATGAATGAATGAAAGACTTGCTACCTTCAGTGGGAATTGGATGACAATTAGCTCCTAGACACACTTTTGAAGAGATCTACCAGCTCCTAATATCAACACCATCATTTCTGACAAGTGGTGATGAGTCTCTCAAAATGGCAGAATATCTCTCACATTCTACTGGAGACTTAAATGTGTTCTCCTTAAAGTTAGTACCTTCCTTTTTTTTTTTCTCTCAGAACCAAAAGGTTTTTGGTAAACTTTATATTAACCATAGCGATTATAGTTTCTTCCCTGCCACATACCCATAGTTTGGAGAAAAAGAAATTTGTTTATCTTGGAGAATAAGGCAGAATCTATACTTTCAGCAAGGCCAGAGCTTATATAATAGTATTACTCATTTACTTTCTTATATTAGAGTATCTTTAATCTTTGATTAGGGGCTAGAATACAAGTGAGCCTCTAAGGAAAGTAACTGCCTTTCCAGGTCCTGAGACTTATTTGGGAGAGGAAAACTTCTAATTTGTTTCCAGTGACACTTTAGTTAAAGATAATTTAAGACTCTATGAATTCCTGTTATATGTATGCAAAGCAACTAAAGGTGACCCTTTTAAAAATATTCACTTTTATCCCATATTGTTTAAATGATTTTCAAGAAAGATATTCCAATAGCCTTTTTTTTTTTTCTTCTCTACTGCCAATGAATTTAAATGTGTGCTTCATTGCGGTATTCCAAATACACGAAACTTCAGCAGCTATGGGTTTTGTTACTTTGAATAGTTATCACACTTCAAAGATTGCTTTGGATTTTAAGTTAGGGTGGCCTGTTTTCATTATATTCAAACAGGCTTAGATCCATTTCTCCATCACGCATAGCAGATGACAAACAGCCATATCTAGCTGTCCTGGCATCTAAACTACCCCAGAATTCCTTGAAGATGATAATTTGTTCTGTGAGTCCACTACTTCTATATGTTAATCCACACAAATTTTATTATTTCAACTATTATCTTCTTATGTACCTCTTCTGTGGAAAGACTAATATACCAATATAAAACTGTCTTCTGTTTTAGAAAAAAAAAAAACAACTCTTAGTCAGAAAATAAGAATATTATCAAAAATAATTTGTAATGAAGTCTACTTGATAAAAAGTGGCTATGAGGTTAGATTTATACAACTTTACTGGCAACAACCAAGTCTAGTATAAAATATATATTATTGAGGTACCTACATTTTTAGTATAAACAGAAATAACAAGCTTGTATCAAGTTTTCAAACCTCTCATACTAGTGTCTCACTTTAAAGATATTCTTACATCAAATACAGTGGCTCACTCCTGTAGATGCGATATTTTGGGAGGCCAAGGCAGGAGGATCACTTGAGCCCAGGAGTTAGAGACCAACCTGGAGCAACTAAATTTCTACGAAAAGTTTTAAAAATTAGCTGGGCACGGTGGTGCATGCCTGTGGGCCCAGCTACTCAAGAGGCTGAGGTGAAAGGATAGCTTCAGTAAGCTATAACTACACTACTGTACTCTAATGACACCCTGTGACAATATATATATATATATACATATATATATATATATTGCAACTTAGGAATATTTTCTAAAAGGCAGATTTAGAGTGAATTATGAGTCACCCTAACACAAAGCATAATCAGTCCAACTCCCCGATCACATAACCTGAGGTTCACATTACCAAAGAAAGAGGTTTGAACGTGAGGGAAACATATTATTTTCACTACACTGTGATGGAAAGAAATTAATTCTCGTTGTGCAAACCTAGAGGACTCCTCTGAATTCTCTGAATTACTGCGGATTGTTAACGCAAAGACAGATTGTGCATAAAAACCTTGATGCCAGGAGAAGACTATGCCTTGAGTCTTTAAACAGATCCTAGTTGATAATTATGCCAACCCTGCTAACGAAATTCTGAAAAGATTCAGAATGCCTTGAAATACAAATGCTTTTTCTAGTCCAGATAATTGATATTGCATTAGAACATTCCATGGGATTTGAATCAAGCTCTTTCACACTTTAGATTTCAGGGTAGTATAATTCCCTCACCACACAAAGCAGAACAGAAATCCCTGAAGTTCAGTAGCACCCTATTTCCACAACTTTATAATTCTCAGTATCTGTACAGGATCTTTGCAAAAACCCATTTCAAATATCCCATTAAGAATCCCATGTCTTTTTGTGACTATGAAAGATTATTAGCTAGACAGTCATCTTATTTTAGCTTTAGAATACACATCAGACTTGTTTTTTCCCAGACACAAGCCATTGAAGGTTTGGAAAATAGCTCATGGAAAGCTCCAAAGAATGGATCCTCAGAGAGCAAATCTTGCAACACCAAACAACCCCAATTCCCCTTGGCCACTGTGCTGACAAAAGTTATTACTAGTTATGCAAGGCAACTAGAAGACATGTACACAAATCATTACAATCAAATATCCTGCCCACCATCGAACTGATACTTATTGAGAAGATGATTGGCAGAATTTTCTTAACTAATCTGGGGTTATTCATATTGCAGAGCATCCTTGAAAGTGCTCCTCTGTTCATTCTGTACTGCATATTTCTATTTCTATTGTTGCATAGTTATCTGTGCTGCGTATTTTACCCAGTCTCACCTGGTTATTTTACTTTAGAATCTCATGGGCTTTGTATCCTGAAGCCAAACAACCTGTTGGAAGAAAACAACAAAGAACTGAATCCCTTTTATCTGTTTGCTGCCTAACAAATCAAAACACACTGAAATCTGGGATTATTAGAGAAGTTTTGGGGATAAAGAAATAAAATAAAAATCTGTTTGTCAAATGGGGCTGCCTGCTGCTCAGTACCATGTGTTATCATAGAAAGTTGCATTTGTTCAGCTATTAAGTGTTAGTGAAGATAATATAGACAGCCATGGTATTAACAAATATTCTCAGTGCCTATTAAACTCTATAGTTATGTATTTTAATCATTACCTTGTATTAGTAAAATTCAAGACTATACCACCTTAAGGACAACTTAAAGGTGCAATGTAAAACAGTAGGCCAGGTGCGGTGGCTCATGCCTGCAGCCTCAGCACTTTCGGAGGCCAAGGCTGGTGGATCACCTGAGGTCAGGCGTTCAAGACCAGCCTGGCCAACATAGTGAAACCTCGTCTCTACTAAATATACAAAATTAGATGGGCATGGTGGCACATGTCTGTAATCCCAGCTACTAGGTAGGCTGAGGCAGGAGAATCACTTGAACCTAAAAGGCAGAGATTGCGGTGAGCTGAGATGCGTCACTGCACTGCACCCTGAGTGACAGAGTGAGACTCTGTCAAAAATGACAGAAAGAAAGAAAGAAAAGAAAAGAAAGAGAAAGAAAGAAGGAAAAGAAAAGAAGAAAGGAAGAAAGGAAGGGAGAAAGAGAAAGAAAGAAAAAGACAGACAGACTAATTTTGGTTATAAGGCACAGGCTTAAAATATGCATCATTTTTAAAATTGGCAATTTTTAAAAACTTTTGTCTAATTTTTAAATGTGGTTCTCACTCCTAGCTGTGATTTAGCTCACAATAGAAGCAATAGAACTGAAGTAATCACGTGTAGAATTTGAAAAACTCAAGTAGGTACACCTTTTTTTCCCCTTCTGAACATCTTACTTCCTTTCAATTTAATATTAGCTATTACCAAATGCCACAGAACATATGAGCTAGTCCCTTGATATAATCCACCTTCTAAGCTCAAGCATAGAAACTTTGTCATTTAAATTGGCTATCAAGAGCTAGGACAGCTATGCCTTACTAAACACTTACTAGCAGAATTCATCTGTTGCTACTCTGTTTGTTATATTAAGATTAAGCACAATGATGTTGACAGTATTAATACATTTAAAAGCCTGTCACGTTCTGCAGCTGTTCACGAGTCCTGGGGACTGCATGATTGAAATAAGAAGTGACTAGGGGCAAAATTAAGAATTATGTAATGTGTAAAAGGTGAAGAACAAAGAGGCAGACTCTGAAATAAGTACTGCTACCCAGGAGGATATTAACCTCTTGCCTGCCTAGCTTTTCCCATAATATTGTGAAGCCACATTTTACTGAAAACAGCCACATGATTCATGAGATAGCTAACCAACCTCCTTGGCCTACTGCTGTTTTGTGAATGCTTGCAGAATAAGAGAAAGTTTGTGACTGAAGTTAAAGGGGCATTAGCTTCGCCTCTATACTAGTGCAATTATTAAAATGTGAACACACTCAAATGAAATACACCAGAAAGGAAATCATTCGATGGAGCTCAGTTTCTTAAGAAATAATGAAACCAATTTGCTTTTACATAAAAACACGCCAGTCTATGACATCTTTTTATACTGGTGGTGAAAGTGTTCAACAGTGCAACATTCTTACAGGACAATTCAGCAATATATACATTGGTTCTGCTTGTAGGAATTTGTACATAAAAAACTTTCACAGATGTGAAACAATATTTTTACAATCCTTGAAAATGGTCTCCATTTGCAATACTTAAAATGCTGGAACAAAATACCTTTCATTAGGGAATCGGTCAATAAACTGTAGCAGATGCATGCTATGAGGAAAATACGAGACTATATGTGCTAAAATGAAAAGATGTCCAAAATAAATTAAATAAAAATAATCAAGTTACAGAATAGCATACACCATATGATAACATTTCATGTTTTTAAAGAATGTTCAGCTATGTTAGCATACACACAAATATTTATACATATACTATACTCAAAAAAGAAATTGAATGTATATACATATGCATAAGATTAAAGAACTCTAGACACCACAGTAAAAAAAGGGTATATTATACACAGTTCTAATTTTTACTCTCATCATTATTGTATTATTTAAATTTTTCATTAAGAATTTTTATGATTTAAAAATAAGATTTATTAAAAATATGGGCGTTTCTGAAAAGTAAATGCTTTCATTCATAGGCAATAAATAAAATTCAATTCCTTCTGAATAGTCCATCATAAAATATTATTGGCCTTCCAGACCCTACAGTATGCCTCATTAGTTTATTGAATCTAGTTTATGTCTAGATGGTTAGAAGAATATCAAATAAGTAAATTTTAAAAAATAACAGTTAAATAATAGAAATACAGTCTACTGAGAAGGACAAAATTCACAGAAAAACTAGTTAAATATGGAGTTGATGGTTACAGTATGTTCCTCACACAACAGTTAACAATGTCTACATAGCACTTGTAATTTCAGGAACATCCTCAGCCACTGCATTTATCCAAAACCCTTCTCAATGGCTGCTTACAAATAATCAAATAACCATTGGTCTTGATTTAGGCATTTGGAAGAGGAGCTAGAATTTACGTCTTCTTTCCACCTTATGAAATATCTCTGCAATACCTATTTTTTAAAGACCAAATGAACACAGTTCTGGAACCTACATGAGCAGCTGCCTGACCTTGCTCTGTGTATTCAAGCTAAAATTTCAACACTATTTCTCAGCTGATGCCCTATGGGATTTGGAGGCCCCAAAGCCTGATTTTATTCCTAATTAACAGTAATAAACAGACAACATACTTTTCCTTTGAACACCTCTGTCGGGAAAATGTCCAGTCAGCAAGAGCTACAAGGGATAGACAAATTTCCTTTCTCTCACCTCATGTACATGCTTAGGTACACAGAGACTCCCCCTGCCTCTAGTTTGGGGTTGGGGATAAAGTAGGTCAAGTCACTGAGGCTTTATGCTTTAGCTTTAGAATGTGGTGAAGGGTGAAAGTCATGGCTCTAACCAGAGTTTCCAGAGCAATGCGGATTAATTTCATATTCATCACACATAAGGCCAAAACCCTCACAGCAGTATTAGTTTAGTTCTACATTTAGGTACAACTCAAAAAATAGCAAAGATACCCATAATTGCACCCATTAAGAGACTTTTAAGAGAAAATATGTGCTGTGTCATGACACTGTGCTGTTATTTAGTGCATTTACCTTGAGAGCCACAGAATCTCTGGAATTCCATGTCTGAGGAATATCATAAAACAAGACACTACAAACACTCACTGGTTTCACATCAGTAGTCTGGATTTTATAATCACTTGTAAAAGTAGCGGGGCCAGCCTGAAGTTTTCCTTTGTACTAAGGAAAAATGAAGCTTTGACATCATCTCCAACTGGTTCAAATACAAGCAGTTATTTACTATCTATGTGATTTTGGTCAATTTATTTATAAGGCAGTCTACTAATTGGTAAAACTGAGATAAAATTTATATCTTAATGAATTATTGTGAATATGTAATCAAATGGAATTTTACGCAAGATTTTTGGATCAGTGGTGTTCCACAGTAAGCACTCAATACATGCTAAATAGTGTCGTTTAGTTGCTGTTCTTACTAAGCAAATGAATAGGGTAACCATGATTTCAGAGGGGGAGTTTTATCCTACTTCAGATGATTCACTGATAGTACCTCCACGCATTTAATATATATTAATTAAAATAATTTTTAAAACTCAATAAATGGAGAACCAATTTCACCTCCATCAGTTAAACCCAGTGTTAAGAGGTTGGCACAGCAGGAGATTAAAAAGATTGGTGGGAGGGGGCGGGGTGCCGAGGGAGGAGAGAATGAATGGTCAAACTGCCAGAGTAGTGAAGATTGATTGTCTTCAGATTCCTAATCAGTTAGGGAGGATTACTACCGGACAGTTTTTTGTTTGTTTTCATTCTCCTAGTGGATTCATCTCTTCTGTCTCATGAAGTCAGAACGCAGGGAAATATATCACATGTGTTTTTATACAGATATGCAAAATAAAAGTGATACAGACAGCAGACAAGAAGCATATGTAGATTCAGAGAAATTACCTGTTTGTAGTATTTGAACCTGAAGGTGGAGCTAGCCAATAACAAGAGAAAAGTCTCCCTGCCAGGAGAATATAACACAGGAAAAATGAATCCACTTCATGACAGGCCTCAGCCCTCAGGCCTCTGACTTTTGTATGCCTCAGGAGGTTGTAAATGAGGAGTCCCAGGAGAACATCACATGTTTTCGCCATTATCCTTTGGGGCTCTACCTCATACTGCGTCCCAAGGAGACCACTTCTGGAGTGAGCTCTTGCATGACAATGGAAAACTACTGGCAAGAGGGCCGGAGAGGCCACAGCCAAAAGAACAGCAGCAGGAGTTCACTTATTTCTCCATTCACTCAGGTATGCATTCCTTCTTCCTTAAACCCTTATTATACATCTACTTAGCATCATGCTAGAGTCTGAAAATCCAGACATGTAAAGATACATAGTACTATACATTGTCAGTGAACTTGAAGAATTCACAATTTAATGTGCTATAAGGACATATAAAGACATAGTTATAACTACAGTAAGTAACACAGTAGGATTAAGAACAAAGTACTATGATAATACCAAGAAGGACATAATTAGTCTTGCTTTAGCGAAGAAAGGATGGTTTCACAAATATACAAAATACATAATCCAGGCCTCAATGATGAGTAAAACAGCACCAGACTGGGAAAAAGAGAAGGACAGGTAGGAATAAGAGAAAGTAGGAGTATTTCAAAGAAAGGAATAGATATGAACAGAGGCACTATGGAGGTCTCTTTCGCTGACTCTCATTATTGGTACATTTTTTTTAACTGTGTTTCTCAGCCTTTAAAATAACTGGCCAGTCAGATAACTTCCTATGCATTTATTTAACTAGAGAAAATGGAGGAAATGGTTTATGGAGCAGATTTCTGAAATGCTCCATATCCGTGTGATATGTGGTATGCTGAAGGGTAGGGTTGTTTGACTTCGTAAAACTTCATTACACAGACCAAAAGGCAGAGTTGTCTGGTGCAGCCTGCTGAGGGATCATCTCCTGAACTCTCACCTTCATCACAGAAGGCACAGTAGTTAAGTATGTGGCTTTAGGAGTCAGACTGACTGAGTTTTTAGTACTGATTTTGCAGCTCACTAGCTGTGTGACCTGTGCCTCATTTCTTCATTAACTACATGAGTATAACACTTTTTCTTTCAAAGTTGCAATGCCTATTAGATGGACTTACATATGTAACCTTAGAACAGTTATGAGATTGTTGGTTGTCTTTAAAAAAGCCACATTTGCAGACTTCTTCAGAGTCTGAAACCTTTAAATGTGCTTTTACACTATGAGGATTTGAAATACCAGCCTATTTTCTGTGGCTAACATGCCAGTAGAATAAAGATTATGCAGTAAATTATAAGATATATGAGGTCAGAAGCCATGCCGCATCTAACTCTGTATTTGTAGTGCCTTGAAAAGTGCTTGGCACATAAAAGAAGAAAGGGAGGCAGAAGAGAAAAAGGAAGGAGGGGAGGAGGAGGAGGAGGAGGAAGAGGAGGAGGAGGAGGAGGAAGGGCAGGAAGAGGGGGAGTAGGAGGAGGTGGAGGAGGAGGAAGAGGAAGAGGAGGGGGAGCAGGAGGAGGAGGAGAAGGTTTTGTTAACAATGTGTATTAAAGAGTGAATGTGAGTGAGGTAGAGGATGGAGTAGCTGAAGATGGGGGTGGAAAATAAGCCTAGCTTGTGCACACATTATAGGTCCAGCTAAGAAAGGCGGCCTCTGAAGTTATTTGCTGTAGACCAGTGTTCTCCATCAGAACTAGACCCTTGCTTCAAGATACCAACCTATAAGGCAGTAATAAATGAATTAGAAACATGGTGATCGTTAGCTCACGATTGTATCTCTAACCCACCCAGAACACATTTAATATAAACTGGTTTCTGATATTGCCCTTCACATGAGGCAGCACTGAATTATTGCCATTGAACATTTTCGGAATCTACACAGACAGTTTAAGTTGGTAGAACTTCTAGAATCCAAAGAGCAAATACTGATTGCTCACTTGCTAAATTCTAGGCTCATGCTGGGCTCTAGGAACACAAAAGTGCACAAAATAGATAACATTCCCTGCTTTCCTGACACTTGCTGCTCGGTATCATGCTGTTCAATATGGATGAAGATTTGCCATCAGAGTTTAAATACTTTAACCTACATCAAATTTTCTCTGCTTCATAAAATGGCCAACGAAAATTGAGTGTATAAAAACTGCAAAAAAGCAAGCTTTTATTTTCCTTTTGCCAATTTTTCCAGACATTTGACTTTGCTTTGTCCTGCAGAAATAAATTACTAAGTATCGTTGGCTATAATTTTAATAAATAAAAATGAGTTTATCTTCATATGCTATTAACTAAGCATTGAAAAAATACTTAAAGAATACTATGAAGGGGCTTCAAATTGACAGCCTGAACAAGGAGCCCATGCTCATCTCTGACCAGCCTTGCTACCAGGTGAGAAGTGAAACACACCCTTTCAAAGCAGTGGGAGGGAATAGGTGAAAGGACTGATAGACTATCAGGATTTGTGCTCTTTCTCCACTAATCAGCAGCCCATAAGTGAGCAAAATTACTGCTGAAGGTGAGTGAATACTATCAGCCAGATATGTCTTGAACTAAAAGAGGTTGAGACCCAGCATAACTAAACATTTGAGGCCAGAGGTTGAAATACCACATTTTTATCTCATCCCAAGCATTCTGGAAGCAGTTCAGGAGATGGATTAGAAAGGGAAGATGCTTGGAGGCAGAGAGATTAGTTAGAAGGCTATTGTAACAGTTCAACAAGAGGTCATTAAACTAAAGAAGTAATAGTGGAATAAAAAGCAAGCAGAGACGTTCTAAAATTGCTGTTCAATAGACAAGCCAGTAGGCATATGTTGAGCATTTGAGATATGGCTAATGTGATTGAGAAACTGAATTTTAAAATGTATTTAACTTTGATTAAGTTTGATGCAAATTTAAAAGATACTCAAATTTTAAGTATGTTTAGAACAACTTGAGTATGTAAATCTACTTTTACAACTGTAGATATAATAAAATATAAAATGCTTCTGATGGAAAATTTAGATTCTGAAATGAGAGGTTTTGTTAAGTGTAAAACACACATTGGATTTTCAAAGCTTCTTATGAAAAAATAATGGAAAACGTTAATAATTTATATTGTTTACATATTAAAATGATAATCTGGGTATATTGAGTAAAAATATATTCTCAATGTATTAATTAAAACTAATTTCATCTTTTTTTCCTTTTATATGAGTAGTAGAAAATCAAAAATTACAAACATGGCTCATCTATTTCTATTGGATGATATAGTTTGAGAGACATGTTAGCAATTTGGTAAGAAACTAATTAGATTGTGAAGGCAAGCACGAAATAAAAGATGTCAGGAATTCAGCCTGTGATTATGTAGATGAATGTGGGATGAGGAGACAGCGACTTCAGTTGTTAACGTGGTAAGTTTCAGATGTCTATGAGACACCCAGGTAGAGATGCTGAGTAAGCAGTTGGAAATATTAGTATGGTGGTAAGAGAAGTCTGGGATGGAAATAAGAAGTCAATATTTATTTGATAGCTAAAATTCAGAGTAAAATTTTAAATATATAAAGATAGCCTGTTTAATAAGCCAAAAACCTTACTAATCAATTAAATTTGATCTTTTACCAATTTTATTTTGTCTGTCAATCATTAATTTCCATTCTTTATTGGGTAGGAAGAATTTAAGAGACAGTTCCAGAAGAAAGTATTTTTCTTCACAGGAAAAGCCCACTGTTAAAGCATCCCCTTAGAAGCCCAGTTGCAGTGTGTTCTTCCAGGCCAATTGAGCATCCTCCTTTCAGGGCTATACTTTATTGGCAAAAATGTTAAACAGTTTGTCCAGTTTGTCTCAAGAAGTGCAGAGGCCTCCTCTGTGTTTTTGATATAAGAATCCTCAGTCCTAGTCCAGCACACCATTTCCTAAAGTAACTCCTAGAGACATCACAAATTGTTTTCATCAAAAGAATTTTCTCAGACCCCATAAAAATTACCACTGGTCCTCTGATTCTAATTCATAATTTGGATTATTTATGTCTACAGTTAACTTGAGTACTCCCTATCTATGCACCTAGATTATTTCATCTTTGTTTAAATAAACTTGCCAACATCTGGAATGGCCCAACATCAGCATTAATAGGATTCTAATGCTATAGAGTAACCATCATCTTGTTTTCTGGTCTTTGGCTGACATATTTGCTATGCTGTTTCTATTTTTTAACCACCACTGCCATGCATTTTTCTTATGGCTTTCAGTGGTGTGTGTGTGTGTGTGTGTACTGAAAGAAATTTTCCTGATCATTGTGCAAATGACCCATATTCAGTATGTATCCTCCCAACGAATTCTTAACCCTCAAGCAATGTCTTCATTTCTTTTTTTTTTCTTCCATCAATCTATATTGTGGTAAGACTTCTGCAAAGCCTCCTTAATAACATGTTGCATAGGCTCTAAATTGTTGCTTATCATTTCTTCCTGAGACACACAGACAGTCTGGATCATAAGAGTGAACATAATGGATATGTTCTAAGTACAGGAGTTCTTAACTTTTACTTCTCCTAGAACTTCCATAATACCCTAACTAAGATGCTCCTGGATTCCTAAACCAGTATAAGATTATAAATGTTTGCTCTTTTAAGCTTCTAAATTATGGAGAAATTGGTTACACCACAACTAATCACATATATCATAAATTGCATTATAGGTGGTCAATAATAATGTGTTTATTTTTCCTAAAATATTTCTTGAAGGTATGCTTCTGAAAAATAGTAGCTATAGAAGAAACTGAGATGTAGTCAGTAGTTAGAAAGAATTAAACAAGAAGATCCTTGTTTTGACAGCTTGGCATAAGAAACAGGGCTTGCTAAAGACACTAATCACTGGCTAAGTTAGAACAGATTTGAAGCCACTCCGTAAAATAGCTTGGGCCCCACCACAAAGCAGTGGGTCAAAAGGAGTAGTGATGATAGGATGGAGCAGAATCAATGGACATGATTTTCTCCAGCTAGGTAATGCCCTAAGGAATTGTTTATGCACCTCTTCCAAAGGGATTCCTGAGACCTAATTTCTTTCTGCTAGCTTAGGAGGTGAAAAGATCCAGGACCAACTCTGAAATCACTCACTATTTGAAAAAAACCATTTGATGACTAAGTAGAATCTATATAGTGAGAGAGAATGGGAAGAAATCTTTTGAACAGGAATTAGAAATAGAGAGATGACAAGAAGCCCATTTAAAAAAAGTTAATATGTTTCACTGGAGTAGAGAGATAATAAGTAGAAAAATGTGAAAAACTGACATGAAAAGGGAAAAAGATTAAAATACTGAGGACATTAAATTTTAGGTACAGAACTTGCCTTTACCTATATATAATTATAGAAGCATCAATGTGTTTTAACAAAGAAATCATACTATCAGAAGAGCAGTTTAGCAAATTAACCTGATACAAGTATATAAATGTATTGAAAAGTACTTAAAATGGAGACAGAAGGATAACTGAGAAGGTAAGTCAGCAGTGCAAGCCTCTAAGTGGTAAGTATGTGAACCGAGGAGATGAAGCTAGAAATAACTGTTTTGTTCTCATTGCTTAAATTTCACAGCAATAGAATTTCAGATGAGGAAATAACTCTAGAAATCTAGAAACCAACATCATAGAGATTAAATGACACACTAAAGATGAAGACCAGTAATTTAGAAACTGAGCAATTGAATTAACTCCCAAGGGAAAAGGATGAAGGCAGGAATCTGTATTGATTCATTTGGCTCTCCTACCCCCAGCATAATAAACTATTTAGCACATAAGCTAATAGAAATATGACCATACTTCTCACATTATTCTCAGAAATGACTTTTACATCTTAGAAGTTTGGCCAATAATTTACAATATGTAGTGAAAATACATTATTTAACCTATCTTTTGAAATTCTAGTCAAATAGGCCACATGTTCTCTAATTCATATAAGAATTAGAAAAGCTATCTCATGATATGACAATAGAAAAAAATAAATTTAAAAGAACTAGTAAAGCAAAACCAAGCAATATATATACTCCATATGATTTATAGGATTGAGTCTGAATACTATATAGCAACGTGAAACTTCTATAAAGTAAATAAATCTGTTGGTTAGAAAGAAAATTTCAGATGGAACTTAATTTCAATTCAAGAAAAGCTAGATGGGATTGGGTTTTCCTTGCTGATATAGGTGTGCATCCATGTATAATTACTGACTTTAAAAAGGTATTTCTGAATCGAATCTTAATAGAGCAGTAAGGTAAATAATGCATAATGGAGAGAAACAGAGAAAGACATGACACATCACCAATATTTGTGTTATTTTGGGACATGTAATGTTTACTATAAATATACTGTTTCTAGTCTACACTAAAACCAATGATCAAAAGGCATATTTCTAAATCAAAATCAATTAAGAGCTTGGTTTCAAAATAAGGCTTTTGGCCCAGCAAAATACAAAGAAGCAACACTTAAGGCAAATATGTGCAACAATTCACTCATCAAATTTGCGATGCTCTTTTATGCTCCCAAGATGAAAGAATTTCAAACACTGTTTTCACTCATCCTCTCCTTTCCTCCACCCTCAATGACATTTCCTCTGGTCAGAACCAATGCACTTGTTAATATTTATGATAGTGAATGCATCCACATTTAGAGTGGCTTTCTTCTGTCAGAGAGGGGTTATGTAATTTCCAGTTGGGATCACTAAACTGATATAGGAGGGGTTTTCTCTAGAAGTGACGACATAAGTACAATTTTTAGATACATCTTATAAAGTAAAAAAAACTTGAGCTCAGTTTCTGCTTAATGCTTCTAAGAAATTATTTAATTCATTATTGATTAAATAATCCTCAACGTTGGTAACTTAAACATGTCTTGTGTAACACTTCACAGTTTGCAAGTCATTTCTTTATATTCTTTATCTTAAAAATCTATTATTTGTTAACTGTCCTTACAAATACTATGCAAATAAGAAAGTTAAAACTGTAAGGAGGAGAGATGAAGAAATACCAAGACAGAATAATACCAAGAAATGCCAGTCACTTTGGGACAAAATGTTTGCCATAAATCATCTAAGCTAACTGGTGATGAGGATCTCAGCTGGCTTGTTCATTGATACATCTAACAAATATTTATTGAGGGAGTTACTAAACAGTCAGATCATTTATTTTTGTATCCACAGAGCCTAACATAGGCCTGGGCCATATAAGGTGCTCAATAAATATTTCTGGAGAGGCTTCTAGCATGTACTGAAGTAAATAATGGAAAGTTACATTTCTATATTATTTTTCTTATTAATCATTGCCATTATTATAAATCATGTTCTCTGCCATCAGAAAGTTTATTTCTATTTGTAAAAAATGGAAAGATACAAAATGGCTGGAGAATAATTCATGATAACAGTGAACTACAACAAATAGGGCAATTATTTAGAAAAAAAAATCATTCATCCAACTAAAATTTTACCATAGACTTTCTTTAAACCACCAATCACCATAATCAATTCTTAGCTGAAGTTTTCTGAAAACATCCATGAAGATTATTTGCAGCAAAAAGAAAAGATTATTTGCAGCTTTTCAATAATATGGCTGCTTATATCAAGTTCTATACTTCTTCTGTATTGTAATCAAGAAGCTAGCGAACTTTCTCAGAGTTATATAGAAATTAAAATGTCTGTCACTTTACTCTTGACTGCTAAATAATTGAAGATCTACACTCATCCTTAGCCACAGTATTTTCAATGTATAATTCATTAAATCTATTACATTCTTTCAGAAAATATTTATTGAGTACTCATATTCTAGGTACTATACTAATTAATTGCTTTTCATGTTTTATCTTCCCCTCACCCTTTCATAAATCCTTACCAATTTCAATGGTAATATTATATGACTTTGAGGTTAACAATGGTAGCATTAATATTAATATGACAAAAAAATCCATCTATCAAAACTAGGCCTCCTGATTCAAAACCCATTTTACTCCAAGTTGTTATATTTTTAAGAGCACAGTGAATCAAAATTTAAATATGATAATATTATCAAGTAAAATCTAACATTTTTATTCTGAAAAATTGGATGATAAACCATGTCAAATATTCAAACCTTCATTAAAATTATATGCCAATCAGATTTTTTTAAATTTTCTAATTGAAATGGCATTATATATTTCAGCAATGATGGAGCATTGCTTAATGAATGCAATCAACTTCCTAATTTATTGGCTCACTTTACCAAATAAGGGTAAAAATAAGATTTTTAAATATGATCAGTGCATAGTTTATACTTTGCTTACTTTGAAGGCTTCCACAAATTTTCCTTGCAGTTTAATGGATAACAAATAGCTCTAACTTTTACAGATAAAACATATCATCCATAATATAATTCAAATTAGGTTAATTTTTAAGTCAGTTATATTCACAAACCTAACTCATACAGTATTAATCCAGAATTTATAAATCTTATTTTTCTGTTAAATTCCAGTTATAAAAGAAGTAGAAGAATTTATTTAGGAAAACCAAAATGGACTCAAAGATACCTAAATAATTTGATTAAAAAGCTTTGAATATTCTCAAATCTAAATGCTAAGAACAGCTCTGCTTCTATCACCCACAGGCATTATCCTCCATCCTTTGCACTTTCTTTGTTCCTTTCCTCCCTTCCCTTCTTCCTGACTTTCTTTCTGCCCTTCCTTCCTTCTTGCCTTCCTGTCTTCTTTTCCTTTTTTCTTTTAATTTCAAATTCCTCTTTCTTTTATTAATCCATACACTTTGAGAAAGAGCTGGAGGTAAACTTAGGTAGCAAAAAGAAAACCACTGGGCTTGTATTAATTTTGATTATATGTTTAAAACATGGAAAGAAGTGGCTTGTCTCCACATAAAAGACTTATTGAGGCCGAGTGCGGTGGCTCATGCCTGTAATCCCAGCACTTTGGGAGACCGAGGCAGAAGGATTGCCTGAGCTCATGAGTTCAAGACCAGGCTGGGCAACACAGTGAAAATCTGTCTCTACTAAAATAAAATAAAATGAAAAATGAGATGGGCACGGTGGCGTGCACCTGTAATCCCAGCTACTCTGGAGGCTGAGGCAGGAGAATTGCAAGAACCCAGAGTTGGAGGTTGCAGTGAACCGAGATAGTGCCACACTGCACTCCAGCCTGGGTGACAGAGTGAGACTCCGTCTCAAAAAAAAAAAAAAAGGCGTATTGAGCGGTCGAACGCATTGGCTCACGCCTGTAATCCCAGCACTTTGGGAGGCCGAGGTGGGTGGATCACGAGGTCAGGAGATCAGGACCATCCTGGCCAAAACGGCGAAAACCTGTCTCTACTAAAATACAAAAAATTAGCCGGGTGTGGTGGTGTACCCCGGTAGTCCTAGCTACTCGAGAGGCTGAGGCAGGAGAATCTCTTGAACCCAGGAGGTGTAAGCTGCATTGAGCCGAGACTGCACCACTGCACTTCAGCCTGGCGACAAAGCAAGACCCATCTCAAACAAAACAAAACAAAACAAAACTTGTTGAGTCTTTAATGTCTAATCACCTCTTCTAGGTAATAGGAGAAAGAAAATTTTATTTGACCAGATTTTGAATTAAGACTGAGTCCCAGTAGTTGATAAGGAGTGGGTACAGCTGACAAATAACAGTATTAGAGAAGCCCAGGGAACTAACACCCATTTCCCAGTTAAGGTCATGGTTTAGGAGCAAGGGAGATTTTGAAGATACCAAGTCCAAGCAAAAGGGTGTGTGGAGACATGTGCTGAAACCAGGCACGACCAAGATTGGAGATTTAGAAAGAAGGCCTTCCCAGGACAGGTATCAGAAATCCCTGGCTGGCAAAGGAGATATGGAGAGCATTATGCTAGAGTGGACTCTGAGAAAGTCAATTCTCTACTTGTGACAGGACTCTAAGACTGCATTTGATCAGAATTGGAAAGAAACACCTATTCTTGTAGTCCAGAACTCTTTGACCATAAAATAAACAACAGTGGTTTGAGTAATTCAATAATATAGCCCCTTGTGATTCAAGAGTGATCATCATAGAACCTTTTCTTAGAATAAAAGTGTAATTGGTTATAGATCAATAAGTAATTTCTGTTAGAAGAAAAAGCCTCTTGTTTTCATTTATATTTATTTATTTTTTGAAGTAGCAAAGCTCTTAAATCAGAACAGAGCAAATACATTTTGAAAGTTGCGATTACTCTAAACAGCAAGATTCCTTACTGTAGGAGTAAAGTTTATCTTGTGATCATTTTATTCATGATGCCATAAATATACAGATGCTCTCAATTTTGATTGTTAGAAATTTGCTAAAAGTCAGTCGAAATTACTTTTCCAGGATTCCTTTTTTTGACAACTATGTTTTAAATGGAAATTTTATTATGGTTGAATCATGGCTGTGCTGAGGGGCTCTGCTGTGTTTTTCAAGCTCAGCAATGAATTCAGCCCTTGGGGTCAGTGTAAACTACTACACAGCTTATTAGAAATTCCAGAAGTCTAAGGCAAAATTAAGAATAAAAAAATAGTTTAATAAAAACAGAGAATTAAAACCTTGTAAAAGTTTGAGTTAATGTACTTTGGTGTTTGATGGTTTTCTTAATTATTTTAGAACTAGTACCCAATGGACACTCTCTAACAGGAAAGAATATGATGACCTACTCAAATATCCTTTGAAACATGAGTACTGATAAAGGGGGAACTTACAGTGATAGATAAAACAGAACAAACTTCCATGGTTGTATAATGCAGGAGAAATAAACTGAACACTTAGGATAAAAGAGAGCGGGGAGACTTACATGCTTCTTCTGAAATCTTCCAAAGATAGATTTTAGACCAAGAATTATGATAATAAGAACCCTAGAAAAGTTTGTGAATATGGGACACACTATGATTGTTTTTTGGATATATCAGTAAAATATTAATATCTCTTAATGATAAAAGACACTTTACAAATAATGCAAGGAAATGAGAGTATAAAGAGTTGCAACAATACTCATTAATAATTTTTAAAATGCAGAGATAGAAGAGAGTGTCCCTGAACCCTAAAGTTTATTATGGAAACTTTCAAAGGAAAAGGAAGCTTTTCATTCATGAACTACTCTTTGCCATCTATTATATGCTGAGCAAATTACGGTGAGAGTCTTACAACTTAGAGAAAAGAGAATGGGTCCAAGGACGTAACTGGTACTTATGAGGCAAAATATATTTTCTTGACACTTATGTATCAAAATGAGTACAAAGTGGCACAGAAAAAATCTTTTTGCCATCTTCTTTCACATTTCCAAATATCTTTAAAGTATCCTTTCCTTCCTTTTATCTCATGTAGCTTTAGATAAGTACTTTCTCTAGTGAGCAAAGAAAGACAAAATCCAGATCTTTGGATGTCACCAGTATTACAACCTCCTGCTTCCAGCCAGATGTTATGATATCTATGTGCAATAATTTATTTTATTCATTTGGCAAGTCTGCCTAAAGACACTACATTTACTCCAAATATTTTCAAAAACTATTCTGAACACAGAATTAAGAGGAATTCACGCTTCATTTAAAAAAAGTTTATATTGTAAAGAAATGCTTAACAACAGCATTAGGTATATGGTCTTATTTCCTCTAGACTGTATTCATATTCCCCATAACAAAGTACTGGTTTCTGGGACAAGGAAGCATCCAAGAGGCAAAATTAAATTCTTTACAAAAAGTTACAGGAAAAAGTAAAAGCTGAATCTTATTCAAAAAGTACTTACTATATGCAGTTCTAGGTAGTCACCCAAGCCTGAAGAACTGTCCACTCGCACCAATACGGCTTCTTTCTGAACAGTGCTAAACCCTATGGCCAGTCTGTCTGCTCGTGTACTGGGTCGGTCATTAGGAGGCCACTTATACGTGATTTGTCCACCACCTTTGCTAAAGATATATGTTGTCCCAGCTGGAAAACAGAAATCAAAACCAGTTAGTTCAAATACATCAAGTTCGCACATTAGTAAGGCATGTTATATTGACATATCAATAAAGTATTCACTCTACACCCACAACTATGGCAAAGCAAATTATAGATTTCAATCAAGTGTGCTCAAGAAAGTGGACTGAGTTTTTTAAAAGAAATGGAGTAGTTCCATCAGTTTTTAATATACTGATTAAATTTACCAGCAGGTATTTCAGAACAAAAAGTAGGTTACCATGTTTTCCATGGAGTTGGACAAGAATGAATGCAATGAGGCTTTATTTCTTCCTGCTAGTTTTTAAGAAATAGTTTAGTAGAAAACACTGACTGGATGCTTCCAAAAATCAACAGCAACATATATCAAGTTGGTTTTGAAACAAGAGCTGCATGTAGATGTGACAGGGTCATAAAGCACAGTGGAGAAAGTCACAACAAATATGCTAGAAAACTAACTTTTATGGAAAAAGGATCTACTCATATGTGACAGATAACTAATGGATGAAAAGCTACAAGCCCCAGTAGCCATGACAAGAAAATACAGATAATAGATCTCACCCCAGAAGTCAGGTTTTACTTAACAAGCAACATCTAGTAGCTGTCAAACTATTCAGAATCATAAAAAGACCTACATCCTCTGCCACACCAAGGTGAATACAAGCCTTATAGCACTGAGAATGATGTCACAGACTTGTTCTGTGAGTGTTCAACTTTTCCCTTATGGTGGTCTTGTCAGTAAATTATTCAGCTTAATTGAAACAAATGTATTGAGCATTTGATATTGCTTGGTTTTGTGTCCCCACCCAAATGGCATCTTAAATTGTAATCCCCATATTCCCCATGTGTTGAGGGTGGGACCTGGAGGCAGGTGATGAAATCATGGGGGCGGTTTTTCCCATGCTGTTCTCATGATGGTGCATTCTCATAAGATCTGACAGTTTTATAAGTGTTTGACATTTTCTCCTACACACATTTCTGCCTCTCCTGCTGCCTTGTGAAGAAGTTGCTTGCTTCCCTGTTCACCATGATTGTAAGTTTCTTGAGGCCTCCTCAGCTACGCATAACTGTGTCAATTAAACTTCTTTTGTTTATAAATTACCCTGTCTCAGGGAAGTTCTTTATAGCAGTGTGAAAATGTACTAAAAGAGCATTTGATGCACTAAAGTCTTACCTCACTGCATCATTCAATGGTCATGCATTTTGGTTTCATTCTTTTGAGGGTGTGAATAGAACCAAAAGGTGAAAAAAGATTGGATTTTCCTTCTTTCTCTGTCTGACTGCTTAAAATGGGACACTGTTCTTTTCCTGCCTTTGCAGCTTCTTGTTCTCATGCCTTCAAACCTGGACTAAAACCTACATCATTGTTTCTCCATTTCTCAGTCCTATAATCTATACCCCCTAGCTTTTCTAGTTCTCCAACTTGCAGGAAACAGATCATGTATGTACATGATCATATATAATAAGAGAGAATATTAAAACTTAGGTCAAAAAACTTCTTGTATTTATAGAAAAATAGCTTGTGCAAGATACCCATACATTGAATTGCTATGATTATCAAATTTGCCAGTTAAATGGAGCTGACTTATTATCACATTTGTGTACATTTAATTAAAAAACTGACAATATTGACTTCGTGGCCGTTTTTTGAGGCAACTCTTCTTTGGTTTCAGTTACAGACATTTCCAAAGGCCTTTGAGAAACTCCAAAGACCTCTGCAATATGCATAGTGTACCTGATGCTTCAATAGGCCTTGGTAGACAGACCTCTTCCAAGAAACATGTTAGGAGAAAACCGAATGCAAAAGTGATAAACAAGAATACTGGTAAAATGCAAAGGTATACAGGCTGTGCCCTTCTCTATTAATTTTTGCAGATACCAATGCATGAAAATAGTTTATCTCTTTCAAGTGAGAAAGTTAAGTCATATTTCAAAGGTACCAGTCAGCACACAAGAAAAGAAAATTCAGAATATACAGTGTATATCAGAAATGCCAGAGGTTTCCTGAGCCATTTATGTTCTACTTCATCAGAAGTTTGTTCATCATTATCTGTACAGGAAAGTACTATTTGAGAAATATTTTTCTGCCTGGTAACTTTTGCAAATGATTTATTAACTTTTCTAATGAAGCCTATATTGATAAAAACAGGACAAGAATATACGCAAGTGGGGATGGCTTTCAAAGGAGGAGATAGTAGTTACCTCTGAGTGCTGATACTTCATAATTAATTATTTTCCTTTTGTTAATTAACTTTGTTCTCTAATGACTACCTATATTATGTGAAATGAGAAAAATATCAAAACTAGAGATGCTATTTAACCATATAAAACAACACTTATCTAAGAATTCAGATGGTTTCAGAATTATAAGTGTGAGGTAAGCATTATAAAACAACATTATGCAGTAACATTTAACTATAAAAATCATTTTCATAATTAAAAAAATTCTAATCTACTTATGTATAGAAAACAGGGCAAACATTACTTTCATGCTCTCTCTGAGGAAATTTAGTCATAAGGAATAACTTACTATCTAAAGTTGCAAACTTGATTAATTGGAAGAATTGGTATAAAACCCATATGTCAACTCCTATTCAAATATATATATATTTTTATGACAGAAATACCTCTGTTATCATAACTAGACAGTCAAGAAAAAGTTAATTGGATATGTCAGTCTGAATTTATGAAGGCCAACTGTTATCATATTCTAATGTCCTATATCCATAAAGTGACATTTGCACTTCATTATCATATACTCCCTTTTCACCTCACAATACTTTTAGAAAGAAAAAAAATATCATGCAAATGTGAAATGACAGAACATTTAATATATGCAGGTTAGCATTTAGTCAAAGTACACTTCCCAATCCCGTGGAACTATGAAAGTTTCCAGTTGCTCAGTTACAGAACTTGTGGGTAATAATTTGAAGGTTTATATTTTCAGTAAGATAAGTGTCACAATGCAAATACCATTACTCGAGATTTGATTTCATCTCATTTTTAACCTTTTTCAATGAATGGAAAACTTTATGACTAGCATGAGATTAGCTAATCTGTCCTGTTTAGAATGACTTTACAGTTTGTTAGGTCTCACCAAATCAGGGCAAAACAATCACAAGTACGGTGTGTCAAACATTGCCATGATTTCTAGTTTCCTTTTTTCCAGCAGATATATTCAGAGATAAGTCTCTCTTAGTTTTTCTTCTGTATGCATGGCAGTGCATTGTATTGTACTAATCAGCACAATTTTATAATAATCGAGACAATTAGATGTTCAGTCCTTCCTTAGCTCTCTTCTACATACTTCTATAAGCCTTCTGGATTACAAAAAAACAACTTTGCATTAAACTTTACAAAATCTCTTATATTCTTAAAGCCCTCTTTCCATAGAGCTAGAACATTACTCTCATAATCAGATATAATGGGATAGATGGCTTAAAGTTTCAAAATCTACCTCCTTTAACATATATCTTTCTAAACCAAGGATATGATATGTTTACTGCAGCAGAATAGCTCAGAGATTAAGAATGTAAACTCTAGACTCAGAGAGATCTGGGTTCAAATTCCAACTGTGTCATTTACTAGCTATGTGACCCTGGTAGCCATTTATTCTGACTTGGGATTCCTACTTGAAAAAAGAGGGGGACAGCAATATTATTTTATAGAGCCCTATCAGAATTAAATGAGATATTACAAAGTAACACTTGGTCCATTTCCTGGCATGCGTTAAATGCCCAATAAATTTTAGAGAGAATAGGTGTCATGTGTGAGGGCAGTTGTGTGTGTGTGTTATAAAAACATAAAATAATAAACACTACCACATTGTTGTTTTATTTTAATATGAAAGCCTTTAGAAAAGTTGGACATATTCCAAAGTTGTGCACAAATCAAATGCCTTTCAAAAATGACATTCCTATTGTGTAATTTTTATTAATAATTTCAATGATTCACAGCATGGATTAGGACTTTTTATGCAAACTCATTATATTATTGTTTATGTTCAGTAATAGTTGACAATGGAAGGGATATTAAATTGTATCACATGGGAGCTTTCATGAGAAAAAGAATATTAGTTCATCACCATAAAATATCTAGCATAGTAAGATTTATAGCCTAATGCAAAAAAAAAAAAATCCCTTGACCATTATTAAATAAAGACTAAACTTACACAAAATAACCTGGAGGCTTGCTTTTTTAAAATTATTTTTACAGAAACACATTTTATTTTACTACATAAGTGAGTTAAATATGCAGTGGCAGTACATCTTAATCACAGTTCCAATATAGATGGGAACATGGAGGAATATGTCACCTTTATTATTTATGCCTGTTTCTATATGGCAGGCACTACCACATCAGTACCATGACTACTAATGGATTTACTGCAAATTAACCTTGATATACATCAGATCACTGAATGTATGAATGACTGAAATTTAAAGTGGTTTTCAGCAATCTCCACATTTAAGCTGTGCAGCAAGCCTCTATTACTCACTCTAAATTCATTAACGAAGCTGGCTCTATCAGATACAAATTTAACAATGTCAACCTACTTTATACTGCAACAAATGTTTGTAAAAAATAGATATGGGCTTCCATATCTCTTGTTTGAACTGCTGTGATGCTATAGTAAGAGAATATTTTTTAATGTTATTGACCACACTATTTACACATAGGGCTCTCTCTCCTCCTGCTCTTTCTTGCCAACTGTCCCTTCCGTAAATGTGCCCACTTCAGCCTCATGTTGATGCTGCAAAGGCTAACATATTCCCTTACATAGATTGAACCTTTCTGAAAAAGAAAACCAATTATTATGTACAGGTCTGCTCAGTTATTGGTTGCTCTGGATCTTTGCTATATGAACAATAATATAATTAATTTTGGAGTAGATTAGCTTCTAACTCATAATGTAAGTATATGAATAAAAGGTTACTTTTTGAAAGCCTATAATTCTCCAAATGTCATCTTGTAGCCAACATGAAATATTCAGACCATTATGTTTCTAATAATAAATGTAACAGGGATATAACACTTCCTCCAGTGAAAGTTTTCAGTGAAAGCCAGGTAGTCAGATGTATATTAAAAGTAAAGTAATTACAAATAAGGGGAGCCTTTATTGTTCCTACAACCTTTGTGTTGTTAAATTGAAATTTTCTGGACAATTTCTAACTATATGAAGGAATTGTTTGGCTTGAAGTTCATAAAAAGCAAAAGCACTAATATGACTATATTGCATGCAAAAAGAGTTTTAGATCAGGGTATCATTTCTAAACTGATGAAACAAAAAATAATCTTAAAAATCACTAAAACAATCACAAGTAACTACAGTTGATTTTCTTTCTAAATTATTCTAAGCTCTTTGTAGAATCATAAGGAATTATTTGACGAAACTGAGCACTATAGTTTCCTAATTTCTAAAATTTCATATAGGCATATTAAAAACTCAGAAAATGTGAATGTTAGGAGAAATTAATGAAATCAAGTAATGAGTTTCTACCTATAATATTTAACCACCTCTAGATTTAAAAATTAATTACAATAATTACTAATATTGAGAAGTAAGAGACAGCCCTCAATGTTACATATGCATGTAAATGTGCAAAGGTAAAGATGCTAGGAAAAGAAAAAGAAAATATGGACTATGTATCAGAAACTAAGACTTCTGGTGGTGGGGGGCAGACAGCAGAATTGGCAAATGCGTTATAACAAGCTAAAGAGACTGGAGAGTTAGACAGATTTTTACTCACACATCTTTGAGAAAGAGAGCGGATATGTTCTTAATAATGAAAAAAGTCAAGAAACATGGGATGTCACAGAAATGGTTTAGACGCAGGTCTCACATTCTCAATCAGGTCGAAACAAAAAATTTTCAGGGGAATTTAGATAATTCCCAAATAGTGAAAGCCTCATGGAAATACTTAAGGATATTCAAGAGAGCAACATGGGTCAACAGATACAAAGCTACAGTTAGGAAGAATTAGTTCTGGTGTTCTGCTGCACATAGGTAACTATGGTTAATATTATTGTATTGTAAATTTCAAAATATCTAGAAGAGAGGATTGGAATGTTCTAACCACAAAGAAATGATAAATATATGGGATGATGAATATGCTAAACATACTGATTTGATTTTTACACAACATATACGTGTATTAAAACATTGCCAGTAGTATGTACAATTATAATATGTCAAGAAAAAACAAAACACAAACAAATAAATTTTTTAAAATAGAACAATGGGAAGTTTGTCATATATAGCAAATTGTATATTCTGTCAGAATTCTAGACTAAGACTTTTTTTAAGTATTAAATTTTTTATTATATAAGATTTAATCATTAAATTTAAAAAATAGGTTGTTGACTACTTATTAAGTCAAATGAAAACTGAGTAAGACAGGGAGACTCAAATTTCTGAACACACTATTTTATTGCATTGGAATTTTGTGAAAGTGACACTGTCTAGGGTCACTGTCCACACACTATTCCACCCAACACCAATCACAAATTTGGTTCAAGTTAATCCAAAAGATTCTTGAAATTCTCTCTTGCAAATCAGATACTGTAATACCTCCAGTATCCAAGAAGACTCATTAGGCATTAACAATTAATGTTTTCCAAATTTTTAAGGGGATCAGAAAAGGGTGAATGAGCTACAATACACAATAGACATAGAAGTCTAAAAGCAGAAGAGTATTCCTCTCCAATAAGCCAGCCCATAGGGGATTAGGCTCTAGCCCAGCCAAGATACCCTTTTAAAAAAAGTGCTGTGTATTTATTCAACAAGAAATTTTAACAAAAATAAAACAATTGAGAAAATGAAACAACTAAAAATTATTGTAATTCTTGTGAGGTCAAGAATCATTACTCTCAAATAAGATTTCAATAGTAATTATGCACTTCAATAAAAAATACATTTTGTCTCTGCTTACCGGCCCAAAATTTTTCTCTAATAAAAATGTTTTTCTAATAAATGTTCTATATTTTCTATATACTTTCTCTAATAAAAATACTATATCTTGAAAAGGATTATATATTTATAAATGCATTTCTTCACATTTTGATATTTATTAAAAAAGTACACTACATGAAGAGAAAATATTCATTCTTCTAAAAACAACTCTGCATTTCTCAAATAAGTGAAATAATTATTTAAATGTAAATAGATTCATGGCTGACCTATCTTGTCAATATCTTATACATTTATTAAGTAGTACCACCAATAGCAGCAATTGCTGCACACTGGACAATCAAATAGACACCATTCATAGAGAATGAGATGTTGATGGTGTTTATTGGTGTGGTATATAAAACATTCCATGCTCATGGATAGGAAGATTCAATATAGTGAAAATCAGCCTACTTCCCAAAGTAATTCATAGATTCAATGCTGTTCTCATCAAGCTACCATTGACTTTCATCACAGAATTAGAAAAAAAGACCCCATATAGTCAAGACAATCTAAGCAAAAGAACAAAGCTGGAGGTATCATGCTACCTGAACTGACTTCGAACTGTATTATGAGACTACAATAACCAAAACATCATGGTACTGGTTCCAAAACAGATATATAGACCAATGGAACAGACCAGAGACTTCAGAAATAATGCCACGCATCTACAACCATTTGATCTTTTGATGAACCAGACAAAAATAAGCAATGGGGAAAGGATTCGCTATTTAAGAAATAGTGTTGGGAAAACTGGTTAGCCATATTCAGGAAAGAAAAACTGGACCTCTTCCTTACACCTATGCAAAAAGTAACTCAAGATGGATTAAAGATTTAAATGTGAGATATAAAACCACAAAAACCCTAGAAGAAAACCCAAGTAATAATATTCAGGATATAGGCATGGGCAAGGACTTCATGACTAAAACACCAAAGTAATGGCAACATAAGCCAGAATAGACTAATGGTATCTAATTAAACTAAAGAGCTTCTGCACAGCAAAAGAAACTGTCATCAGAGTGAACCGACAACCAAAAGAATGGGAAAAAAAAATTGCAATCTATCCATTTGACAAAGGGCTTATATCCAGAATCTACAAGGAACTTAAACAAATTTACAAGAAAAAGACAACCCCATCAAAAAGTGGGTGAAAGAAATGAACAGACACTTCTCAAAAGAAGACGTTTATGCAGCCTACAAACATATGGAAAAAGCTCATTATAACTGGTCATTAAAGAAATGCAAATCAAAACCCCAATGAGATACCATCTCACACCAGTTAGAATGGCAATCATTAAAAAGTCAGGCAGCAACAGATGCTGGAGAGAATGTGGAGAAATAGGAATGCTTTTATACTGTTGGTGGGAATGTAAATTAGTTCAACCACTGTAGAAGACAGTGTGACAATTCCTCAAGGATCTAGAACTAGAAATACCATTTGACCCAGCAATCCTATTACTGAGTATATACCCAAAGATTGTAACTCATTATACTAAAAAGACATATGCACACATATGTTTACTGCAGTACTATTTACAATAGCAAAGACTTGGAACCAACCCAAATGCCCATCCATGTTAGACTGGATAAAGAAAATATGGGCCAGGTGCTATGGCTCATGCCGGTAATACCAGGACTTTGGGAGGCCAAGGCAGGCAGATCACTTGCGGTCAGGAGTTCAAGACCAGCTTGGCCAACATGGTGAAACACTATCTCTACTAAAAATACAAAAATCAGCCAGGTTGGTCAGGTGCAGTGGCTCATGCCTGTAATTCCAGCACTTTGGGAGGCCAAGGCAGGTGGATCAGAAGATCAGGAGTTCAAGATCAGCCTGGCCAAGATGGTGAAACCCCATCTCTACTAAAAATACAAAAATTAGCCAGGTATGATGGCAGGCTCCTGTAACCCCAGCTACTCAGCTACTTGGGAGGCTAAAGCAGAGAATTGCTTGAACCCAGAAGGTGGAGGTTGCAGTGAGCTGAGATCGCACCCTGCACTCCAACATGGGTGAAAGAGCAAGACTTCATCTAAAAAAAAAAAAAAAAATTAGCCAGGCATGGTGATACACACCTATAGTCCCAGCCACTTGGGAGGCTGAGGCAGGAGAATTGCTTGAATCTGGGAGGTGAAGTTTGCAGTGAACTGAGATTGTTCCACTGCATTCTAGCCTGTATGACAGAGTGAGACTCTGTCTCAGGAAATAAAATAAAATAAAATAAAATAAAATGTGGCATATATACACCACGGAATACTATGCGGCCGTAAAAAGAATGAGTTCATGTCCTTTACAGGGACATAGATGACGCTGGAAACCATCATTCTAAGCAAACACAAGAACAGAAAAACCAAACACCACATGTTCTCACTCATAAGTGGAAGTTGAACAGTGAAAACACATGAACACAGGGAGAGGAACATCACACACTGGGGTCTGTTGGAGGGTGGGAAGCTAGCAGAGGGATACATTAGGAGAAATACCTAATGTAGATGACAGGTTGATGGGTACAACAAACCACCATGGCACATGTGTACCTGTGTAACAAACCTGCACATCCTGCACATGTATCCCAGAACTTAAAGTATAATTTAAAAAACATAAATTTTTAAAAAGTCAAAAAAAAGATGACTCTACATAAGCAACCATCAATGATTGATTGAGATTGAGCTGATTTAAATAAGCTATTCTCTTGTTTTCTGACATTCTAAGGGCATTAATTAAAATGGAAAACATTCCTAAGTCTTCCTATATCTTGATTGGCTGATAAGTGGCAACTGTGTGAAAGGAGCTAGGAATATAAAATCGAAAACATCCTTCTCTCTTCAGCAAATAGGACCTGTGCATTAAAGGTAAATATCAGGGCAAAACACTTTGTGTGAGACATCAGACAAATTGGTGTTCTGTTGCACAGTAGGGCGACTGTGGTTAATATTCTTGTATTATAAATTTCAAATGGCTAGAAGATTTGAATGTTCTAACCACAAAGAAATGACATACATATGGGTATTTGTCAAATATTTGGTAAATACATGGTATGCGACTATGTCACCGTCTATTTTGGATATTTAAACCTAAAAATCTATTTGGATATTTAATTTGGAAATTAAAAAAGTATATATATATATATATATATATATATATATATATATATACTTTTTTCAGCTCAAAGTCATGTAAGTAGTTGAATATTTTGAAATAATGTTCAACTCAATGAAAACTATTTTAGAAAATGTATGAAATAAGTGGTTCACTTAGTGGTATCTTTGCAATATATATATATATATTTAAAATCTACTTATTATTTTCCTGGCAAATGTGTCATTCAGAAGTATCCTCTTCGGGAACAGCTGAGTTCAATAGTTAGAGCTGCCCAGTGAGACAAACTTGTTTTGAGATCAAATTCAAAGTCCTGGGAATCTCTTAAAAGGCTCTCGGTCCAGGTTACCTGGCTGAGTAGAAAAGCAAGTATGCAGTAGACCTTTTGCCAATCAGATTAGGAAAACCCCCCAAAAGACAGCAAAGTGATCTAGTTAAAAATAAAACAAAGCAAAGTAATCCCCAACCAATAATCCTAAGAACATCAAATGCTTATGTCTTCCCTTCTGAAACTAGGCTCCCTCAAGCAGTAGGTGAACTTTATTAAAAAGTCTCTGGCAAGTAACTCAGTAATCAATTTGTATTAAAGCTACAGGCAGCAGGGATAGGACGAAAAAGAATCATACCATCAGGAACTTGAAGGAAAATCTTATATTGAAGAGTGCCACCTAAGTGTGTATGTTCCTAGTAAACTGAAAATTATTAGCTGGTCAGTAGAAGTTGTAGCTGCCTAGTGATGTCCTTCAACTTAATTATTTCAAAGGTTAATTGTGAAAATGGCTTTCACCAGGTTTCAGGAGTCAACCATTTTCTTTACTAAAATCATGGTCTAAAAAATGTCCAGGTTAAAAAAAAACTGACATAAACATAGGCTTATTGCTGAAATATTATTGGAGAAAAGTGAGTGAAATTTTCCTTTTACAAATAACAAACCTGAGGCCCAGAGAGACCAAGTGTCTTCTCAATGTCATACGGATGGGTGCAGGCTGTACTTAACTCTATTCTCAGTGCTTCTTTTTTTCTGTACAACAAAAAACTAAGCTCTAATGACTAATTCTTATTTAGAAAAATAAACTACAATTCACAAATCGAGGTCTCATTTGAATCATTTTAGAATTTTTCTAATGATGCTTTCCTAGTCTGATTGGGAGAAGTTTCTATAATGATACTTAACAGAAATGATTCACTCACATTCTGACATTTTTAGTCTATCCTGGATCTTTAAAAGGTGGGAGGTATCTGAAATGCTTTATTGTAAACATTCTGTCCAAGCAGCTATCCCAGCCTTTGGCTCATTGCGAAGCTTCTAAACTGTGGACCAAAGATGCAGAAGACAAATTTTCCTTATTATAACCACAGTTCCTTTTATTCTACACTAGAAAGGCTTTAGAACTTTTTTGGCAATGACACTTCTTTTTGTCCTTAGCAGTGGAATTAAATCCTTAACACAAAACAGTCAATGTTTATTTTTAATTGTTTGTATTGCATAAATAGAAGGGACGATGCCAACAATAAAATCTGTAATAATTTTAGGCTAAAACCAGAACCTTAACTTTTGTTTATTTTCTAATCTTAGTTCCACTCACTTATCATCTTCCTGCCTGTCTGCTATACTTCAGCCGTTTTCTACATCACTAGGCCCTCATTAAAACCAGTTATTTTGGACTAGAACTGAAGGGAACATTAGTTTTTAACTCAGAAATTATCTCAGACTAAGCTCTAACTTTATTACACAGCATTCACAAATGCAAGACACATTCTCCTCTTAAAGTCACGTTTACTTTTGCTGGTTTAGGCTTCTCTGCTGCATCTTCACTGATTTTCAGTCATGCTTCCCACATTCATTCCAGCCAAGGTTGATTCTCTCCTTTCAACATCTACAGGACTTATTTTTAATTTGTGAACTATTATTATAATGTATGACAATTGTCTTTTATTGAAATTTCCATTTTTAAAAGTATGCATCCTGAAGAAAGGGATCTTGTTTTAATTCTTGGTATCCTTTTCAAGCTTAGGTGCTTTTATTCACTTACTCATTATTAATGAAGACCTAATATACTCCTCAAACTAAGTCAGGACCACTGATTCAGTAATGAATACTGTAAGACTCCTGCTTCTGATACAAGTATAGCAAGGATTTATTTATGTAATCCATTCAATGCCTACATCCATCAGCAAGATGGAGTATCTGCAGCAGTATAAGAAATCCGAATGATTTCAGCTTACACAACAATCTCAGATAAGGATGTAGATTGCTTAAATTATCCTGATAAGAAAAACCATTGTTCACTTAATCACACTTGTGTAAGAAACAAGCATGATGAAGAGTCATGGGACTCTTCAACCTGGTAATGGTGATCATGTGAGAAGCAGCACAAGATCCCACAGTTCACTTGAATAACATAGCCCAAAATTCTACATATTTTACAGGGAAAAGCTGGATATACCTTGCTAGTCCTCAGGCCTTAATGATTTATTGATACTCAGAGAAATCTAGCAGACAGCACCTTAACCAGGTGATTAAAGCTAGCATCTTCAGTAATGAGACATTTCAATTTAGGTTCTCCAAATATGATGCACTGAGAAGAACGCTGCAACATTCTATGCTATTGTTGCCAGAAATTCACAATCTCAAGCTTAGTTTTGCCAAAAATGCAAAGTCTCAATCTGATCATAAGAAAACATCTAACGAACCCAAAGTGAGGGATATTCTAGCAAAGAACTGGTAGCACTTATCAAGAGTCAAGGTCAGGAAACGGAGAAAGATGGAGGAACTGTCCCAGATTAGAGAAAACAGAAGATATGACAACCTGATGAAATGCAAGATCCTGGCTTTCATATTGGACCACAGAAGAGGGCATGAGTGAGACAACTGGCAAAGTTTGAATAAGGTCTGACTCTTACTTAATAATACTACATCAATGTTAATTTCCTGGTTTTAATCATTGTACTCTGGTTATATAAGATGTTAACATTTGTGGGAGCTAACTGAAGAGACAAAAAACTTTAAATTTGTAGTAATTTTTTTGTAAATCTAAAATTATTTCAAAACCTTTTAAAAACTAAATAAAGAGCAATTTAGAATCTTTCTTTCTTTCTTTTAATTGAGACAGGGTCTCATTCTGTCAACCAGGCTGGAGTTCAGTGGCTCAAATATAACTCACTTGCAGCCTCAAACACCTGAGCTCAAACAATCCTCCCATCTCAGCCTCTTAAGTAGTTGGGGCTTCAGGCACATGGCCACCACGCCTGGAAAATTTTTAAATATTTTTGTAGAGATAAGGACTCACTATATTTCCCAGGGTGATCTCAAACTTTTCCCTCAATAGTTCTTTCTGCCTTGATCTCCTAAAGTGTTGGGATTATGGGTGTGAACAATAGTGTTCCATTTAGAATTTTGAATAAGATTCTTGGCCATAGTAATCTATGCAAGAGAGGTAGCTTGGGAAACATCTAGCTCTTGAAATGAAGTAGAGTTTGACATTTTGTTTGACTATGAAAACAGGAGACCATTTAGAGGTAGGCAGAAGACATTTAACTTTTGTTCTACCTAATAAATTTGCTTGATGCAGAGTTCTTTGTAAGTAAATCATTATTTAGCATTAAAACTGAACATATTCTAAAAATGCGGGTTAAAATAGATATTGCCTATGTAGAGTAGTCAAATCTTGGATCTGTTCACCCAATAAGACAGACACTTATTTATTTATTTCATTCTTTCATCAGAATGTATCATTGTAAATATCATTGAAATTCTTATGAAACATTTTCTAGTCTTAACGTAGGTCAGAATACGTTTTTTCTGTCTTGTGATTAGAACTTGTTCACATTAGTGTCAGCTAATTTCTTCCATAAGTTTGGAATCTCAAAGGGACATTAGTGTAAACAAATACTTGCATGTATAGAAATTAGCATCCATTTTGGGCTGGGTATGGTGGCTCACACCTGTAATCCCAGAATTTTGGGAGGCCAAGGCAGAAGGATTCCATGAAGCCAGGAGTTTGAGACCAGCCTGAGCAACATATCAAGACCCTATCTCTATAATTTTTTTTTTAATTAGCTGGGTGTGGTGGCATACATCTGTAGTCCTAGCTACTTGGGAGGCTGCGGTGGGAGGATCACTTGAGCCCAGGAGTTTGAGGCTGCAGTAAGTTGTGATCACACCACTGCCACACCACCAAGTTACCATACATTAAGGATTTATGGTACCTTGGACAACCTCATAAAAAACCAACCCTGTCCTGCATTCCGGCATGGACTACAAAGTGAGAAAAAGGAATATTGTGGTTATGATGAAAGAGATGATTCAAAAGGCAGGTGATGGTGGTAATTATGGAGGGAAGACTCATATCTCTTCTAATAAAACAAGACAAAAAAATCCTATGTGACATTATTTTTAGAAGTTTCTTGAAAGTTTAAAAGCCAGATGTCTTAGAGAGGTGGCAGGGAAAAACTCTAACTCAAATTAATGAGTGGGGTATTTTGACACAAACAAACAAATAAAAAAAACAATGTGGAGACAATAGCAGAAAGATCTTGCTGGAGACAGAATACCGAGGCAATAAAATAGCATAATTTAAGAATAAAAACATCTGTATACTCCATAAATACTAATTAAGCATTTACTATGTGTAAAGCACCATGCTACATCCCAGTGATGATAAAGCCATATGTGACATGGCTCTGAAATCCAGCTTTTTCCCAACTATCATGACCCATCCAAACACATGTCATTTCTCCCTGTTTGTTCATTCTGTTTTGTTTTTTGACACAGAATCACACTCTGTCACTAAGGATGGAGTGTAATGAATGGCATGATCTCTGTCACTGTAATCTCTGCCTCCCAGGTTCAAGCAATTAAGCCTCCCAAGTAGCTGGGACTACAGACCTGTGCCACCATGCCTGGCTAATATTTGTATTAGTAGTAGAGACAGGGATTCACTATGTTGGCCAGGCTTGTCTCAAACTCCTGACCTCAAGTGATCTGCCCACTTCCGCCTCCCAAAGAGCTGGGATTACAGGCGTGAGTAACCACACTCTGCCCAGATGTCATTTCTTGAATTTCTTTTTTCATATTTCCATTCTTATGACCATCCTCATCAAGTTTAAAATAAATAAATAAGTTTTCTAATAAATATTGACTGACTTGCTTTACTGACCTGCTACCTTCTCAGCTCTTAATTTACATATATTTTACAAACTAACATCAGTTTATTATTTGAAAAAGTATTGCTAATTGCTTCTCTCTTCAAAGACCTTCAATGATTAAGTCACTGTTTTCCAAATTAAGGATTTATGGTAACTTGGACCACCTCATATACAAACCAACGCTGTACTTCAGCCAAACTGGAGAATTCACTTGTTTCCCAAAATACTCCCAAATTATTTTCAGAGAAGATAAAACTTAATACAGTTCTGAAAAGATAAGAGCAAATTTTTGTTGGCAGGATTTTCCTGAGGAAAGGCAAAGAGGCACAAAATGGTTTCCAGGAATAGGGAGTGGATCCACTTATATAAATGTAAAGTTACTTTTTAATATTGTTTTTTAGCAGAAGCTGATGCATTTTTCAGTACCACTATTTTTTTTTACCTCTTTTGTCTCTTGAATTAAATCCCTGTATAAATACAGAACACAAATCATATAGTAGAAATTAACACTATTCAAGGTCAGTATTAAAAAGAGATTAGATAAGTTCTAGTATTGTAGTTTATTAAAAATTCTATGAAATGCAAATTTTCTTTAACAAGGAGTCATATAACTTCACAAATGTAGAAAATGCAATATTAATGTCATAAAAAGGAGACTGCATTTAATAAGAAGTGTCTTGGTGATATTTTGTTATTTATCATAAATTGGGTCATTCTAGTTTATCAGAAATAAAACCATTTCTCATTTCTCTTGTTATTTAAATTTCTTTTAAGTTCTGGGATACATGTGCAGGGTGTGAAGGTTTGTTACGGTGATTTGCTGCACCTATCGGCCCATCACCTAGGTATTGAGCCCCACATGGATTAGCATTTATTGTGATGCTCTCTCTTCCCAGAGCCTTCTGACAGGCCCCAGTGTATATGGTTCCCCTCCCTGTGTCCATGTGTTCTCATTGTTCAGCACCCGCTTATAAGTGAGAACATGCAGTGTTTGGTTTTCTCTTCCTGCATTAGTTAGATAATGGCTTCCAGCTCCATGTCTCTGCAAAGGACATAATCTTGTTCCTTTTTATGGCTACATAGTATTCCATAGTGTAATGTGCCACATTTTTTTTTTAATCCAGTCTATCATTGATTGGCATTTGGGGTGGTTCCATGCCTTCACTGTTGTGAATAGTGCTGCAATGAACATACACATGCATGTATCTTTATAGCAGAATGATGTATCTTTCTTTGGGTATATATCCAGTAATGGGATTGCTGGGTCAAATGGTATTTCTGGTTCTAGGTCTTTGAGGAATCTCCACACTGTCTTCCACATTGGTTGAACTAATTTACATTCCCACCAAAAGTGTAAAAGTGTTCCTCTTTCTCCACAGCCTGGCCAGCATCTGTTGTTTTTTGACATTTTAATAATCACCACTCTGATTGCTGTAAGATGGTATATCATTGTGGTTTTGATTTGTATTTCTCTAATCATCAGTGATGTTTAACTTTTTTTCATATGTTTATTGGCCTCATAAATGACTTCTTTTGACAAATGTCTGTTCATGTCCTTTGCCCACTTTTTAATGTTTTATTTCCTGTAAATTTGTTTAAGTTCTTCTAGATTCTGGATATTAGACCATTGCCAGATGGATAGATTGCAAAAGTATTCTTTAGGTTTTCTGTTCACTCTGATGATAGTTTTTTTCTTTTTTCTTTCTTTTTTTCTTTTTTTGCTGTGTAGAAGCTCTTTAATTAGATCCCATTTGTCAATGTTTGCTATTGTTGCAATTGCTTTTTATGTTTTTGTCATGAGATCTTTACCCATGCCAATATCCTGAATGGCATTGCTTAGATTTTCTTCTAGGTCTTTTATAGTTTTGGGTTTTACATTTAAGTCTTTTTTTTTTAAGTTCTTTCAATTTTAAAGGTTAAATACATTTTGCCACCCCCACACCCCACTCACTTTTCGAGACGGAGTCTCCCTCCGTCACCCAGGCAGGAGTGCAGTGGTACGATTTCAGCTCACTGCAACCTCTATCTCCCGGGTGTAAGTGCTTCTCCTGCCTCAGCCTCCCCAAGCAGCTAGGACTACAGGTGTATGCCACCACACCCAGCCAATTTTTGTACGTTTAGTAGGATGGGATTTCACCATGTTGGCCAGGCTTGCCTCAAACTCCTGACCTCAGATGATCCACCCACCTCTGGCTCCCAAAGTTCTGAGATTACAGGCATGAGCCACTGTGCCTGGCTCATTTAAGTCTTTAATCCATCTTGAGTTAATTTTTGTACAATGTGTAAGGGAGGCATCCATTTTCAATTTTATGCATATGGCTAGCCAGTTTTCCCAGCACAATTTATTAAATAGGGAATCTTTTCCCCATTGCTTCTTTTTGTCAGGTTTGTTGAAGATCAGATGGTTATAGATGTGTGGTCTTATTTCTGAGATCTCCATACTGTTCCATTTGTCTAAGTGTCTATTTTTGTACCTGTTCTCTATCCCTCTCCATTTGTCTATGTGTCCTGGGCTTCTTTTGGTTGGTAGGCTGTGCCTGCTCTTTTGGCTACTAAAGCTTCATAGTATAAAGTCAGGTAACGTGATGCTTCCAGTTTTATTTCTTTTGTTTCGGATTGTCTTAGTTATACAGGTTATTTTCTGGTTCCATATGCATTTTAAAATAGTTTCTTCTAATTCTGTAAATAATGTCAACGGCAGTTTAATGGGAATAGCATTTGATCTATAAATTGCTTTGGGGTAGTACGACCATTTTCCAGATATTGATTCTTCCTATCCATGAGCAAGGAATGCTTTAATTTTTTGTATCCTTTCTTGTTTCTTTGAGCAACAGTTTGTAGTTCTTCTTGAAGAGACCCTTCACTTCCCTTGTTAGCTGTATTCCCAGATATTTTACTGTTTCTGTAGCAATTGTGAATGGGAGTTCATTCATGATTTGTTTCTCTGCTTGTCTATTGGTGATGTACAGGAATGCTTGTGATTTTTGGTCACTGATTTTGTATCTTGAGACATTGCTGAAGTTGTTTATCAGCTTAAGAAGCCTTTGAGCTGAGACAATGGGGTTTTCTAAATATGCAATCAGGTTGCCTACAAACAGAGACAGTTTGACTTCCTTTCTTCTTATTCAAATACCCCTTATTCCCTTCTCTTGCTTGATTGCCCTGGCCAGAACTCCCAATACTATGTTGAATAGGAGTGGTGAAAGAGGGCATGCTTGTTTTGTGCCAGTTTTCAAGGAGAATGCTTTCAGATTTTGCCCATTCAGTATAATGTTGGCTGTGCATCATCATAAATGGCTCTTATTATTTTGAGATGTTACATTAATACATAGTTTGAGAGTTTTTAACTTAAAGGGATGCTAAATTTTATTGAAAGCTTTTTCTGTGTCTATTGAGATAATCATGGCTTTTGTCTTTAGTTCTTTTTATGAGATGAATTATGTTTATTGATTTCTGTATGCTTAATGCACCTTGCCTCCCTGGGATGAAGCCTGCTTGATCATGGTGGATAAGCTTTTTGATGAGCAGCTGGCTTTGGTTTGTCAGTAATTTATTGAGGATTTTTGCATCAATGTTCATCAGGGATATTGGCCTGAAGTTGTCTTTTTTTTTGTTGTATCTCTGGAAGATTTTGATATCAGGATGATGCTGACCCCACAAAATGAGTTATGGAAAAGCCCGTCCTTTTCAATTGTTTGGAATCATTTCAGCAGAAATGGTACGAGCTCCTCTTTGTACCTCTGGGAGAATTCAACTGTAAATCCATCTGGTCCCGCGCTTCTTTTGCTTGGTAGGCTTTTTATTACTGCCTCAGTTTCAGAACCTGTTATTGGTCTATTTGGGGATTCAAATTCTTCCTGGTTTAGTCTTGGGAGGGTTTATGTGTCTAGGAATTCACCCATTTTTTTCTAGATTTTGTAGTTTATTTGCATAGAGGTGTTTATAGTATTCTCTGATGGTTATTTGTATTTCTGTGGGGTCAGTGGTGATATCCCCTTTACCATTTTTTATTTTGTTGATTTGATTCTTCTCCTTTTTTTCATTAGTCTACCTTGCAGTCTATTTTTTTTTCTCAAAAGACCAGCTCCTTGATTCATTGATTTTTTGAAGAGATTTTTGTGTCTCTATCTCCTTCAGTTCTGCTCTGATCTTGGTTATTTCTTGTCCTCTGCTAGCTTTTGTGTTTGCTGGCTCTTGGTTCTTTACTCATTCCTTATCTCAAGCCTTCTCCTATGGCTCAAGAAGATGATAGTAAGAGTAAAATTCAGCCATTTCTGTGATGTATCTATCAGCATTTTGTTTCTTGAGACAGTGTTATGTTCTGTTGCTGTGACACCCAAGATTGAAAGCAGTGGTGTCATCATAGCTCATAGTAGGCTCAAACTTCTGAGCTCAAGAGATCCTCCCTCCTCAGCCTCCCAGGCAGCTGGGACTACAGGCACACACTACCACACTTGGCTAATTTTTGTACTTTTTTGTTGAGATTGGATTTTGCCATGTTGCCTAGGCTAGTCTTGAATTCCTGAGCTCAAGTGATCCACCCATCTTGGCCTTCCAAAGTACTAGGATTATAGGCATGAGTCATCATTTCTGGCTTATTCACATATTTTTATAATAACAGTTACATAAAACAAAAAAAATCTGGAAAGTTAAGCCACTTACTTTGACAAGTAATTGTGAGTATTTGTAATATATGTAATTCAATGATATAAGGTTTTTTTAACACATGAAGTTCTTTGGCCAGTTAAATTTAACCAAAAAAAAGGATTTTCAAGTGAAAAAGAAAAGAAAGAGGTTCTCTATGGAGATCTATAAATTTCACCACCCATGTGAAGATTACAACTATGTATGAGAGTCATTTTTGAAGTTGAAATGATTGAAACGTTGGAGCATGGATTAAAGTACCAAATCAGACCTGGGGAAGGTAAGTGTCAAATCTTTTTTTCTTTTATATTTGGTTCACAAAATTCTATCTTCCTAAACTAAAATTACAAGGTGGTTCCAATTTGCACATCAGATCCTTGAATACTCAGGTCCCCAATCTCAAAATAACCTCACATTTGAAACATACATCCTTAAGCTCTCCAGTGAAAATGGTGGAGAAAAATCTATAAAACAAAGAGGACAGAACACTCAGGGCTGAAGTAGGCTTCCAACTTAAAAATCCTCAGAACTACTGTCATTTTAAAAAATTTAATTCATTTTAAATAGGCTTTTGTATTCAAATAAAGTTTGCATGCCATCTGTCTTTGAAGTCATTTAAATTAAGTTTTATGACTCATGAGAAAGAGAGGCCATTTTAACACATTATAGTCAGCTTATTACTATCAATCACTAATTAAAATTAATTATTAAGAGTCATTCCTTTTGCTCTGAAATCTTCTAGATAATTTATCAAAGAATGACATTACTTTCTCTTCCTTCTTTGGAATACTGAAGTCAAAGTCATATGACATTTGGGTAGATGCTACTGAAATGATAATTTTAGTCAGATGTGTAACAGTAATGCTGTGTAAAAGCTACATTTAACCAAGAGAGCAGTATTTTTGAAACAGCAGGCAGTATAAAAGTGCTTTGTGAATATTAACATATTCTAGCAAATTAGTTTGCACTCATTATCATAAGCAATTGCTTACTGTTTAGATGCAGCTCGTATTAAATTGGCAAGCAATTTGCAAGAATTAAAACATAACATAGAGAGCTTTCTGAAAACTCAGCAATATCCTGGGAGAAATGATGCTCCAAGGTTCACAAACCAGGTACCAAATGTGGTTACCCATTAAACATATTTAGTGTTAGAATAATAGTTCATTGGCTACATAGGTTTTCAATGCAAGAGCATTTTGTAAGCACTGTTTGGACACCATCAATAGAATTTTATATATCAGACATTTAAAGACTTTTTTTTTTTGAGATGGAGTTTCACTCTGTTGCCCAGCTGGAGTGCAGTGGTACAATCTCGGCTTCCACTGCAACTTTCACCTCCAGGGTTCAAGTGATTCTTCTGCCTCAGCCTTCTGAGTAGTTGCAACTTCAGGTGCACGCCACCACGCCCAGCTAATTTTTGTATTTTTAGTAGAGACAGCGTTTGACCATATTGGTCAGGCTGGTCTCAAACACCTCACCTTGTGATCCTCCCACCTCAGACTCTCAAAGTGTTGGGATTACAGGCGTGAGCCACTGCTCCTGGCCAAGACTTTGTTATAAAAAGCCTGAAGAGAAAGTAGGAAGGCTTTGTTTCCTAAAAATGAACTGGCTATCAATTTGACTAGATTTTGCTACTTCAATAACCCATTGCATTGCCTTGAATTATTTGGTGCTATCCAAGTTGTCCCTTTCACAAAGTTGCTGTTGTCCTGATCATTCCATTTATTGCTGGGGTGGATTCTGCAGATGTTTACCCCTATTCACTTTATCTTCTTTAATAACAGAACTCCTGAGTGTCAGATGGGCATATAACTATCTGCATAGACCCTCCATTTCCCATTCTCGTTTACAGCTTGAGGGGCTATTGACTAAGTTCTGGCCAATGATAGATGAGCACAAATGATGTGTGTTTATTTTAGTTCAGATCCAGAAATGTGTCTAAATTCTCCTGCCCATTTCCCTCTTCCTTGCATAGTGATGACCAAATTGAACCAGCTGCCTTAGACTCAGGGATAGAAGCCAAAGGTTGAGAACTGTACCATCCTGTCCTAGGACCACTGAACTGTGACTATTACGTGAGAAAAAATAATCTTACATTGTGGTGAGACATGAGTATTTCTGGGTCTCATATTGACAGTAAAGGGTGTTTATATAGCCTTTGAAACCTAATGACCAAACATTTCCATGTATTTTTTCATCCTCATGAGGCAAGTAAATTTGATAGAGAAGCTATTATTATCTTCATTTTATGAATTTAGAAGAGATTAATACTCAAAGAGCTAAAATTATTTGTCCATGGTTATGAAATAATATAAATCTTTTCTATCAAAACTTTCCACAGAAGGCTACTGATAATCTATTACCTTCTTAATAGTTAACTGATGTTACTAACCCAGGGTAATTCTATGGGAGGTCATATGTTTTTATGGATTTCTCCATTCTGCAATTCTTTGCTCCTTATGAAAACAAAATTTGCAAAACACAGTAAAGGACATTGCCTGTGATATGAAACAGTGAAAACAACTGACCCACACAAGCCCCTCAGCTTGAATGGACAGCATTTGCTTTAGAAAACTTACTTTCTCTGCCTTTTGATATTTAAATCTTCTCCCAGCTTCTTGCCAGATTTATGACTTGAGAATGTCTTAAATCATTTGAAATCATCTATTTGTAATGTAATCATCAAGAAAGACAGTGCTCTGTCTCCCAGTATCTGAAAGCGTAAGAGCCTAACCTCTGTTAGTGCCAATTAGCAATTTTTTCTCTACTATACACATAGTAAAGGACTAATTAATGGGAAGTTGGATAACAAAGAAAAGTATAATATATTAAAATCTGTATATCAGCAACTTTTCTCAGTGTCTTGAAAAGAAAGATAATTTAGAGACTATCATTAAAGAGTACTGAGAAAAGAGATTATTCAAAAACCAATCTAGTAGCTAGTTTTGTGGCTTTTTGAATGATAAATTGAAACTAAGTGTTTAAATTTTTTGTGGATAAAGTAGTTGCACAAATTTTTTTGGTTTCCCAGTACATATAGAGGTTGTTTATTCTATACTGCAGTCTATTATGTATGCAACAGCATTATGTCTGAAACAAACAATGTATATACCTTACATAAAAATTACTTGATTGCTAAAACATGCTAAAGATCATCTGTGCCTTTAGTAAGTCGTAATATTTTTGATGGTGAAGGGTCTTGCTTCAATGTTGATGATTGCTTACTGATTAGGGTGGTGACTGCTGAAGGTTGAGGTGGCTGTGGCAATTTCTTAAAGTAAGACAAAAATGAAGTTTGATGCATCAAATGACTCTACACAAACGTTTTCTCCACAGCATGCAATGCTGTTTGACAGCATTTTAACCACAATTGACATCTTTCAAAATTTGAGTCAATCCTCTCTTGCCACTGCTTTCTTAGATAAGTTTATGTAATATTCTAAATCCATTGCTGTCATTTCAACAATGTTTACAGCATCTTCATCAGGCATAAATTTCATCTCATGAAAATAATTTTTTCATTCATCCATAAGAAGCAACTTCTCATGCTGGGCGCAGTGGCTCATGCCTGTAATCCCAGCACTTTGGGGGGCTGAGGCAGGCAGACCACAAGGTCAGCAGTTTGAGACCAGCCTGGCCAATATGATGAAACTCCGTCTCTACTAAAAATACAAAAATTATATGGGCATGTTGGTAGGTGCTTGTAATCCCAGCTACTTGGAAGGCTGAGGCAGGAGAATCACTTGAACCCAGGAGACAGAGGTTGCAGTCAGCAGAGAGATTGGGCCAAGGCACTCCAGCCTGGGCAACAGAGCAAGACTTCATCTCAAAAACAAAAATTGGCCGGGCGCGGTGGCTCAGCCTGTAACCCCAGCACTTTGGGAGGCCGAGGTGGGTGGATCATGAGGTCAAGAGATTGAGACCATCCTGGTCAACAAGATGAAACCCCGTCTCTACTAAAAATACAAAAAAATTAGCTGGGCATGGTGGTGCATGCCTGTAGTCCTAGCTACTCGGGAGGATGAGGTAGGAGAATTGCTTGAACCCAGAAGGCGGAGGTTGCAGTGAGCGGAGATCATGCCATTGCACTCTAGTATGGGTAACAACAGCGAAACTTTGTCTCAAAAACAAAAACAAAAACAAAAGAAGCAACTTCTTATATGTTCAAGTTTTATCAAGAGATTGTGGCAATTCAGTCACATCTCCAGGCTCGACTGCTAGTCCTAGTTCTCTTGCTATTTCTACCACATCTATAGTTACTTCTTCCACTGAAGTCTTGAGCCTGTCAAAGTGATCTACAATGATTAAAATCAACTTTTTCCAAATTTCTATTAGTATTGACATTTTCACCTTCTTTCATGAGTCACAGATGTTCTTAATGGCATCTAGAATGGTAAATCCTTTCCAGAAGGTTTTCAATGTACTTTGTCCAGATCCATCATAGGAATCACTATCTATGGCGGTTATAACCTTATAAAATGTATTTCTTAAATAAGACTTGAAATTTGAAATTACTCCTTCCTTGGGTTATAGAATAAAAGTGTTATCAAACATAAAATTATAATCATCTCCCTGTACATCTCCACCATTAGGTGACAGGTGCACTGTCAATGAGCAGGAATATTTTGAAAAGAGTCTCCATTTCAAAGCAGTAGGTCTCAATATTGGGCTTAAAATGTTCAGTAAATTATGCTGTAAACAGCATGTCATCCAGTCTTTGCTGTTCCATCTGAAGAGTACAGGCAGAGTACATTTAACAAAATTATTAATGGCCCTAGGATTTTTAGAATGGTTAATGAGCACTGGCTTCAACTTACCTTCACCAGCTGCATTAGCCCCTAAAAGAGAGTCAACCTATCTTTTGCACCTGTGAAGACAGGCATTGACTTTCTCCTCTTTAGTAGTGAAAGTCCTACCTACATGGCATCTTCTTCAAAAACTGTATAAAGCTGTTTTGTCTATACTGAAAATCTATTTGTACAGCCAACTTTACCAAATTTTAGGTACATTTTTTTTGGGTAACTTGCTGCAGCTTATACATCAGCACCTGACCTGCAAGGGGCGTGGAAGATGTTCCACTCAGATAGAAAACATCAGAGAAGAAACATGATGCTTAAGTAATATAAAGAATTTGTTATATTAGACTTTAGTTATCCTCTTCCAGGTAAGAATACCATTTCAATTTTATATTCCTGTAATACTTAGCATACTGAAGTTTACATGGAAGACATTTTTTAGTATCCTGCTAATTAATTAAGTATATAACTAAGAAGAGATCTTCCAATGAAAATCCTGTCTGCCCTCTTTTGTAGATTTTTGCCAAACCCATAAACACAATTAACTCCTCATCACATCTAAAATATTCTCCAAATGTAATATTTGGCTTTTAATAATGCTTTTCCATGAAATTTACATGAATTGGCTTTGTTTATCTAAATATTTGCAGTGTTTCCCTTTTTTGCAAAAATGTTAAGAAATCATTTAATGAAACAGGTTTTACTATAATATATTGTTCCAGGATGTCTTTTGCATGATTGCCATTTGGTTTTCCAAATAAATTTATTGGTACAAGTTATTGTACTTCATTGATTTGCTTCCTCAACTCATCAAGATGGTTTATCATTTATAGTGCATAGGTGAGCAATAGGATAAAGCGTAATGTGATCTTATGTTCAAATCCCTGCATGTATAGATGAAACTGAGTTATCTCCACTTGTACCTTTCAATAGTGGAGGAGGGAAGGAAATCTATTACTACTGGAAAGTATACTCTGTACTCTATCAACAATGTTGACCCTCAGCATAAAATATTTTAAAGCATTTCCCTAACAAACAAGTCTAGTTAGACAATCTGTATCATAACCATTACTTTTATCTCCGAGACTCCTCTGTCTCTTATAACATAGTGGTCATGGATACTGGTAGCCCACATGATGCCTTCAGGAAAATAGAAAAAAAGCAAATCTCCAAAACCCTCTACTTCTGCCTGTCGAAAAATTTTATGATTTTTGTCAGAACAAATAATTTGCTTGATTTTTTTCTAGAAAATTATCATATGCAACTCCATTGTGAAAACAGTATCAATGGTGCCACCTTAGCAAGTGTAAAACTTGCAGAAATACCCATAGCATCACTTTAGTGACATGTAGGAAACGATTAGCGTTTGGTTTAAGAAGGAGTTTCAACACATTTGGACCCTATTGTTCTGTGGAATCCAACCATCCTCCTCAGTGGGAGAAAAAGGCAAGAGACACACAAAAGAACCATAATTCCTATTCAATCACTTTCTTTTATGCAAAGCAAACACCAATGACAAAAGAGGTTCAAGCTTTTTTTTTTTTTTTTTTTGGAAAGAAGTCGTTTTATAGAGTTGAAATAAGATTAGTCACAGACCTAACCTGTAAAAATACAATTTCTGAAAAGAAAGACAATATCAGAGCAGTGTGAATCCAAGATGTATGAAGAACTAAACTACAGCAGCTTAAGCCACATACTTGAAGCACAGATTTCAGCAAGACAAAACTGACTTGAAAAACCAGACATTCAAAATCCTCAAGAGATCAGTCTCTTCTATTCCTCTATGGCTTTGCCAAAGTACACATTCAATTTTGAGGCAGGTTAAATTGGGGGCTGAAGTGGGAATATATGGTTAATGAATTTTGTATAATCTTCCTTCTTTTCAATTGAAAAATAAAAAAGAGGAAAAATATCCCTGAAAAAGATTTCATGAGTTTTACTGAGACTTTCCAACATTTCCCCCCAGACTGATTTCAGACCATGTAGCGACAACCAGACTGCTAATTAAACTATTAACTCTTTCTTCTAAATTGCAAACCTTTGAGCATTTATACTACAGAAGACACCCCACTGACTGAAGCCCTGAGGTATATACACTTTGCACAGATTTGGAGGGAAGTTACATACACATGACCCTAGGCCAAATTTGACCCTGCAAATGAAGGCATATGCACTAACTCTCAAAATATTTAATGATTTTTACCAGACTTTGCTTAAGGAGTCTATGTAATGAAGAAAGCCTCTAAGGTAAGCTCAGAGAGGTTCATTTTTTCCTGGAGTTAAATTGAAAGGTGACACAATGAAAGCTCTGTTATGATTCTTTTGAAAGCAGCAAGCTTATGTTCTCGTCAGTGTAATATGAAGTTAACATAGAATAAAGAAATAGAAGCCAAAATAGAGGAAATGTGCTGAAGTCCAAACCCTCCATAGACTTAAGTCACAAGACATAAATATACTCATGGACCTCTAATGCCCTTGGTTGTTCTATAAAAGTGATATGTGTGTTAAATTTTTAAATAAACAAAACAGTGTAGAAATTCAGCTCCAAACCAGATTCATTTTCTTTTGAAAGATATGTTAACAATATACAAATATGTAAGAATACAATTTCTTTTACATAAACTGAATTTTTTACCTTTTATATCAGAGCAATGTCTGCACTCTAAATTCAATAATTAACGCTTTTTGTCCTTTGTGAAAATGCGTAAAAAATGAGATTGCAAATGAATATAGTTTAAAAGCCATATCATGCAATGTGGAAGTTCTTAAACTTGATTCAGGAAACTATAGATCTATCGCAATACCTTGCTTTGTGGCTTTGCCAAAATTATTGAAACAATTCAAGAATCCTCATTTTCTTCTTCTGAAAATAAAGGGGTTGTGCCAGGTAATTTATGTGGGCATTTCCAGCTCTGTTCTCTGAGTGTAAAATGTCACTCCACTGAAGCTGGTGTTAACCTTGAACTTGATCCCAGAGTACACTGAGCATGAAGTAGAAAGTTAAATCTACCAAGTGAGGCAATGTAGCAGACAACATGCATTGAATTCTTTGGTTTATATTTATTTCATTCTTATTTGACTTTCAATAAAATTGCACAGAATGTTTTCTATGTTTTATGGTTGTGAAACAGCACAGTAGAGGACATTTTATTTTGTTTAGTAATTCTTTCTATGATTAAAAATTAAGACATTAATACAGAAAAATTGAATAGTATATTGGATGAGCATTGCTAACAGTTAACTTTTTAATTTTCTGAAATCATATACCCAACATGGCTGTTCTAGGAACTCCACCCAAAATCAGTACAAAACAGAATCCATAGAAACAGTAGTCTAAGTTCAGCTCCAGGTTTAGCAAAACTTAGTTATATAATCACTGAGGTCTTCCCTTTGTAAATCTATATTTACTACATTATACTAAAAAGGGTGGGTTAAGTGTTATTAAGCAAAAGGCACCTGGCTGATTTGTTTTGTGAATACATGTTAAGATAATTCCTACTTAGAAGAGCAGAATCATTCCAAGGTGAAATTATTATAAGCCTTAGTAGTTTCTATTGTCATAAATACAAATCAGATCCAGAAAGGGCTTCATTATTCTAGCAGTCAATTTATGTTGTGAAAAAATAAGGAAAAGTCAAAGCATGTTCACTACAGATGTAGCTGCAGTAGTTTCCCTTTCCTCCATGCTTCTGGTTGAGAAAAACCAGGCATCATCTCAGCGGTCCATAGATTATTAATTCACATTGTAAAATAATCCTGTATATATTCACCAAAATCATAGCCATTTGTTCTTTTGCATGTATTCTTATGTGTTGGAGTTTTTGGCAAAGAACTTAAGGTCCTTTACAGGCACTTGGTTAAATAATCATGGTACTCATTCCCTGGTAGATGAATACCTTTGAAATGCCCTTAGGCCTTTCACATCATGGAGTAGAAAATCATGTTTTCTTCTGAGTTATATGGCAATACTGTACCCACTGGCTGAATTTTGTCTATCATCTCACTTAGACTATCTGGCAAGGTGATGATCATTTCTACCAAGAAGAAACACACACACACACACACACACACACACACACAGCAAATGACCTGTTCAAGGTCATAAAGTTGGTGAGCAGGAGGAACACTTAGGCATCCCTTCAGTTATTTATTCCTCAGATTTAAAAGTCTGCCCTTCACTGTCCCATATTAAAGCAGTAGAATCAATGTACTTACTGTAGGGTAGCACTCTGTGTATTCTCAACAAATGTTAATTCAATGGACTTAAGGCAATCTCCCCCCTCACATATTTGAGGATTCCAAATGACACAAATCATTATTTACATATAAGTAACTATCAGGTCTTCAGACACATATGGACAATTCTGGTTGGGATGGTTCATATGTTATACATAACAAATAGGCTTAATTACAGTTGGTTATTAAATAATATTTGTCTACTGAAGAAATTGTGGAAAGTATAAAATTCACAACATAGGAACTTAAAACAGATGAGGGAATTTTTAAGTGATTTGGTTGCTGAGGGTAAAGGAAAAGAAATAAAGAGAAGAATCAAAACATTTAGAATGATAACACTGGACCAAGAAATCAGAGTATGCATCCTTCTGGTGGACTCCAAGCCATCTGTGCCTCCCGTCTTAACACCTAGCTCAATAACGCCGGGTGCCAGCTACATTCACAGCAGTCAACATAACTTTGTATCACTCTGTTGACTGGCTATTTGGCTTGGGACCAGCCCAGACCAGAACTGGTCTAGAGGTTGCTCTCTTGGTTTGGAGATCATTTAGCAAGTGACATTGTGTGAAATCAATGGCCTGTTACGCCTTTCATCTCTTTCAAGTTAAGTATCATAAGGGTCCTTAAGATTTAATGAACCTAGTCTATTGAGTGAAGCTTTCAACCTGCTATATTTCTTCTAACATATGGAAATGGCTTGTATGGAAAATGATTACTACCTTATGCAATAGGACTGTGCAAAATAAGACTTGTCAATTAAGGATAGTATGGCAGTAAGATATACATTTAAACTGATTTTTCAATAAGATGTGTATTTATATATTTTTCTTAAAGAAAAACAATGAAACAGCTCTCTACTGGATAAAAAAAAAGAAAGAAAATCAGTCACAATTGAATGCACACATGCACACATAGAAACAGAATAGATAACATTGTAGAACAGTCACTAGGTCTCTGGAGATTCATTAACATTTCATATCCAAGGAAACTAGCCATTCATTCCTTCTAAAACAGAAAGCATTTTCAAAGCAATATCCATGTACAGGTAAACGACAAAGCAATCATTTTGAAAGAAGGTAAATTACAGTCAGATGTGTAGAAAAACTAGGAGGAAATATCAGACATTCTCATTGCAGAAAGAGGCAGCAAACAGCAAAATATTTATCTCATATATATGTTAAATATATGTATTATACAAATATATGTATAATAAATCAATGCAAGAGGTTAATGAGAAGTAGGCTGTCATGTTCTCCAGCACAAGGCTGATTTCCCTAAGTGGTACAATGAAATGAAGAAATACCCCCAAAATGTTACAACACACTTATATTTCAATTTTCTTAACAGATTTTTTAGTGCTCTGTACACATGGCAGGAAGAACATTGTGGATACATTTCAGTAAAGAGGTATGATCTAGACCTTTCTCTGTCTTTTGGAGACAAGAAGTGGAAACAAGACCATGAATGAGACTCATATCAAGACCACACATCTACTTTCTCTGTAATAATGATGTCACTAGGACCAGCAAAACTTTTCTAACTCACGCGAAATTTAGTCAGGGGTCCTAGATTTTCTCAAGAAGACAACAATAACAAAACAGGAGTTTAAAAGAATTGATGGATATAGCAACCAGAGCATTGATTAGATGTAGAAAAGGTGTTTTAAAGAAAACCTTTAATATTTCCAGAATAATGCTATCCAAAAAATGCCTGAAAAGAAAATTCTTTTTTTTCCAAAAACATTTGACATGGAAGTTTAATATTATCATACGGAGAAGTATAGAAACTTCTCCATTTTTGGGGAACTTGTCATGGAGATAGGCCAACGCGCCAATTCTAGGTTCCCTGGTGGTGGGGATATATTTGCTTACTGGTAAAAAAGACTTGGGCAAAGACAACAACCACTGGGGAAAAAAAAAATTGTTCTCTAACCTGATCTCGAATTCCCAGAAACAAGCAACGTCCTGTTCATTAACCCTAGCAAGTCTAGAGAATCAGAAAAGGGCAGCTATTTTCGATGTGAGATTAAAGCTCTCTCTACATATATTATAGGTGCATCATCAGAAGAGACTAGTCTAAGGGCTTACTATAAAGAGGAGAGACTGAATGCACTGTCAGTCTCTCTAACAAAAGTACTGCTGTGATTACATCATGACACTATAAAGGCCTAGAGAGTGTTATTATATTACCACATGAGTTACTAGTTCCTGAACAGAATGCCCAAGACTGTTTCTGATTCATTTTTGTGAAACTACTTCCAACAGCAATAAATAAAGAAGAAAAATACAGGAACCAAAAGCAAGACATAGTACAATTCTTCAGGCACCAATTTACTTTATCCTTAAAAAACGGGACCACTGCCATGGTTAAACTAGCTAGAAAATTTCTTAAAAAGTATTCTCACAGTAGTCATCCAAATACTGAGTCGCTATTAAAATTTCCTAATAAAAACGTAGAACAAGATTCTATTTCCATGAAAGTCTCAACTTTTCACCTTATAAAAACAGAGGTGATATTTGGACACAAGACCAGAAAAGGTCACCTTCGCAGCATATGTCCTCCTCACCACACTCATTCACACTTAAACAACTATATTTCACTCAGGGTTTATGGAAGCCAGCATTCCACATTTAGAAATAATTTCTTTGGCTTAAAGACTGACTATTCTTACTTTCTTCAAATGCAAGAGAAGAACAAGTCAAAGCTAGGAAAATGATCACACAAAGATAAAGGTTTGAGTAACAGTTTTGAGCTCACTGACTCCAGTTATTTCAAAAACCATCATGAAATGGGCAGTGCTAATTCAATGTAACTAAATATATATATTATATATTATAACCATACATTTATATATCACATATATAATTTATATGCATATATTTTATTATAATAATTATGTTAATATATAATTTTATATATTGTTACATATAGAATATATTTATATGTGTATATATTGTTACATATAGAATATATTTATATGTGTATTATAAGAGTGTGTGGCCAGAAAGAAGAAAGCAGGAAGTTAGTTCTCAATAACACTGGCCAAGGTGAACTCTGACCCTGTCTATTTTCCAGCCTTTTTTCTTTCCTCAGTACTGCTCTGCCTAAAAGAATCCTCCCTGGCATTAATGAGTCCACTGTAAAGAAAGATGGTTTCTAGTTTAGAGATGCAATATGGAATGTGTGGTGTTTAAGAAAGCATAACTCCATTCACCTATGTCAAAATTACTCAGATAAATAAGTAAAGAAAATTAGTTATTCTCCTTTATTCTAGAAAATGGATAAAACTAAAACTCAACTTAATCTCTGTGTACAGACAGCATAGCTACCTAGGCAATTAATTATTTGATTTGTTTACACCTTATGATCATGCCTCTTAAAAGAACTCCCAAAGCAATCCTTTGTACAGGTTACTGTGATTAAGTTTTTCAGAGGCTAATGTGCTCTGTGACGTTGTCAGAAAAGACATAAAAATCAGCTATTTTTTTGCTTAACTGGGGAAGCAGATGAATAAAGCATATAAGAAAGGTACAAGGCAAAGCAGCTTAAACATAAATACAAGTTAGTCCTGTCTGACTTTGTGTCTGCCTTTGACCAATGGCGAATGAATCTCCTGGTCTGTTTTTGCATTTTGAAGAGAGTAGTGTAGTCATATTTTTTTCCCAGAAATACTATGTTTACTATGTTAAATGTATTAGTACATGTCCTTGATAAACAAAATATAAAGCTCAGAAGAAGAAGGTTTATGGTACCTATATTTCTTCAAAGTAGGAAAGAAGTATTCATTTGAATAATGCCACAATTGAAAATTGAGCCATAAACATCCTAAAGGGCCCCAAAGTTGAAAATAAAAAGGAATAAGGCTACCAACTTTTTAGCTTTTTCAGAAGGATGAAGCTGCCTGTGTTCTTTTGGGGGCAAATATTAGGCTTTTTTTCTTATTCGAATTACTGCAACATTGTTACAATCACAATCTGACATTTGATTTATAACAACTCTCCAAGAAAACTTTATCTAAGGCCTATAGCATATGAGGTATTATAAGGAATGAAAAGGTTACACACTGGCTATTTAAAACCCCTATTGTGAGTAAGCCAAATTAGGAGTAACTGCTGCATAATTAATGCTCCTATTTTAAAAGCACTTTCTGATTTTCAAAACATGTTTCACATTGGTCACTTCATTTAATAGACATTAACTTATTTGAATTCTAAGAAGACAGAGATCCAGAGATGAAAGTGATTAAAAAAAAAAATTCTGTGAATTTAGGGAGGGCACAGTGGCTCATGCCTGTAATCCTAGTACTTTGGGAGGCCAAGGCAGGTGGATTGCCTGAGCTCAGGAGTTCGAGACAAGCCTGGGCAACATAGTGAAACCTCGTCTCTACTAAAATACAAGAAATAAAAAAATCAGCTAGGTGTGATAATGTGCATCTGTAAAATCAGTTACTCAGGAGGCTGAGGCACGAGAATCGCTTGAACCCTGGAGGCAGAGGTGGCAGTGAGCAGAGATCGCGCCATTTCACTTCAGCCTGGGTGACAGTGAAACTCTGTCTCAAAAAAAAAAAAAAAAAAAAAATCTGTGAATTTAAACCTGAGCTGGAATTTGAAAGAGGAGTTAAGAAAGAGAGGAAAGGGTAATTATGACTGAAAACTGCTTTGATCTCTAATTTTCATAAACACATAATTCATTAGTTCCTTAACTACATAAATATATGCTTTCTTATTATCCTCCTTAGGTTTAGTACTCCATCTCACAGTGACCTCGAGAGCACATTCTGAATTAACCAGTAGGAAGGATTTGTCCTTCTGTATCTATTTTTATCATTAACAGGACACTTTACAAAGTAGCTGGGGAGTCAGGGTATAGCTCATGGCTATAGAGTATAATTGAGCTCACAGACTCAGGGAATCAATCCCTTCATTTAAGGTTCATTAGCCTAGGTTCCAAGTATCCCAGGGGGCGATTTCTTCCTTTTCTGAATCCCCATAGCACACATCACCCAGACAATGTCTGTAGGACAACTTTAGTTCTTCAAATGAAATACTGTCTGTGAGATCTTTGCCTTTCAGTTGGTTCGTGTTATCTTTGTCTTACCTCCCAATTAATCTCCAGAGCTTCTTGCAGATAGAAACTATGTCATCCAGATTCTTTATCTAGGCCACATAGCTTCTAGCAAATTACTTGACAAAGCATAGGTGCATAACCAATGCCTTCTTTGTGCCTCCTAGTTGCAAATGCGGTTGCATATCTACATTAATGGAATGATGCTTCCTGCCTGTATTTTAAAAACTGATGCCTGGACAGGTAAGTAATGCCAAGCTGACTATGCAAGCTCTTATGGTTCCTGATTATCTGATAAAAGTTGCTTAATTTGGTAATTGTGACATTCTAGATATGGAAAATCTAGTAAAGACCATCTAGTACAGAACCCTCATTTTTTACCTGGGGAAACAGAGAGGGAAAGTGCCTTGCCTAAGATCACAGCTAATGTTGTGCAAAAAGGAAAGGAAGTAACATTTGTTGTGGGCTCAGCATATGGTAGACAATTATTTCAATGAACAAAGAAGTGCCAGATGTGGGTCACATGGTCCCCTGGCACTCCAGCTGGGAAGGCAGCTTGGTGTTATTTCTAGAGTCTTCGCAGGTGTGGAATACTGTATACTCTTTTCCCTTTTCTATATTATTTCTGTCAGATATGCAGCAAAATAATTCTATTTTGCATTTGTATTTCCACTTAAATTAAATATAAAAGTAGATAAAAGATAGTATGTACTGTATCTCCCAACTTTGTATTTAAGTATACGATTATGTCTATGTATTCACATATATTCCTTTTCAAAATACTTACACAGTATGAACCAAAATAATAACAGATTATGTCTGGCCAATGGAATTCTTGGCGATTTTAATGTGACTTTTTAAACATATCAACATATCTCCTACGTTGTCATGAATATATAAACATATATTAATTTTATAGCTAGAAGTCCAGGAAGTATATATTTTCAAAAAGAAAGACATTCCTATGCCTGCCAAAGACCTGCCATTTTGCAAACTAGTAAAGTTTTCTAATGATATATAAATTAGCCCAATTGTGAAAATGTAAATATCAATTAATGTGTTACAAAAAACAACTTTTAGGATGTGGAAAACAGAGGTTCTGCTAACACAGAGTTTAACATTGAGCCTTAAAGAGGGGGAAGGTCCAATCTGGGAAAAGACTTGTTCCTTTAATTTTACTCTAGTTTTTCTTTCTATTTCCATCTATAAAGAATTTATAAACTCAGACTTGAAATTCCATTCTTTGGACTTAACAAAAAGCAATCCCCTCTGCTTCTGACTAAAGTCTCACAAAACTTCCCCCATTATCTGTCAAAGGAAATTTGTATTTTTGAAAGTAATTTTCATTTGTACTTTGAAATACATGTACTTTGAGAACCACGTTGGAGAATTCCAGATGCATTATATATATTGAGTGGGTGTGGTGATAAAAAGATTAGGGATTAAATAAAATGGTTGATGGTCATCATGAGCCTCTTTGCTTTGTATAACTAAAGTTCAACCTACCATTAGTTGTAGCATGTGTGTGGGGAAAGTAAATTGTGAATTGCAGACTATTTTGTAAACATATGAAACTTTAATAATTATAGATCCACTAGCTACACTGAGAAATATGAAGTACTTCTAGAAAATATTGAGTGTTGTGAGAATGTGCTTACCTTAATTAGTATTACTATTTGTATTTGGAGTTCTCTAAGCTATGCAAAAGGATCTAAGATTGGAGACCTTTAATAATTAAAAATTGTTTACTTATCTTTTGTCCAGCAAAAGCAAAAGGTCAATATATTTCAGCTCAGCTCAATATATTTCAGACCAATCACAATTTTGAATTCTAAAACAGATGTTTCCCATTATACATAGTTTATTGACACCATAAAAGCATAACACACAAGCAAATTATATATTTACATATATAAATATAAATATAGATATAGGTTTTTAAAAATGTTTTGTTTTGTTTTTTTTGAAACAGAGTCTCGCTTTGTTGCCCAGGCTGGAGTAGAGTGGTGTGATCTCAGCTTACTGCAACCTTCACCTCCTGGGTTCAAACAATTCTCCTGCCTCAGCCTCCTGAGTAGCTGCCACTATACCATGCCTGGATAATTTTTGTATTTTTAGTAGAGACAGGGTTTCACCATGTTGGCCAAGCTTATCGAAAACTCCCAACCGCAAGTGGTCGGCCTGCCTTGGCTTTCCAGAGTTCTGGGATTACAGGTGTAAGCAACCATTCCCAGTCATATATAGAGAGAGATTTTTGAATCATTGTCTTTCAAATGGTCAGACCATTTATGTGTGTGTATATATATATATAATTGCATACTTAAAATAAGATACATGAAAACAATTCAGAATACTAAAAAGTGTTGCTTATAAATAAAGCAGTGTGTAAACTACTGGACAATATTGATACAAAACACAAAAATGCAGTATTTTGCATTAGCTCTTAGACCACCTGAATGAAATCACCGTTTAAAACTCTTGTGAAGTCTGATAATTGTACTTAGCTACCAATAATGGAAAGTATCATGATTTAAATTTAAAGAGGACACAATGTTGTACTTTATGAGAAAAATCTTATTTTCTGTCTACAGAGGATTATAAGTGAGATTTAGTAGAGGGAAAACTGGTGATAATTGTCACATTCCTTTCTTTCACTCTCAACATCCAAATGATCACTCAAAATGGTCATTTTTTAAATTGGTGCAGTGTAACTAAAAGCTATTTTAAGAGTGGCTATTTCCATATTATAAAAGTCTATCTTATTTTCTTCAGTCTTACTGAAAATAGTGCTTTCTGTCTAAACCATTAAGGTGTTAAAGCATATCAGGATAAGTTGAAACCCAATGAGAGCAAGTGACATATTTTAACAAGGATTTATAGGTCACTGTCTTGCAAAAACAAAACTCAAAGTACATTTATTGACACACAGAAAAATTTTAACTACTGAAAAACCTATTCATAAATATTGCACTTATTTAAAATTAATTTATTAGATTATATAAATGACCATTTGGCATTGCTAAAAATATTAAACTTGGCTATTTCGGTGAATAATAGTACAATAATTGTACTCTGCCTTTCCTTTGTAATCAAAATGTTTAAAAAAGACAAGAGAAAAAAAGTCAAATAAAACTAAGAAACAACCAACGTATGAAGAAGTATTTCCTATGGACTATACTGAAAATTGGACCTAGGTCAAGGACAAAGTACTAGGTCAGAAGCCACCGTGGAGGTAATGGACTATGCATGTAGTCTGAGTTCCTTCAAGATGAGTCACACAATCCCAAGGATAGGCTTAATATTTATATACAGAACCCAGAGTGCTTGGAATTGGGTCACTAGGTGTGAGGACAAATTGCAAGAGAGTCACTGACCTGGAGGAGCAGATCTGACTCAGGGAACACACAGGCTATTTTGCATGAAAACAGATGATGGATTTAGCAATGTGGTGGAGAAAAGGTAGAAAACAAGAAGCTCTGTAACTCTTCATTTTGGTCAGCTAAAAAGAAGGACATTCTATCACTACAGGTAAGACCTATGACATCAGTTCACTGTAGACCTGCCATCTGCAAGCGAATTACAGCCACAGGAATAGGCGTTTTGGTAACGGTGGAGAAAGACACAGTAGGAGAAATGTAGCTGACTGCTTCTTTAGTTTACCAACACCATATCAATATTCAGTAAAACGTGATATTGAAAAAAACAGCTCCCATTGAATAATTAGAGGCAGAAAAAGGTAGTAAATCAACAGGATAAAAAAGTGGCAAATCAAAAATAAATACCAAAAATTTTTCCACGAATTAGCTAGAAAATATGGAGATTCGAGTTTCAATGAAATCAAAAGAAAACACAGATTCTCTGAAAAAAGAGCCTAAAGAAGAGATGAAGGAAGTAAAAGTAGACTAAAAGCAGGAAAAAATAGAAGAGTAAATAAAACTATGGGATAAATAAAATCCATTTTAACAGTTAATTCTTCTTCTTTCAAAATAGAGGCTCAATAGATCCAGCATAACATGAGACTCTCCCCAAAAGAGAACTAAAATATTTAAATTATAAGAAATAAAAGGAAGAGTCTTAAAATTTTCCAGATTTAGAATAAAACTACACAAACACACGTATTGCTACACACACACATTCTAAAAATGCATGCTACTTATTAAAAGAGAAATGAAAAAATAAAACTTTAATGAAAAAAAAACCTGAATTTCTCTAACTCATAAAGAATTTTTTCAACCAAAAAGATAAAACCCACAATTCAATTAAACACTGGGGCAGTCTGCATAGGATGTTCATGAACTTAACAAATCAAAGAAACATCTTAAATAACATATAAACATTTTTAAATAAGTGGCTCTAAACATACAAAAACTTGTCCAACCACCTATTAAAGAAAGACCAATGAAAACAACATTAAGATACCATTGACAAGTATGAAAAAGGTTGACAGATAGTGCTGGGCAGCTGTCAACACTACAAAGGAGGGAAAGTTTGGATTCAAATACATTGGGGGAAAATTTGTCAATCTATCAAAATGTAAACTGTACAACATTCCCCCTCCAAAAAAAATTACATTTGTAGGACTTTATTATACAAATAAACTGAAACCTAAGGAGCCAGTTTAATTAGGCCAAGACTTCATTAAAGTTAGTTCTCAAACGAGTTATTTTAAACGGTTTCCATTTTCTGCCTTATTTCTCTATGTCTTTTTTTTTTTTTTTTTTTTTTTTTTTTGTAGATTGAGTCTTGCTCTGTCACCCAGGCTGGAGTACAGTGGCACAGTCTCTGCTCCCTGCAATCTCTGCCTCCTGGGTTCAAGCAATTCTTCTGCCTCAGCCTCCAAGGATCTGGGAATACAGGTGCACGCCACCATGCCCAGGTAATTTTTGTACTTTTAGTAGAGACAGGGTTTCACCATGTTGGTCAGGCTGGTCTTGAACTCCTGACCTCATGATCTGCCCGCCTTGGTCTTGCAAAGTGCTAGGATTATAGGCGTGAGCCACCACACCCAGCTCCTTATTTCTCTATGTTTCAATCAAAAATTTATGTAAAATATTCCAGCATGATCTCTCCCCAAAATGTGAGTAGATGAAAGATCTGGATGGTTTGTGTTTCTGAGTGCTATCAGAAATTTTTAACTTCAATGTGCAAATCTCATTTTTACAGTCCTTTATTAAATTTAAATTTGGTACAAATTGAAGGAGGTTGCTATATTTAATATAATAATAGAATTGAAAACCTGAGATCGGAAAGTTTTAATACATTTTACAAAAAAAATAGGAAAGGATAGCCTTAATATTTATATGCAGAACTTAAAGTCCATGTTAACGCTATTTGGTATTACCATATAAAATAGATTATTTATGTGGCCAACAAATATATGAAAAAAAGCTCATCATCACCGGTCATTAGAGAAATGCAAATCAAAACCACAATGAGATACCATCTCATGCCAGTTAGAATAACGATCATTAAAAAAGCCAGGAAAAAATTGATGCTAGAGAGGATGCAGAGAAATAAGAATTCTTTTTAAATTAGTTCAACCATTGTGGAAGACAGTGTGGCAATTCCTCAAGGATCTAGAACCAGAAATACCATTTGACCCAACAATCCCATTACTGGGTGCATACGCATAGGATTATAAATCATTCTACTATAAATAGTGCTGTTTATTGAAACACTATTTACAATAGCAAAGACTTGAAACTAACCCAAATTCCCATCAATAATAGATTGGATAAAGAAAATAAAGAACATAGAATATCATGCAGCCATAAAAAAGAATGAGTTCATGTCCTTTACAGGGACATTTGGAAACCATCATTCTCAGCAAACTAAAACAGGAATAGAAACCAAACACTGCATATTCTCACTCATAAGTGGGAGTTGAATGATGAGAATACACGGACACAGGGAGGGGAACATCACACACCAGGGGCAGTCAGGGACTGGGCAGCAAGGGGATGGAGAGCATTAAGAGAAATACCTAACGCATGTGGGGCTTAAAACCTAGATGACAGGTTGATGGGTGCAGTAAACCACCAGGGCATATATATACCTAAGTAATAAACCTGCACGTTCTGCACATATATCCCAAAACTTCAAGTATAATAATAAAAAAAGAGAATATTGGGGAGACTAAAAAAGAAATAAAAGGAAGAAAAAGAAACTAAAATTTTTAAAAGTAGACATCACCTTTCAGTATAAAATTTATCTCAAACTTTCTGACGATATTGCCTCCAGTTTTTAATCTCTAAAATGAGCATAGGCTGACTGTTAAAGTCCACAATCTAAATGTTAACAAATTATAGTCCAAAATGCCTTTCAATTCCTTGAAAAAGAAAACCCACAAAAATTTAGTTAGTAGTTGATGTTGCCTAAATAGAGTCCCAAAGCCTACAATGTGTAGGCTGTCAAAGTGAACCAAGTCAAAATTTAAAAACAGCTTCTGTGCAACAGAATTTTGCTGTATACTTAATTTACATTAGAAGTGTGACATGTGTCACAAAATTGATGTCAGATAGCTTAGAAAACTTCATATGTTTTGAATGACAAGGTATTGACCATGGTTTCTGCAGAAAAGACTGAGCAACATAAAAAGATATACTTTAAACACCAAGAATATCATCACTCCATTTGTTCTGTTCCTTTAGAGGTCCTGTGTAATGGGAAGTGAAGCTACTGGACTACAATGTTACCTTTTACAATAAACTACCAAATTTAGACGTCAGAGTGACAGTTGAAGAAAATTGCTTGAATGGAAAATAAATGAACAGTCACAGAGTAAACCAAGTCTACTCGCCCAAGCCTTGTATTATTAACTAGAGGAATGATTACTGCAGCAAAAAGCTATAGCTGATAAAAATTCTATGAAAATCAATAAAAATGTACAGATTGCAACTTCAACAAAGATTTGATTTGTCAAATATTAGTCTAACTTGCTTTATTCAGCACAAAATATTAAAGGCAAATATTCACTATTGAAATCTAAATGCAATATTTTTTAGAACCCTTCTTTTTAAATATTTAAAGTTTCAGACAGAAAAAAAAAAAACAACAACTATTCATGGGTAGTTGTCTTCACTTACAATAGTCCCAGAACATAATTGCCCCCCTTTAACCGTTATTCAAAGATTTGGAATCCCCACACAAAATTTGTCTAACACAATAACACTTTATGACGCCAATTAATAACGATCGATTCATTGAGTCCCTTGTAATTGACTTACATTACCCATCAGTAGCTCATTTCAGTAGAATTCATTCCTTATGTTTGGGTAAATGTGGAAACTTTGTTCCAAATATAGCTCTTTCAAATTTAAAAGAAAATTGCCTGGTTATAGCCTCCTGGATTTTTGGCACTTAGTTATCAATAGAACACATTTAACATTAGAAATAAATTGCTGTAGAACTATAGTGTCAAAAGCCATGTTTGTTTAATGTGTCTGCATTCTGCAAAATAAATTGCTCAATCACTGCTTTTTATGATAATAATGATCATGTTATTACCCATTCCTACCTTGCAAAATAAGCACATTCTGCAATTTTGCTGGTTAATTTAAACAGAAATTAAACTGTAAAATGGAAATATTGAAAGGAAAATGACCTTTGTATTCAAGTAATGCTTACTCAACAATAGAAAGGAGAGAAACTCAAGAAGAACAACAACAACAAAAGATAAGGCTCCTTGATGCTTCTTTTGATTCTAAGGGGGAGGTATCTGCAGCTTCATTTTTTATATTATTGCAGGCAATCCTTCACCTTATCAAAACCACACAGCTGCTAAAAAATAATTGAAAAAACAAATAAGAATGAAATCCTAACACTCATTGTGGTTGCTGTCTCTTTGGACCAATAAAAAGTGGCAAGTGTGAGATGAACATGATAAAAGTATGTTTATATAACAGGAAGAAATATTAAAAGGTAGAGTTTCTGCAAAAATGAAAGTACCTCAAACAATTAGGTTTGTTGCTTTGAAGCAAGATTAGAGCGTAGGGCTTAAGATGTGAATTCCTTAGATATTTAAAATCCCAGCAATTCTTAAGTTTGTGTTAGAATCAAGTTTTGCAATAGGAATACTTAAACTTGGATCTTAGGGGAGAACAAATACATTCTTTTCCATTAGAGACTGCAGCTACATAATAGTAACTTTTATTTAAAATTTTAAAAAAGGAGAGTGACCAAGTGTTATACTTATTGTCAAAGGTACTTTGATTCTGTGTTGAAAACCTGACAACACTGTAATCTTTCTCTAACAGACATTTTGCAAAGTGGCTTGCCATCTTGTAATCCTATCTGACTTCCTTGCACTTCCAATGCTTTATTAAATTTCCTGTTTTAATAATATTTAAGAGGGGACAAGATCCTTCGGTAGATCACTTTCTAATTTCCCAAATTTGAAAGAGTAGCCAAATAAAAATGGGCTATAAATGAAGTTTCTTTGGCCATTTTAATCTAATATAGTCTTCTAGACCCACTGCTTTGACTAGGGCTCTTAATTTTGTGTAAGCATCATGGATTTGATATTTACCTGTATGACAAACAGTTCTACAAAAGGATCGCCTTACCCTTTAATTAACTCAGTTATGGTACACGATGGAATTATAAATTTTTATTCAGAATATAAAAATGTTTGTAAAATACTGTAACCGTCTCTGTATAAAGACATGGAGCTTAAACAAACAAAACAACAACAAAAATAGCCTCACACTTGTATTTAGAAGATACGCATAACTGAGGAGCCACAAAAGAATTGTTGGCTGTTAAGAATTCTGAGTTTCCTCGCTTAAAATAAATAAATAAATAAAGTTTTAAAAAATGGAGTATAACACTCTGCTGCTTGCTGGCTTTCCTAACAATGTAAGCAGTTGATACCGCCTGGCCAAGAGAAGCTCAAAAAGGTTCCTTCCTTTCTTCCATTGTTTATCCCAGTTCCTTTCTTTTCTTCTTTCTTTCTTCCTCTCTCCTTCCATCCTTCCTTCTTTCCTTCCTTCCTTCCCTCCCTCCCTCCTTCCTTCCTTTCTTTCTTCCCTCCTTCCTTCCTTCCTCCCTTCCTTCTTTCCCTCCCTCCCTCCCTTGTCCTTCCTTCCTTCCTTGCCAGGAGATTGTAAGGAGTCAGTGCCTAGGCCATCTTTGTTTTGAGCACCACACTCAATAGTCAATCCACAGATTAACTATTTTAGAAAAATATTTTCATGACAGTTTGGAGCTGAACTGCTTTTGTAGCATACCCAGTAAAGCACAAACTCCTTCAAATTCACAGTGCTTTGAGTTTGTTTATACAATTACCAAAGGCATAAAAATTTAAGGAATGAAGCTGAAGGGTACACCTATTCTTATTTTTCTGTTTTTGATGCACCCTTCAAATTGCTTCATGCCCTTCTATGCAATCTACCATGATCAGAAATATTTATTTATCATACTATTAGGGGAAAAAAGAAACATACGTTCTGAGTAGCAATTAAGCTACCAGCACTCTTAAGGTCCTGGTTATTAATATGTAATCTGCCATATTACTCAAAGCATCAAACAATATTGGCCAAAAACATTGACCATAGATAGTATTTTCTTTTTTCTTTCTTTGTGAGATGAAGTCTTGCTCTGTCACCCAGGCTCAAGTGCAGTAGCAGGATCTTGGCTCACTACAACCTCCATCTCCCAGGTTTAAGTGATTCTCCCACTTCACCACCCCAAGTAGCTGGGATTACTGGCACCTACCACCTCACTGGGTATTTTATTTTAATTTTTGTATTTTTAGTAGAGATGGGGTTTCACGATGTTGGCCAAGCTGGTGAATACCTGAGCTCAAGTGCTCCATCCTCCTTGGCCTCCCAAAGTGCTGGGATTACAGACATGAGCCACTGTGCTCAGCCATTGACCATGGATAGCGCCTTTAAAAACAATCTCAATATATCACTTCTAATCTGAGTGACACCATTTAAACTGGGTCTAAAGGTTAATCAAGGGCCCCTGTATTTTGTTAACACAATCTCCCTATAGGGCTTTATATTTACCATTCCTTTTAAGTTACTTACTAAAGCATGGTGGAATATATTTTATCTTGTTAAGAAAAATTCTACAAAAGCATCCAAACTAAAAGATGAAAATACGGCCTTACTGAGCAAAAGATCCCTTTTATGTTCAAAACAGTCCAGGATAGCCTGGCATTCAATGATAATATGGAAAAATATTGTGAACAGGCTGAGATAAGCAACATATTGAAGACTTCTTGGGATGATTCTAGTAACAAATTATTTAAACTACAAAAGAACTTAATGATGCCTGCTGACCTGAGAAACCATTAAAACAGTCTAGAAGTAAAGCTTTAATTACAAACTAGGCACCTCTTGTAATATTAATTACTAAAATAAAAATGACATGCTTATCCAATTAAAGCACAATTCACTCATTTGCCCTTCCCATCAAGTTGAAGTTTCTCTATTTTAAGGCTTAAAATAATATGGGTTTAAACATTTGATATCTGTGACATCATTTGTCAGGGGCTATTCTATTTTCTGGGAACCACTCTTCAAATCATTGGCCTGTACAAAATACAAATAATGGTGTTAGTGTTACTACTACCTTATCCACCAAATGACCCATCAGCTGCTTGCCAGATAATACAATTACCTATAAAACAGCCCTAAGATATTGATCATCACCAAATTTATAATATCACTGTCAACATTTTATGTCTAAAAGAAAAATAGATCAATCTAAATAATAATAGCTTAAAAGTTACAAAATGCATCACTATAATATGCACCTTAATAATGATTAGCATTTCATATAACATGCTAGGAAAATACTTTTCACACAATTAGTTCCAATCAGTTGCTTACATGTTTCTTTCCCATCAGGCTTCAGTTATTTCTGGTTGTTCCCAATCCTGCCTTTCTCTTTTCGCTCACTGTTCTGTATGAAAATACCTGTTAATAACTATAGTCTCAGGAATCTAGAATGAAGAGTCACCTAGTAAATACAAGGTACCTGTTTTTTAGATGTGACCTTCTTTTTTTTTTTTTGAGACTGAGTCTTGCTCTGCTGCCTAGTCTGGAGTGCAGTGGCACAATCTCGGCTCACCACAACCTCCGCCTCCCAGGTTCAAGTGATTCTCCAGTCTCAGACTCCTAAGTAGATGGGCTTATAGGCATGCGCCACCAAACTTGGCTAATTTTTTGTATTTTTTGGTTGAGACAGGGTTTCACCATGTTGGCCAGACTGGTCTCAAACTCCTGACCTCAAGTGATCCCCCACACCTCAGCCTCCCAAAGTGCTGGGATTACAGGCATGAGCCACTGCACCTGGCTTCAGATGTGACATATTATCGTTTTGAAAGCTATTAAGTCTTAGCATCTCACATTGAAGATGGTGATGTACCATAAAAGTAGACATCAAGGCTGAGTGAACATCAATGATGAAAGAGACGTGGGTTAAAAAAGGGAGAAAGAAGAAAGAAAGAGGTTTATTTTTTTAAAAAAAAAGAACAAAAGAAAGAAAGAAAAAAATGTTTGAAAATGAATAAGAAAGTACTAAAAATACTGTAAGCATTTGGCCTCCTTTTCCACCCAAAGTTAAGTTTTTGGTTGTCTGCCCCAAGATCATAATGACCATGAAAATTATCCTTGTTTAGGTAATTTATTAATAAGGTAATGATTCATTGGTTACAATTTTTTACATGAATAACATATGAAACAACTCTGATGAAGCTTTATAAGTAAATCAAACTGAAAATGTGCTCTGTGATTTTACTAAAGACAGCCACAAAGTTTTAAATAGTGCTTGTTTATAGACCACTTTGAAAGAAAAAAGACTTGCTTCGTATCTCTTGTTGATAAAATGCCAAGAATTATTTTCAAATTAGTAGCCATAAAGAAAATATTAAGTGACTCATAAATCACAATGGAAAACAGAAAAGTTGAAGTAAATAATAGGCCTGAAAACATCATTATTTCAAAGGGGTATAAAATAATTTCAAACAGCAGTAACTCTTACTTAAACTTTAAATGTCAAATTTATCTTGAAATTTTAGTTCAGGGTTCCCTCTGATTAAGAAAAAGCATTCTATTACAAAGCTAAGCGGCCGGGCGCGGTGGCTCACGCCTGTAATCCCAGCACTTTGGGAGGCCGAGGCGGGTGAATCACGAGGTCAAGAGATCGAGACCATCCTGGTCAACATGGTGAAACCCCGTCTCTACTAAAAATACAAAAAATTTAGCTGGGCATAGTGGCGCGTGCCTGTAATCCCAGCTACTCGGGAGGCTGAGGCAGGAGAATTGCCTGAACCCAGGAGGCGGAGGTAGCGGTGAGCCGGGATCGCGCCATTGCACTCCAGCCTGGGTAACAAGAGCAAAACTCCGTCTCAAAAAAAAAAAAAAAAAAAAAAAAAGCTAAGTAGGACTTGCATAATGGATATATTAGAAGTCAACTATGCACTGTAAAAATGCATGATTAATTTACAAAATGATTCTTAATAAAATTGCTTGAAATAAATGGAATTTCCAGTTGAAAATCTTCTGAGATTTTCTGAGGTTACTACTTATCAGAAGCACACCACCCACGTAGTCATGTGGCATGGATCCTGACGAACCTCAGTCTTTGGAGTTGAACAGGCTGGGTTTAAATCCCACCTCCGTCACTTGTTAACCAAATATTATATATTTTTTTTTGAGACGGAGTTTCGCTCTTGTTATCCAGGCTGGAGTGCAATGGCGCGATCTCGGCTCACTACAACCTCCGCCTCCTGGGTTCAAGCAATTCTCCTGCCTCAGCCTCCTGAGTAGCTGGGATTACAGGCACGCGCCACCATGCCCAGCTAATTTTTTGTATTTTGAGTAGAGACGGGGTTTCACCATGTTGACCAGGATGGTCTCGATCTGTTGACCTTGTGATTCACCCGCCTCGGCCTCCCAAAGTGCTGGGATTACAGGCTTGAGCCACCGCGCCCGGCCCAAATATTATATTTTATGTATTGAAACCTCAGCCTCCTCATCTATAAAACAGGAATAATAAATGCCTACCTTAAAAACACTTTGAGGATTACCTAAGATGAATATGGCCCATGATAGGTAATTAAGTGGTGATTACATTGTTAACATTAAATCAGAGAAAATACTATTATTCAGGCTCTGTGAGAGGTGCTCTAGTTTATAGCTTAGGATCTCCCACCTGATATTCTCCCAAGTCCAAAGCGGACATAGGATACTCCTACAGAGCCCTTCCTAAGGAAAGAGTTTGATCAATGAAAGCCAGGGTATTTTTTGTTTTTGTTTTTGCTTTGTTTGGTTGTTTGTTTTTTTTTTTTGTTTTTTTTTTTTTTGCTTGTTTCTGTTTTGAATTACCAGAGATTTCTAATCTACTTTGAAAAATGTTTCAAACGGCGAAAAATGTACATTTCAGGAACCATGTTAAATGGAAGCCAAGGAAAACTATATTTTTATTATTTTTTATTCAAACTCCATACTAGTGAAACAATGGTAACATCAAAACCTTGATCCTTGCTCTGTTCTTTTTGTTTGAAACATGAATGTGCTAGGGGAGCCTTAGTGAGTGAACACAGCCCTCTACTTGGATTCAAATTCTACCTTTACATAACTATAATAAAATCACAACTTTTTTGTGGGATTGTTGAGGTTCAAATGAGAAAATACATAAGAGAATATCTGGTAACTTGGTAAACACATAAATATGATACTGTTACTATTAGTGATGAAGATGTGTTCCCAGTCCCTGCACTAATGAAGGAATTGAAGAGGTCCTCTTTCACAAGCCAAGAGCTTAAAGATGATAAACTATTCTCAATTTACCCATAAATTCAGATAAATAAGGATCAGAAAAATGAGATCCAGTTATCCCATATTCATCTGCTAGTGCGAACTCTTTTAGAATCTGACTCTGTACTCTGATCTTTAAGTTTCAGTGCTCAAGAACGATAGCAGAAGTGGTTTCTACTAGCAGTAGAAAACTTGAACTCCTTCCCAAACATCTTTAAAGACTCGTCATCCTAAAAATATACACATCAATAGGACAGAGTTTTAAACTCTATTTGGTCTTGAGAAAAAATTTTATTACTATCGAAAAATTAATTCCACTGTTACCATAAAATTTGTCATTTACCAAAAGCAAAGCCTTACTTCATGCCTGCATTATGAGGCATTGATATATTTAATCAAAATGTCTCAGAGTTATTACTTTTTAGTTTTATGGCCTTTGCTGTCTGTGTTATATAACAGTTTGGAGCACTAAGTAGGAAGCAGAAGATGTGAGAGGAAAGATAGGTAGAGCCTATGTCATAAAGAGCATTATATGCCATGCTAAGGACTTTGAAATTTACCATTTAAGTAATGAGAATCTTCCACAGTTTCGAGCCAAGGAGAGAAGTAGTTCTATTTAATTTTAGGCAGGTCACTCAGGAAGCAATGTAGAGTAATTTTAAGACATTAATCACAGCCTAAAACTAAGATATATAGTTGACCCTTGAGCAATGCAAGTTGGAATTGTGCAGGTTTACCTAGATACAAATCTTTTTCAATCAAATTCTCATAAAAAAATACAATATTATAGGATGTAAAACCTGTGTATATGGATGGACCACTTCTCACATCCCTGGGTTTCACAGGACCAACAGTGAAACTTGAGTATGCACAGATTTGGGTATGAGATGAAAAAGGTCCTAGAACGATCCCCCATATATACTGAGGGACTATTATAATTCAGTTTGACATAAGCGGTATAGTTTGGGTCATATTGTTGACTTCCTTGTATTCCTATTTGTATATTATTAGACTTCCTTCCATAATGGGAAATCAGATGAATTCTTGGAAAATATGAGTCAATTCCAAAGAAAATCCAAGTTAAATTTTTTTCTACAATTTGGTGACTAATTGGTGCAGTAAAATAATTTTAAGTAGGGGAGGCAAACAGAGATCTATGTGCTTTGAGTGTCAGGAATATGTACCAATTAACAATATTATCAACTCTAATCTCACTTTGAAGTCAGAGTAATTAAATTAAAATTTTCTTCAGCATAAGTTAAGAACATAGATATCTTTTACCATGGGTACTTGCTTAAACTCTTTGAGTCATGAATACCTTATCTGTATAATGGGAACAATAAGATAACCCTCACCTATCTTCTCCCTTTGTTTTTGAGACTTGTAAGCTCTGTGAAGGAACAGTGTGTGCCTTTTTCATTGCTGAGTGTCAGCCTCCCATGCCTCTTGGCACACAGTAGGGGTGAAACCGTGATTATAAGAAAGTATTATCAAATGAAATAAGAATGTGAAATTGCTCTGTAAACCTTAAAAGTATGTCTCAAAATTAGTGCTATTGCTTTTGTTTCACCTATTCTCTTATTGGCCTCCAATTTTAAAAAAGTTCTAAAAAGAAAATACTCTTTCTCCAACAAAATGAAAAATATCATCCCTGAAGATGAATTTATGTGTTAAAAGTATTTTTATGCAAATGCTTAAGAAATAATAAAGAGTCCTTTAAAAATTGGATCTGCTTGTAATCTTAAATTTTTTTCTTGTTTAAAACACAAAATGCATATGCCAAAATGAATCAATAACTTCCTTGTCTGATACAGAATGTTAGGCTTCAATTTGAACAAAGAAGCTGAACTTAGCATTGGATATCTACTATAAAAGATTGAAGAATGCATCGACACAATCATTAATTAGTATTCATTACATTAGTCCTTAAATAGAATGATATCAAGTCTCTTACATACCAGTGATTACTTTTCTTAGCTTATTCAAGTTTTTCCTTTTTTACAGCACATAACTGCTACATATTTGAATCTGAAACCAGATTTTATGATTTAATATATGCTCTTCCTGTAACACCTATATTTTCTGTCTAAATGCCTTCTGTATTTCAGTGGACATCTCCTGTGGTCCCTATTAACAGTCTCCATCTCTACACGCATTCTTATCAGAAACAGGCTCATTTTTTCTCAAGGCTAAATTTGGAGAATTCTAGGTAAATGCCTTTAAAAAAATAAAGGTAAAACCTTTCTCTCTCTCTCTCTCTCTCCCCCCTTCTCTGATTCTCCCTTCATCCTATACTTTTCCTAACCAAAGTGAAGTTCCTTGAGAGAAGTGTTTATTTTCTTCACATTGCCACACCAGCAAAAGCAAAATGATGCACCACAAACGGTATTACTGATTGCTATGATGCTGAGTTTTCACTGTACATTCAAAATTGAGACACTGATTTCTCTTGGAAATTATGGTGATTCTCTGACATAACTCTGGCACAGTAACTTCTGAGGATTCTCTGTCAACAGCCATTGATGAAGGATAACAACATTTCGGTTCCTTAAAAGCAGTATTTCTCTTCAAGTCTTAAATCCAAGGCCTGTAGTGTGTACCATTTCTGTGGAATCTCTTACTCAGTACTTCTCCTCCCTTTGCCTAATGAACTCTGTTCACTCAGCAAATGACAGTCCAAATGACATTCCTCTATGGAGGCCTTTGCTGGCCTCCCTCCCTAGGTCAGGGTTTCCCATTATATGACATTACAGCACCCTAAATTCTTCTACGACACTTAAGAGGGTTTTAAAATTACCATACCTTGGGGATTGTTTTAATAATGGCTGTCTCCCACAATGGCATATAATCTTCACAAGGAAAAAGAATATATTTTTTTTTCCATCATCAATCTAGTAAGTGTCTACCATAGAATATATTGCAGTCAGTAAATGCTTTCTCTTCTCTTTATCCTTACTTAGCAACTCAATTCTAGCCTCCTCTCACTCTTATCCACTTAATATAGAAAAATTGATAGAGCAAGGCAGGAGATTGTTCTCGATATTTTCAGTTGCTTTACAAATGTATTTATTTTAAAAATTGTCATATAAAATTGTATATATTTATCATGTACACCACAATGTTATGAAGCATATTCAGCAAGCTTAATCTCATGGATAGATTATTGGAAATGGCAACCTTAAGAAAAAGATTTATAACAAAACCAATTTTACCACAGGCTAATTGATTAGAAAAAAAAAAAAGAGTTAAGTTCCTGGTCACAAAAGCATCACTAAATGTCTATATAAAGACTCAAAGTATGTCTAATATTAAACATTGAATTAAGTGTCAACTATATGTATATTTAAGAAAGCTTAATAAAAACAAGATAATTATCCAGATTTTAGTGAATCAGTGAGTGATGGCAGTTGTAGTGGCAGTGGGTTAAATCAAGGAATGAATGTTTGCAATGCAAAAATTCTAACTAGCACCTTCTGCCATCACAGTGTTCACAAAGAAACAAGAAGAAACACAGGGTGCCCACTGAGTGCTTTCCTACTCCATTCCTTATTGTCGTGCATTTGAAAGATTATTGCATACTTTATGAATTTTTCATTTTATAATAATTTTTATTTATTTTTTTCATTCATTCATTTTCCAAACCACTCATTTAATTCAGGGTTTGGGGTGGTTCAAGCCTGTCTCAGCAGCTCAGATTGCAAGATAGAAACCAACCCTCGACAGACGATTCCATAGCAAGGCACACTCACACACACACCCACACTCACAATGGGACAATTTAGACACACCAATGAACTTAATGTACAATTTCTTGGGATGTGGGAGGAAATTGGAATACCCAGAGAAAACCCTTGCAAATTTGGGGAAAACATGCAAACTCCACACAGACAGTGGTCCTGGCCAACAATCAATTGTTTTTTCTCACTAATGTTATAACTAAAAGACTGAGAGAAACAACATTATTCAAGGATCTGTTGTATAGATTATGAAATGGTCAGATGAGAAGTATATATTTTTGAGATTTTTACCTAAATAAAAAGACAGCAGGTAGTAATTTAAATGTTTGAATATGCCTATAATCTTTCAGAAATAACTTCATGAAATTCATCTTTATGAAACGAGCTTCAAAATACCCGCACAGCTCACCTTTCAATAAATGGAGTTTCATTTGACAGTGTATAAAACAGCTTTTTTTGAAAAAAAAAAAAAAAACTTGAAAAAATAGTGATGCATGATGGAATAAGGTATTCTCAACTTCCATCTATTATATACAGTAATAGAAAATTTTAACAAACAGCTACTTTAAAAAATACATACCTCAGGTAGATTTTTAAATATTTTTAAAACTGACGGATAAAATTATATGTGTTTATCATGTACAGCATATTATTTTGAAGTACATATACACTGCAGAATAACTAAATCTAGCAAATTTACATATGTGTTACTTCACATAGTTATTATTTTTGTGGTGAAAACACTTCATTCACATCTACTCTCTTAGCATTTTTCAATAACACAATATATTGTTAACTGCAGTCACCATGTACAATAGATCTTTTGAACTTATCCCTCTTATCTAACTCAAATTTTGTAGCCTTTGACCAGCAACACCACCTCACTCCTATCCCCTAGTAATCACAATTCCACTCTCTATTTTTATGAGATGAACTTTTTTAGAATCAACACATGAGTGAGACCATGCAGTATTCTTCTTTTTGTGTGTGGCTTATTTCGATGAACAAAATGTCCCCCAGGTCTTCCACATTGCAGCAACTGACGGAATTTCCTTCTTTATTATGACTGGATAGTATTCAATTGTATATATATACCACTTTTTAAAAATTCATTCACCCATTGACAGAAAATTTATATAAAGCAGTTAACTAGTATGCTAATAGAGCAGGGAGTCAACCAACGGTAAGAGACATCCTAATATATGAATTGAAAAAGTAAAATGATAAACCAAAACACACAGCCAATTAATCAAATCAACAAAACTGGAAAAATATCTGACATCTTATTGATGTGAGTACATTCAAAAATTGTGAGGAAAAGTGACTGCTATAAAATTGAAAAACACTTCAAGCAACTCATAGATACATAGAAATTCATATTATCTCAGAAGAAGTATTAAGATCAAATTAGGACTTGCAATTCAGTGTTCTTTTGATCAATGGGAAACTATTTTTAGCTCCTAAGTTATAGCCTGGTTTTTTGTAATAACACAATTGCTGCTATTTTTTCCTTGTCTTCCTATTATTATTGTACAATATAGAGATGTTGATTTTGGCAATTAAGTGTTAATTATTGATAAATAGAATTTATGTTTTGTTGAAGACCATTTGTAATTTTTAATATTGTAAACATCATGATCATCAATAAGTGCAGTCTTGCAAATTACTTCCCTACATGACTTCACTGAGCTTAATATTTTTTCAACAAGTATATAAAAGATAAAATAATCTTGGGGACTATGTGATAAAGCTGCTCAGTGCTTGCATGTTTTGGGCACCTAGGTCTCACATTTAATATCATTTCCTATAATTTCCTGAACTTAAAATTAATCAGTGTCTTCTCTTTCTACATTCTTCTTCTCAAACTGATAGGTCAAAAACATTTAGTTTTTCTCTATGAATTTTAATATGCCATTAGCATTGGAAAGCATGAAAAATATTACAGGGGAAAGTAATATCCTACAAACAGATAGGAAACTACAAATTGATATTTTTGTCTTCCAAATGTTCATATAATTTCCATTTTAGATGCTTTTGTTTTTTAGATATATTTAAAGGAATGTTCCCTTCTTAACACTGCCCAGAGATCACATTGTCTGAATATTAGCAAGTCTTATTTCCTTAAGATGGAAAGTGCAACAGCGGGAAGATGACTAAAAATAGCACGTCTCTCAAGATGTTTGCTTTCTACCACCTGACACTAGAATGCAGTCTTCATTAGGGTACAAGTGTAATAGAATGAAACGGTCTGATTTCTGTTTCCATATTTTATCATTCTCATAGTCTACCACATGTCAAATTTAAAAGTACATTTTAAACAAATGAAAATAAGTGCTAGTTGCTTGCTGATAAGAAGATTTAGTTTCCCATATGTTGCAGCTTGCTTTATTCATTTAAGAGGTGATATTCAAAAATATTATTTAGTATGTATTAAATTTTAATCTTTAATAACCTAAGATGTTTGCTAGCCTATTATTTCCTGATTCATGAATTTATAAATAATTTCATAATTTGAATTTGGAATACAAGGCACCCTACTTTGGCGAAAGGACCTTCAGCTGGCAGAGGGCATGGACAGATACAACAAAGAGGGCTGTCACCACAATAAAAGTATGTATTATTGATGTATAACCTAAATACATTTTTGAGGTTTTACTTTTTCCAGTGGAAAAAAATTTCAATAAATTTTATCTTGGATGTTTAAAAAGCATGTAATTATGTTGTATCATATGAATAACTCTCCATCAAACATTTTGCTAGGAGTTTTGTTCAACAACGAAGCTAAAGCAGTGGTTGTCAGCTGGAGAAAATTTACTTCCAGGATATTTGATGGCATTTAGAGATAGTTTTGATGGTCACAACTAGGGAAGAAGTGTCACTAGCGTCTAGTAGGGGAAGGCCAGGGATGCTGCTAACCATCCAACAATGCACAAGACAGCCTGCACAACAAGGAACTACCCACCCCAAATGTCAATAACGCCACAGTCGAGAAACTCTCAGATAAAGACATAAGGATGACTTAAAGGGATATAAAAATGAAGAAAGAATACCTTTTGTATCAGTCTGTTCTCATGCTGCTAATAAGGACATACCCAAGACAGGATCATTGATAAAGGAAAGAGGTTTAATTGGCTCACAGTTCCACATGGCTGGAGAGGCCTCACAATCATGGCAGAAGGTGAATGGGGAGCAAAGTCACATCTTACATGGTGGCAGGTTAAGAGAGCATATATAGGGAACTCCCATTTATAAAACCATATCTCATGAGACTTATTCACTATCATGAAAACAGCATGAGACACACATGCCCCCATGATTCAATTATCTCTCATCAGTCCTCACAACATGTGGGAATTATGGCAGCTACACTTCAAGGTGAGATTAGGGTGGGGACACAGCCAAACTATATCACCTTTTAAAGAGGTGACTATACTAATCCTACCTAGAAGAGACAGCTCCATGAATTAAGTTATGGTTGAAAAGAGAGGGAAAGTCAGATGGAGAAATTGTAGGGAAAGGCCATAGACAGGATACAACAATTGAGTGTTTATAAGAGAAATCCATAAAATTCATGAGGAATTTAGGACAATTCCTGGATTTCTGCTTTTGATGACCCAGTAGCAACACATCATATATTGAGATAGGGAACATATAAGGAGAAACAGAACTGGATGGGAAGTTAGTTTGGTTTGGGAAATGATTTGGGGAGAATGAATAACATTTAAATGGAGCCAGTTGCTAAGAATATAATTATATATGGGAATGTGCAAATCTGCAGAGCCCCAAGGTTAATATTAAAAAGCCAAGAACTAGCCAGCAAATAAGCTGAAATTTTACACATTAGATATTATTATTGAATTAAAAAGGTAGCTGTCAGATGCCCTCCTCACAATGCAAGCAAGATGTGTGGAGCTGGGTAGTTGTGATTTCCCCCATGATGGTGAAGTTCCCCTCTAAGTCCCTTAGGCAATGTTTGGTAGTAATGCTTCCCCCAGCCAATATTATTCTCCACAGAAATATCCACTTAATCACTGCCTTTTGATATGAATGTGTGGTAGAAAGTTGGACTGACAGAAAAGACACCTTAACAGAAACCAGAAGCTGATATATTTGCCAAAGCTCTGTATCATTTGGCTTCTTTCCTGCTATGTGAAGTAAATGCCATTTCACTCTAATTCTAAAGGCAGTTTAGCTATGAATTTTCAGGTCGGCTTAATTAATCAAGGTTTTAAATTAAATTGAAGTATTTATTACAAATATATGCATTACAAACACATTTATATAATTTATAAATAGCTTTGTATATAATTTACTTGTCTGCAAAACACACAGTACCTACTGCTATTGATTTCAAGTAGAATCAAGACACTTGAATCCAGTGCACAGGAAGGAAATATGATATCTGTTCATTCCATAATCAGCTATCCTTTTGCAAATTCATTAATTTTTCACAAGGAAAAATGTAATATTCAGAATTCCAAACCTCAAGTAATGTTTCCTGAGCCAACCCAGTTATTGTTAGCACTTAGGTGCTAAGAAACAATTAGAAATTAATTTTTAAGTGAAATTGGATGACAGTTTTGGAATCTGATTAAGCAAGACAATAATTTCTAATAGTGAGAAAATGGCTCTCAGAGTTGTTCAGAATAAGCAACACCAGATACTTTCTCCACTTCCACACATAATGAAAGTACAAACTCTGAAATTCACCTTTAAAACCAAGAAAAGAAAAATCAACAGGTGAAGCTCATTTGTGCAAAATAATTAATGACAGATGAGTAGTATTTCTCTCCTCCAAAAGAAAAGATTCATGTTGCACTAAATTATTTCATTTACGCAATACTTCATCTGAAATTGAAGCTCTTTTTCACCAGCTGCTAAACAAAAGCAATTTATTCAATTGGGTTTGCTTTGCATGAGTTGTTCTGTATATAATAAGACAGCAAGAAAATAAAAATGTTTAAGTGCCACACTTCCTTCCAAACATCATCTTTCACTGGTCATTAGAGAAATGCAAATCAAAACTACATTGAGATACCATCTCACGCCAGTTAGAATGGTGATCATTAAAAAATCTGGAGACAACAGACGCTGGAGAGAATGTGGAGAAAGACGAATATTTTTACACTGTTGGTGGGAGTGTAAATTAGTTCAACCATTGTGGAAGACAGTGTGGTGATTTCTCAAGGACCTAGAAATAGAAATTCCACTTGACCCAGCAATCCCATTACTGGGTATATATCTAAAGGATTATAAAGTGTTCTATTATAAGGACACATGCACATGAATGTTCATGGCAGCACTGTTTACAATAGCAAAAACTTGGAACCAACCCAAATGCCCATCGATGATAGACTGGACAGTGAAAATGTGGCACATATACACCACGGAATACTATGCAGTCATAAAAAACGATGAGTTAGTGTCCTTTGTAGGGACATGGATGAACCTGGAAACCATCATTCTCAGCAAACTGACACAAGAACAGAAAATCAAACACGACATGTTCTCACTCACAGGCAGGTGTTGAACAATGAGAACACATGGACACAGGGAGGGGACCATCACACACTGGGGTTTGTTGGGGGGTGGAACTAGGGGAGGGACAGTAGGGTATAAGGAGTTGGGGAGGTATAACATGGGGAGAAAGGCCAGATATAGGTGATGGAGAGGAAGGCAGCAAACCACATTGCCATGTATGTACCTATGCAACAATCTTGTATGTTCTTCACATGTTCCCCCAAACCTAAAACACAATAAAATATTTATTTCTAAAAAAAAAAAAGTTATTTGTGGTTCCTTGATACAAGTCATAGGCACAATAATAGGCCTGCGCTTCACTGTAACCATTAAATCTGTGTGATTTGAGCATTCTTTCTGATTAATAAACTGAGAAAATAATGTCTGGAGGAAGAGAAATAAGACAGTGAGAGTTTCCAGTGTTCTCTAGCCAGCTAGGCAAGAGGATCTCTATGAAGGAGGCGAAGGCACTGGAATCACCCTCCCAATGTATGGCAGAGAGAAACCAGAGGAGGCTGTTCTGTGAGTTCCCAATCTATTGCTTTGGAGTTAGAATGTTGATTTAGGCCAACACAGAAAAGAAATTTGATTTTTAAAAAAATAAACAACAATGACAAAATCAGATCTCCTCTGGACAAAACATAAAGCCAAGAAAGGAATGTAGCTGTTCTAGAAGGCATGCTGCTGCACATGGCTGACAGTCTGACTGAATAATGACAGCTTTCATCAAATGAGGCTGGCAAAGGAATACTTGCCAGAGATGCATTTTATCTCAGGGCCCATTTGCCTGCAGTTGAGGTGCAATTACCAGTCGAATGTGGATGTAGTATAGCCACGTGACACCAGCATATTTCTATTTCTAGAAAGATAGCAGAGAAAAATCCCCCAGTGTAATCATGTTGGTGTATGCTTACTGTAGGAGGGAAAGATATTTTTCGTTTTGCTCCTGGAGCTGAACCACCAAAGTTGAAAAAAAAAAAAACAGTCTCTGAATTAAGGGGAAAAATCTGAAGTTTGGAAACATTGGCTCATGTGCTTCCCCACTTTCAGGAACTGAACAGTTTCAACAAATAATCTGGTTTGCTTTACTTGCTTTTCCAGATGCATGCATCTATTAAAGCATTTCTCTTCCTCCAAGTACCTAAATGAAATACGCAGAACTATTTTAAAATGAGGGAAGAGTCTTAGCTTAAGCTTTTATCCTTAACTGCTTGCTTGGGTACCCGCTGTAGATATCAAAGGGCATTTGGGCCAGATTTGGAAGAATATGTTAAACAGGCCATACTTAGCCAGGCAGAGAAATCAAGGTGGCCAGATGTTCAGCAGTGCATTTATAACCCATGAACCCAGCTCTAGAGAAGCATTCATCCCTGGAACTGAGACTCCCTGAAAAAGCCATCCTTCTATGATTCACAAGGGAATTTCCACAATACCAGCTAGAAACATTTTAAGAATGACAGAGGCCTGCTGAATTTTCAAGAGATGAGTGTCCTGCTCTCTCAGACTTACTGTTCTGCTGTTTCTTTCCATAAGGACAAAGTCCCTAAATAAATCCAAACTGACTTTTATTTGAAAAGAGCAAGTGTAGATTGGTATGTCCAGGAACTTGAGTCACAGGCGCAATAAATTCTAGCACCCTGTTTCCTCTAACAAAGGGGCCTGCAAAGGTATTTATGAGGACTGCAGAGGCTTGAGTAAGCATTTTCACCACAGCCCTGTAAGGTTCTAATGCACAGCAGTACTGCTCCAGAGCTAGCTTATTAAACCTTAATGGCACTCTTAAAGTGCCTTACACCAGGACGGTAGATAACTCACCCACAGCGTGGCTCGTGGAAGCGGCCCCAGCACTGCGACCATTCTGCACTTTACTACCCTTCAACTAGAAATTCCTAGATGCTGATTTCTTCATTAAAATCAGGAGTCAGCAAACTAAGGTGCAGGGCCAAATCCCACCCACAGACTCTTTTTGTCTTACTTTTAGAAAAGAATGTTTTTACATTTTAAAATTGTTGACGAGAAATCAAAAAAGAATAACATTCTGTAAGACATGACAACGATATAAAATTGACATATCAATGTCCATAAATTAAGTTATATTGGCAAACCATCACACCCATTCATTTACATATTGTCTATGGCTGTTTTTGTACTATAAGAGAGAGTTGAGTAGTTATGACAGAGACTTATGAGCCCAAATCCTACTTCCTGGCTCTTTGGAGAAACAGTTTGATCACTGATTTGAAAGTATTATCAGTCATTTTCATCCTTTAACAGGCTCTGAAATGCATTACTATCACCTTATAGGAAGGCTCCATATCAGTCTCTTTAGCCATTGGTCAAAACTAAGCATTTCCCAACAGTCCAATCTGTTGTTCCCACTTAAGGAAAGCATGGAAGAGCTCCACGAGGGCTAAGCAAGGATCAAGACTACAAAATAGTACTTTTAGAAAGTTCTGGAGTTGCTCAAGCAACATATAGTTGAAAAGCAGTATTGCTGATTTTTTTTTTTGTCAAATTAACATACTAGAACTTGTTCCCTCCAAAGGACTAATTTTGAAATCTCTTGCAAAGAATCTGCCAGTGTTCAAAACACATTTGGAGTGTACCTTTGACGCGGTCTTTAGAGGTTATTTTTAATTATCTTTTTTTTTTTTTTTGAGACAGAATCTCACTCTGTCACCCAGCCTAGAGTGCAGTGGCACTATCTCAGTTCATTGCAGCCTCCACCTCCTGGATTCAAGCAGTTCTCCTGCCTCAGCCTCACAAGTAGCTGGGACTGCAGGTGCATGCTGCCATGCCTGACTAAAGTTTTTTGTATTTTTTTAGTAGAAATGGGATTTCACCATGTTGGCCAGGATGGTCTTGATCTCCAGACCTCATGATCTGCCTGCCTTAGCCTTCCAAACTGCTGGGATTATAGGCATGAGTCACCGTGCCTAGCCTTTTAAAATTATCTTTTAAGCAGTCTCAATAATGCCAAATCTTAATTCAGAATACTTGAGTTTGATTCATATTTTTAATCTTAAGTCATTCAGAACTACAATCAGTGAATGAAAAAGAGAAGAAATACATTGCCTGGAATAGTCAGTGACCTCAATAAATATTAGGGAAATGAACTGAGCTGGTTCAAGATAAAGTGATGCTAACGCAACTTAAAGGAATAAAAACTAGCTGAAGACGTACATATCCATCCATTATCTGTGCCGTAACTTCACAGACCTTAAGTCTTTCTGAGTCTACATTAGTTCTCAAATATTTCTGTCTTTCTGGGACCTGCATGATTTTCTCTGATTCTCCACTGCCTTCCTCCATTCTCAAGCCTGCCTCATTGTCTTGCATCTACCTTGTCTCCACTCCTGCTTGACATCTGCCTGCTCGCTCTGGACTTCAGTTGTCAGATCTCTTTTCCATCTCCCTGACCAGTTCTGATCAACATGCCCATAGAGCTATAAAAAGAAGATACACACACACACACGCCAGTGATAGTTCTTTCATATTCACTGACTTCTCTGAGAGCAGTAGTCATAGGTTTCCATGTGCATTATGGGAAGCCTTATGTCATGCCACCCTGTCCATGGCAGACTGCACGGGTTCATTGTTCATTGTATCAAAGGTAGCCCTACATAAGGAAGATGCAGAGGATACAGGAATCCATGAAGCAATGTAGCAATGGCTTAAAAGAACACAATTCAATACTGCTTCATAGAGCCCTGTCTCCCCTGTTTTCCCTCAACAGGGCTACCTTTAGATGGAATTCAAGTAGAACTTTTCTTAGGAAGATAGGATACACTGGTATAAGTAAAGGAGTAGGGAAGGAAGGAGACATGGGAAATGGGAAGTCAGTAGAAATACATACTATTATTAGAAAGAGAAGTGTATGCTCAGAAATCAGTCAAGACAGAAAGGTGAGCCACAGAATGATGCCTTCCCTGATGCAGAGGGAGATAGTAAACTGGCCAGTTCACGGAATTTGCTATGATATGCCAAGCAGTGTAACCATGTTTTAGTTCTTTAGGGTGCCTGGCTGTGTGATTGCAAGGAAGGTTTCCTGTGTTTTCTCACATTCCTATTTCTCACAGTAACCCAAATGGGTGTCTTCATGGTAACCTGAAAAAAATCTGTATTCACAGAAATGAAACTGATTTCCTGTTCATTTAATAACTTGGCTCTGACTTCAGGAGCAGAGAATTCTACTGTTTTGAGTAGCATCAGTATCTCTGCACTAAGTGTATATAATCCCAGGTGACTTACTAAAAGAACAAAATTCAACTGAACCCCTGGTAAGCTTTTTCAAAAAGAGCTTCATGACTTTAGAGCCACTTCTATTGTATGCATCAATTTATGGAATAAAATAAAGTAAGAGCAAAAAAATCAATTTACAACACTTTAAAGAATGACAAGACAGCCTACATTGCCAGGTAGTTACCTATATAGCAGTGTACATTGTCTCTAATCCTTATTTCTTAGGAATTGCTCAATGTTTCTGCTATGCTTAAACACAAATGACAAATCATTTATTTACAATATCCAGAAACAGTAACAACAGAGACATTTATGAATATGTAATGCTTTCTATTCTGTTACAAAAATAAATCAAGAAATAGTAAATAGTAATTTATTCATTTATGTGTTCATTAAATAAGCATTTGCTATATATTAAGAACTGAAGGCAGGTGAGATAAAATGACTTCTCTATTCTGATGAAGTTCATTGTGAAGGAGAACGACACCTAAATCGGCAATACAACAAAGCATCCAGGAGGGACACCTGATCTAGCCTGGGGTGGTCAGGAGGTAGAGTTTAAGAAAGATGGTGGAGCAGGAACAGTATTTGAGCTAAGCCTAAAGGATGAGATACATCCTGCCTTGTTGGTACAGGCTGATCCATGTTGTTTGATGAGCAAAATATCAGAATTTGCTGGCCAAAGGAGCATCATCACAGACCACTGAAGACACTGAAAAAATGAATCTGTTTTATTTCCAAAGTCCCTTCATTAAAATACTAAACTCTCCTGGGAAAGTTTAAATTTCAAGTCTGTCCAGGTAAAACCTTATTCTTATCAGTTGATGGAGGAACAGATAAGACTGAATACAGAGGGAAGAGGAATGGTTTCTTAGGAGCTACTGTTTGGTCCAGCCCTGGCTATGGACAGTTAAGAATTTACTTTGGGCAAACAAAATAACTACGGGAAATACTCTGCATGTTATATGCCTAGAAAGGATGAATCATGCGTATTTCCTACGTTCCATTTTCTGACTCTGTTCCTTTTCCTGTTTCTGCTTTCTATGCCCAGGCCTTCTTCCCACCTTCCATTGGGGGTACAGTAGCATGTAGTATCAATTAATATTAAGTTTTGAAACTTAAGTTTCAGTAAACGTTGGGTTAACACTATAAATCACATCATTAAATGTATATTTCTTAAATTCATCCTTTGATTATAAGGAGCCAAGAGAGTTTGGATAGGTCAATGAAAATCTATCCCAAGTCCTACAGTGACTTGAGGTAATTTTTTTATATGAAAGATCATTAGACAATATTGTTCGTTCATGTTTTCTATTTTTCTTCTACTCAATATTCAAAGGGAATATCACAAATAATGAGGAAGAGTAAACAGTTGCTTAATATTACCATCTTTAGCAAAAAAAAAATCATTTACTACTAAAATCTCTCTGAATAGAAGGAATATGAGCAATAAAATGAATCTGAGTTTACACTCCAATATTGTTGAATTCAATTGTGTTCTATAAAACAACTCTCACAAACTTGGGCCCTGAATTTTATTTTATCCTGTTACTGCTTAATTTACCAGATTCTGAACCAGTCTTTTGGGACATTTGCAGACTGACTGATTTCTAAAGCAATCTGACAAAAATAACTTGAAATTTCAATGAGGATGAAGAATTGCTCTTTAAAGAATGAGCAAGTCAGTAGGCATAAGGGAATTTCTCACAAAACCGCAATGCAGACCACTTCAAAAATAACGGGAACATTCTAAATTTTTACTGCACTAAAAAACAATTGGAAGAGAGGACAAACCACTACTTACTTGTAAAATCTTCACTGGTTTATTACAGCAATTTACCTGGAATTCACCCTAAAGTTATTTGAATAGAGCAGCACCTTCAAATCTGTCTTAATTACCAGCATATGTAAAATGTAGAATGACTGCTTGACAAAAGTCATCACTCCAGATGTGCAGACAAGGTGAATTTCCTCAGTGGGCACAGCATTTCTAGGCAGACTACATTAGTAATACTCACTATGACTGTATGAAGATGAATGGAATGCTTAGGTTCCATGCCAACTTGATATGCCATCATTTTAGATAAATCATAGATTGATTACATTTAATTATAGAACTACAATGCTCATACAGTATTCTAAGCCTTTGTCACTCATCCATCTGTCTCTCTACACAAAGGAATCCCTGAAAGGATACATGAGAGAAGCAATTGCTTCAAAAGCTACGGATTTCATGCAATTGCCACAAAGTTGTGGTCAACATCTCTTTTGTTCCTCGGACCTGGCTTCTGAAATTTCTGCTAAGCACACAGCTTTAATCATTCGCAACATAATCTTTTTACAATGCCTTATTCTACACGGAATGTCTGTGAAGTAGATGTAGCTTAGTTGTCTGTGGATATATTCCTTGCCTCTTGCAAGACTCTAAAACAGGTTTTTTATGATTAAGAAGTGTCGCTGCTGCTAACCCCAAGTCAATCAAACTCTCCTTTTGAAATGAACATTTATTTCAGATAATACATGCTCTCCATGGGTAGCCTGTCCACTTTTCAAATGTAATGTCCTGTCTTCTGTAGATATGAAATTTTCAAAAGATATTGGCATAATGCAGGAGAAAATGTCATCCTTTTATTATGTTCAAAATTGATCTGACCCCCGAGCTAGCAGTTTGGGGAATTGGGCTACATAATCATGTAGATCCTTTCAGGAAATGGCTTATTTATGGATTTATTTTTTATATACAGAAGATTTCACACTTCTGGCTTTATACAATTGCATCCTCTCTTCCTTTCCAAAGTAGGAAAGCTATATATGGCAGGAGAACTGAATTTCTACATCAGCTAGAAATCTGTCATCTGCTATATATTGGCTCTAATGATAATGCTTTAAGAATGCATTTAGCCCATATTTGCATCCAGCCTTCTCCAGCAGAATTTATGCAGTTCTCATTTACTGAATAAAGTAGTTCTAAAGATAGTTCTATACCCCAGTCATTGCCAATGTTAGAAACAAAAAAGAAAAGAAAAAAAACAACCTGACTTCTATATTTATTTTTTTAAATGTCTTTTCCCCCTGAAGAATTGATATATTTCATACTCTTAGATAATAAATGTTTAGTAGGTCTGCATATGTTTTTTCTCACTGTTTAGTTTACATTCAGTGGGTCATCTTTACTGTATTAAAATTTAAGTAAATAAATCATATTAAGTACATATTAAAAACATAGTATAAATATTTGCCCATGTTTTGTCTGAACTTTGTATTATTCAACTTGTTCCCTGTTTTTAAAAAGTTGAAGGAAGAAAGGTAGTTAATCTGTATATCCACATAAAGCAATACAAGTAGTCCAACTAAAGCTGCTGATCTTGGTACCAGTCCTTTTGAAATGGCTATGTTTTAAATAAAACTATCTCCTTAGGCTAACAAACAGTCTATAATCCATTAAGCCTTTATGAACAAATCCAAGGCTTCTGAAATTAGTGCTTTGGGAAGTAAGAGTCAAGTAACAAATTTCAAAGAATCATGAAGGTGATTAAAGAGGAACAAAGGATCAAACTCCTATCACCATGATTCCTAGAACAGAGTCTATCAAATAGGCATTTGGGAATTGCATATATCATCTAATCCTGAATATGAAATAGAAAGTAGAAGGGAAGAAGGTATGAAAGTCTTAATTTAGAAAGGAGGTAGGATAGAGAAATAGATAAAAGGATACGAGAGCAGTTATTCTTAGAAAGAATGGATGCTTTAATGGACATTTATAAGCTAAACAGCAACCAGGAAAAGCTAATAATATTGACAAAAAGAGCCGTTGGTTTTCAAGTTTCAAAAGGTCATTTTAACTTTTTAAGCTGAATTGAGTAAATTCGTTAAGACCATCCTGATCGTAGTGATGCCAGAAATATCTTAGTTATAAACCATGGTTTGAGTTATACTCATTTTCATGAACTGAAAATTGCAAAAGTACTTTTCTCTTCTGTACTTACGTGTATTACGGAAAAATAGAGATACTACAAACCACAATCGCTGTGCTGACTCCAGGTGGGTTTATTTGTGACACAGACTTAGAATTGTCACATTAATAAGCTTTCTCATTGGCTTTCCTGTCTAGGCAGAATTCTGAGCTGGGCACATGGCCATAAAATATAAAGACAGAATTTTTCAAACTCCCTTGGAGCTAAGTGTGGCCATGTGACTAACTCTGGCCAAGAGGATAACAGAAGATGTGATGAGGTCCACTTCTAAGTCATGCACTTAATGGGGAATTTGGTCTTTCTCTACGGGAGTAGACATCTTGTGTTGCTTTTGTTTTTGAGACAGTCTCACTCTCTCACCTAGGCTGGAGTGCAGTGGCACAATCTCGGCTCACTGCAATCTCTGTCTTCCGGGTTCGAGCAATTCTCCTGCCTCAGCATCCTGAGGAGCATGGGACACCATGTCCTGCTAATTTTGGTATTTGTAGTAGAGACGGGGTTTCACTATATTGGCCAGGCTGGTCTCGAACTCCTGACCTCAGGTGATGGTACGTCTTGGCTTCCCAAAGTGTTGGAATTACAGGTGTGAGCCACCACGCCTAGCCAAGTAGCCATCTTGGACCAAGCAGATAAGGAAGCCTCATGGGGTTAATGAACAAAAATACAATAAGAGCCAGAACTCCTAAAAATTCTATAGAAGAGAGAGCCATCTCACCTGTTCAGATCTCGTTGTTCAGACTCTAAATGAGAAGTTAGAGGCAAATTTCTGTTTTGCTTAAATCATTTAAATTTCAGCCTTTTTTTCTGAATCAGAACTTTTACAATAATAGTAAACATTCTATAGCCTTTACCATGTGCCAGGCAGTGTCCAGTGTGCTTTTACTATATTAACTCAATATATCATACAATAATTTATAATATAACATTATTATTTGTGTTTACAGACACAGAATGCAAGCACTGAGAGGTCAAAGGGTTGATCCAGGGTCTGAATCCAGGAAATCTGACTCCAGATTCCATATGCTTGGTCATACCATTTAGCTTAACATCATACATTTAACAAATATTAAGGAAAATTGTTTACTAACAGGTAATCCATTTGGTTAAAATTGCATAACTGTGTGTCAAAGTCTCAACATGAACAGCTTTGTTGATGTGAACTCTTATCTTCTTCTACAAGGGAAATGTGATCAACTTAGATAGTAAGCAGTGTCCTCTAGCGTACTCCATACCTTACAACCTTTTATGTAGCCAGTTTCTAGCATCTTTGAGAATACCCTGGCATGTCAGCTATTGCTGAGCAAAGTCGTGCTCTGACAATACAGGAACAAAAGAGAACTGAAAAGGAGCACAGATGAATAGCACGAAGAATCAAAATGGGGCTCATTGCCTATTTGTTTTTTAATCTATTAGCATTGCGCCTAAAGTGCCAGGGAGCAAATGTTTGGTGATAGAGGAACAGTTATAAAAATGAATGAGACACTCCTTTCCTCAAAGAATTAAAATGCAGCCTCCTTCGAGTACAAATCTTTCCAAAGATCTCTTTTGTGTTCTTCCCTTAACTAATAGGCCTCTTGATGATGGTAAGTTCCAACAAATCATTTTTCAGTGGAATGGAAAAAGGGGAATACTGACGAACATAGAGAAATATTTTTTTAAAAACTTCTTTTAAGAACCAGAAGCCATAAAGGCAATGAAGATATTTAGCAAAATTATATAGAGGGATAGATTGATAGCTATAAACTGAAGTTAGTTTCAAAATTAAAAAATGTTTTTGTGGCATTGTTGTGACAAAGATTAAGGATTATCTCTTTGGGAATTTTTTTCTTCTTTCCCCAAGTATCAAGGAATGAATCCATAAAGATTCTTTTTTGCAGAGATATAAGTTTTCAACTTTTCAATAATGAATAGCCACTTTGCTTTAGATAACTTTAATTAAAGTTTCAGAAATGCACCAAGAGCCAAAGGCATTTTGTATTCTTGAAATAATGAAGAATTTAATCCATTAATACATAGGGGGAGCAAGTGATTAATTGCAGATTTAACACACATCTTGTGAATCATCTTTATTGACAGCTATAGATTACAAAAGTCACCACACCAAAAGTCAAGAATGCTTTGATTGACAATTAATTACTAAGAGCAATTCTATTATGGTGACGTCTAGCCTCCATTTTCCAAATTGGAAAATGTGTTGCAGTTTTGATTTATATACTGGGAAGCTGTATAATATCAACTTTAAGCTTATATAAATGTGATATTTTAACACAAACATTCTCCCAAATTAAAATAATAAAACTTTGTTTCTGCAAACATGAATACCAAGTACATGACTGAAAACATCTTTCATTATGCCATTTTCAAGAAGAACACTCATTTTCACTGAAATTTAATTCTTAAGATGTTTAGGAGTATCCCTACACTGCACTTTGAAATTTAAAGAGAGGAGGGAGAAATAAAAGTTCAGAATTTGTTGGGTATTTATTAATTTGAAAAATAAATGTGCATTCATTTATTTGCTAAAGTCTACCAGACCATCCATCCACCCATCCATCTACTCATTCATTGATTAATCCAAGCATACATACATATTTTACTTTTAAGAGTCAATAAAAAGTTTTTGAACTAAAGTCCAACAGTACCTTCTGAATTCAGTCTGCGTAGAACCCCACCCTTCAGTCAAAAATTCTGGAAATGTGTTGCTATAAACTCATCTTCTCATTTGGATCTCACTGGAGTAAGAGAATCTACAGTTTTTTTTTTTCCTTTTGAAGCATACATAACCCCAGAAAACATCCAATTTGTTCACAGCTATCTGCATAATTAATCAGTGGAACCTAAAGTTCATTCCACACTTAAATTTTCATATATCTGTGCATGCATTGCATGCATACATCACAGGGTATCATTTCTGGACAAAAGAATGTTATCTAGTCTGATAAAATTATGGCTATGTTCTCAATACCAAGACAGTTTGGCAGGTATGGAATGAAGCCATTAATTAAAATGCATGTAAGTTTTATTAATCACATTTCAGAGTGGCCACATTTCTTTTCTTCAACTTCATAGCCAACTTAAGTCATTATCATACATTACTCATAACATGTATATTTTGTCTACATACTTCCACATTCGGTTATCTCTCTGAATGAGAGCACTTTGAAATCAGTCCCTAAACAGTCTGTTTTATAACTATTCTCTGTAAACCTTTCATGTGTATCAGAATATAAGTAATAAAATATTTGATAAGCAGAATATACCACAAAAATTTACATCAAGACAAAGTTTATTGAAAAGCATTCTGATTTTTGTTGATAAAACTCATAAAACTAGAGATTAGTCACCTCTAGATTCTTTTTATATAACTTAGGTAAAAGAAATTTCCATTTACATTTTTCTACTTACTATTCATGACCTACATAGCTCAGCATAATTATTAGCTGGAAATTTCTGACCTCCTCTCTGTATTTGCAAAATGTAATATTCCCAAGAATACCTTAGCAGAGTCTTCTGTGCCATATATTCATTGAGAATTATAATCTAGAAAGCCTTCGTCTAAACAGCTTCAGATAAAATTGCATTTTATAGATCACAATGATAATGTAAACATACATAACTTATCCCAATTAGCTAAAAGTCTTGACATATAAGATTACAGCCAAAGATTGATGAACATGTAGCAGAAAAGGCATGGCACAGTGAGAAGGCTAGTTGCACTCATCATGACTACAGAAACTAAAATATGTGTTCTTTTGGTTATCTATTCTTGTCAGACTACTTTTTCTAACCTGGTACGTTGAAATAAAATGTCAACCAAACCCTAAAAAGACAAACTCCAAATGTACCCAGAACTGTGCACATTAGGCAGATTTTCATTAGAATACAATAGGGATTGAGGACAATGCTGTCTTATTAAATAAACTATTAATAAAAAGGCTTAAAGGGTTGAAACTTTTCTGGGCTCTTTGGAGATTTGAACTATTTTTGATTAAGTTTGAGCTAAAAATACTCCAAAGATCAAAAGCAGAAACAAAATCTTGTAGTGTTAGCAATGAACTATAGGTATATATAGTGCTTATTCGTTCTGTATCACAATACTCAAAAGTCCCTAGGAGCCAACTAATCCCTTTTCAGCATTGGTGTTCACTCTTTGCAGCTGGGTAAGATATAAACACAAATGCCCCTCCTTTTTACTTGAACTGAAGAGGAAAGCAATTTTACAGAGCTATAGCAGCAAATCTTATTAATTCAAGTTTATTTTTTCCTTCTAAATTTCCCTTCTTTTATTATCAGTGTGTTATGTACTACAGAAAGGATTCCAAGTCTGATTTATGAAATGGGAAGCACCTATCACAGTGTTCAATGCATGCTAAATAAATGTTCATCCTCCATTGATATAAAGGTACTTATTTAGGCTGGGTGCAGTGGCTCATGTCCATATTTGGGAGGCAGAGGCAGACCGATTACAAGGTCAGAAATCTGAGACCAACCTGGCCAACATGGTGAAACCCTGACTCTACTAAAAATACAAAAATTAGCCAGGCATGATTGTGGGTGCCTGTAATCCCAGCTACTGGGGAGGCTGAGGCAGAAGAACTGCTTGAACCCGGGAGGAGGTTGCAGTGAGGTGAGATGGTACTGCTGCACTCCAGCCTGCTGGGTGAACAGAGCAAGACCCTGTCTCAAGGAAAGAAAAAAAAAAGATACTCCCTGGTTTAACTGGATATGGAATTTAACTTGGTAAAATTAAATTGTATCCACATTACCATCAGGCAAACCAAGTGAAGACTTTTAAAAAATAATTTTAAAGACTCAAGAGCTGATTCTTTTTCAGAAATAGAAATGAGTTATACAGCTTTCAACTCTTATTAAAATAATATTATCCCTGTAAGGTTTAACCGAGAAGATAAATTAGATGTGATTAGCAAATCTTTTAAAACCTGATGTACAAATGTTTATTCAATATCTAGGGTCCTAAAAATCAAATAACCATTGGATTTTGTAACCACGTTTTTAATATGTTCTTGTAATTCCAATGGTGATCCAATAACTACATTTAAAATTTAATAAACACATACCAGAAACAAGAAAATCTTTTTTTTTTTTTTTTTTTTTTGAGATGGATTCTTGCTCTGTCGCCAGGTTGGAGTACAGTGGCACGATCTGGGCTCACTACAACCTCCACCTCCCAGGTTCAAGGTATTCTCTTGCCTCAGACTCCCAAGTACTGAGACTACAGGCCTTCGCCACCACTCCCAGCTAATTTTTATATTTTTAGTAGAGACGGGGTTTCACCATGTTGGCCAGGATTGCCTCAAATTCCTAACATTGTGATCTGCCCGCCTCAGCCTCTCAAAGTGCTAGGATTACAGGTGTGAGCCACCACCACACCCGGCCAAAAAATCTTATTTGTCAAACTTAAGATTCAAGTCACGATTTCAGGCCAATGGATTCAAAATACTTTAAATCTTGAGTCCCCAGCAATTAATTCTAAATATCCAATGTCCCAAATCTCTTTTGTTCCTAGATTAGCTCATAACAAATGACAAGTTGATTGCTAATAAGCAAAGATCACCATTTTATGAGAAAGTCTATCTGTGGCTTGATTTTCTCATTATCATTATCAAAGTCCATGCTTTCCAAAATTCAAATTGCTATTTTGTAAGAAACACAAGATAAAAACTCTGCCCTAAATTGGAATTCCCAATTTTCCTGCCCTTGGGAGTTATAAAAAAGGCAAAAACCTATCCCTTCCTTGCTCTGCCAATTCTCTGTCCTTCCACGTGAGAATAGACTTTTAGAAAATAACATTTTCCTTCTTTCATGATCAATTTCGCCCTACCTTAATTTTTCTTGGCTGAATTAGCCCCACCTGTTGCCTTATGGTTTTGTTATTTAAAATGAGACATGTGAAAAGCATTGGCAACCTCGACCTTGTGTGATTATTAAAGAATGACAGCTGCTTTGAAAATCAAAGAAGCCTCTAGATCTCTGAGGCTTAATAAAATTTTCTTGTGAAAAACTAGATTAATTTATTGGGGCATTAAGTAACTGAAAACGGGACACCCTAAAAGATTACTTGTTGCAAAATAAGAAACAAACGTCCGTAAATTCATTGAGTAGTCTGGGACTTCTTTTTAAGTCACTGTGGTATTGGGCTTTTACTAATAACATAGACAGCTTAGTAAAGCAATATTTACACTGATTAATACACAATAGGAGCACCTGAGACCCCTAACAAAACAACCATTCCCTTTAAAAGCCAGCCTGAAAGTAGGAGCACCTGAGACCCCTAACAAACAACCATTCCCTTTAAAATCCAGCCTGAAAGTGGTGCTCAGGTGTGCACACTGAACCTTTTGTCTTTAACTTGGCAAACGCCCATTTCAAAAATAATTTTGTCATTCAGAGGAGAAGCTATTTTATGGATAAAAGATTATGAATTTCACAGCTGACTTGAGCTCTACTCAAGTCAACAACATCGGTTTCTACTTTGCAAGTAGGATTTGTACAGTCAATGCAGATTTCTCAGTAAGTACTTTTCCCTTTCAAAGAAACATTTACATTTTTTGATACAAATCAAGTCACTGATTATATTAACTCAGATTCAGATCTGATGCACTCCTTGTGCCCCGCCTCCTACACTTCAGCTGAAATGGAAACTGGCTTTGTTTCTAACTTTTAATACTGACATTTTTTAGTATAATCAAAATGCCAGAGAGTTGGCTTAGATGGAGTTCTAAACCGAAGAAAGAAGTAAGGGCTAAGGTGGCTTTTTCTGTTTTTGTTGTATGCATATTGCTTTTTAATAAATAGTTCTTCAGTTTCCTGTATAACACAAATATTGATGTCATGTATTAGAAAATATATGCATTAAAATGAGAAACCATCTGCCCTAATAAGAGCATGTATTTCTTCCTTTTATTTAGTTTCTGATTTATCTTCTTTATATATTTTGAAAGCTTAGGGACATGTTAAATTAGGAAGGATCAAGGAGGAGCTTAACTTTTTGTAGGGGGAGGCTCTGATTCTGAATACCTCTAAAGGCTGAAGAGCAATTTAATTAGACACTTAATGGGAAGATTCTATTTGATGACAGGCCATAGTTGGCATTATTCTTGGTCATTGGAGTAGAATGTAAAAGGTTGCAAATGAAATGGTAATAGATTTAATTGCTCATTCTGTTATTCATAAAAATCTGAGATGTTGCTCAGCCCTTTTTAGACTCTAAACAATTTCATTTTTCCTTATATTAGTAATTAGTAATCAGGCCCAATACACTAAAACCTTGTCTATGTAAAAACACCCTCAAATGACTATTTTCATGAGTTCTGATTTACTCTCAAATGCTTCCATAATGACTTTATTTAAACCATGATCCATTGAAATGACTAATGAATTTCAATGGTTCCCTTTATTGTTTCTGTGGATTTATACCCAACGCTCTGGAATGCTTGCGTGAACACTAGAAAAAAAGAAACAGGAAGGACAAGTTCCAGGGAATCAATAATAAAACTACTTTGAAAACCAAGATGAAATAATTTCATTTACAGAGTTTTATGAGCACTGTATTTAAGCTAACATTCAACTTTAAAAAATTGTCCATATATAATGTATACAACATGAGGTTTTGATTTATACATAATGAAATATTTACTACAGTCAAGCAAATTAATATATCCATCTAGTCACAGTTACCAGTTACAGTTACTTTTTTTTTTTTTTGGTAGAAACAGCACTTGTGTCCTGTCTACTAGCTTAGAGGTTTTCAGTGTACAATACAATATTATTAACTATAGTAATCAAGCTGTACATTAGAGCACTAGACTTGTCGTGAAAAATAACAACTTTGTATACTTTAACCAACATCTCTCCATTTCCCCCCAACTCCCTGACCCAGGTAACTACCTGTCTGCTCTTTCGACGTATTCATTTCTTTTTTCTATGTATTTTTTATTGTTTTACTGTTTTTTAGAGTCAGAGTCTTACTCTTCTGCCCAGGCTGGAATGCAGTGGCGCTCCGGGCTTATTGCTGCCTTGAATTTTTTGGCTCAGACAACCTTCCTGCCTTAGCCTCACAAGCAGCCAGGACTACAGCCATGCACCACAACTCCCACCTAAGTTGTTTTGTTTGTTTGTTTGTTTTTCCAGTATTTTGAGATGGGGGTCTTGCTATGTTGTCTAGGCAGCTGTCTAACTCCTGGCCTCAAGGGCTCCTTCCACCTCAGCCTCCCAAGTCTTTAGGTTTACAGGTCTGAGCCACTGCACTCAGTGTATTAGACATTTTTAGATTCCACATATAAGTGAGACCATGCAACATTTTTCTTTCTGCTTCTGTCTTATTTCACTTAGTGCTGTGATTTCTGGACATTCACCTTCATTGAGAGGCATAATACATGATTCTAAAGAGCATGGTAGACAGGGAGATTTTGGTTAATGATCTCATGAAGTTAGAGGAAAAAATCTCAGACAGATTTTGGTTAATGATCTGAGCCTACCACTCATCCTGTGACTTTTGAGTGGGTTATTTAATTCCTCATAGTTTTGTGTTCCTCAGCTAATAAATTGAGATAGATTGATAATATTTAAGGATTTTGTAAGGGTTGAATGAGATGTGTTTGTAAAGCACTTAATGAGGTGTCAGACACATAGGAGTTGCCCAATAAGTACTAGCCACAAATTTAGGACCTAACATAAAGGTATCTCTCAAGAAAGTCACTGAATGAAAAGACAAGTATTTTCTTAATACTTTACATCTGGGTATTTGATCCCCAGTTCTCTCCCATTTATAGATTTGTTATTTGATGCATTTTATTTTACTTTTGAGGATGATGGGCTGGTTAGCCCCATCTCAGTTACCACTTGAAACTCAAAAGGACAGAATGTAAACCAAGATATTCTTAAGATTCCAAATTGAAAAATACACAAACATCAATGTTTTTAAAACTAGAGAGTTTTTAGTAGGCCACAGTTTTTCCTCTAACTTGATGAGAAACCAGGAGTTCTGGCTTCCATTGGTATCTCTGCCGCTAATTAATTGCGAAGGCCTTGGTCTCCTTTATTTGGGATTCAAGAGTTTTGACAAAATGACCTCTTAGGTCCCTTTGATTTGAATGAAAACTGGTTCAGAATGTAACCCTAATGAAGTCTGTGAGGAAAATAAAGTAAGAGTTTTCCCCATATGTCATAAATCCCAACCTGTGACTGGTTCTTCACGTGTGTAAAATTCTGTCCTGGTTTTCGATGGTAGTTCCCACGATGGAAACTCTTTTAGTTATGCATAAAATCAGGCCAGTTCATCACCCAGAAAAGGAAGAGAGGTGACATGATTCCAGCCTAGATTGTCTAGACTAATTTTCTTGTTCCCTCTGATGCCACTATGGGACCCTTGCCAGCTCCCTCCCAGGAAATAATTATTAATTGCACTTACTCAAATTAGCTTCCTCCTAAGTCCCCTTCAAGATCATACTACAGCAATGTCCTGAGAATCTAGGCAAAGCAGAGAAACTAAAAAAAGTTCATAATCTTTCTCCTTCCAAACAGATTCTTGCAAATAGACTCATGATTAAAATGGACCTCATAACATGTCAGCTTCTGGGAATGGACCCTTCTTCCAAGGCTAGAGACCTGAGGATTGCTTCTAAATAAAAGAAAACTTGCTATGTTTTCAGTTCTAGATGGTATATGTGCATTAATAGAAAGCAAATCCCAAAACAATATGTCTTCATCCTGGAGTCTCAGAAGCAGAGAAGAAATGCAGTAGAAAAGGAAGGAGAGAGTATCTTGCTCTTGTTTGTGTTAAGATGTACCAAGGCAACAATTCAGGCAGCCTAGGCTGCTCATGGATTATTCTGATCAAAATTGTTATTGCTCACCTCTTTCATTTCTTAGATAACTTAACCGACCACTTGGAACTATTCCCCTTACAATGGGCAGCATGAAATCCTAGGTCCTCTAACTCTCAGCACATAGTCATAGAAAACCAAAATTGCAATACTGTAAAAGGAGAAAAAATAACTAACTGGCATTCAGTATATTTCATTCAGAATAAAGCTTTGAAAAAAGCCATGATCCTTTGTGCCCAGGGCTGCCCAATTTGAGTACTGTGTCCTATACTTTCTGAAGTGATATTTTGTTTCTATTTTGATTCCAGACTGCTAAAATAGATTCCTTCTCAGGCAAATGTAGAAGAATATAGCACATTTTGGCCTCAAATGACTCTTATTAAAGAATAAGAAATCGATTTAAATATTTTTACTTCAAAAATCAAATCTATAACAAATAATAATCAATATGATACTTTTACTGTTATTAGAGAACATACCCACTTTTAATCTATAAATTACATTATGGATGTCACGATTCCATTTTTTAAAGTATGTATAGGTATATGTTTATATTTATGCATAATTAGGTACATTTATATTTTATATATATATATACTGATTCAACAGATGAGAAAGTGTGAAGATGAGATTAACACGGCAGATAGAAAGCATCCCATCTTACCTTATAAGATTGCATTTATAATTACCATGTGGTAGAATAATGGGTGATATTTTTACATTATGTTTCTTAATAATTTTCAAATTAAAATATTTGAATAAAATAACTGCAATATTCTATAATTTGTACAATATAAATTCCATTTTTTTCCCTAGATAATGGCAAAGGCTTCGTGACTATTAAAACTTTATATAAGTATGTATATAAACACACAAAGTAGCCTTTTTTATTTTAATGTAGGAGAAATAACCTAAGCAGAGTAATGCCATCTATTCTTCTATTAAATAGGGCATTAGATAACACATGCTTACAAAGGGATCACATTCTCAAGGGTACTTCATCTTTCCTTTAAAACAAAACTAAGTTAAAACGTTGCTTAATCGAATCACAGTGAAGTTCCATACCATTAATTTAACAGCATATCTCAGAGAAGCATGCATCATAGAAGATCATATCTTCCTAGATAATGAATTACCAAGAGGTAATTTTGCAGAGTCTCTATTTGTAAGCTAAGAATGATGATTTGAATATTTAAAAATATCCACTATTGACAAATAGGAGTGTATGTATAGAGCACAAGTTTTAGTTCTCCAAGGTCTCTAAATCCCCATGAGCCCAAGAATGAAGGAACATGCCCTGATACTCTAAGCCTGGTTGGATGAATTCTGGCCAGCAACTTGTGCTCTCCCCTCACAACCACAGAGGTAGGTGGGGTTTATTATATTAATCACAGTGTTACCAGTGAAGAATTAGACATTTGGGAGATAAACAGACAAAATGGTAAAAAAAAAAAAAAATTAAAGAAGAAAACTTTTTAAAGAATACCAAATTTACTTTTAAATCTTTAAGAATACTTTTGTTATAAACAGTAAAATAAATTACAATAAGAAATTTAAAATGCAAAACATCTATATACATCAATATTAATAATATTGATTACACAGTGTCTTCAAATCATCAAAATAAAGAGGAGTTACTAGAAAAATATTTGCCTTTACATTTAGAAATATAAAAACATCTCCTATGTTATTTGTCCCCATGCCTGGAAGTAATGATCAAATTTGTTTTTCTCTGTGCCCCAAAATACAAATGGCAATTGTCTTGGAAAAAGAAAGTCACACCACAGATGTCAAAAGCGAATTCAGAAAGTCTATAAACAACCATCAAACTGATACAGATGTAGTTTTACAATGAAAGAAGTAAACAAGAATATGGTGGGAATATAGGTTTGTATTGCCACTTTGGTAAATAATTTGACATCATCTACTAAAGTTACAGATATATGTACCCCATGGACCAGCATTTCATATTCCAGTCCTTTTTTCTTTACTTAATTTTAAGTTCTGTAGTTCATGTACAGGTTTGCTATATAGGTAAACTTGTGTCATGGAGGTTTGTTGTACAGATTATTTAATCGCACAGGTATTAAGCCTAGTACCCATTAGTTACTTCTCCTGATCCTTTTCCTCCTCCCACCCTCCACCCTCTGATAGGTCCCGGTGTGTGTTGTTCCCCTCTATGTGTCCACGTGTTCTCATCATTTAGCTCCCACTTATAAGTGAGAACATGCAGTATTTGGTTTTCTGTTCCTGCATTAATTTGCTAAGGACAAAGACCTCCAGCTCCACCCATTTGCAAAGGGCATAATCTTATTCAATTTTATGGCTGTATAGTATTCAATAGTGTGTGTCTTATACCCAATAGAAATATGTGCAAATGTATATCATGAGAAATGCAGAATAGTTCAGAGTAGCCTTATTTATAATGGCCCCAAACTGGACAAAGCAGAAATGCCAATTAATAAGAAATTAGATAAGTACATTTTGATATACTTAGAAAACAAAATAATATACAGCAACTACAAAATGAACTACATTTATCCCCCAAAATATATCTGAATCTCACAAACAAAAATTCAGTTAAACAAGATGCAAAAATACATATTTTATAATTCATTTATAGAAATCTCAAATCTATGAAAAACTAAACACATGAAAGAGAAGTGAAAAGAGTGGTTAACTTCCGAGATGAAAGACTAGGAAATGACCGGGATGGGGTATGAGGATAGTTTCTGGGGTACTGGTTTGATCCAGGTGGTATTTGTGTATGGCAGATAATTCACATTGACATACACTTATGTTCAGTTCACTTTTATGTATGTTTGGTTGCATGATAGAGAAGTTAAATAGAGAGAACAAAATAGAAAATGTTACAGTAAATAAAATTATTTCATAACTCAAATGGGTTTATTACCCATTAGTTTGTGGGTGCACTTTACACATAACAATTCACATTGTCTTGTGGAAACCATCAGCTCAAAAGGACCCTAGAGTTATCTTTATTGCTAACTCATGATGACCTTTACATAATGTGCAGCCACTGATCTTCATGTTTTAAGCTACAGTAGTCAATAAAGAATCACTTTATATAAAATGTAAGGGATAGGTGCATTCTTTTACAAAATTAAAACTTATTTATTTCCCTTATTTGAATTCCAGGGCAGGGAGACTGCTTGCAGGGATATTTAGCTTGGCTTTCAGACTACCTGTGGTTCCTAACTGCCAAAACATTCAGGAACATCCTAAATATATAATGAAATGTCCATAAACCTAAATAAATGCAAGTATAAATAATGAATACCTACACAGTTGGAGGAATAGTGTTATATTGAGGAATTAATTCAAAATGGTTTAATCATAAAAACTTATGGTAGAAACTGGGGAATGAAAACAAGAAGAGTGGAAGGCTAAAATAACAGAATATAGTTAGTTGCCCTCCTGGCTTTGAGTAATACATGCTGATGTAAAATTTTTGATTGTTAGCATTAATCACTGTATTTATTCCCTAATATGTAAATTTGATACAATGGATCTATTAATGTAATTTAATTTACTTGGCATTTCTTCTCCTGAGCAAGACTCCTAATAGATTAACTTTCTACCACTCCAACCAAATTCTGAGATATCCCCCCCTTTCTACCTCACAAGAGGAACCTGGATATGCATAGATTCAAGATCTTAGTTTTTTACTTTGAGTGAAGAATTATGCTATTGAAAGTGGAACAAGGATATGCAGAGTTGAATAACAGTCATAATATGCAGGGGCTACAAAAAGAAAACAATTTTTCAGACATTTGATGTGGGCATGATAGTGGTCTGTCTATGAGATGGCTGTTCTTTGTGGGGTTTTTTTTTTCCAGTCTTGGGAAATTTTGCAGTTTTTACACACATTAATAAAACCATTATCTAAATCTCAATATAGCTAGTTTTGACGCTGCTTTTACATTTTCAATGCATTTTATATTTCCCCTCTGACAGTTCAGATTATTCTACCAAGTGTACATCCAACCCTCTCTCCCAGCCTCTCATTGCACACATATGCTAAAACTGAGGTAGGTTTTGGAAGTAGTAGATCTCAGACTGTCCTGATTTTTTGTCACATCCTCTCATCCAGTCACTGGAAAATGCTTTGATCAGATTTGTGTCATAGGTAAGCTAAATACATATGTTGCAATTTCAGCGATTTCATTTATCACCAGCTAAAACAAAAACAAACAAAACAAACAACAATGGTAAAGTTAAACCACCCTCCATTTCCTGATCACATGACTATAAGTTTTGACAGAGGCAGGCAGTGCTTGAGCACTACACAGGCAACTTACTAGAGCATGCCACAGAACTCTGCTAGATTTTTGGGGCTCTCCTGAGAGTCACTTCCTTAGAAAGAGAGAACTGAAACACAGATGGCTGTAGACACTAATAATATCTATTAAGAAATAAATCAAAGTATATGGTAACATTATATATGAGTAAATGATTGTTACAAAAAATAAATCCAGAAGACAATGATATTTCTATGGAATGATTTAGGTAGGAAATTTTTTTCTGCTGAAGTCGAGTTTGAATTGAGCTCCAGAACTATCATATATATTATAATATGTCAAGTTATCTCATCAGTATTTATTAATCAAGGATGCTGAATAACTGCAGTCTCCTTCTTTTAGCCTTCTATTCTGCACACTCCTACTTCCCTAGTTCCCTCCCTAAGTGCTCACAATTATACTATTATGGTTTGATTCTTCAGTGACTCTAATATTGCTTCTCTGAGTGCCTAGGATGAGTGTTTATTTATACATTTATGATGCTCTTGAGTATTTTGACAATCAGGAACCACAGAAACCAAGAAGACCAAGCCAAATGCCCTTCAAGCAGTCTCCCTGACATGAAAGCTGTGAGCCCTGAAGTCAGTTGCCTGATAATCTGTTTTATGGGTACTAACGAGCATTAGACCCCTTAGACATGTGGTGATGGGGAGGCTGTAAGCCAAGGAATCTAGGTAGGTATAACAGGAACTGAATACTTAAGCAGATAGAAAGCTGACAAGCATACCATATGGCTACGTATTTGAGGTCATCAGCAGCATCTCAGTTCAAGAGTAGCCAGTTCCATTAAACAAAAGCATACATGATGAGCATCAGATCATTTTGTGGAAGACATCAGGATTGCTGGGATATTTTATGTCTTTAGGGAAGAAAAAGGATGAAGAAAGGCAGCTAAGGACATTGGAGACAAATGTCTCATGTTTTCATAATTTTACTTGTTAACTTTCCACTTTCCAGACAGAATCTGGGCACAGGGACTTTGCCTGCAGCTGTCATGGGAAGCTCTGTTGTAAATAATTTATATGTTAGCATACAAGCACACTATACAGGGAATTTGTTAATCTGACAGCACATGATGTAGTTTAATCCATATAATTATTGACAAAACTAATTTACATATAATTGCTTGTTCACTCGAGTATCTGGGAACCTCAAAGAGAAAAAGAAATGTATTTTCTATGCTGAAGATGAAAGCTTCAGAATAGGTAGATTCTGGTTGTAAAGGAGTCTTAATCTTAATAATGAAAGATCTTAATCTTTGATGGTAGAAGCTAGTCTTCCTCTCACATAAATACTGAAGAATGCTAAGAAGTGCTAGTTTCTGCAGACACCTTTCCTGCTTCAAAAAGATAAGCTTCACTTTGATCTGTTTTCCATATGGACGCTGTATAGTTTCATTCAGTGGGGGAGAAACGAAGAGGGTCCTGCCACTTTAAAGAAAAAACAAAACCAACATGAAACAAACAAAACACCTCTCTCTAAAATCTCTAGGAAACACCCCATCTGGCCTTTCCCTTTCCTCCTCGATTCAAATCAGAAGCAACTCACCACAACTAAAACAAGCAGTTTCCTTCTCATCTTTCATCACTCATAAGGCCAGAGAACTCTAATCCCTCAGTCAGAGAAAAAAAATTATTCCATATAATTATGTGTGCACTGACATCAATGATCTTCTGCATTTATTTTTAAGTGCCATTGTTTTTTAAATGCCATTTTAAAAATGCCATTATTTTAATGCCACTGAACCACACTAAGAGTGGTTTAGTAGCGTTGAATTACAAATGAAAACAAGAATATATTTTCTGTAAATGTAAGAGAGTAAGAATAAAAGGTTCTTAGGACTGTATATTCTCCATAAGAATCATGAGGAGTAATGCCAAAGATCAGAGAAAACTGACCAGTATTTATAATAATGTTCACACAGACTGCAGCCTGAGCCTTGGGAGGTTTGGAGCAATTTTTGAACCCTTCTGAGCCTTATTTTTCTCATTTTTAAAATGAGGGTGCTAAAGGTAGGTGATCTCAATATCCTTTCCCAACTTTAAATGCCATGATTTTACCCAGCTTTGGATTTCTTTTTTTCTGATTATAAAGTCATATCTTCTTAGAAAAAAATATAGATAAGAGAATGTATATTTCTGATAATTCCACTACTCATAGATAATCAGTTTGGTGTATATTCTTCTAGGTAATGCTTTGGCTCTTTCTTTTAAAAAAGCCATAACAACAACAATAACACAGCAGAATCTCTTTTCTGCTTTATATCTCTGAAGAATATGTGAGGGTTTTTTTTCTCCTCTTTTAGTATTTAAGTACTTAACAATTGAGGTTCTGGCAACTAAAACTGCACAGGCAGCAGCTCCATTTTTCTCAGAATCAAGTGAAACTGAACAGGCAATTAAAAGTTACTGAACTGCAAGGTAAAATTACTTCCCTGCTATGCTGCTGGGTGACTAAAGAAGAGAGACAATGGAAATCATATTTAGAATTAAGATAGAAGGAAGGAACAAAGCAGTCTGCTCTACTAAAATGGAATCTATAAGCATTAGACATAATCAGTAGCACTTCAATCGTGCTCTTTGCTCACAGTTAGATGGAAGATTACACAAAACAAATGTGCAATATTCAAATCTGTGGCATTGCTGGTTAACAGAAGGCATTTCCCTCCCAGCGCACATGGTGATCCAAATTCGCCCCTGTACAGTGACTGCCCATCTCACAAATGGGCTATGCTCCAAGAATCTATTTGTACCATTCTCTGTATTGAGTTTCTCATTGTATTAGTGTTATAAAATGGTGCTCAGATTCCTAGGCTAACCTATATGGGCCAGTTTATTAAAAGGCACATTATCAAAAAATACCATCAAGAGGACTATGGAAATTAACCACTCCAGTAATGCTGCTTTTGAAGTTGAATTCAGACATCGATTGGGGAAGTACAAGAATGGCTCTCGTCTTCTGAAAATTACTGGTTACAGTTTCCATCCTTCAAGACAGATGGAATAGAAGAATAAAGTTTAAAGAATTTCAGGAATTCAATCAAGATGGCTTGGGGCCAAAGATCAAGAAACAGGATTCATGTTGAACTGGGAAAGCAGAAAATGGCATGAGATGAAGGAGTTGGTAGTATGACTTATAATGCTTAAGAAAGGAGAAAATGATTCGAATATGGAGAAAAAGAGCCTTCTTCTAGGATATCCTTCCATGACTTTGAGCTCATATCTTAGTTAGAAGCTTGGAGGCTATAATATCTGTACGCCATCTGTTTCCCACATTCAGTAGAAATGTTAGGGGAAGAGGATTTGGTGAATTGAGATGAAGATTAAAATGAGCAGTGGAAGTCGGGAAGTAGTAAGACACTTTCATTCCAACTGAAGCCTTATGTCTATCATCTATCCCTCCACTGAGGACTCTACCTAATGACTCGTGTTGGGAATAAGTAGGACACCTAGAAAATGCAGTGGAATTGGAAATGATAATCTCAGACACTAAATAGGGTAGCTCAAACATCAAACAATGAAAACATAGGAAAGTGAAAGTCAAGCAAGGGAAGATCTTGCCATATGCAACCAGCATAGCCATTTGCTCAATAAGAATCACATTAAATTGGATTAAGCAATCTGTGAAAATCTCCTTAGAATAACATTTTTACAAAACAAGAGAATCAACAAAGCAGATTTTATAACTGATATCATGTAATAAAATATGAAACCCTCTACTGAAGGTTATGATTCTATTGGTACAGTTAAGTATAAATATGCTGGAGATAGTAAGGTAGTAAGATTAACAGGTAACAATCACATGTTCTGATATAAGGTCTACTTTTGATTTAATAAGATGACTGCAGAAAATATGTCTTCCTTCTTAGATGAGTTTACAGAAAATATGTCTTCCTTCTTTAGGAGGAGATGATGGCACTAAAATGTAATACAATAAAGTAACAAATGCCAAAATATCAATTAGAAAACCTAAAGTGAACTGAAAGCAGTTACTCTGGAGTTCAGTATCTACTATGGGATTTCTTTAGGTAACTTTTTTATGTCATCAAACCTCAATTATCAATTTTCCTCAAAATTATAATTAGAAAATACCATAAGAAAAAATAATAACTATTTTCAGGATCCACAAGGACATTTTTAAGGAGTATATTGGAGTCATACTTGCTGCGAATATCATGTACTGGATGTTCAGAGAAATCTTTTCTGCTGTGCATTAAAAAATGAAAAATAACTATGAAAGACACGTTGGTAAACATTGAAGAGATAATGAAAAGATCCAAATACATATAATCACTGTTCCAGAAAGAGAGGGGAGAGAGAATAGGAAAAGACTGATAATTCTACATAATTGATTAATTAGACAAACCATAATATCAGGAAATCCAGTGAATCCAAAGCAAAAAGAATAAAAAGAAACCCTTACCAAGACAGACACATGAGCATAAAGCAATAGAAAATGCAAGGAAAGAGTTCTTTAAAACAGTGAGGAAGAATGAAACAGTAGTTAGAAATAAATGATAACTAGATTTACAACTAACTTTTCAACACTTACAATGGAAGCCAGAGGGTAATGGGATAATATCTCCAAAATATAAAAGACAACATCTGTTCTATTACAATTGCTATACCCAGTGAAATAATTTTTCAAAATGAGGTTAAAATAAAAATATTTCAAACAAAAAATGAAATAATTTACTATCAAAAACCATCACTAATAAAACTTCTAAATAAGGTACACACACAAAAAAAGAGAAAATAATCACAGAAAAAAAAAAGTCTAAGATGAAAGAAGAAAAGTAAAACCATGGCAAATATCTCAGTAAGTCTAAAGAAATACTTACTTTGTAAAAATATTAACAGTATTTAATTTATTGAGTTACTACAACAAAAGTCAAAGGCACCAATAACATGTCATTTCAAAGAGATCATGAAAGAAATGGAAATATTCAAAGGTCCTTTTATTTTCTGGGAGTATTGTTAACATTAGGTGTTGTAACCTCAGGTATTCAAGTTTTATATTTAATGATTTCAAGGTAGAGGTAGAAAAGTATATCTTAAACAAGATATTAAAATACAAAGTATAAAAGGAAATACCAAGAATTTAACAATATCAAATTAAAGAACTCAGTTCACCAAAAGATACCATAAAAAGACTGAAAATTCCAGTCACATATTATAAACATGGCAAAACTGGAGGTTAAGTGGCAGTTATTTTCAGAGTCATAAAATAAATAATAATAAATATTAAAAATATAATGAATTCTAAAAATCAATAAAGAAATGACAAATAATCTAATAGGAAAAAAATGGACCAAAGATATGAACAGATATTTCACGGAACAGGAAACACAAATAACCAAGAAACATATAAAGACATATAGAACATCATTAGTAACCAGAGGAAGTCAAATTAAATCACAATGAAATACCATTGTAAAATCACACCACTGGCGAAATTGAAAATTTAGAGGAGGGCACAGAGCAACAGGAAGTCATCATGCCCCAGTGAACTGCATGTGAATGGTAAGAAATTTTACTAGAAAAGTTACATGTGCATTCTACACGCATTATATGTACTGCAACAATCCTGCTCCTGAGTCTGTGCCCCAGAGAAAATCTCATGTATGACCCAGAGTCACATGAAACAGGGTTCAAGGAGCACTGTTTGTAAGAGCAAAAACTCAAAACCACCCAAATATCCATGAGCAGTAGAGTGGTTTACAATATTGTAATTTTTTCGCTTAATAGAATGATATACAGTGGTAGGAATGAATAAATTAAATGCTATAATAAATCCCAAATAAGTTTGAGAGAGAAAAATGAAAGAATATAAGCACTATTCTTCCATTTATATAAAATTTAAAAACAGGTAAAGTAAATAATATACCATTTAGTGATACATGCATATATGATAAAACTATTATAAAAAGTAAGGAGATTATAAACAGAAAATTCAGGAGGCAGCTATCTCAGGATAAATAAGAGGGGCATATACAGTGCTTCAGATTATTGATAGTGCTTTATTTATATCATGTGCTGGCTACGAAGTTTTTCAACTTTTAATTATATTTTAGTAGAAACATATGCATTATATAACTTTTAAATGTAACACTATCATAATAAAGAAATATATTTAATATTGTTCATTGCAGTTTAATAAACATAATTAATAAGTTTAAATGAAGAAGAAAAGTTTGCTTTTAAACTGAATGTTTAAAATTTTGGAGTTTTATTTAAAAAATAACATTTACAGAAACATGGCAAAACGAGGTTAAGTGGGGGTTATTTTCTGAGTCTTACATTTGCTTGCATAGTGTCAGTGGAATAATGACAATTCTAGTTATTTTTACTGAAAGTAAAAACTGTCTGTTTAATTATTTTAGTTTGTACTTGAGTTTTATAGCATTTCTTCATCATTAATTATATGTTGCAGTTGCATTATGCAAAATGAAAACAAATAAAATTAGAAATACTATGCTTCATAAACTGTAGCATAAAGTTCCAGTGGCTGAGACCCACAGTCATTTGTACAGCCATTGCCTTGAAATATACTGATCACAAGCTCCTTTATCTCTGAAATGTCTGAATGCTGTTAACATGAGAAAAGATACCTGACTGACTGATTGACCTGCAGCAAAATTATTTGTTTTCACCCAAAAGGAAGGTGTCCTCCTCTTTGTTACTCCCTTTTTTTTCCGTACTGAACGAATTTCTGAGAAACATCACTCAATTAATAGCACTAATTTACAAAATGAATTGTGTAATTTGCCTAGATTCCAGGCATTCACTAGCTCTCAAGGAAGCACCTGCGTGAAGAAAACTGTATCAGGACTCTCTGGAAAGAAGACAGTGGCAGGCAGTGGCAGGCAGTGGAACCACAGTACCTCAAATAATCCAACAAAGTCCCCTAAGCAGGCTTGGATTCTGTCAGAGAAGCTGTTTTCTCCTCTAATGACATCCTTGGTTTCAAGCATTAACCTCCTCTCAAAGTCCTTTTGTCACCTAAGCTCTAACTTCACTACCCAAGCATCCTCTCTATTCTTGCCTCCTCTAGTTTAACTCAAGTTTCAGTCTCTCTTGTTAGAAATAGGTTATGGTCATTTTGGCAAGATATGGCTCCTCTTTTACCCAAAGGGTAAAGCACTATAGCAATAAGAGGTACACAGCGTAAAGGACAGTGTTATAGAAACCCATCCTCTTCCTAACTACCTTCACCCTCACTCCTTGTCAGGGAGCTTCTCCTATAACCCGGACCATTCCAAAAATCGATCAATGACTTAATGATTGAGAAGCAAAAAGTTTCCACAGCCCTATCGCATCATCAATTCAAGTGCCTAACAATTCTAATGAGAAAGGTATTGAATGACAATATTTAAAGTAATTTTTTCTTATTTTATCAGATAACAAAATCAATTGTTTAAAAAAGTATTCATTTATTCTTATCCCAGAATCTCATATATGGTATGTGATTAGCATCAGGGTAGTCTAGGGGTAGGATTGGATTTGTTTGATCAAAAAATAGAAAAGAAACATAGCATCTTACTATAAAGACATACGTAGAAGAGAATATATGCATTTAGAGAGAATTAAAATGAAAATGTTTTCATTTCCATATGTTAGTGTAATACAGTGCCAAAGGTTTTGGCAGTGGCATTAAGGGACACAGAAGTTCAAAGCACAGACAGAAACCAATGTGAGCAGGAGTACCTAATATGGGCTTCCGAGAGGAAGTGGGAACAGAGCTAGGGTTTAGGGAAGGGATGAATGGACAGGAGTAAAAGGCAGAAGGGAAGGAGGAGGGTATTTCTGGCAATGGATATAGAATATGGAATTCAGCTCACCCATGTGAAGATTAGCACAGGCCATGACTGTGAGGTATGAAGGGGGCTGATTCCAGTAGCTGCTCTCATAAGAATATGAAGAGAAGGACCACAAACACTTTGAAGTCTGACTGTTTTACTTGTTAAACTATGAGAATGTGCATTGAATGCCATCTGATTCAAACAGCGATGGTTTGTACCCTGCTATCCTCTGATAATTTGCTGGAAGCACACACCTTCTATCATGCCAAATTACTGCAGCCTGAAAGTTGTGTAGGAAAATCTGTGGTGGCAAATTAAGTACTTGCCATCCTGAAAGAATCTAGGCATTCAGAATTGATTATTAACAACTGGAAAGCTGAGGAAGCAAAGAAAATCATCACCCTCTGAAGCCAAAGTCCCAAAGCCAGTAACCATGTAAACATAAACTTTAGTTAGCCCCACTGGAGCAAAAGCATTCTTTGGTTCAGAGAGACAACGCAGTATAAAGGAAAACCAGACTCTGTGTCCTGGAATGCATAACTCTCCACCAAAGAAATACACAATCTATCCAGGGACAGCCAGTATGACACTCTCACTGGTCCAACACATAGCGGCTTCCTGTCTGTATTCCTAAATCTAAGAAATCATGGAACTAACAGGGATTATGTTGCTGAATGCAGTATGTCCCATTAGTACAAGGAGTGAAGTGATAGTCACTCACTGGGAGAAATAAACTACAGTTCGTGTCTAAGATGCACAAAGATTCACCTTTTCCATCCTATTCACCAGAAACACAATTTATACCTTTGAACTTTAAAGAGTTTAAACAGTGCATAGCTTTATAAATTTGGAGTGAGAATCCGGTAGACATAAAGTTACAAAATGAGCATTTTTCCCCTAAGTAGTGGTACTTTTCAAGAAACGGAAGTTATTGCATATCCACTACCTTTTTAAAGATAGCAAATGAGAGAGGCAAGTGGAGATAATGAGGATAAGTAGAGACAGAATATAAATTTAAATATACATTCATTCCTTGCCTTCACCGAAGATTTATTTGTAAATCACTGCTATTTTATTTTCCCATTAGTTATATTTCAAGTAATTCATTCCAAAATACAGAAAATAATTCTTGAAAAATTAAATTCCAAAGCTACAATTTAAAATTTAAGTTTCATGGAGTTAAATATTAAAAGACGTTAGACCTATACACAGTCTATTCCTTGACACCAGTGTTTAATCTGTAAGTCATTCTGTATCAATCAGCCGACTAGCATTCTAAGACCTACTCTAAAATGATGATTTCTCTCCTGACTGTAAAATAATTCTAGTATTATTTTTCATTATTAACTATGATTTTGGAAAAGTTGAAATGATTTAGTTGTATGACAGTATATATTAGAATTTAGTGGAATGTAAGCATAAAGAATTATTTAACAATGTTCTGAGATTCGGCTCGTAGGTCATATCCTGCATAAAACTTATCAGAAGCTTTCTTCTACACAATTAACAAATCCCTAAGGGGTCACTGTACCTTAAATGGTTGTTCAGAGTCTGTCATTGCTTGAGTAGTACATTATAATAGTAGTTCTACAACTTTAACATACAGCAGAATCTTCTGGAGTGCTGGTTAAACTACAAATTGCAGAGCCTCACCATCAGAATTCCCGATTTATGAGGAATTCTAGGTGGAACACAATAATTTGCATTTCTGTACAGTCCTAAGGTGATGCTGATGCTGATACTGTCACTCTGGGGACCACACTTTGAGAACCACTGGTTTTACAGTGTTTCATTTTCAAAAAGTCTGCCTCCCACTATGAGACTAGAACCACTGAAGAGCAGATATGGTGCCTCACACGTTCTAGGCACTCAATACATATTTCTGAATGAAAGAATGCAGATGCCCCTGCAACGTTTGGAGAAGAATCAAATGAAAAATGAGAAGACTCACAATGCAATTTTCAGAAAATATATGGATGAGATAGATATATATAACTTATCAGACTCAAATTTCATTTAAACCACTGTGAAGTCAATATTCTGACCTTACAAATGGTTCAGTGAAAAGTATTATGGTTTAAAAAAGGCAAATGGTTTGAAATTAATACTTGATCTAGGATCCCCTAAGTCCTTTTCCAGAATATGCCTATGTGTACTGTTCATTAAGCAAAGAAACATGGTAAATGACAAATTGACAAATGTATTACTTCATTTTAATAAAAGGGGATCCAACAAGTATTCATTCTACAATTCCAGGAATGGGGAATACCAACTGCCAAAAATGAGGGATGTTCTAGAAACTCAAAGTAGTTCACTAGTGAGAATTCTGAGGTAGGTAGCAGGTTGGGAGTTACGGAACAAGCTGGAAAACTATGTAAACATATAAAGCTGGCCCAAGGAAGGGAAGGCTTTGAATATAAGACTTAGGAATTTGAACTTACTTTTGTAGGAGTGGGAGGAAAGCAATACTTAGCAAAACTAAGCTTCAGGCAGGGTGTATGCTTGAGTGGAAGGAGACTAGAGGCAGGAGGACTAGTGAGAAAGCTATTGAATTGGTCTCCACAGAGGTCAGAGTGACCCAAACCAGGTGATAGCATTAGGAGTGAAACAGAAGGCAAAATTAGCAGTTAGGCAACCAATGAAATGCATGGCGAGAGACAGAGAAAGCAATTAAATGGAAAGGTTTTGAGCCTTAGTGATCCAAGCAATGAAGATGCCACTTAAAAACTAAGGAAGCCAAGATGATAGAGTCAATTTACTTAAAGATAATTCATCATAAACTTCAGAGACGTTCACTTGCAGGAACATCTATCAGAGCCCTGGGTGGGGGAACCCTAGCAGTGTGTTCCCTTTGCCGTATACATGTGTAAAGTGTGTAAGTCATTTCTATCTTGCTTGCTTAAGCTTCTCCTTCCACTCCAACTATTCCTTGGTCACAGTCACCTCCCGCCAGATGGCCCCGAGAGACTGTAGTCATTTTTATTTAACTTTTGGCATTCTTTCCTTGATTGGAACTCCTCAAATTATGTTAGCTTTAGGCCCTGAAAAATCTGAATCTGACGCTGCAGGAAAAGTTTCTGGTTGTAAGGAATAGTGCTCACTTTTATTCTCAGACTTTGAGGCACCACCCAGAAATTCAGGTGGAAAAAGTCTAGCATGGATTTTAAAATCCAGCAGAACATTTGGGACTGGGGAAATAAGTGAGGATTGTTGATGAAATTACTCAAGAAGAAAAAGCAGACAGAGGGGAGAAAACCTAACATAAAATTTCTGCACTTTGACAGCAGGAACAGGAAGAAGAAACTGAGAAAAAGGAAGAGGGTGGAACAATCAGAATGGATGAAAACAACAATTCAACAATGCAGTCCAGGGAAATAAATGCCAAGGGGAGAATGAATCATAGCAAAGTAAGCATGTAGACTGTTCCCTGTGCCGAAAAGACCAGAAAAGCTGAGTGCTGACATAAAGCTGTTCCTATGGATTGGTGGTCACTGGAAGGTAAGATATAAATAGAGAGAGAAGAAGTTTGTCATTCTCTCCACCAGGTCCCAAGGGGGAGCTAGAGAAGGACAGTTTTTCTAACCTTCCTAAAGGGACTGGGGACTAAAATTTGCTGTCGCTCTAGTGACAAGCAGTTTACATACCCATTGGAATATCATAAGACGGTAAGCCAGTATGATTTACATTTTACAAACGAGAAAACTTGTCCAAAGTTACACCACCAACCGGAGCTGAAATTCAAATTCCAGATTTTCCTGACTTCAAGTCTATTGTCTTATTCTCATGGCACATTTTAATAGCAATGCACCTATCTATCTTCACTATTATTAACAGCATTATTCAAATAATTATCTGGAATTTGGAATCAGAAAAGCCTTGATTCTAATTAGGACTTTTTTTTTGAGGCTCCACTTCAATTAGAAAGGCACACATTAGAAAATCTAGGCTACTGCTTCAGTAATATTTTATATGTTTGTAACCCTTTATTCAAAAATTAATCTGATAACACTTGTGAACATGTTAAAAAGCTAAAATGTCAACAAATTACTTTTCCTTCTTCACAGTTTCTAAACTGTGGAGCCTAATAAAAAATGATTAGCATTTCAAAAGAAAATAAGGAAAACCCTGGCAGAAATATATTAGCAGAGAAAGCGTTTCTAAGTATGAACTGTTGTTTGAGTATATTTTTAAAAAGAAGTTCAAGATAAGCATTTTACTTCTTACAATTCATACAGTGTTTATCAGTTTTCATCAAAACAAAGAAAATAAGACACTCTATTGCTTTTTTCATTTTGTAGGCTGACTTCATGTTTTAAAAATATTTTATGTTTATAGTCCAATATTAATATTTAACACATGGATTAATGCATTGTACATGTTGTGCTGAAAGATGAATTGAATAAATGTCAGGAATTATTAACAAGCAATTTCAACTAAAACTATAAAACAATTTCAGCAACAATTATCTTAAATGATAAATTTTCCATCAATTTAAGAAATAATTTTCTTTCTCAGATGTTTATTGAAATTATTATTTTGTACTTGCTGTATCTGAAGACAGCAAGAGACTGTTAGCCCATGTAAATGTAGAAAGTACTTTTTCATAAGTATTTTAACTTCTTAAAATAACACTTATCTATTAAATAAAATTGCAGCCTGGCAGCTGCAGGCTCCAGCTTATAATGGAAGAGAAAGATGGAAATACCAAAGGAGGTCAGGTAGTCATGAGCAAGCATCTGAAACTTTTATATATTTGAAGTTTTCACCTGCAACCTGATCTTTAGTTTAGTAGCAATACTAGTATTTAGTGTAACTTGCTTACAGTTGTTTCTGCCCATTAACTTTTTGTTATGTATATAATTATTTTCTATGTACACAATTATATACATAGAGTTGATGCGATCATAAACAATGTTTTAAAGCATAGATTCCATAACTCCAGGCTTTTCTCTGCTAAGGGATTTCAGCTAGAGAACATATATACTGCATTTTATTCTGTTGAAATTAGGCAGAATGCATACAATGAAATTCAAGACACCTTAGGGTATGGCTAAAATTTTTTAAATTGGCAACACTAAATGTAAACAGAAATACAGAAACACTGGAATTCTCACATATTATCAGTGGAAGTTTAAAATCATTCACCAACCTTGAGAAACTGTGGGACAAAATCTAACAGAGTTAAACAAAATCCTATTTCCATCCTTTCCATTTTTAATATATGCTCAACAGAAATGACTACTATGTCCCAACCCATTTAAAAGTGCTTATAGGTATAAAAGCCCCAAACTGGAAACAAATCAAATGTCCCTCCACATGACAATAAATAATCAAATAGTGGAATATCCATACAATGGAATATGACTCAGAAATAAAAAATAACCAACAAAGATACATCCAACAACATGCATAAATTTCAAAAATATTAGGATGATCCTAGGAAACTAGACATGAAACAGAACACTTACAATTCCATTTATATCAACTTCAGGACAGGGAAAATCACTTATGATGATAGATGTCAGAATAGCAGCTGGGGAGAGGGGAACTGTGACTAAGATGTAGCTTGAAAGTCACTTCCTAGAATTACAGAAATGCCGTGTGTTTGGACGTGGGTCGTAACAACATGGGAGTACATATAGGTTAAAATTATTCCACTGACTTATACACTTAAAAACTTGTACATTTTATGGTATTTAAATTATGTTCCACTGTTAAATAGAAATCAAAACCATAAAAAACCTTTCATATTTCTTTCTTTCTCTCTTTCTTTTCTCCTTCCTTCCTTCCTTCCCTCCCTCCCTCCCTTTTTCCTTTCTTTCTCTCTTTTCTTTTTTCTTTCCTTCCCTTTCCCTTTCCCTTTCTCTCTCTCTCTCTCTCTCTCTCTCTCTCTCTCTCTCTCTCTCTCTCTCTCTCTCTCTCTTTCTCTTTCTTTCTTTCTTTCTTTCTTTCTCAGAATCTCACTCTGTCACTAAGGCTGAAGTGCAGTGAAGCAGTCTGGGCTCACTGCCACTTCTGCCTCCCAAGTTCAAGCAATTCTCCTGCTTCAGCCTCCTGAGTAGCTGGGATTACGGATGTGAGCCACCTGCCTGGCTAATTTTTGTATTTTTAATAGAGACAGGATTTCACCACATTAGCCAGGCTGGTCTTGAACTCCTGACCTGATAATCTGCCCTCCTTGGCCTCCAAAAGTGCTAAGATAACAGATGTGAGCCCAGACACTTCTTTTTCTTACATGGCCACTTCTTTTTCTTCTATTTTTCTTAGGTGTATTCTGATTTTCCTCTTAGGATTTTTTGGTTGTTGAAATGAAACAGTTAACATTTGATTAATACAACAGAGAGCATTTTGAAAAGGAAGACATCATATAGCAAGCTTGTCCAAATGTGGCCTAACACACATTTGTAAACTTTCTTAAAATGTGAGATTTTTGGATTTTCTTTCTTTCTTTCTTTCTTTCTTTTTTTTTTTTTTTTAGTTCATCAGCTATTGTTAGTGCTAGTATATTTCATGTGGCCCAGGACGCTTTTTCTTCCAATGTGGCCTAGGAAAGCCAAATGATTGTACACCCCTGTATAGCATGAGTAAACAGCTCAGCACCATGGCTAGTGACAAAAGAGATAAATGAATTAATAACATTTAGTTCCCTCACTCTCCCTTCTCCAGGCTGCAGCATTCTTAAGAATTGAAAACTTCGGCTGGCACTGTAGCTCATGCCTGTAATCCCAGCATTTTGGGAGGGCGAGGCAGAGGAATCATGAGGTCAGGAGTTCAAGACCAGCCTGGCCAACATGGTGAAACCCCGGCTCTACTAAAAATACAAAAAATTAGCTGGACGTAGTAGCAGGCACCAGTAATCCCCACTACTTGGGAGGCTGAGGCAGGAGAATCACTTGAACCCAGGAGGCAGACGTTGCAGTGAGCTGAGATCACACCATTGCACTGCAGCCCCGGCGACATAATGAGACACTGTCTAAAAAAAAAAATTGGAAGCTTCTATTTATTTCCCACTAATTCTGCCACTGCCCTCAACTTCTGTCACCACTCCTAAACTGCAGAACCTCACTATGCTAGTCAGAACCTCATGTACTTGACCCCTGACCCAGAACTGCTTGGTCAACCTTCTAACATATCTTGTCTCTTGTCATTTCAAGCAAAGTTATCTGAGTAGATGCTAACTTAGTACCCCCTGCCTGTCAAAATATATTAAATGCCTCCATATGCAGAATCATGTCCAAAGGGTAGAAGATAAGAAGACTGGAAAAGAAGTTAACAATAGAGAAAAATATCAATAGCCTGACTACAGGAAAACAGTACATTCCTATACATTAATAGCACCATAAACAACATTAAAAGGCAAATAATTGTTGAGAAAAACTGTTAGCCATATATGCAAAAATACAAAAAAGGGCTAACAACATCAGTAAAGAACTCTTGCAGATCAATATGAATAAAAAGAACACATCACTGGACTGATCCAAAAAGGTAATGAACAGATAATTTGGTGAAATATAATTGATAAATCCACATGTGAATACATTCAAACACAGTAGAAGTTAAAACAGTATAAATCAGTTAAAACGATGAGGGCTTTTTTTCTTGTAAAATGATAAGGACTGAAAATAGTAATTAGAATCTGAGAGAGCCACTGTGTTGGACAGCACAGGAGGTAATATAAAGAAACACACAGAGGAGAACTCAGTTTGGCAATGAGTAGTAAAAATCTAAAAATAACTATACTTCTAACTTATTTCCACACTTTGTGCACAATACAAATATTTAGATTCAACTATCATGTATAATAGTAGTGTTAATTTTTTTTTTTTCTGAGATGCAGTCTCACTCTGTCACCTAGGCTGGAGTGCAGTGGCGCAATCTTGACTCACTGCAACCTCCACCTCTCAGGTTCAAGTGATCCTCTTGCCTTAGGCTTCCAAGTAGCTGGGGTTACAGGCGTGTGCCACCATGCCCAGTTAATTTTTGTATTTTTAGTAGACATGGTGTTTCACTATGTTGGCCAGGCTGGTCTTAAACCCCTGACCTCATGATCTGCTCTCCTCAGCCTCCCAAAGTGTTGGGATTACAGACGTGAGCCACTGGTCCCCGGCCAGTGTTTATAAAATTTTTAATGGAAATACCCTGTCTGTCCAATACCAAAAAGATTGGTAAAATAAGTGTGGTCTAGATGATATATCACATAATCTCTAAATAGTTATACTTCAGAAGAAAATTAACATCAAGAAATGTGTATGATACGTTATTAGTTTTGTTAAAAAGATTGCAGGATATTCTGCCCAGTAGGATTCTATTTTTTTAAATAATTAAATATATAAAGGCAAACTACTAAAAGGAATACACCAAAATTTTAACAGTAATTTTCTTTAGATACGATTCTGGATGTCCTATTTTTTTTTTCTCAAACTTAGGTTTTCCAAATCTTCTATAGCAATAATTACAATCACTAATAACAAATATTATCGAACATTTCTATGACCTCTAAGTGCCTTTAAGAGTTTGACAGAAGAAATTTGAAAACACAGGCTCTCCTTTTCCTTCTTTCATTAGTGATGATCGGCTATTAAAACAAGGCCACGTCCTTTTGCTTTAATTTTGCATCCCCAAGGATTTCACATTAGAATGTCCTTCCTCCCAGTACCTACTCCCAACCTTCCCCAAGCCAGAAGTTATTTTCTCTCCATTAAAAAATATCTCCACAGTAATATAAATTAAGCAAGAACCATTTTAAACTGTCAGCTTAATGGTGCACAGAGGAAATATGGCTGTTCTCAGTTCAAGAAAATTTTAATGAATAAAGTAGCTATAGAAAAAGATATTTTCAAATTATAAGTGGAAAATTAGTTGAGTTTCTCAGAGGTTGTTTACTGCCATGGGAATTACTTGATTTAAACTTCTTCACAAAGTACCACTTGGATATAGTTAGGTTATTCTGAGTGTGGGTGACTCATTAATAAAGTTGAAGGAAAAGTGGGAGAATGCTGGACATTTAACATTCTTGGGTGTCAGAATCTACATTTGTCAAATTAGGGGTGGGAAGTAGTTACTTGCTGCAATCCCTCTTTATACTCTGTTTCTGATTCTAGGGGAGTTTTTGTCATCCACACGAAGTCAAAAAGAATGCAGAATTATAACCCAATAATCATGTCATTTTTTAGAAAAGTATAGATGATTTAAGACCAAGAAAGAGGCAGTTCATAAAAGATTTAATGGTGAAAAACTTCAAACATAAAAGGAGACTAAAATTGGAAAAGACATTATAAAATCTAAAACTTTATAAATTTGATAGGATAAAATGTATGCTGAAATAACACCTGCATCAAAGCTTTCTTGGTCAAAGCAAAAAGTGTTAACTATTAAGAGATTTTTTTCCCTTAAAAAATAAAAAGAAACACCTTAATTTGCATTATAGACTAAAATCATACTCTCAAAGAATATTGAGAATAGAGGACCAAAACTGTTTATATGGAAGGACAAACAGTCCTTCCTTGTGTGTGTACATGCATATAACCCTCAAAAGTAGAACTCCACACCAAAAACAAAGAAGTTGCTGTATCCAGGCATGTTTTATTCCATCAAATCCATGTCTACAAGGCTTTAAAGGGAATCTTGCAGTCCACTTCCTATTTGAATATGTTCTATGTATAACAGGTCATTCGAAGAGAAGAGCAACAGATTTAACCACTTGTTAGTATCCTTGGTAGCAGTATATAAATAGCAGTTGATCACTAACATAAATATATTAATTTTATGTAACTTCCAACATCATTCTCCTTATATTCAAGTGGTTTTCCCGCACCCTGTAAATAGAAAGCATCACTGCTAAGAATTGCTCCTTAGACAGTACCTTCTGGAGGCTTACAAAGATCTTAAGTAAAAGTTGTTCTAAGTTGAAGATATTAGTTCATAATGGCATAAGGTCTTGTTCCTCAAATAACTGTGCAAGGACCCTCTACATTATAATCTCTTAAAGTGGATATTTAGAAATGCAAATTCTTGAGCCCTACCCCCAAATTACTGAATAAAGTTTTTAAAGGTACATCCCAGACATTTGCAGTTTCAGTAAACTCCTTAGGTGATTCTGATACAATTTAAATTTTAAGAATTAAAACTTAATTATATGTCTTTGTATTACATCTCTTCACCATATAGCAAATTTTAATAAAAGCTATCGAGGCACTAAGAAATAAATTGTAAATGGTGAAATCACAGGCAATGGGAAAAATACTTAGGTGTTGCAGGTAATTTATTATAGCTTGAAAATCATACCCTGCTGACCGTAGCTAGCTTTAAAGTGAGTTCCAACTAACAGAACGAACATACTATTGCTTCTCTGTAAGTAGAGGAGGGTATTTAGGAATCTTTCCGTAAACATTTGAGTATCTATGAAAATTTACTTTTGGACACTGAGATACAACAAAAAGCACACTTTCTGTCCTCAGGTAATTTAATCCAGGAAAATTAGAGATCTGTTATTAAAACATAGGATGTTTCTTTAAAAGTACAGACTGGGGCCGGGTGGAGTGGCTCACACCTATAATCTCAGCATTTTAAGAGGCCGAGGCGGGTGGATCACGAAATCAAGAGATCAAGACCATCCTGGTCAACAAGGTGAAACCCTGTCTCTACTAAAAATACAAAAATTAGCTGGACATGGTGGTGCGCGCCTGTAGTCCCAGATACTCAGGAGGCTGAGGCAGGAGAATTGCTTGAACCCAGAAGGCGAGGTTGCGGTGAGCTGAGATCGTGCCATTGCACTCCAGTCTGGGTAACAACAGCGAAACTCCGTCTCAAAACAAACAAAAAAAACCTACAGACTGGATGTATCTGAACACCATCTCCTAAGCTCACCGATGATACCTGACAGCATTCACTTTCACCTAGTTGGAGAGATCTCTGCTGCAGAGAAAATGTTGACTACCTTGCCAGGTAGGTATCATTTTTCATACTATAATAAGCAAAAGGTGTTTCCAAAGTGAGACTCTCTTGGTAAATTTCTTTGTCATTCTTGTGAAGAATCACATGCTTTAATTATTAAGTTTTTGACAGAATATCTCAATTTTCTAAGTTCTCTTTAATCATTCCCTGCAAGTAATTGGGCATTTTAATTGTATGTAGCTTCTTGTCACTGTTCATCTAAAAAACATCACGGCATTAAACAAAAATCTTCAGCCTGAGTGTTTTCTTGGGTTGTATGCATATCTTGAGTTATTTCGACAATGTTAAAAAACCAGTGAGTTCATCCTTCAAACTGGAATCCTCATTTCTTTTCCAAAAGACAAAAACTAATAAGCAATGAGAAAATCAAACCATCACACTAACAAAATGGATTAAAAGCCAATCAATAATCCCGGCCATCTCACCAACATCCTCTACCTTTATTTTATTTTCCCATAAAGAGCCACCAATCCCTTTTGTTCTTTTTTCTACTAGCTTAGCAAGTTCATATAGACTGGGACCTTTCAGTGTTTCTTGTCCCAGAATCCCCACAGAATCACTGATCTCCTTGACTACTCATCTCTTTGATCTTTTTAGGATAGTCTACAAACAGCCTGTGCTCCCCTATATGGGTCGCAATAGCAGCCCTGGAGTCTGCAAACCAGTTTATGGGGTTATAATCTCAGCTCTGCCAATTACAAATATGTGACTAAGTCAGGCCACTTAAAGTGACCAGACTGCAATGTGTCCCCCCCTGCAAAAGGGGGCAAAAATCTTCCATATTTCATTTATAGGCTTTTTGTGGATATCATATGAAATAAAACAAGAGAAGCCACTGTGTAAACCTTAAAATCTCTACAAACATGAAAATGAAAATGAACCAAACATCTCCCCACTATCAGCAGGACATCTATCAGTCTCCCATAGAAATTTGTAATGAAGGAGGATATGTGCCCATCCAGCCCACGCCATGGTACAAATGGGGCCTCTGGTGCATCAGAAAAGCAACTAGAGGATGAAAAAGAGACGGTTCTCATCTTTCCTATGTCTGTTCTAGGACACTGCAAGGCCTCCCAAAGGTGTTTGAAAGAACACAAGGCAGGCAGGTTAAGTGGGAAAGACAGCCGAATGGATTTGACAGCCTCTTTCAGGCCTTAGGTCTTTTGGCAGACTGTGAGAAAATGTCCTACTCTAAGCAGAAGGCACTTGATAAGCACTTGATTGATTGGTCTTTGCATTCTTGGCGCTCACTAAAACACTGATTTGCCAGCAGAGTGTGTCAACACCCACATTTTGGTAATAACCTAAATATCTGCATATTGTGAATGAGGAGGCTGACTGAATGAAATTATGTAAAAACAGAAACTCAACTCCCTGCAAGTCTTGCCTTTACCGTTTTCTTTGCAGATGCAGGCCTTTTAACAGTGAAGATATTAGGACATCCATGAGGGAAGAATGGAGCTCTGCCCTGCTCTTGGGGAGCTTTTTCCTGTATGTGTGTGTTTGGCCTTATCAAGAATATGCTTCTCTCTGGCGACTCCCAGCCAATGTCTAAAGAGGACAGCAGTGTTTTCCAACTTAACTAGGAATTAGGTCTCTTTGCTACTGTCTTTCCCTAAGACCAGGACCAAATATATATATATATATATATATGCACATAATATATACACACACATACACTTAGACATATATATGTATGTATGTGGCTTAATGAACCATACGTATACATACGTATGTGGTTTAACAGACCTCATGTCTAAGTATCTACATATATATATATACAAATTTGTCTAAGCAAAATATTCACACATACATACACACACATACAAAGTCATTTATTCAATAATCAGCTGCATTTGTCTGGGATTACTAACAAAAATTGAATTTGCAATTATTACATTTTTTTAAAGCACGAGTTAAAGTAATGTCTTCTGCTCATGCTCACATAAGAATGCCTTTCTCTTCATTCACCACATACCCATCTTTCAGGATTTCTCAAAAAGCCTATGTCTTTCATGAACCTCTTACTGATTCCCTTGCTGGAAAATGTTTCTCTGATTTCTAAATAGCTGCAGCTATTTAGCACAGATTGCTAGTCATGTTCTTTAGAGGTTCTATGTTCCAGATGTCAGGCACTCCATCGTGAGGGTCTCCAAATTCTCCAAAAAGCTATGAAATCTATGAATGCGTGAGGTGGGACCTATATTCATTTTGGCTCCAGAGGAGCCAGGCAATGCTTTCTCCAGAGATACTCTTCAATATTACCTGTTCCCTAAAAAATTGCCTTCATTCTAAGATGTTTAGAAGAAAATCCAAGTGACGTGGTTGCATAGATTAAACTTATTGCTGGCATCACATACCACTGTAAGTGAACCTTGGAGCAGGGGCAATATAGACAATAACTTTAATCATATCAGCTTCTTGTCTCAATCATATCTTGCTAAGACTGAACTACTCTGATCCTAAGGATCCTGACTGTTGACATCACAGCTCAGAGGCTTTCTTCCCACTCTGGGGAGTGAAAGTGACGGGACACTCAGTAAAGTGATTCAGTTCCAAAGTATGTACTTCATCCCAGGTGATCATAGAGCTTAAATAAATTTGCTTCGAACTAGCATGAAATGTTGCATAATACACAGTCCCCCCCAGAACCTCTTTTTAGTAAGAGGTTGAAAACATTTAAACATCGGTGTTAAACTCCTATTAAAACACTCATTTAAGAAATTTGCCAGTTATGTTTTAAAAAATAGATGATTAAATTGCAGTTGCTGAGCATTTTCATTTGGCTTATTATTTTGAATTGCTTGTGTTCTGCCTAAATGCTAGACTCTTAGCATTTGGCTACGGTATACACATCAAAACGGCCACAGTAAAAGAAGTGACATTAGCAATTCTG